>NC_133543.1:3218790-3862548 GCF_048773025.1 Camelus bactrianus
AACCGGCACTAGGAAACAGACTGAGAAACCAGAGTAAAAGTTTCTCCTGCAACCCGTTCCCTTTGTGCTAGATGAACGAACGTCTCTCCACATGTTCAGTTTTGAGAGATAAATGTATGTGAAAGCCGTTCTTCATCTAGCTTGTTGGGAACACAAAGTTTCTTTTCACCTGCAAAATCCACTCCATACATATATATGGGGAGGTACTAGCTCCAACTCGGTTTTACAGTGAAAACTGCAGGAACTTCAAACCGGCACTAGGAAACAGACTGAGAAACCAGAGTAAAAGTTTCTCCTGCAACCCGTTCCCTTTGTGCTAGATGAACGAACGTCTCTCCACATGCTCAGTTCTGAGAGATAAGTGTGTGTGAAAGCCGTCCTTCACCTAGATTGTTGGGAACACAAAGTTTCTTTTCAATTGCAAACTCCACTCCATACATATATATGGGGAGGTGCTAGCTCCAACTCTGTTTTACAGTGAAAACTGCAGGAACTTCAAACCGGCACTAGGAAACAGACTGAGAAAAAAGAGTAAAAGTTTCTCCTGCAACCCGTTCCCTTTGTGCAAGATGAACGAACGTCTCTCCACATGCTCAGTTCTGAGAGATAAGTGTGTGTGAAAGCCGTCCTTCACCTAGCTTGTTGGCTACACAAAGTTTCTTTTCAGTTGCAAACTCCACTCCATACATACATATGCGGAGGTACTAGCTCCAACTCGGTTTTACAGTGAAAACTGCAGGAACTTCAAACCGGCACTAGGAAACAGACTGAGAAACCAGAGTAAAAGTTTCTCCTGCAACCCGTTCCCTTTGTGCTAGATGAACGAACGTCTCTCCACATGCTCAGTTCTGAGAGATAAGTGTGTGTGAAAGCCGTCCTTCACCTAGCTTGTTGGGAACACAAAGTTTCTTTTCACTTGCAAACCCACTCCATACATATATATGTTGAGGTACTAGCTCCAACTCGGTTTTACAGTGAAAACTGCAGGAACTTCAAACCGGCACTAGGAAACAGACTGAGAAACCAGAGTAAAAGTTTCTCCTGCAAACCGTTCCCTTTGTGCTAGATGAACGAACGTCTCTCCACATGCTCAGTTCTGAGAGATAAGTGTGTGTGAAAGCCGTCCTTCACCTAGCTTGTTGGGAACACAAAGTTTCTTTTCAATTGCAAACTCCACTCCATACATATATATGGGGAGGTGCTAGCTCCAACCCGGTTTTACAGTGAAAACTGCAGGAACTTCAAACCGGCACTAGGAAACAGACTGAGAAAAAAGAGTAAAATTTCTCCTGCAACCCGTTCCCTTTGTGCTAGATGAACGAACGTCTCTCCACATGCTCAGTTCTGAGAGATAAGTGTGTGTGAAAGCCGTCCTTCACGTAGCTTGTTGGCTACACAAAGTTTCTTTTCAGTTGCAAACTCCACTCCATACATACATATGCGGAGGTACTAGCTCCAACTCGGTTTTACAGTGAAAACTGCAGGAACTTCAAACCGGCACTAGGAAACAGACTGAGAAACCAGAGTAAAAGTTTCTCCTGCAACCCGTTCCCTTTGTGCTAGATGAACGAACGTCTCTCCACATGCTCAGTTCTGAGAGATAAGTGTGTGTGAAAGCCGTCCTTCACCTAGCTTGTTGGGAACACAAAGTTTCTTTTCACTTGCAAACCCACTCCATACATATATATGTTGAGGTACTAGCTCCAACTCGGTTTTACAGTGAAAACTACAGGAACTTCAAACCGGCACTAGGAAACAGACTGAGAAACCAGAGTAAAAGTTTCTCCTGCAACCCGTTCCCTTTGTGCTAGATGAACGAACGTCTCTCCACATGCTCAGTTCTGAGAGATAAGTGTGTGTGAAAGCCGTCCTTCACCTAGCTTGTTGGCTACACAAAGTTTCTTTTCAGTTGCAAACTCCACTCCATACATATATATGGGGAGGTACTAGCTCCAACTCGGTTTTACAGTGAAAACTGCAGGAAATTCAAACCGGCACTAGGAAACAGACTGAGAAACCAGAGTAAAATTTTCTCCTGCAACCCGTTCCCTTTGTGCTAGATGAACGAACGTCTCTCCACATGCTCAGTTCTGAGAGATATGTGTGTGTGAAAGCCGTCCTTCACATTGCTTGTTGGCTACACAAAGTTTCTTTTCAGTTGCAAACTCCACTCCATACATATATATGGGGAGGTACTAGCTCCAACTCGGTTTTACAGTGAAAACTGCAGGAACTTCAAACCGGAACTAGGAAACAGACTGAGAAACCAGAGTAAAAGTTTCTCCTGCAACCCGTTCCCTTTGTGCTAGATGAACGAACGTCTCTCCACATGCTCAGTTCTGAGAGATAACTGTGTGTGAAAGCCATCCTTCACTTAGCTTGTTGGGAACACAAAGTTTCTTTTCAATTTCAAACTCCACTCCATACATATATTTGGGGAGGCACTAGCTCCAACTCAGTTTTACAGTGAAAACTGCAGGAACTTCAAACCGGCACTAGGAAACAGACTGAGAAACCAGAGTAAAACTTTCTCCTGCAACCCGATCCCTTTGTGCTAGATGAACGAACGTCTCACCACATGCTCAGTTCTGAGAGATAAGTGTGTGTGAAAGCCGTCCTTCACCTAGCTTGTTGGCTACACAAAGTTTCTTTTCAGTTGCAAACTCCACTCCATACATATATATGGGGAGGTACTAGCTCCAACTCGGTTTTACAGTGAAAACTGCAGGAACTTCAAACCGGCACTAGGAAACAGACTGAGAAACCAGAGTAAAAGTTTCTCCTGCAACCCGTTCCCTTTGTGCTAGATGAACGAACGTCTCTCCACATGCTCAGTTCTGAGAGATAAGTGTGTGTGAAAGCCGTCCTTCACCTAGCTTGTTGGCTACACAAAGTTTCTTTTCACTTGCAAACTCCACTCCATACATATATATGGGGAGGTACTAGCTCCAACTCGGTTTTACAGTGAAAACTGCAGGAACTTCAAACCGGCACTAGGAAACAGACTGAGAAACCAGAGTAAAAGTTTCTCCTGCAACCCGTTCCCTTTGTGCTAGATGAACGAACGTCTCTCCACATGCTCAGTTCTGAGAGATAAGTGTGTGTGAAAGCCGTCCTTCACCTAGCTTGTTGGCTACACAAAGTTTCTTTTCACTTGCAAACTCCACTCCATACATATATATGGGGAGGTACTAGCTCCAACTCGGTTTTACAGTGAAAACTGCAGGAATTTCAAACCGGCACAAGGAAACAGACTGAGAAACCAGAGTAAAAGTTTCTCCTGCAACCCGTACCCTTTGTGCTAGATGAACGAAAGTCTATACACATGCTCTGTTCAGAGAGATAAGTGTGTGTGGAAGCCATCCTTCACCTATCATGTTGGGAACACAAAGTTTCTTTTCACTTGCAAACACCACTCCATACATATATATGGGTAGGTACAAGTTCCAACTCGGTCTTAAAGTGAAAACTGCAGGAAATTCAAACCGGCACTAGGAAACAGACTGAGAAACCAGAGAAAAGTTTCTCCTGCAAACCGTTCCCTTTGTGCTAGATGAACGAACGTCTCTCCACATGCTCAGTTCTGAGAGATAATTGTGTGTGAAAGCCGTCCTTCATCTAGCTTGTTGGGAACACAAAGATTCTTTCACTTGCAAACTCCACTCCATACATATATATGGGGAAGTTCTAGCTCCAACTCTGTTTTACAGTGAAAACTGCAGGAACTTCAAACCGGCACTAGGAAACAGACTGAGAAACCAGAGTAATAGTTTCTCCTGCAACCCGTTCCCTTTGTGCTAGATGAACGAACGTCTCTCCACATGCTCAGTTCTGAGAGATAAGTGTGTGTGAAAGCCGTCCTTCAACTAGCTTGTTGGGAAAACAAAGTTTTTTTTCACTTGCAAACTCCACTCCATATATATATATGGGGAGGTACTAGCTCCAACTCGGTTTTACAGTGAAAACTGCAGGAACTTCAAACCGGCACTAGGAATCAGACTGAGAAACCAGAGTAAAAGTTTCTCCTGCAACCCGTTCCCTTTGTGCTAGATGAACGAACGTCTCTCCACATGCTCAGTTCTGAGAGATAAGTGTGTGTGAAAGCCGTCCTTCACCTAGCTTGTTGGGAACAGAAAGATTCTTTTCACTTGAAAACTCCACTCCCCAAGTATATATGGTTAGGTACTAGCTCCAAATCTGTTTTACAGTGAAAACTGCAGGAACGTCAAACCGGCACTAGGAAACAGACTGAGAATCCAGAGTAAAAGTTTCTCCTGCAACCCGTACCCTTTGTGCTAGATGAACGAACATCTCTCCACATGCTCAGTTCTGAGAGATAAGTGTGTTTGAAAGCCGTCCTTCACCTAGCTTGTTGGGAACACAAAGTTTCTTTTCACCTGCAAAATCCACTCCATACATATATATGGGGAGGTACTAGGTGCAACTCGGTTTTACAGTGAAAACTGCAGGAACTTCAAACCGGCACTAGGAAACAGAGTGAGATACCAGAGTAAAAGTTTCTCCTGCAACCCGTTCCCTTTGTGCTAGATGAACGAAAGTCTCTCCACATGCTCAGTTCTGAGAGATAAGTGTGTGTGAAAGCCGTACTTCACCTAGCTTGTTGGGAACACAAAGTTTCTTTTCACTTGCAAACCCACTCCATACATATATATGTTGAGGTACTAGCTCCAACTCGGTTTTACAGTGAAAACTGCAGGAACTTCAAACCGGCACTAGGAAACAGACTGAGAAACCAGAGTAAAAGTTTCTCCTGCAACCCGTTCCCTTTGTGCTAGATGAACGAACGTCTCTCCACATGTTCAGTTTTGAGAGATAAATATATGTGAAAGCCGTTCTACATCTAGCTTGTTGGGAACACAAAGTTTCTTTTCACCTGCAAAATCCACTCCATACATATATATGGGGAGGTACTAGCTCCAACTCGGTTTTACAGTGAAAACTGTAGGAACTTCAAACCGGCACTAGGAAACAGACTGAGAAACCAGAGTAAAAGTTTCTCCTGCAACCCGTTCCCTTTGTGCTAGATGAACGAACGTCTCTCCACATGCTCAGTTCTGAGAGATAAGTGTGTGTGAAAGCCGTCCTTCACCTAGCTTGTTGGGAACACAAAGTTTCTTTTCAATTGCAAACTCCACTCCATACATATATATGGGGAGGTGCTAGCTCCAACTCTGTTTTACAGTGAAAACTGCAGGAACTTCAAACCGGCACTAGGAAACAGACTGAGAAAAAAGAGTAAAAGTTTCTCCTGCAACCCGTTCCCTTTGTGCAAGATGAACGAACGTCTCTCCACATGTTCAGTTTTGAGAGATATATGTATGTGAAAGCCGTTCTTCATCTAGCTTGTTGGGAACACAAAGTTTCTTTTCACTTGCAAAATCCACTCCATACATATATATGGGGAGGTACTAGCTCCAACTCGGTTTTACACTGAAAACTGTAGGAACTTCAAACCGACACTAGGAAACAGACTGAGAAACCAGAGTAAAAGTTTCTCCTGCAACCCGTTCCCTTTGTGCTAGATGAACGGACGTCTCTCCACATGCTCAGTTCTGAGAGATAATTGTGTGTGAAAGCCGTCCTTCACCTAGCTTATTGGGAACACAAAGTTTCTTTTCAATTGCAAACTCCATTCCATACATATATATGGGGAAGTGCTAGCTCCAACTCGGTTTTACAGTGAAAACTGCAGGAACTTCAAACCGGCACTAGGAAACAGACTGCGAAAAAAGAGTAAAAGTTTCTCCTGCAACCCGTTCCCTTTGTGCAAGATGAACGAACGTCTCTCCACATGCTCAGTTCTGAGAGATAAGTGTGTGTGAAAGCCGTCCTTCACCTAGCTTGTTGGCTACACAAAGTTTCTTTTCAGTTGCAAACTCCACTCCATACATACATATGCGGAGGTAGAAGCTCCAACTCGGTTTTACAGTGAAAACTGCAGGAACTTCAAACCGGCACTAGGAAACAGACTGAGAATCCAGAGTAAAAGTTTCTCCTGCAACCCGTTCCCTTTGTGCTAGATGAACGAACGTCTCTCCACATGCTCAGTTCTGAGAGATAAGTGTGTGTGAAAGCCGTCCTTCACCTAGCTTGTTGGGAACACAAAGTTTCTTTTCACTTGCAAACTCCACTCCATACATATATATAGGGAGGTGCTAGCTCCAACTCGGTTTTACAGTGAAAACTGCAGGAACTTCAAACCGGCACTAGGAAACAGACTGAGAAACCAGAGTAAAAGTTTCTCCTGCAACCCTTTCCCTTTGTGCTAAATGAACGAACGTCTCTCCACATGCTCAGTTCTGAGAGATAATTTGTGTGAAAGCCGTACTTCACCTAGCTTGTTGGGAACACAAAATTTCTTCTCACTTGCAAACTCCACTCCATACATATATATGGGGAGGTACTAGCTCCAACTCGGTTTTACAGTGAAAACTGCAGGAATTTCAAACCGGCACAAGGAAACAGACTGAGAAACCAGAGTAAAAGTTTCTCCTGCAACCCGTTCCCTTTGTGCTAGATGAACGAAAGTCTATACACATGCTCTGTTCAGAGAGATAAGTGTGTGTGGAAGCCATTCTTCACCTATCATGTTGGGAACACAAAGTTTCTTTTCACTTGCAAACACCACTCCATACATATATATGGGTAGGTACAAGTTCCAACTCGGTCTTAAAGTGAAAACTGCAGGAAATTCAAACCGGCACTAGGAAACAGACTGAGAAACCAGAGAAAAGTTTCTCCTGCAACCCGTTCCCTTTGTGCTAGATGAACGAACGTCTCTCCACATGCTCAGTTCTGAGAGATAATTGTGTGTGAAAGCCGTCCTTCACCTAGCTTGTTGGGAACACAAAGAATCTTTTCACTTGCAAACTCCACTCCATACATATATATGGGAAGTTCTAGCTCCAACTCTGTTTTACAGTGAAAACTGCAGGAACTTCAAACCGGCACTAGGAAACAGACTGAGAAACCAGAGTAATAGTTTCTCCTGCAACCCGTTCCCTTTGTGCTAGATGAACGAACGTCTCTCCACATGCTCAGTTCTGAGAGATAAGTGTGTGTGAAAGCCGTCCTTCAACAAGCTTGTTGGGAACACAAAGTTTTTTTTCACTTGCAAACTCCACTCCATATATATATATGGGGAGGTACTAGCTCCAACTCGGTTTTACAGTGAAAACTGCAGGAACTTCAAACCGGCACTAGGAAACAGACTGAGAAACCAGAGTAAAAGTTTCTCCTGCAACCCGTTCCCTTTGTGCTAGATGAACGAACGTCTCTCCACATGCTAAGTTCTGAGAGATAAGTGTGTGTGAAAGCCGTCCTTCACCTAGCTTGTTGGGAACAGAAAGATTCTTTTCACTTGAAAACTCCACTCCATACATATATATGGGGAGGTGCTAGCTCCAACTCTGTTTTACAGTGAAAACTGCAGGAACGTCAAACCGGCACTAGGAAACAGACTGAGAATCCAGAGTAAAAGTTTCTCCTGCAACCCGTACTCTTTGTGCTAGATGAACGAACGTCTCTCCACATGCTCAGTTCTGAGAGATAAGTGTGTGTGAAAGCCGTCCTTCACCTAGCTTGTTGGGAACACAAAGTTTCTTTTCACCTGCAAAATCCACTCCATACATATATATGGGGAGGTACTAGGTGCAACTCGGTTTTACAGTGAAAACTGCAGGAACTTCAAACCGGCACTAGGAAACAGAGTGAGATACCAGAGTAAAAGTTTCTCCTGCAACCCGTTCCCTTTGTGCGAGATGAACGAAAGTCTCTCCACATGCTCAGTTCTGAGAGATAAGTGTGTGTGAAAGCCGTACTTCACCTAGCTTGTTGGGAACACAAAGTTTCTTTTCACTTGCAAACCCACTCCATACATATATATGTTGAGGTACTAGCTCCAACTCGGTTTTACAGTGAAAACTGCAGGAACTTCAAACCGGCACTAGGAAACAGACTGAGAAACCAGAGTAAAAGTTTCACCTGCAACCCGTTCCCTTTGTGATAGATGAACGAACGTCTCTCCACATGTTCAGTTTTGAGAGATAAATGTATGTGAAAGCCGTTCTTCATCTAGCTTGTTGGGAACACAAAGTTTCTTTTCACCTGCAAAATCCACTCCATACATATATATGGGGAGGTACTAGCTCCAACTCGGTTTTACAGTGAAAACTGTAGGAACTTCAAACCGGCACTAGGAAACAGACTGAGAAACCAGAGTAAAAGTTTCTCCTGCAACCCGTTCCCTTTGTGCTAGATGAACGAACGTCTCTCCACATGCTCAGTTCTGAGAGATAAGTGTGTGTGAAAGCCGTCCTTCACCTAGCTTGTTGGGAACACAAAGTTTCTTTTCAATTGCAAACTCCACTCCATACATATATATGGGGAGGTGCTAGCTCCAACTCTGTTTTACAGTGAAAACTGCAGGAACTTCCAACCGGCACTAGGAAACAGACTGAGAAAAAAGAGTAAAAGTTTCTCCTGCAACCCGTTCCCTTTGTGCAAGATGAACGAACGTCTCTCCACATGTTCAGTTTTGAGAGATATATGTATGTGAAAGCCGTTCTTCATCTAGCTTGTTGGGAACACAAAGTTTCTTTTCACTTGCAAAATCCACTCCATACATATATATGGGGAGGAACTAGCTCCAACTCGGTTTTACAGTGAAAACTGTAGGAACTTCAAACCGACACTAGGAAACAGACTGAGAAACCAGAGTAAAAGTTTCTCCTGCAACCCGTTCCCTTTGTGCTAGATGAACGGACGTCTCTCCACATGCTCAGTTCTGAGAGATAAGTGTGTGTGAAAGCCGTCCTTCACCTAGCTTATTGGGAACACAAAGTTTCTTTTCAATTGCAAACTCCACTCCATACATATATATGGGGAAGTGCTAGCTCCAACTCGGTTTTACAGTGAAAACTGCAGGAACTTTAAACCGGCACTAGGAAACAGACTGCGAAAAAAGAGTAAAAGTTTCTCCTGCAACCCGTTCCCTTTGTGCAAGATGAACGAACGTCTCTCCACATGCTCAGTTCTGAGAGATAAGTGTGTGTGAAAGCCGTCTTTCACCTAGCTTGTTGGCTACACAAAGTTTCTTTTCAGTTGCAAACTCCACTCCATACATACATATGCGGAGGTACAAGCTCCAACTCGGTTTTACAGTGAAAACTGCAGGAACTTCAAACCGGCACTAGGAAACAGACTGAGAAACCAGAGTAAAAGTTTCTCCTGCAACCCGTTCCCTGTGTGCAAATGAACGAACGTCTCTTCATATGCTCAGTTCTGAGAGATAAGTGTGTGTGAAAGCCTTCCTTCACCTAGCTTGTTGGGAACACTAAGTTTCTTTTCACTGGTAAACTCCACTCCATACATATTTATATTTAGGTACTAGCTCCAACTCGGTTTTACAGTGAAAACTCAGGAACTAAAACCGGCACTAGGAAACAGACTGAGAATCCAGAGTAAAAGTTTCTCCTGCAACCCGTTCCCTTTGTGCTAGATGAACGAACGTCTCTCCACATGCTCAGTTCTGAGAGATAAGTGTGTTTGAAAGCCGTACTTCACCTATCTTGTTGGGAACACAAAGTTTCTTTTCAATTTCAAACTCCAATCCATACATATATTTGGGGAGGTACTAGCTCCAACTCGGTTTTACAGTGAAAACTGCAGGAACTTCAAACCGGCACTAGGAAACAGACTGAGAAACCAGAGTAAAAGTTTCCCCTGCAACCCGTTCCCTTTCTGCTAGATGAACGAACGTCTCTCCACATGCTCAGTTCTGAGAGATAACTGTGTGTGAAAGCCGTCCTTCACCTAGCTTGTTGGCTACACAAAGTTTCTTTTCAGTTGCAAACTCCACTCCATAGATATATATGGGGAGGTACTAGCTCCAACTCGGTTTTACAGTGAAAACTGCAGGAACTTCAAACCGGCACTAGGAAACAGACTGAGAAACCAGAGTAAAAGTTTCTCCTGCAACCCGTTCCCTTTGTGCTAGATGAACGAACGTCTCTCCACATGCTCAGTTCTGAGAGATATGTGTGTGTGAAAGCCATCCTTCACATTGCTTGTTGGCTACACATAGTTTCTTTTCAGTTGCAAACTCCACTCCATACATATATATGGGGAGGTACTAGCTCCAACTCGGTTTTACAGTGAAAACTGCAGGAACTTCAAACCGGCACTAGGAAACAGACTGAGAAACCAGAGTAAAAGTTTCTCCTGCAACCCGTTCCCTTTGTGCTAGATGAACGAACGTCTCTCCACATGCTCAGTTCTGAGAGATAACTGTGTGTGAAAGCCATCCTCCACTTAGCTTGTTGGGAACACAAAGTTTCTTTTCAATTTCAAACTCCACTCCATACATATATTTGGGTAGGCACTAGCTCCAACTCGGTTTTACAGTGAAAACTGCAGGAACTTCAAACCGGAACTAGGAAACAGACTGAGAAACCAGAGTAAAAGTTTCTCCTGCAACCCGTTCCCTTTGTGCTAGATGAACGAACGTCTCTCCACATGCTCAGTTCTGAGAGATAAGTGTGTGTGAAAGCCGTCCTTCACATAGCTTGTTGGCTACACAAAGTTTCTTTTCAGTTGCAAACTCCACTCCATACATATATATGGGGAGGTACTAGCTCCAACTCGGTTTTACAGTGAAAACTGCAGGAACTTCAAACCGGCACTAGGAAACAGACTGAGAAACCAGAGTAAAAGTTTCTCCTGCAACCCGTTCCCTTTGAGCTAGATGAACGAACGTCTCTCCACATGCTCAGTTCTGAGAGATAATTGTGTGTGAAAGCCAACCTTCACCTAGCTTGTTGGGAACAGAAAGATTCTTTTCACTTGAAAACTCCACTCCACAAATATATATGGGGAGGTACAAGCTCCAAATCTGTTTTACAGTGAAAACTGCAGGAACGTCAAACCGGCACTAGGAAACAGACTGAGAAACCAGAGTAATAGTTTCTCCTGCAAACCGTTCCCTTTGTGCTAGATGAACGAACGTCTCTCCACATGCTCAGTTCTGAGAGATAACTGTGTGTGAAAGCCGTCCTTCACTTAGCTTGTTGGGAACACAAAGTTTCTTTTCAATTTCAAACTCCACTCCATACATATATTTGGGTAGGCACTAGCTCCAACTCGGTTTTACAGTGAAAACTGCAGGAACTTCAAACCGGCACTAGGAAACAGACTGAGAAACCAGAGTAATAGTTTCTCCTGCAACCCGTTCCCTTTGTGCTAGATGAACGAACGTCTCTCCACATGCTCAGTTCTGAGAGATAAGTGTGTGTGAAAGCCGTCCTTCACATAGCTTGTTGGCTACACAAAGTTTCTTTTCAGTTGCAAACTCCACTCCATACATATATATGGGGAGGTACAAGCTCCAACTCGGTTTTACAGTGAAAACTGCAGGAACTTCAAACCGGCACTAGGAAACAGACTGAGAAACCAGAGTAAAAGTTTCTCCTGCAACCCGTTCCCTTTCTGCTAGATGAACGAACGTCTCTCCACATGCTCAGTTCTGAGAGATAAGTGTGTGTGAAAGCCAACCTTCACCTAGCTTGTTGGGAACAGAAAGATTCTTTTCACTTGAAAACTCCACTCCACAAATATATATGGGGAGGTACAAGCTCCAAATCTGTTTTACAGTGAAAACTGCAGGAACGTCAATCCGGCACTAGGAAACAGACTGAGAAACCAGAGTAATAGTTTCTCCTGCAACCCATTCCCTTTGTGCTAGATGAACGAACGTCTCTCCACATGCTCAGTTCTGAGAGATAAGTGTGTGTGAAAGCCGTCCTTCACCTAGCTTGTTGGCTACACAAAGTTTCTTTTCACTTGCAAACTCCACTCCATACATATATATGGGGAGGTACTAGCTCCAACTCGGTTTTACAGTGAATACTGCAGGAATTTTAAACCGGCACTAGGAAACAGACTGAGAAACCAGAGTAAAAGTTTCCCCTGCAACCCGTTCCCTTTGTGCTAAATGAACGAACGTCTCTCCACATGCTCAGTTCTGAGAGATAATTTGTGTGAAAGCCGTCCTTCACCTAGCTTGTTGGGAACACAAAGTTTCTTTTCAATTTCAAACTCCACTCCATACATATATTTGGGTAGGCACTAGCTCCAACTCGGTTTTACAGTGAAAACTGCAGGAACTTCAAACCGGCACTAGGAAACAGACTGAGAAACCAGAGTAAAAGTTTCTCCTGCAACCCGTTCCCTTTGTGCTAGATGAACGAACGTCTCTCCACATGCTCAGTTCTGAGAGATAAGTGTGTGTGAAAGCCGTCCTTCACATAGCTTGTTGGCTACACAAAGTTTCTTTTCAGTTGCAAACTCCACTCCATACATATATATGGGGAGGTACTAGCTCCAACTCGGTTTTACAGTGAAAACTGCAGGAACTTCAAACCGGCACTAGGAAACAGACTGAGAAACCAGAGTAAAAGTTTCTCCTGCAACCCGTTCCCTTTGTGCTAGATGAACGAACGTCTCTCCACATGCTCAGTTCTGAGAGATAATTGTGTGTGAAAGCCAACCTTCACCTAGCTTGTTGGGAACAGAAAGATTCTTTTCACTTGAAAACTCCACTCCACAAATATATATGGGGAGGTACAAGCTCCAAATCTGTTTTACAGTGAAAACTGCAGGAACGTCAAACCGGCACTAGGAAACAGACTGAGAAACCAGAGTAATAGTTTCTCCTGCAAACCGTTCCCTTTGTGCTAGATGAACGAACGTCTCTCCACATGCTCAGTTCTGAGAGTTAACTGTGTGTGAAAGCCGTCCTTCACTTAGCTTGTTGGGAACACAAAGTTTCTTTTCAATTTCAAACTCCACTCCATACATATATTTGGGTAGGCACTAGCTCCAACTCGGTTTTACAGTGAAAACTGCAGGAACTTCAAACCGGCACTAGGAAACAGACTGAGAAACCAGAGTAATAGTTTCCCCTGCAACCCGTTCCCTTTGTGCTAGATGAACGAACGTCTCTCCACATGCTCAGTTCTGAGAGATAAGTGTGTGTGAAAGCCGTCCTTCACATAGCTTGTTGGCTACACAAAGTTTCTTTTCAGTTGCAAACTCCACTCCATACATATATATGGGGAGGTCCAAGCTCCAACTCGGTTTTACAGTGAAAACTGCAGGAACTTCAAACCGGCACTAGGAAACAGACTGAGAAACCAGAGTAAAAGTTTCTCCTGCAACCCGTTCCCTTTCTGCTAGATGAACGAACGTCTCTCCACATGCTCAGTTCTGAGAGATAAGTGTGTGTGAAAGCCAACCTTCACCTAGCTTGTTGGGAACAGAAAGATTCTTTTCACTTGAAAACTCCACTCCACAAATATATATGGGGAGGTACAAGCTCCAAATCTGTTTTACAGTGAAAACTGCAGGAACGTCAATCCGGCACTAGGAAACAGACTGAGAAACCAGAGTAATAGTTTCTCCTGCAACCAATTCCCTTTGTGCTAGATGAACGAACGTCTCTCCACATGCTCAGTTCTGAGAGATAAGTGTGTGTGAAAGCCGTCCTTCACCTAGCTTGTTGGCTACACAAAGTTTCTTTTCACTTGCAAACTCCACTCCATACATATATATGGGGAGGTACTAGCTCCAACTCGGTTTTACAGTGAAAACTGCAGGAATTTTAAACCGGCACTAGGAAACAGACTGAGAAACCAGAGTAAAAGTTTCCCCTGCAACCCGTTCCCTTTGTGCTAAATGAACGAACGTCTCTCCACATGCTCAGTTCTGAGAGATAATTTGTGTGAAAGCCGTCCTTCACCTAGCTTGTTGGGAACACAAAATTTCTTCTCACTTGCAATCTCCACTCCATACATATATATGGGGAGGTACTACCTCCAACTCGGTTTTACAGTGAAAACTGCAGGAATTTCAAACCGGCACAAGGAAACAGACTGAGAAACCAGAGTAAAAGTTTCTCCTGCAACCCGTTCCCTTTGTGCTAGATGAACGAAAGTCTATACACATGCTCTGTTCAGAGAGATAAGTGTGTGTGGAAGCCATTCTTCACCTATCATGTTGGGAACACAAAGTTTCTTTTCACTTGCAAACACCACTCCATACATATATATGGGTAGATACAAGTTACAACTCGGTTTTAAAGTGAAAAATGCAGGAAATTCAAACCGGCACTAGGAAACAGACTGAGAAACCAGAGAAAAGTTTCTCCTGCAAACCGTTCCCTTTGTGCTAAATGAACGAACGTCTCTCCACATGCTCAGTTCTGAGAGATAATTGTGTGTGAAAGCCGTCCTTCACCTAGCTTGTTGGGAACACAAAGATTCTTTTCACTTGCAAACTCCACTCCATACATATATATGGGGAGGTTCTAGCTCCAACTCTGTTTTACAGTGATAACTGCAGGAACTTCAAACCGGCACTAGGAAACAGACTGAGAAACCAGAGTAATAGTTTCCCCTGCAACCCGTTCCCTTTGTGCTAGATGAACGAACGTCTCTCCACATGCTCAGTTCTGAGAGATAAGTGTGTGTGAAAGCCGTCATTCAACTAGCTTGTTGGGAACACAAAGTTTTTTTTCACTTGCAAATTCCACTCCATATATATATATGGGGAGGTACTAGCTCCAACTCGGTTTTACAGTGAAAACTGCAGGAACTTCAAACCGGCACTAGGAAACAGACTGAGAAACCAGAGTAAAAGTTTCTCCTGCAACCCGTTCCCTTTGTGCTAGATGAACGAACGTCTCTCCACATGCTCAGGTCTGAGAGATAAGTGTGTGTGAAAGCCGTCCTTCACCTAGCTTTTTGGGAACAGAAAGATTCTTTTCACTTGAAAACTCCACTCCACAAGTATATATGGTTAGGTACTAGCTCCAAATCTGTTTTACAGTGAAAACTGCAGGAACGTCAAACCGGCACTAGGAAACAGACTGAGAATCCAGAGTAAAAGTTTCTCCTGCAACCCGTAACCTTTGTGCTAGATGAACGAACGTCTCTCCACATGCTCAGTTCTGAGAGATAAGTGTGTGTGAAAGCCGTCCTTCACCTAGCTTGTTGGGAACACAAAGTTTCTTTTCACCTGCAAAATCCACTCCATACATATATATGGGGAGGTACTAGGTGCAACTCGGTTTTACAGTGAAAACTGCAGGAACTTCAAACCGGCACTAGGAAACAGAGTGAGATACCAGAGTAAAAGTTTCTCCTGCAACCCGTTCCCTTTGTGCTAGATGAACGAAAGTCTCTCCACATGCTCAGTTCTGAGAGATAAGTGTGTGTGAAAGCCGTACTTCACCTAGCTTGTTGGGAACACAAAGTTTCTTTTCACTTGCAAACCCACTCCATACATATATATGTTGAGGTACTAGCTCCAACTCGGTTTTACAGTGAAAACTGCAGGAACTTCAAACCGGCACTAGGAAACAGACTGAGAAACCAGAGTAAAAGTTTCTCCTGCAACCCGTTCCCTTTGTGCTAGATGAACGAACGTCTCTCCACATGTTCAGTTTTGAGAGATAAATGTATGTGAAAGCCGTTCTTCACCTAGCTTGTTGGGAACACAAAGTTTCTTTTCACCTGCAAAATCCACTCCATACATATATATGGGGAGGTACTAGCTCCAACTCGGTTTTACAGTGAAAACTGTAGGAACTTCAAACCGGCACTAGGAAACAGACTGAGAAACCAGAGTAAAAGTTTCTCCTGCAACCCGTTCCCTTTGTGCTAGATGAACAAACGTCTCTCCACATGCTCAGTTCTGAGAGATAAGTGTGTGTGAAAGCCGTCCTTCACCTAGCTTGTTGGGAACACAAAGATTCTTTTCACTTGCAAACTCCACTCCATACATATATATGGGGAGGTACTAGCTCCAAATCTGTTTTACAGTGAAAACTGCAGGAACTTCAAACCGGCACTAGGAAACAGACTGAGAAAAAAGAGTAAAAGTTTCTCCTGCAACCCGTTCCCTTTGTGCAAGATGAACGAACGTCTCTCCACATGTTCAGTTTTGAGAGATATATGTATGTGAAAGCCGTACTTCATCTAGCTTGTTGGGAACACAAAGTTTCTTTTCACCTGCAAAATCCACTCCATACATATATATGGGGAGGTACTAGCTCCAACTCGGTTTTACAGTGAAAACTGTAGGAACTTCAAACAGACACTAGGAAACAGACTGAGAAACCAGAGTAAAAGTTTCTCCTGCAACCCGTTCCCTTTGTGCTAGATGAACGAACGTCTCTCCACATGCTCAGTTCTGAGAGATAAGTGTGTGTGAAAGCCGTCCTTCACCTAGCTTGTTGGGAACACAAAGTTTCTTTTCAATTGCAAACTCCACTCCATACATATATATGGGGAGGTGCTAGCTCCAACTCGGTTTTACAGTGAAAACTGCAGGAACTTCAAACCGGCACTAGGAAACAGACTGAGAATAAAGAGTAAAAGTTTCTCCTGCAACCCGTTCCCTTTGTGCTAGATGAACGAACGTCTCTCCACATGCTCAGTTCTGAGAGATAAGTGTGTGTGAAAGCCGTCCTTCACCTAGCTTGTTGGCTACACAAAGTTTCTTTTCAGTTGCAAACTCCACTCCATACATACATATGCGGAGGTACTAGCTCCAACTCGGTTTTACAGTGAAAACTGCAGGAACTTCAAACCGGCACTAGGAAACAGACTGAGAAACCAGAGTAAAAGTTTCTCCTGCAACCCGTTCCCTTTGTGCTAGATGAACGAACGTCTCTCCACATGCTCAGTTCTGAGAGATAAGTGTGTGTGAAAGCCGTACTTCACCTAGCTTGTTGGGAACACAAAGTTTCTTTTCACTTGCAAACCCACTCCATACATATATATGTTGAGGTACTAGCTCCAACTCGGTTTTACAGTGAAAACTGCAGGAACTTCAAACCGGCACTAGGAAACAGACTGAGAAACCAGAGTAAAAGTTTCTCCTGCAAACCGTTCCCTTTGTGCTAGATGAACGAACGTCTCTCCACATGCTCAGTTCTGAGAGATAAGTGTGTGTGAAAGCCGTCCTTCACCTAGCTTGTTGGGAACACAAAGTTTCTTTTCAATTGCAAACTCCACTCCATACATATATATGGGGAGGTGCTAGCTCCAACCCGGTTTTACAGTGAAAACTGCAGGAAATTCAAACCGGCACTAGGAAACAGACTGAGAAAAAAGAGTAAAATTTCTCCTGCAACCCGTTCCCTTTGTGCAAGATGAACGAACGTCTCTCCACATGCTCAGTTCTGAGAGATAAGTGTGTGTGAAAGCCGTCCTTCACCTAGCTTGTTGGCTACACAAAGTTTCTTTTCAGTTGCAAACTCCACTCCATACATACATATGCGGAGGTACTAGCTCCAACTCGGTTTTACAGTGAAAACTGCAGGAACTTCAAACCGGCACTAGGAAACAGACTGAGAAACCAGAGTAAAAGTTTCTCCTGCAACCCGTTCCCTTTGTGCTAGATGAACGAACGTCTCTCCACATGCTCAGTTCTGAGAGATAAGTGTGTGTGAAAGCCGTCCTTCACCTAGCTTGTTGGGAACACAAAGTTTCTTTTCACTTGCAAACTCCACTCCATACATATATATAGGGAGGTGATAGCTCCAACTCGGTTTTACAGTGAAAACTGCAGGAACTTCAAACCGGCACTAGGAAACAGACTGAGAAACCAGAGTAAAAGTTTCTCCTGCAACCCTTTCCCTTTGTGCTAAATGAACGAACGTCTCTCCACATGCTCAGTTCTGAGAGATAATTTGTGTGAAAGCCGTACTTCACCTAGCTTGTTGGGAACACAAAATTTCTTCTCACTTGCAAACTCCACTCCATACATATATATGGGGAGGTACTAGCTCCAACTCGGTTTTACAGTGAAAACTGCAGGAATTTCAAACCGGCACAAGGAAACAGACTGAGAAACCAGAGTAAAAGTTTCTCCTGCAACCCGTTCCCTTTGTGCTAGATGAACGAAAGTCTATACACATGCTCTGTTCAGAGAGATAAGTGTGTGTGGAAGCCATTCTTCACCTATCATGTTGGGAACACAAAGTTTCTTTTCACTTGCAAACACCACTCCATACATATATATGGGTAGGTACAAGTTCCAACTCGGTCTTAAAGTGAAAACTGCAGGAAATTCAAACCGGCACTAGGAAACAGACTGAGAAACCAGAGAAAAGTTTCTCCTGCAACCCGTTCCCTTTGTGCTAGATGAACGAACGTCTCTCCACATGCTCAGTTCTGAGAGATAATTGTGTGTGAAAGCCGTCCTTCACCTAGCTTGTTGGGAACACAAAGAATCTTTTCACTTGCAAACTCCACTCCATACATATATATGGGAAGTTCTAGCTCCAACTCTGTTTTACAGTGAAAACTGCAGGAACTTCAAACCGGCACTAGGAAACAGACTGAGAAACCAGAGTAATAGTTTCTCCTGCAACCCGTTCCCTTTGTGCTAGATGAACGAACGTCTCTCCACATGCTCAGTTCTGAGAGATAAGTGTGTGTGAAAGCCGTCCTTCAACTAGCTTGTTGGGAACACAAAGTTTTTTTTCACTTGCAAACTCCACTCCATATATATATATGGGGAGGTACTAGCTCCAACTCGGTTTTACAGTGAAAACTGCAGGAACTTCAAACCGGCACTAGGAAACAGACTGAGAAACCAGAGTAAAAGTTTCTCCTGCAACCCGTTCCCTTTGTGCTAGATGAACGAACGTCTCTCCACATGCTAAGTTCTGAGAGATAAGTGTGTGTGAAAGCCGTCCTTCACCTAGCTTGTTGGGAACAGAAAGATTCTTTTCACTTGAAAACTCCACTCCATACATATATATGGGGAGGTGCTAGCTCCAACTCTGTTTTACAGTGAAAACTGCAGGAACGTCAAACCGGCACTAGGAAACAGACTGAGAATCCAGAGTAAAAGTTTCTCCTGCAACCCGTACCCTTTGTGCTAGATGAACGAACGTCTCTCCACATGCTCAGTTCTGAGAGATAAGTGTGTGTGAAAGCCGTCCTTCACCTAGCTTGTTGGGAACACAAAGTTTCTTTTCACCTGCAAAATCCACTCCATACATATATATGGGGAGGTACTAGGTGCAACTCGGTTTTACAGTGAAAACTGCAGGAACTTCAAACCGGCACTAGGAAACAGAGTGAGATACCAGAGTAAAAGTTTCTCCTGCAACCCGTTCCCTTTGTGCGAGATGAACGAAAGTCTCTCCACATGCTCAGTTCTGAGAGATAAGTGTGTGTGAAAGCCGTACTTCACCTAGCTTGTTGGGAACACAAAGTTTCTTTTCACTTGCAAACCCACTCCATACATATATATGTTGAGGTACTAGCTCCAACTCGGTTTTACAGTGAAAACTGCAGGAACTTCAAACCGGCACTAGGAAACAGACTGAGAAACCAGAGTAAAAGTTTCACCTGCAACCCGTTCCCTTTGTGATAGATGAACGAACGTCTCTCCACATGTTCAGTTTTGAGAGATAAATGTGTGTGAAAGCCGTTCTTCATCTAGCTTGTTGGGAACACAAAGTTTCTTTTCACCTGCAAAATCCACTCCATACATATATATGGGGAGGTACTAGCTCCAACTCGGTTTTACAGTGAAAACTGTAGGAACTTCAAACCGGCACTAGGAAACAGACTGAGAAACCAGAGTAAAAGTTTCTCCTGCAACCCGTTCCCTTTGTGCTAGATGAACGAACGTCTCTCCACATGCTCAGTTCTGAGAGATAAGTGTGTGTGAAAGCCGTCCTTCACCTAGCTTGTTGGGAACACAAAGTTTCTTTTCAATTGCAAACTCCACTCCATACATATATATGGGGAGGTGCTAGCTCCAACTCTGTTTTACAGTGAAAACTGCAGGAACTTCCAACCGGCACTAGGAAACAGACTGAGAAAAAAGAGTAAAAGTTTCTCCTGCAACCCGTTCCCTTTGTGCAAGATGAACGAACGTCTCTCCACATGTTCAGTTTTGAGAGATATATGTATGTGAAAGCCGTTCTTCATCTAGCTTGTTGGGAACACAAAGTTTCTTTTCACTTGCAAAATCCACTCCATACATATATATGGGGAGGAACTAGCTCCAACTCGGTTTTACAGTGAAAACTGTAGGAACTTCAAACCGACACTAGGAAACAGACTGAGAAACCAGAGTAAAAGTTTCTCCTGCAACCCGTTCCCTTTGTGCTAGATGAACGGACGTCTCTCCACATGCTCAGTTCTGAGAGATAAGTGTGTGTGAAAGCCGTCCTTCACCTAGCTTATTGGGAACACAAAGTTTCTTTTCAATTGCAAACTCCACTCCATACATATATATGGGGAAGTGCTAGCTCCAACTCGGTTTTACAGTGAAAACTGCAGGAACTTTAAACCGGCACTAGGAAACAGACTGCGAAAAAAGAGTAAAAGTTTCTCCTGCAACCCGTTCCCTTTGTGCAAGATGAACGAACGTCTCTCCACATGCTCAGTTCTGAGAGATAAGTGTGTGTGAAAGCCGTCCTTCACCTAGCTTGTTGGCTACACAAAGTTTCTTTTCAGTTGCAAACTCCACTCCATACATACATATGCGGAGGTACAAGCTCCAACTCGGTTTTACAGTGAAAACTGCAGGAACTTCAAACCGGCACTAGGAAACAGACTGAGAAACCAGAGTAAAAGTTTCTCCTGCAACCCGTTCCCTGTGTGCAAATGAACGAACGTCTCTTCATATGCTCAGTTCTGAGAGATAAGTGTGTGTGAAAGCCTTCCTTCACCTAGCTTGTTGGGAACACTAAGTTTCTTTTCACTGGTAAACTCCACTCCATACATATTTATATTTAGGTACTAGCTCCAACTCGGTTTTACAGTGAAAACTCAGGAACTAAAACCGGCACTAGGAAACAGACTGAGAATCCAGAGTAAAAGTTTCTCCTGCAACCCGTTCCCTTTGTGCTAGATGAACGAACGTCTCTCCACATGCTCAGTTCTGAGAGATAAGTGTGTTTGAAAGCCGTACTTCACCTATCTTGTTGGGAACACAAAGTTTCTTTTCAATTTCAAACTCCAATCCATACATATATTTGGGGAGGTACTAGCTCCAACTCGGTTTTACAGTGAAAACTGCAGGAACTTCAAACCGGCACTAGGAAACAGACTGAGAAACCAGAGTAAAAGTTTCTCCTGCAACCCGTTCCCTTTCTGCTAGATGAACGAACGTCTCTCCACATGCTCAGTTCTGAGAGATAACTGTGTGTGAAAGCCGTCCTTCACCTAGCTTGTTGGCTACACAAAGTTTCTTTTCAGTTGCAAACTCCACTCCATAGATATATATGGGGAGGTACTAGCTCCAACTCGGTTTTACAGTGAAAACTGCAGGAACTTCAAACCGGCACTAGGAAACAGACTGAGAAACCAGAGTAAAAGTTTCTCCTGCAACCCGTTCCCTTTGTGCTAGATGAACGAACGTCTCTCCACATGCTCAGTTCTGAGAGATATGTGTGTGTGAAAGCCATCCTTCACATTGCTTGTTGGCTACACATAGTTTCTTTTCAGTTGCAAACTCCACTCCATACATATATATGGGGAGGTACTAGCTCCAACTCGGTTTTACAGTGAAAACTGCAGGAACTTCAAACCGGCACTAGGAAACAGACTGAGAAACCAGAGTAAAAGTTTCTCCTGCAACCCGTTCCCTTTGTGCTAGATGAACGAACGTCTCTCCACATGCTCAGTTCTGAGAGATAACTGTGTGTGAAAGCCATCCTCCACTTAGCTTGTTGGGAACACAAAGTTTCTTTTCAATTTCAAACTCCACTCCATACATATATTTGGGTAGGCACTAGCTCCAACTCGGTTTTACAGTGAAAACTGCAGGAACTTCAAACCGGCACTAGGAAACAGACTGAGAAACCAGAGTAAAAGTTTCTCCTGCAACCCGTTCCCTTTGTGCTAGATGAACGAACGTCTCTCCACATGCTCAGTTCTGAGAGATAAGTGTGTGTGAAAGCCGTCCTTCACATAGCTTGTTGGCTACACAAAGTTTCTTTTCAGTTGCAAACTCCACTCCATACATATATATGGGGAGGTACCAGCTCCAACTCGGTTTTACAGTGAAAACTGCAGGAACTTCAAACCGGCACTAGGAAACAGACTGAGAAACCAGAGTAAAAGTTTCTCCTGCAACCCGTTCCCTTTGTGCTAGATGAACGAAAGTCTATACACATGCTCTGTTCAGAGAGATAAGTGTGTGTGGAAGCCATTCTTCACCTATCATGTTGGGAACACAAAGTTTCTTTTCACTTGCAAACACCACTCCATACATATATATGGGTAGGTACAAGTTCCAACTCGGTCTTAAAGTGAAAACTGCAGGAAATTCAAACCGGCACTAGGAAACAGACTGAGAAACCAGAGAAAAGTTTCTCCTGCAACCCGTTCCCTTTGTGCTAGATGAACGAACGTCTCTCCACATGCTCAGTTCTGAGAGATAATTGTGTGTGAAAGCCGTCCTTCACCTAGCTTGTTGGGAACACAAAGAATCTTTTCACTTGCAAACTCCACTCCATACATATATATGGGAAGTTCTAGCTCCAACTCTGTTTTACAGTGAAAACTGCAGGAACTTCAAACCGGCACTAGGAAACAGACTGAGAAACCAGAGTAATAGTTTCTCCTGCAACCCGTTCCCTTTGTGCTAGATGAACGAACGTCTCTCCACATGCTCAGTTCTGAGAGATAAGTGTGTGTGAAAGCCGTCCTTCAACTAGCTTGTTGGGAACACAAAGTTTTTTTTCACTTGCAAACTCCACTCCATATATATATATGGGGAGGTACTAGCTCCAACTCGGTTTTACAGTGAAAACTGCAGGAACTTCAAACCGGCACTAGGAAACAGACTGAGAAACCAGAGTAAAAGTTTCTCCTGCAACCCGTTCCCTTTGTGCTAGATGAACGAACGTCTCTCCACATGCTAAGTTCTGAGAGATAAGTGTGTGTGAAAGCCGTCCTTCACCTAGCTTGTTGGGAACAGAAAGATTCTTTTCACTTGAAAACTCCACTCCATACATATATATGGGGAGGTGCTAGCTCCAACTCTGTTTTACAGTGAAAACTGCAGGAACGTCAAACCGGCACTAGGAAACAGACTGAGAATCCAGAGTAAAAGTTTCTCCTGCAACCCGTACCCTTTGTGCTAGATGAACGAACGTCTCTCCACATGCTCAGTTCTGAGAGATAAGTGTGTGTGAAAGCCGTCCTTCACCTAGCTTGTTGGGAACACAAAGTTTCTTTTCACCTGCAAAATCCACTCCATACATATATATGGGGAGGTACTAGGTGCAACTCGGTTTTACAGTGAAAACTGCAGGAACTTCAAACCGGCACTAGGAAACAGAGTGAGATACCAGAGTAAAAGTTTCTCCTGCAACCCGTTCCCTTTGTGCGAGATGAACGAAAGTCTCTCCACATGCTCAGTTCTGAGAGATAAGTGTGTGTGAAAGCCGTACTTCACCTAGCTTGTTGGGAACACAAAGTTTCTTTTCACTTGCAAACCCACTCCATACATATATATGTTGAGGTACTAGCTCCAACTCGGTTTTACAGTGAAAACTGCAGGAACTTCAAACCGGCACTAGGAAACAGACTGAGAAACCAGAGAAAAGTTTCTCCTGCAACCCGTTCCCTTTGTGCTAGATGAACGAACGTCTCTCCACATGCTCAGTTCTGAGAGATAATTGTGTGTGAAAGCCGTCCTTCACCTAGCTTGTTGGGAACACAAAGAATCTTTTCACTTGCAAACTCCACTCCATACATATATATGGGAAGTTCTAGCTCCAACTCTGTTTTACAGTGAAAACTGCAGGAACTTCAAACCGGCACTAGGAAACAGACTGAGAAACCAGAGTAATAGTTTCTCCTGCAACCCGTTCCCTTTGTGCTAGATGAACGAACGTCTCTCCACATGCTCAGTTCTGAGAGATAAGTGTGTGTGAAAGCCGTCCTTCAACTAGCTTGTTGGGAACACAAAGTTTTTTTTCACTTGCAAACTCCACTCCATATATATATATGGGGAGGTACTAGCTCCAACTCGGTTTTACAGTGAAAACTGCAGGAACTTCAAACCGGCACTAGGAAACAGACTGAGAAACCAGAGTAAAAGTTTCTCCTGCAACCCGTTCCCTTTGTGCTAGATGAACGAACGTCTCTCCACATGCTAAGTTCTGAGAGATAAGTGTGTGTGAAAGCCGTCCTTCACCTAGCTTGTTGGGAACAGAAAGATTCTTTTCACTTGAAAACTCCACTCCATACATATATATGGGGAGGTGCTAGCTCCAACTCTGTTTTACAGTGAAAACTGCAGGAACGTCAAACCGGCACTAGGAAACAGACTGAGAATCCAGAGTAAAAGTTTCTCCTGCAACCCGTACCCTTTGTGCTAGATGAACGAACGTCTCTCCACATGCTCAGTTCTGAGAGATAAGTGTGTGTGAAAGCCGTCCTTCACCTAGCTTGTTGGGAACACAAAGTTTCTTTTCACCTGCAAAATCCACTCCATACATATATATGGGGAGGTACTAGGTGCAACTCGGTTTTACAGTGAAAACTGCAGGAACTTCAAACCGGCACTAGGAAACAGAGTGAGATACCAGAGTAAAAGTTTCTCCTGCAACCCGTTCCCTTTGTGCGAGATGAACGAAAGTCTCTCCACATGCTCAGTTCTGAGAGATAAGTGTGTGTGAAAGCCGTACTTCACCTAGCTTGTTGGGAACACAAAGTTTCTTTTCACTTGCAAACCCACTCCATACATATATATGTTGAGGTACTAGCTCCAACTCGGTTTTACAGTGAAAACTGCAGGAACTTCAAACCGGCACTAGGAAACAGACTGAGAAACCAGAGTAAAAGTTTCACCTGCAACCCGTTCCCTTTGTGATAGATGAACGAACGTCTCTCCACATGTTCAGTTTTGAGAGATAAATGTGTGTGAAAGCCGTTCTTCATCTAGCTTGTTGGGAACACAAAGTTTCTTTTCACCTGCAAAATCCACTCCATACATATATATGGGGAGGTACTAGCTCCAACTCGGTTTTACAGTGAAAACTGTAGGAACTTCAAACCGGCACTAGGAAACAGACTGAGAAACCAGAGTAAAAGTTTCTCCTGCAACCCGTTCCCTTTGTGCTAGATGAACGAACGTCTCTCCACATGCTCAGTTCTGAGAGATAAGTGTGTGTGAAAGCCGTCCTTCACCTAGCTTGTTGGGAACACAAAGTTTCTTTTCAATTGCAAACTCCACTCCATACATATATATGGGGAGGTGCTAGCTCCAACTCTGTTTTACAGTGAAAACTGCAGGAACTTCCAACCGGCACTAGGAAACAGACTGAGAAAAAAGAGTAAAAGTTTCTCCTGCAACCCGTTCCCTTTGTGCAAGATGAACGAACGTCTCTCCACATGTTCAGTTTTGAGAGATATATGTATGTGAAAGCCGTTCTTCATCTAGCTTGTTGGGAACACAAAGTTTCTTTTCACTTGCAAAATCCACTCCATACATATATATGGGGAGGAACTAGCTCCAACTCGGTTTTACAGTGAAAACTGTAGGAACTTCAAACCGACACTAGGAAACAGACTGAGAAACCAGAGTAAAAGTTTCTCCTGCAACCCGTTCCCTTTGTGCTAGATGAACGGACGTCTCTCCACATGCTCAGTTCTGAGAGATAAGTGTGTGTGAAAGCCGTCCTTCACCTAGCTTATTGGGAACACAAAGTTTCTTTTCAATTGCAAACTCCACTCCATACATATATATGGGGAAGTGCTAGCTCCAACTCGGTTTTACAGTGAAAACTGCAGGAACTTTAAACCGGCACTAGGAAACAGACTGCGAAAAAAGAGTAAAAGTTTCTCCTGCAACCCGTTCCCTTTGTGCAAGATGAACGAACGTCTCTCCACATGCTCAGTTCTGAGAGATAAGTGTGTGTGAAAGCCGTCCTTCACCTAGCTTGTTGGCTACACAAAGTTTCTTTTCAGTTGCAAACTCCACTCCATACATACATATGCGGAGGTACAAGCTCCAACTCGGTTTTACAGTGAAAACTGCAGGAACTTCAAACCGGCACTAGGAAACAGACTGAGAAACCAGAGTAAAAGTTTCTCCTGCAACCCGTTCCCTGTGTGCAAATGAACGAACGTCTCTTCATATGCTCAGTTCTGAGAGATAAGTGTGTGTGAAAGCCTTCCTTCACCTAGCTTGTTGGGAACACTAAGTTTCTTTTCACTGGTAAACTCCACTCCATACATATTTATATTTAGGTACTAGCTCCAACTCGGTTTTACAGTGAAAACTCAGGAACTAAAACCGGCACTAGGAAACAGACTGAGAATCCAGAGTAAAAGTTTCTCCTGCAACCCGTTCCCTTTGTGCTAGATGAACGAACGTCTCTCCACATGCTCAGTTCTGAGAGATAAGTGTGTTTGAAAGCCGTACTTCACCTATCTTGTTGGGAACACAAAGTTTCTTTTCAATTTCAAACTCCAATCCATACATATATTTGGGGAGGTACTAGCTCCAACTCGGTTTTACAGTGAAAACTGCAGGAACTTCAAACCGGCACTAGGAAACAGACTGAGAAACCAGAGTAAAAGTTTCTCCTGCAACCCGTTCCCTTTCTGCTAGATGAACGAACGTCTCTCCACATGCTCAGTTCTGAGAGATAACTGTGTGTGAAAGCCGTCCTTCACCTAGCTTGTTGGCTACACAAAGTTTCTTTTCAGTTGCAAACTCCACTCCATAGATATATATGGGGAGGTACTAGCTCCAACTCGGTTTTACAGTGAAAACTGCAGGAACTTCAAACCGGCACTAGGAAACAGACTGAGAAACCAGAGTAAAAGTTTCTCCTGCAACCCGTTCCCTTTGTGCTAGATGAACGAACGTCTCTCCACATGCTCAGTTCTGAGAGATATGTGTGTGTGAAAGCCATCCTTCACATTGCTTGTTGGCTACACATAGTTTCTTTTCAGTTGCAAACTCCACTCCATACATATATATGGGGAGGTACTAGCTCCAACTCGGTTTTACAGTGAAAACTGCAGGAACTTCAAACCGGCACTAGGAAACAGACTGAGAAACCAGAGTAAAAGTTTCTCCTGCAACCCGTTCCCTTTGTGCTAGATGAACGAACGTCTCTCCACATGCTCAGTTCTGAGAGATAACTGTGTGTGAAAGCCATCCTCCACTTAGCTTGTTGGGAACACAAAGTTTCTTTTCAATTTCAAACTCCACTCCATACATATATTTGGGTAGGCACTAGCTCCAACTCGGTTTTACAGTGAAAACTGCAGGAACTTCAAACCGGCACTAGGAAACAAACTGAGAAACCAGAGTAAAAGTTTCTCCTGCAACCCGTTCCCTTTGTGCTAGATGAACGAACGTCTCTCCACATGCTCAGTTCTGAGAGATAAGTGTGTGTGAAAGCCGTCCTTCACATAGCTTGTTGGCTACACAAAGTTTCTTTTCAGTTGCAAACTCCACTCCATACATATATATGGGGAGGTACTAGCTCCAACTCGGTTTTACAGTGAAAACTGCAGGAACTTCAAACCGGCACTAGGAAACAGACTGAGAAACCAGAGTAAAAGTTTCTCCTGCAACCCGTTCCCTTTGTGCTAGATGAACGAACGTCTCTCCACATGCTCAGTTCTGAGAGATAATTGTGTGTGAAAGCCAACCTTCACCTAGCTTGTTGGGAACAGAAAGATTCTTTTCACTTGAAAACTCCACTCCACAAATATATATGGGGAGGTACAAGCTCCAAATCTGTTTTACAGTGAAAACTGCAGGAACGTCAAACCGGCACTAGGAAACAGACTGAGAAACCAGAGTAATAGTTTCTCCTGCAAACCGTTCCCTTTGTGCTAGATGAACGAACGTCTCTCCACATGCTCAGTTCTGAGAGATAACTGTGTGTGAAAGCCGTCCTTCACTTAGCTTGTTGGGAACACAAAGTTTCTTTTCAATTTCAAACTCCACTCCATACATATATTTGGGTAGGCACTAGCTCCAACTCGGTTTTACAGTGAAAACTGCAGGAACTTCAAACCGGCACTAGGAAACAGACTGAGAAACCAGAGTAATAGTTTCTCCTGCAACCCGTTCCCTTTGTGCTAGATGAACGAACGTCTCTCCACATGCTCAGTTCTGAGAGATAAGTGTGTGTGAAAGCCGTCCTTCACATAGCTTGTTGGCTACACAAAGTTTCTTTTCAGTTGCAAACTCCACTCCATACATATATATGGGGAGGTACAAGCTCCAACTCGGTTTTACAGTGAAAACTGCAGGAACTTCAAACCGGCACTAGGAAACAGACTGAGAAACCAGAGTAAAAGTTTCTCCTGCAACCCGTTCCCTTTCTGCTAGATGAACGAACGTCTCTCCACATGCTCAGTTCTGAGAGATAAGTGTGTGTGAAAGCCAACCTTCACCTAGCTTGTTGGGAAGAGAAAGATTCTTTTCACTTGAAAACTCCACTCCACAAATATATATGGGGAGGTACAAGCTCCAAATCTGTTTTACAGTGAAAACTGCAGGAACGTCAATCCGGCACTAGGAAACAGACTGAGAAACCAGAGTAATAGTTTCTCCTGCAACCCATTCCCTTTGTGCTAGATGAACGAACGTCTCTCCACATGCTCAGTTCTGAGAGATAAGTGTGTGTGAAAGCCGTCCTTCACCTAGCTTGTTGGCTACACAAAGTTTCTTTTCACTTGCAAACTCCACTCCATACATATATATGGGGAGGTACTAGCTCCAACTCGGTTTTACAGTGAATACTGCAGGAATTTTAAACCGGCACTAGGAAACAGACTGAGAAACCAGAGTAAAAGTTTCCCCTGCAACCCGTTCCCTTTGTGCTAAATGAACGAACGTCTCTCCACATGCTCAGTTCTGAGAGATAATTTGTGTGAAACCCGTCCTTCACCTAGCTTGTTGGGAACACAAAGTTTCTTTTCAATTTCAAACTCCACTCCATACATATATTTGGGTAGGCACTAGCTCCAACTCGGTTTTACAGTGAAAACTGCAGGAACTTCAAACCGGCACTAGGAAACAGACTGAGAAACCAGAGTAAAAGTTTCTCCTGCAACCCGTTCCCTTTGTGCTAGATGAACGAACGTCTCTCCACATGCTCAGTTCTGAGAGATAAGTGTGTGTGAAAGCCGTCCTTCACATAGCTTGTTGGCTACACAAAGTTTCTTTTCAGTTGCAAACTCCACTCCATACATATATATGGGGAGGTACTAGCTCCAACTCGGTTTTACAGTGAAAACTGCAGGAACTTCAAACCGGCACTAGGAAACAGACTGAGAAACCAGAGTAAAAGTTTCTCCTGCAACCCGTTCCCTTTGTGCTAGATGAACGAACGTCTCTCCACATGCTCAGTTCTGAGAGATAATTGTGTGTGAAAGCCAACCTTCACCTAGCTTGTTGGGAACAGAAAGATTCTTTTCACTTGAAAACTCCACTCCACAAATATATATGGGGAGGTACAAGCTCCAAATCTGTTTTACAGTGAAAACTGCAGGAACGTCAAACCGGCACTAGGAAACAGACTGAGAAACCAGAGTAATAGTTTCTCCTGCAAACCGTTCCCTTTGTGCTAGATGAACGAACGTCTCTCCACATGCTCAGTTCTGAGAGTTAACTGTGTGTGAAAGCCGTCCTTCACTTAGCTTGTTGGGAACACAAAGTTTCTTTTCAATTTCAAACTCCACTCCATACATATATTTGGGTAGGCACTAGCTCCAACTCGGTTTTACAGTGAAAACTGCAGGAACTTCAAACCGGCACTAGGAAACAGACTGAGAAACCAGAGTAATAGTTTCTCCTGCAACCCGTTCCCTTTGTGCTAGATGAACGAACGTCTCTCCACATGCTCAGTTCTGAGAGATAAGTGTGTGTGAAAGCCGTCCTTCACATAGCTTGTTGGCTACACAAAGTTTCTTTTCAGTTGCAAACTCCACTCCATACATATATATGGGGAGGTACAAGCTCCAACTCGGTTTTACAGTGAAAACTGCAGGAACTTCAAACCGGCACTAGGAAACAGACTGAGAAACCAGAGTAAAAGTTTCTCCTGCAACCCGTTCCCTTTCTGCTAGATGAACGAACGTCTCTCCACATGCTCAGTTCTGAGAGATAAGTGTGTGTGAAAGCCAACCTTCACCTAGCTTGTTGGGAACAGAAAGATTCTTTTCACTTGAAAACTCCACTCCACAAATATATATGGGGAGGTACAAGCTCCAAATCTGTTTTACAGTGAAAACTGCAGGAACGTCAATCCGGCACTAGGAAACAGACTGAGAAACCAGAGTAATAGTTTCTCCTGCAACCAATTCCCTTTGTGCTAGATGAACGAACGTCTCTCCACATGCTCAGTTCTGAGAGATAAGTGTGTGTGAAAGCCGTCCTTCACCTAGCTTGTTGGCTACACAAAGTTTCTTTTCACTTGCAAACTCCACTCCATACATATATATGGGGAGGTACTAGCTCCAACTCGGTTTTACAGTGAAAACTGCAGGAATTTTAAACCGGCACTAGGAAACAGACTGAGAAACCAGAGTAAAAGTTTCCCCTGCAACCCGTTCCCTTTGTGCTAAATGAACGAACGTCTCTCCACATGCTCAGTTCTGAGAGATAATTTGTGTGAAAGCCGTCCTTCACCTAGCTTGTTGGGAACACAAAATTTCTTCTCACTTGCAATCTCCACTCCATACATATATATGGGGAGGTACTACCTCCAACTCGGTTTTACAGTGAAAACTGCAGGAATTTCAAACCGGCACAAGGAAACAGACTGAGAAACCAGAGTAAAAGTTTCTCCTGCAACCCGTTCCCTTTGTGCTAGATGAACGAAAGTCTATACACATGCTCTGTTCAGAGAGATAAGTGTGTGTGGAAGCCATTCTTCACCTATCATGTTGGGAACACAAAGTTTCTTTTCACTTGCAAACACCACTCCATACATATATATGGGTAGATACAAGTTACAACTCGGTTTTAAAGTGAAAAATGCAGGAAATTCAAACCGGCACTAGGAAACAGACTGAGAAACCAGAGAAAAGTTTCTCCTGCAAACCGTTCCCTTTGTGCTAAATGAACGAACGTCTCTCCACATGCTCAGTTCTGAGAGATAATTGTGTGTGAAAGCCGTCCTTCACCTAGCTTGTTGGGAACACAAAGATTCTTTTCACTTGCAAACTCCACTCCATACATATATATGGGGAGGTTCTAGCTCCAACTCTGTTTTACAGTGATAACTGCAGGAACTTCAAACCGGCACTAGGAAACAGACTGAGAAACCAGAGTAATAGTTTCCCCTGCAACCCGTTCCCTTTGTGCTAGATGAACGAACGTCTCTCCACATGCTCAGTTCTGAGAGATAAGTGTGTGTGAAAGCCGTCATTCAACTAGCTTGTTGGGAACACAAAGTTTTTTTTCCTTGCAAATTCCACTCCATATATATATATGGGGAGGTACTAGCTCCAACTCGGTTTTACAGTGAAAACTGCAGGAACTTCAAACCGGCACTAGGAAACAGACTGAGAAACCAGAGTAAAAGTTTCTCCTGCAACCCGTTCCCTTTGTGCTAGATGAACGAACGTCTCTCCACATGCTCAGGTCTGAGAGATAAGTGTGTGTGAAAGCCGTCCTTCACCTAGCTTTTTGGGAACAGAAAGATTCTTTTCACTTGAAAACTCCACTCCACAAGTATATATGGTTAGGTACTAGCTCCAAATCTGTTTTACAGTGAAAACTGCAGGAACGTCAAACCGGCACTAGGAAACAGACTGAGAATCCAGAGTAAAAGTTTCTCCTGCAACCCGTAACCTTTGTGCTAGATGAACGAACGTCTCTCCATATGCTCAGTTCTGAGAGATAAGTGTGTGTGAAAGCCGTCCTTCACCTAGCTTGTTGGGAACACAAAGTTTCTTTTCACCTGCAAAATCCACTCCATACATATATATGGGGAGGTACTAGGTGCAACTCGGTTTTACAGTGAAAACTGCAGGAACTTCAAACCGGCACTAGGAAACAGAGTGAGATACCAGAGTAAAAGTTTCTCCTGCAACCCGTTCCCTTTGTGCTAGATGAACGAAAGTCTCTCCACATGCTCAGTTCTGAGAGATAAGTGTGTGTGAAAGCCGTACTTCACCTAGCTTGTTGGGAACACAAAGTTTCTTTTCACTTGCAAACCCACTCCATACATATATATGTTGAGGTACTAGCTCCAACTCGGTTTTACAGTGAAAACTGCAGGAACTTCAAACCGGCACTAGGAAACAGACTGAGAAACCAGAGTAAAAGTTTCTCCTGCAACCCGTTCCCTTTGTGCTAGATGAACGAACGTCTCTCCACATGTTCAGTTTTGAGAGATAAATGTATGTGAAAGCCGTTCTTCACCTAGCTTGTTGGGAACACAAAGTTTCTTTTCACCTGCAAAATCCACTCCATACATATATATGGGGAGGTACTAGCTCCAACTCGGTTTTACAGTGAAAACTGTAGGAACTTCAAACCGGCACTAGGAAACAGACTGAGAAACCAGAGTAAAAGTTTCTCCTGCAACCCGTTCCCTTTGTGCTAGATGAACAAACGTCTCTCCACATGCTCAGTTCTGAGAGATAAGTGTGTGTGAAAGCCGTCCTTCACCTAGCTTGTTGGGAACACAAAGATTCTTTTCACTTGCAAACTCCACTCCATACATATATATGGGGAGGTACTAGCTCCAAATCTGTTTTACAGTGAAAACTGCAGGAACTTCAAACCGGCACTAGGAAACAGACTGAGAAAAAAGAGTAAAAGTTTCTCCTGCAACCCGTTCCCTTTGTGCAAGATGAACGAACGTCTCTCCACATGTTCAGTTTTGAGAGATATATGTATGTGAAAGCCGTACTTCATCTAGCTTGTTGGGAACACAAAGTTTCTTTTCACCTGCAAAATCCACTCCATACATATATATGGGGAGGTACTAGCTCCAACTCGGTTTTACAGTGAAAACTGTAGGAACTTCAAACAGACACTAGGAAACAGACTGAGAAACCAGAGTAAAAGTTTCTCCTGCAACCCGTTCCCTTTGTGCTAGATGAACGAACGTCTCTCCACATGCTCAGTTCTGAGAGATAAGTGTGTGTGAAAGCCGTCCTTCACCTAGCTTGTTGGGAACACAAAGTTTCTTTTCAATTGCAAACTCCACTCCATACATATATATGGGGAGGTGCTAGCTCCAACTCGGTTTTACAGTGAAAACTGCAGGAACTTCAAACCGGCACTAGGAAACAGACTGAGAATAAAGAGTAAAAGTTTCTCCTGCAACCCGTTCCCTTTGTGCAAGATGAACGAACGTCTCTCCACATGCTCAGTTCTGAGAGATAAGTGTGTGTGAAAGCCGTCCTTCACCTAGCTTGTTGGCTACACAAAGTTTCTTTTCAGTTGCAAACTCCACTCCATACATACATATGCGGAGGTACTAGCTCCAACTCGGTTTTACAGTGAAAACTGCAGGAACTTCAAACCGGCACTAGGAAACAGACTGAGAAACCAGAGTAAAAGTTTCTCCTGCAACCCGTTCCCTTTGTGCTAGATGAACGAACGTCTCTCCACATGCTCAGTTCTGAGAGATAAGTGTGTGTGAAAGCCGTACTTCACCTAGCTTGTTGGGAACACAAAGTTTCTTTTCACTTGCAAACCCACTCCATACATATATATGTTGAGGTACTAGCTCCAACTCGGTTTTACAGTGAAAACTGCAGGAACTTCAAACAGGCACTAGGAAACAGACTGAGAAACCAGAGTAAAAGTTTCTCCTGCAAACCGTTCCCTTTGTGCTAGATGAACGAACGTCTCTCCACATGCTCAGTTCTGAGAGATAAGTGTGTGTGAAAGCCGTCCTTCACCTAGCTTGTTGGGAACACAAAGTTTCTTTTCAATTGCAAACTCCACTCCATACATATATATGGGGAGGTGCTAGCTCCAACCCGGTTTTACAGTGAAAACTGCAGGAAATTCAAACCGGCACTAGGAAACAGACTGAGAAAAAAGAGTAAAATTTCTCCTGCAACCCGTTCCCTTTGTGCAAGATGAACGAACGTCTCTCCACATGCTCAGTTCTGAGAGATAAGTGTGTGTGAAAGCCGTCCTTCACCTAGCTTGTTGGCTACACAAAGTTTCTTTTCAGTTGCAAACTCCACTCCATACATACATATGCGGAGGTACTAGCTCCAACTCGGTTTTACAGTGAAAACTGCAGGAACTTCAAACCGGCACTAGGAAACAGACTGAGAAACCAGAGTAAAAGTTTCTCCTGCAACCCGTTCCCTTTGTGCTAGATGAACGAACGTCTCTCCACATGCTCAGTTCTGAGAGATAAGTGTGTGTGAAAGCCGTACTTCACCTAGCTTGTTGGGAACACAAAGTTTCTTTTCACTTGCAAACCCACTCCATACATATATATGTTGAGGTACTAGCTCCAACTCGGTTTTACAGTGAAAACTGCAGGAACTTCAAACCGGCACTAGGAAACAGACTGAGAAACCAGAGTAAAAGTTTCTCCTGCAAACCGTTCCCTTTGTGCTAGATGAACGAACGTCTCTCCACATGTTCAGTTTTGAGAGATAAATGTATGTGAAAGCCGTTCTTCATCTAGCTTGTTGGGAACACAAAGTTTCTTTTCACTTGCAAAATCCACTCCATACATATATATGGGGAGGTACTAGCTCCAACTCGGTTTTACAGTGAAATCTGTAGGAACTTCAAACCGACACTAGGAAACAGACTGAGAAACCAGAGTAAAAGTTTCTCCTGCAAACCGTTTCTTTTGTTCTAGATGAACGAAAGTCTCTCCACATGCTCAGTTCTGAGAGATAAGTGTGTGTGAAAGCCGTCCTTCACCTAGCTTGTTGGGAACACAAAGTTTTTTCAATTGCAAACTCCACTCCATACATATATATGGGGAGGTGCTAGCTCCAACTCGGTTTTACAGTGAAAACTGCAGGAACTTCAAACCGGCACTAGGAAACAGACTGAGAAAAAAGAGTAAAAGTTTCTCCTGCAACCCGTTCCCTTTGTGCTAGATGAACGAACGTCTCTCCACATGCTCAGTTCTGAGAGATAAGTGTGTGTGAAAGCCGTCCTTCACCTAGCTTGTTGGGAACACAAAGTTTCTTTTCACTTGCAAACTCCACTCCATACATATATATGGGGAGGTACTAGCTCCAAATCTGTTTTACAGTGAAAACTGCAGGAACTTCAAACCGGCACTAGGAAACAGACTGAGAAAAAAGAGTAAAAGTTTCTCCTGCAACCCGTTCCCTTTGTGCAAGATGAACGAACGTCTCTCCACATGCTCAGTTCTGAGAGATAAGTGTGTGTGAAAGCCGTCCTTCACCTAGCTTGTTGGCTACACAAAGTTTCTTTTCAGTTGCAAACTCCACTCCATACATATATATGGGGAGGTGCTAGCTCCAACCCGGTTTTACAGTGAAAACTGCAGGAACTTCAAACCGGCACTAGGAAACAGACTGAGAAAAAAGAGTAAAATTTCTCCTGCAACCCGTTCCCTTTGTGCAAGATGAACGAACGTCTCTCCACATGCTCAGTTCTGAGAGATAAGTGTGTGTGAAAGCCGTCCTTCACCTAGCTTGTTGGCTACACAAAGTTTCTTTTCAGTTGCAAACTCCACTCCATACATACATATGCGGAGGTACTAGCTCCAACTCGGTTTTACAGTGAAAACTGCAGGAACTTCAAACCGGCACTAGGAAACAGACTGAGAAACCAGAGTAAAAGTTTCTCCTGCAACCCGTTCCCTTTGTGCTAGATGAACGAACGTCTCTCCACATGCTCAGTTCTGAGAGATAAGTGTGTGTGAAAGCCGTACTTCACCTAGCTTGTTGGGAACACAAAGTTTCTTTTCACTTGCAAACCCACTCCATACATATATATGTTGAGGTACTAGCTCCAACTCGGTTTTACAGTGAAAACTGCAGGAACTTCAAACCGGCACTAGGAAACAGACTGAGAAACCAGAGTAAAAGTTTCTCCTGCAAACCGTTCCCTTTGTGCTAGATGAACGAACGTCTCTCCACATGCTCAGTTCTGAGAGATAAGTGTGTGTGAAAGCCGTCCTTCACCTAGCTTGTTGGGAACACAAAGTTTCTTTTCAATTGCAAACTCCACTCCATACATATATATGGGGAGGTGCTAGCTCCAACCCGGTTTTACAGTGAAAACTGCAGGAACTTCAAACCGGCACTAGGAAACAGACTGAGAAAAAAGAGTAAAATTTCTCCTGCAACCCGTTCCCTTTGTGCAAGATGAACGAACGTCTCTCCACATGCTCAGTTCTGAGAGATAAGTGTGTGTGAAAGCCGTCCTTCACCTAGCTTGTTGGCTACACAAAGTTTCTTTTCAGTTGCAAACTCCACTCCATACATACATATGCGGAGGTACTAGCTCCAACTCGGTTTTACAGTGAAAACTGCAGGAACTTCAATCCGGCACTAGGAAACAGACTGAGAAACCAGAGTAAAAGTTTCTCCTGCAACCCGTTCCCTTTGTGCTAGATGAACGAACGTCTCTCCACATGTTCAGTTTTGAGAGATATATGTATGTGAAAGCCGTTCTTCATCTAGCTTGTTGGGAACACAAAGTTTCTTTTCACCTGCAAAATCCACTCCATACATATATATGGGGAGGTACTAGCTCCAACTCGGTTTTACAGTGAAAACTGTAGGAACTTCAAACAGACACTAGGAAACAGACTGAGAAACCAGAGTAAAAGTTTCTCCTGCAACCCGTTCCCTTTGTGCTAGATGAACGAACGTCTCTCCACATGCTCAGTTCTGAGAGATAAGTGTGTGTGAAAGCCGTCCTTCACCTAGCTTGTTGGGAACACAAAGTTTCTTTTCAATTGCAAACTCCACTCCATACATATATATGGGGAGGTGCTAGCTCCAACTCGGTTTTACAGTGAAAACTGCAGGAACTTCAAACCGGCACTAGGAAACAGACTGAGAAAAAAGAGTAAAAGTTTCTCCTGCAACCCGTTCCCTTTGTGCAAGATGAACGAACGTCTCTCCACATGCTCAGTTCTGAGAGATAAGTGTGTGTGAAAGCCGTCCTTCACCTAGCTTGTTGGCTACACAAAGTTTCTTTTCAGTTGCAAACTCCACTCCATACATACATATGCGGAGGTACTAGCTCCAACTCGGTTTTACAGTGAAAACTGCAGGAACTTCAAACCGGCACTAGGAAACAGACTGAGAAACCAGAGTAAAAGTTTCTCCTGCAACCCGTTCCCTTTGTGCTAGATGAACGAACGTCTCTCCACATGCTCAGTTCTGAGAGATAAGTGTGTGTGAAAGCCGTACTTCACCTAGCTTGTTGGGAACACAAAGTTTCTTTTCACTTGCAAACCCACTCCATACATATATATGTTGAGGTACTAGCTCCAACTCGGTTTTACAGTGAAAACTGCAGGAACTTCAAACCGGCACTAGGAAACAGACTGAGAAACCAGAGTAAAAGTTTCTCCTGCAAACCGTTCCCTTTGTGCTAGATGAACGAACGTCTCTCCACATGCTCAGTTCTGAGAGATAAGTGTGTGTGAAAGCCGTCCTTCACCTAGCTTGTTGGGAACACAAAGTTTCTTTTCAATTGCAAACTCCACTCCATACATATATATGGGGAGGTGCTAGCTCCAACCCGGTTTTACAGTGAAAACTGCAGGAACTTCAAACCGGCACTAGGAAACAGACTGAGAAAAAAGAGTAAAATTTCTCCTGCAACCCGTTCCCTTTGTGCAAGATGAACGAACGTCTCTCCACATGCTCAGTTCTGAGAGATAAGTGTGTGTGAAAGCCGTCCTTCACCTAGCTTGTTGGCTACACAAAGTTTCTTTTCAGTTGCAAACTCCACTCCATACATACATATGCGGAGGTACTAGCTCCAACTCGGTTTTACAGTGAAAACTGCAGGAACTTCAAACCGGCACTAGGAAACAGACTGAGAAACCAGAGTAAAAGTTTCTCCTGCAACCCGTTCCCTTTGTGCTAGATGAACGAACGTCTCTCCACATGCTCAGTTCTGAGAGATAAGTGTGTGTGAAAGCCGTACTTCACCTAGCTTGTTGGGAACACAAAGTTTCTTTTCACTTGCAAACCCACTCCATACATATATATGTTGAGGTACTAGCTCCAACTCGGTTTTACAGTGAAAACTGCAGGAACTTCAAACCGGCACTAGGAAACAGACTGAGAAACCAGAGTAAAAGTTTCTCCTGCAAACCGTTCCCTTTGTGCTAGATGAACGAACGTCTCTACACATGTTCAGTTTTGAGAGATAAATGTATGTGAAAGCCGTTCTTCATCTAGCTTGTTGGGAACACAAAGTTTCTTTTCACTTGCAAAATCCACTCCATACATTTATATGGGGAGGTACTAGCTCCAACTCGGTTTTACAGTGAAATCTGTAGGAACTTCAAACCGACACTAGGAAACAGACTGAGAAACCAGAGTAAAAGTTTCTCCTGCAAACCGTTTCTTTTGTTCTAGATGAACGAAAGTCTCTCCACATGCTCAGTTCTGAGAGATAAGTGTGTGTGAAAGCCGTCCTTCACCTAGCTTGTTGGGAACACAAAGTTTTTTCAATTGCAAACTCCACTCCATACATATATATGGGGAGGTGCTAGCTCCAACTCGGTTTTACAGTGAAAACTGCAGGAACTTCAAACCGGCACTAGGAAACAGACTGAGAAAAAAGAGTAAAAGTTTCCCCTGCAACCCGTTCCCTTTGTGCAAGATGAACGAACGTCTCTCCACATGCTCAGTTCTGAGAGATAAGTGAGTGTTAAAGCCGTCCTTCACATAGCTTGCTGGCTACACAAAGTTACTTTTCAGTTGCAAACTCCACTCCATACATACATATGCGGAGGTGCTAGCTCCAACTCGGTTTTACAGTGAAAACTGCAGGAACTTCAAACCGGCACTAGGAAACAGACTGAGAAAAAAGAGTAAAAGTTTCTCCTGCAACCCGTTCCCTTTGTGCAAGATGAACGAACGTCTCTCCACATGCTCAGTTCTGAGAGATAAGTGTGTGTGAAAGCCGTCCTTCACCTAGCTTGCTGGCTACACAAAGTTTCTTTTCAGTTGCAAACTCCACTCCATACATACATATGCGGAGGTACTAGCTCCAACTCGGTTTTACAGTGAAAACTGCAGGAACTTCAAACCGGCACTAGGAAACAGACTGAGAATCCAGAGTAAAAGTTTCTCCTGCAACCCGTACCCTTTGTGCTAGATGAACGAACGTCTCTCCACATGCTCAGTTCTGAGAGATAAGTGTGTGTGAAAGCCGTCCTTCACCTAGCTTGTTGGGAACACAAAGTTTCTTTTCACTTGCAAACTCCACTCCATACATATATATGGGGAGGTACTAGCTCCAACTCGGTTTTACAGTGAAAACTGCAGGAACTTCAAACCGGCACTAGGAAACAGACTGAGAAACCAGAGTAAAAGTTTCTCCTGCAACCCGTTCCCTTTGTGCTAGATGAACGAACGTCTCTCCACATGTTCAGTTTTGAGAGATATATGTATGTGAAAGCCGTTCTTCATCTAGCTTGTTGGGAACACAAAGTTTCTTTTCACTTGCAAAATCCACTGCATACATATATATGGGGAGGTACTAGCTCCAACTCGGTTTTACAGTGAAAACTGTAGGAACTTCAAACCGACACTAGGAAACAGACTGAGAAACCAGAGTAAAAGTTTCTCCTGCAACCCGTTCCCTTTGTGCTAGATGAACGGACGTCTCTCCACATGCTCAGTTCTGAGAGATAAGTGTGTGTGAAAGCCGTCCTTCACCTAGCTTATTGGGAACACAAAGTTTCTTTTCAATTGCAAACTCCACTCCATACATATATATGGGGAAGTGCTAGCTTCAACTCGGTTTTACAGTGAAAACTGCAGGAACTTCAAACCGGCACTAGGAAACAGACTGCGAAAAAAGAGTAAAAGTTTCTCCTGCAACCCGTTCCCTTTGTGCAAGTTGAACGAACGTCTCTCCACATGCTCAGTTCTGAGAGATAAGTGTGTGTGAAAGCCGTCCTTCACCTAGCTTGTTGGCTACACAAAGTTTCTTTTCAGTTGCAAACTCCACTCCATACATACATATGCGGAGGTAGAAGCTCCAACTCGGTTTTACAGTGAAAACTGCAGGAACTTCAAACCGGCACTAGGAAACAGACTGAGAATCCAGAGTAAAAGTTTCTCCTGCAACCCGTACCCTTTGTGCTAGATGAACGAACGTCTCTCCACATGCTCAGTTCTGAGAGATAAGTGTGTGTGAAAGCCGTCCTTCACCTAGCTTGTTGGGAACACAAAGTTTCTTTTCACTTGCAAACTCCTCTCCATACATATATATAGGGAGGTGCTAGCTCCAACTCGGTTTTAAAGTGAAAACTGCAGGAACTGCAAACCGGCACTAGGAAACAGACTGAGAAACCAGAGTAAAAGTTTCTCCTGCAACCCGTTCCCTGTGTGCAAATGAACGAACGTCTCTTCATATGCTCAGTTCTGAGAGATAAGTGTGTGTGAAAGCCGTCCTTCACCTAGCTTCTTGGGAACACTAAGTTTCTTTTCACTGGTAAACTCCACTCCATACATATTTATATTTAGGTACTAGCTCCAACTCGGTTTTACAGTGAAAACTCAGGAACTAAAACCGGCACTAGGAAACAGACTGAGAATCCAGAGTAAAAGTTTCTCCTGCAACCCGTTCCCTTTGTGCTAGATGAACGAACGTCTCTCCACATGCTCAGTTCTGAGAGATAAGTGTGTTTGAAAGCCGTACTTCACCTAGCTTGTTGGGAACACAAAGTTTCTTTTCAATTTCAAACTCCACTCCATACATATATTTGGGGAGGTACTAGCTCCAACTCTGTTTTACAGTGAAAACTGCAGGAACTTCAAACCGGCACTAGGAAACAGACTGAGAAACCAGAGTAAAAGTTTCTCCTGCAACCCGTTCCCTTTGTGCTAGATGAACGAACGTCTCTCCACATGCTCAGTTCTGAGAGATAACTGTGTGTGAAAGCCGTCCTTCACCTAGCTTGTTGGCTACACAAAGTTTCTTTTCAGTTGCAAACTCTACTCCATAGATATATATGGGGAGGTACTAGCTCCAACTCGGTTTTACAGTGAAAACTGCAGGAACTTCAAACCGGCACTAGGAAACAGACTGAGAAACCAGAGTAAAAGTTTCTCCTGCAACCCGTTCCCTTTGTGCTAGATGAACGAACGTCTCTCCACATGCTCAGTTCTGAGAGATATGTGTGTGTGAAAGCCGTCCTTCACATTGCTTGTTGGCTACACAAAGTTTCTTTTCAGTTGCAAACTCCACTCCATACATATATATGGGGAGGTACTAGCTCCAACTCGGTTTTACAGTGAAAACTGCAGGAACTTCAAACCGGCACTAGGAAACAGACTGAGAAACCAGAGTAAAAGTTTCTCCTGCAACCCGTTCCCTTTGTGCTAGATGAACGAACGTCTCTCCACATGCTCAGTTCTGAGAGATAACTGTGTGTGAAAGCCATCCTTCACTTAGCTTGTTGGGAACACAAAGTTTCTTTTCAATTTCAAACTCCACTCCATACATATATTTGGGTAGGCACTAGCTCCAACTCGGTTTTACAGTGAAAACTGCAGGAACTTCAAACCGGCACTAGGAAACAGACTGAGAAACCAGAGTAAAAGTTTCTCCTGCAACCAGTTCCCTTTGTGCTAGATGAACGAACGTCTCTCCACATGCTCAGTTCTGAGAGATAAGTGTGTGTGAAAGCCGTCCTTCACATAGCTTGTTGGCTACACAAAGTTTCTTTTCAGTTGCAAACTCCACTCCATACATATATATGGGGAGGTACTAGCTCCAACTCGGTTTTACAGTGAAAACTGCAGGAACTTCAAACCGGCACTAGGAAACAGACTGAGAAACCAGAGTAAAAGTTTCTCCTGCAACCCGTTCCCTTTGTGCTAGATGAACGAACGTCTCTCCACATGCTCAGTTCTGAGAGATAAGTGTGTGTGAAAGCCAACCTTCACCTAGCTTGTTGGGAACAGAAAGATTCTTTTCACTTGAAAACTCCACTCCACAAATATATATGGGGAGGTACAAGCTCCAAATCTGTTTTACAGTGAAAACTGCAGGAACGTCAAACCGGCACTAGGAAACAGACTGAGAAACCAGAGTAATAGTTTCTCCTGCAACCCGTTCCCTTTGTGCTAGATGAACGAACGTCTCTCCACATGCTCAGTTCTGAGAGATAACTGTGTGTGAAAGCCGTCCTTCACTTAGCTTGTTGGGAACACAAAGTTTCTTTTCAATTTCAAACTCCACTCCATACATATATTTGGGTAGGCCCTAGCTCCAAATCGGTTTTACAGTGAAAACTGCAGGAACTTCAAACCGGCACTAGGAAACAGACTGAGAAACCAGAGTAAAAGTTTCTCCTGCAACCCGTTCCCTTTGTGCTAGATGAACGAACGTCTCTCCACATGCTCAGTTCTGAGAGATAAGTGTGTGTGAAAGCCGTCCTTCACATAGCTTGTTGGCTACACAAAGTTTCTTTTCAGTTGCAAACTCCACTCCATACATATATATGGGGAGGTACTAGCTCCAACTCGGTTTTACAGTGAAAACTGCAGGAACTTCAAACCGGCACTAGGAAACAGACTGAGAAACCAGAGTAAAAGTTTCTCCTGCAACCCGTTCCCTTTCTGCTAGATGAACGAACGTCTCTCCACATGCTCAGTTCTGAGAGATAAGTGTGTGTGAAAGCCAACCTTCACCTAGCTTGTTGGGAACAGAAAGATTCTTTTCACTTGAAAACTCCACTCCACAAATATATATGGGGAGGTACAAGCTCCAAATCTGTTTTACAGTGAAAACTGCAGGAACGTCAATCCGGCACTAGGAAACAGACTGAGTAACCAGAGTAATAGTTTCTCCTGCAACCCGTTCCCTTTGTGCTAGATGAACGAACGTCTCTCCACATGCTCAGTTCTGAGAGATAAGTGTGTGTGAAAGCCGTCCTTCACCTAGCTTGTTGGCTACACAAAGTTTCTTTTCACTTGCAAACTCCACTCCATACATATATATGGGGAGGTACTAGCTCCAACTCGGTTTTACAGTGAAAACTGCAGGAATTTTAAACCGGCACTAGGAAACAGACTGAGAAACCAGAGTAAAAGTTTCTCCTGCAACCCGTTCCCTTTGTGCTAAATGAACGAACGTCTCTCCACATGCTCAGTTCTGAGAGATAATTTGTGTGAAAGCCGTCCTTCACCTAGCTTGTTGGGAACACAAAATTTCTTCTCACTTGCAAACTCCACTCCACACATATATATGGGGAGGTACTAGCTCCAACTCGGTTTTACAGTGAAAACTGCAGGAATTTCAAACCGGCACAAGGAAACAGACTGAGAAACCAGAGTAAAAGTTTCTCCTGCAACCCGTTCCCTTTGTGCTAGATGAACGAAAGTCTATACACATGCTCTGTTCAGAGAGATAAGTGTGTGTGGAAGCCATCCTTCACCTATCATGTTGGGAACACAAAGTTTCTTTTCACTTGCAAACACCACTCCATACATATATATGGGTAGGTACAAGTTCCAACTCGGTTTTAAAGTGAAAAATGCAGGAAATTCAAACCGGCACTAGGAAACAGACTGAGAAACCAGAGAAAAGTTTCTCCTGCAAACCGTTCCCTTTGTGCTAGATGAACGAACGTCTCTCCACATGCTCAGTTCTGAGAGATAATTGTGTGTGAAAGCCGTCCTTCACCTAGCTTGTTGGGAACACAAAGATTCATTTCACTTGCAAACTCCACTCCATACATATATATGGGGAGGTTCTAGCTCCAACTCTGTTTTACAGTGATAACTGCAGGAACTTCAAACCGGCACTAGGAAACAGACTGAGAAACCAGAGTAATAGTTTCCCCTGCAACCCGTTCCCTTTGTGCTAGATGAACGAACGTCTCTCCACATTCTCAGTTCTGAGAGATAAGTGTGTGTGAAAGCCGTCCTTCAACTAGCTTGTTGGGAACACAAAGTTTTTTTTCACTTGCAAAATCCACTCCATATATATATATGGGGAGGTACTAGCTCCAACTCGGTTTTACAGTGAAAACTGCAGGAACTTCAAACCGGCACTAGGAAACAGACTGAGAAACCAGAGTAAAAGTTTCTAATGCAACCCGTTCCCTTTGTGCTAGATGAACGAACGTCTCTCCACATGCTCAGGTCTGAGAGATAAGTGTGTGTGAAAGCCGTCCTTCACCTAGCTTTTTGGGAACAGAAAGATTCTTTTCACTTGAAATCTCCACTCCACAAGTATATATGGTTAGGTACTAGCTCCAAATCTGTTTTACAGTGAAAACTGCAGGAACGTCAAACCGGCACTAGGAAACAGACTGAGAATCCAGAGTAAAAGTTTCTCCTGCAACCCGTACCCTTTGTGCTAGATGAACGAACGTCTCTCCACATGCTCAGTTCTGAGAGATAAGTGTGTGTGAAAGCCGTCCTTCACCTAGCTTGTTGGGAACACAAAGTTTCTTTTCACCTGCAAAATCCACTCCATACATATATATGGGGAGGTACTAGGTGCAACTCGGTTTTACAGTGAAAACTGCAGGAACTTCAAACCGGCACTAGGAAACAGAGTGAGATACCAGAGTAAAAGTTTCTCCTGCAACCCGTTCCCTTTGTGCTAGATGAACGAAAGTCTCTCCACATGCTCAGTTCTGAGAGATAAGTGTGTGTGAAAGCCGTACTTCACCTAACTTGTTGGGAACACAAAGTTTCTTTTCACTTGCAAACCCACTCCATACATATATATGTTGAGGTACTAGCTCCAACTCGGTTTTACAGTGAAAACTGCAGGAACTTCAAACCGGCACTAGGAAACAGACTGAGAAACCAGAGTAAAAGTTTCTCCTGCAACCCGTTCCCTTTGTGCTAGATGAACGAACGTCTATCCACATGTTCAGTTTTGAGAGATAAATGTATGTGAAAGCCGTTCTTCATCTAGCTTGTTGGGAACACAAAGTTTCTTTTCACCTGCAAAATCCACTCCATACATATATATGGGGAGGTACTAGCTCCAACTCGGTTTTACAGTGAAAACTGTAGGAACTTCAAACCGGCACTAGGAAACAGACTGAGAAACCAGAGTAAAAGTTTCTCCTGCAACCCGTTCCCTTTGTGCTAGATGAACGAACGTCTCTCCACATGCTCAGTTCTGAGAGATAAGTGTGTGTGAAAGCCGTCCTTCACCTAGCTTGTTGGGAACACAAAGTTTCTTTTCACTTGCAAACTCCACTCCATACATATATATGGGGAGGTACTAGCTCCAAATCTGTTTTACAGTGAAAACTGCAGGAACTTCAAACCGGCACTAGGAAACAGACTGAGAAAAAAGAGTAAAAGTTTCTCCTGCAACCCGTTCCCTTTGTGCAAGATGAACGAACGTCTCTCCACATGTTAAGTTTTGAGAGATATATGTATGTGAAAGCCGTTCTTCATCTAGCTTGTTGGGAACACAAAGTTTCTTTTCACCTGCAAAATCCACTCCATACATATATATGGGGAGGTACTAGCTCCAACTCGGTTTTACAGTGAAAACTGTAGGAACTTCAAACCGACACGAGGAAACAGACTGAGAAACCAGAGTAAAAGTTTCTCCTGCAACCCGTTCCCTTTGTGCTAGATGAACGAACGTCTCTCCACATGCTCAGTTCTGAGACATAAGTGTGTGTGAAAGCCGTCCTTCACCTAGCTTGTTGGGAACACTAAGTTTCTTTTCAATTGCAAACTCCACTCCATACATATATATGGGGAGGTGCTAGCTCCAACTCGGTTTTACAGTGAAAACTGCAGGAACTTCAAACCGGCACTAGGAAACAGACTGAGAAAAAAGAGTAAAATTTCTCCTGCAACCCGTTCCCTTTGTGCAAGATGAACGAACGTCTCTCCACATGCTCAGTTCTGAGAGATAAGTGTGTGTGAAAGCCGTCCTTCACCTAGCTTGTTGGCTACACAAAGTTTCTTTTCAGTTGCAAACTCCACTCCATACATACATATGCGGAGGTACTAGCTCCAACTCGGTTTTACAGTGAAAACTGCAGGAACTTCAAACCGGCACTAGGAAACAGACTGAGAAACCAGAGTAAAAGTTTCTCCTGCAACCCGTTCCCTTTGTGTTAGATGAACGAACGTCTCTCCACATGCTCAGTTCTGAGAGATAAGTGTGTGTGAAAGCCGTACTTCACATAGCTTGTTGGGAACACAAAGTTTCTTTTCACTTGCAAACCCACTCCATACATATATATGTTGAGGTACTAGGTGCAACTCGGTTTTACAGTGAAAACTGCAGGAACTTCAAACCGGCACTAGGAAACAGACTGAGAAACCAGAGTAAAAGTTTCTCCTGCAAACCGTTCCCTTTGTGCTAGATGAACGAACGTCTCTCCACATGTTCAGTTTTGAGAGATAAATGTATGTGAAAGCCGTTCTTCATCTAGCTTGTTGGGAACACAAAGTTTCTTTTCACTTGCAAAATCCACTCCATACATATATATGGGGAGGTACTAGCTCCAAATCGGTTTTACAGTGAAATCTGTAGGAACTTCAAACCGACACTAGGAAACAGACTGAGAAACCAGAGTAAAAGTTTCTCCTGCAACCCGTTTCTTTTGTTCTAGATGAACGAAAGTCTCTCCACATGCTCAGTTCTGAGAGATAAGTGTGTGTGAAAGCCGTCCTTCACCTAGCTTGTTGGGAACACAAAGTTTTTTCAATTGCAAACTCCACTCCATACATATATATGGGGAGGTGCTAGCTCCAACTCGGTTTTACAGTGAAAACTGCAGGAACTTCAAACCGGCACTAGGAAACAGACTGAGAAAAAAGAGTAAAAGTTTCTCCTGCAACCCGTTCCATTTGTGCAAGATGAACGAACGTCTCTCCACATGCTCAGTTCTGAGAGATAAGTGTGTGTGAAAGCCGTCCTTCACCTAGCTTGCTGGCTACACAAAGTTTCTTTTCAGTTGCAAACTCCACTCCATACATACATATGCGGAGGTACTAGCTCCAACTCGGTTTTACAGTGAAAACTGCAGGAACTTCAAAACGGCACTAGGAAACAGACTGAGAATCCAGAGTAAAAGTTTCTCCTGCAACCCGTACCCTTTGTGCTAGATGAACGAACGTCTCTCCACATGCTCAGTTCTGAGAGATAAGTGTGTGTGAAAGCCGTCCTTCACCTAGCTTGTTGGGAACACAAAGTTTCTTTTCACTTGCAAACTCCACTCCATACATATATATGGGGAGGTACTAGCTCCAACTCGGTTTTACAGTGAAAACTGCAGGAACTTCAAACCGGCACTAGGAAACAGACTGAGAAACCAGAGTAAAAGTTTCTCCTGCAACCCGTTCCCTTTGTGCTAGATGAACGAACGTCTCTCCACATGTTCAGTTTTGAGAGATATATGTATGTGAAAGCCGTTCTTCATCTAGCTTGTTGGGAACACAAAGTTTCTTTTCACTTGCAAAATCCACTCCATACATATATATGGGGAGGTACTAGCTCCAACTCGGTTTTACAGTGAAAACTGTAGGAACTTCAAACCGACACTAGGAAACAGACTGAGAAACCAGAGTAAAAGTTTCTCCTGCAACCCGTTCCCTTTGTGCTAGATGAACGGACGTCTCTCCACATGCTCAGTTCTGAGAGATAAGTGTGTGTGAAAGCCGTCCTTCACCTAGCTTATTGGGAACACAAAGTTTCTTTTCAATTGCAAACTCCACTCCATACATATATATGGGGAAGTGCTAGCTCCAACTCGGTTTTACAGTGAAAACTGCAGGAACTTCAAACCGGCACTAGGAAACAGACTGCGAAAAAAGAGTAAAAGTTTCTCCTGCAACCCGTTCCGTTTGTGCAAGATGAACGAACGTCTCTCCACATGCTAGGTTCTGAGAGATATGTGTGTGTGAAAGCCGTCCTTCACCTAGCTTGTTGGCTACACAAAGTTTCTTTTCAGTTGCAAACTCCACTCCATACATACATATGCGGAGGTACAAGCTCCAACTCGGTTTTACAGTGAAAACTGCAGGAACTTCAAACCGGCACTAGGAAACAGACTGAGAATCCAGAATAAAAGTTTCTCCTGCAACCCGTACCCTTTGTGCTAGATGAACGAACGTCTCTCCACATGCTCAGTTCTGAGAGATAAGTGTGTGTGAAAGCCGTCCTTCACCTAGCTTGTTGGGAACACAAAGTTTCTTTTCACTTGCAAACTCCACTCCATACATATATATAGGGAGGTGCTAGCTCCAACTCGGTTTTACAGTGAAAACTGCAGGAACTTCAAACCGGCACTAGGAAACAGACTGAGAAACCAGAGTAAAAGTTTCTCCTGCAACCCGTTCCCTGTGTGCAAATGAACGAACGTCTCTTCATATGCTCAGTTCTGAGAGATAAGTGTGTGTGAAAGCCGTCCTTCACCTAGCTTGTTGGGAACACTAAGTTTCTTTTCACTGGTAAACTCCACTCCATACATATTTATATTTAGGTACTAGCTCCAACTCGGTTTTACATAGAAAACTCAGGAACTAAAACCGGCACTATGAAACAGACTGAGAATCCAGAGTAAAAGTTTCTCCTGCAAACCGTTCCCTTTGTGCTAGTTGAAAGAACGTCTCTCCACATGCTCAGTTCTGAGAGATAAGTGTGTTTGAAAGCCGTACTTCACCTAGCTTGTTGGGAACACAAAGTTTCTTTTCAATTTCAAACTCCACTCCATACATATATTTGGGGAGGTACTAGCTCCAACTCGGTTTTACAGTGAAAACTGCAGGAACTTCAAACCGGCACTAGGAAACAGACTGAGAAACCAGAGTAAAAGTTTCTCCTGCAACCCGTTCCCTTTGTGCTAGATGAACGAACGTCTCTCCACATGCTCAGTTCTGAGAGATAAGTGTGTGTGAAAGCCGTCCTTTACCTAGCTTGTTGGGAACACAAAGTTTCTTTTCACTTGCAAACTCCACTCCATACATATATATGGGGAGGTACTAGCTCCAAATCTGTTTTACAGTGAAAACTGCAGGAACTTCAAACCGGCACTAGGAAACAGACTGAGAAAAAAGAGTAAAAGTTTCTCCTGCAACCCGTTCCCTTTGTGCAAGATGAACGAACGTCTCTCCACATGTTCAGTTTTGAGAGATATATGTATGTGAAAGCCGTTCTTCATCTAGCTTGTTGGGAACACAAAGTTTCTTTTCACCTGCAAAATCCACTCCATACATATATATGGGGAGGTACTAGCTCCAACTCGGTTTTACAGTGAAAACTGTAGGAACTTCAAACCGACACGAGGAAACAGACTGAGAAACCAGAGTAAAAGTTTCTCCTGCAACCCGTTCCCTTTGTGCTAGATGAACGAACGTCTCTCCACATGCTCAGTTCTGAGACATAAGTGTGTGTGAAAGCCGTCCTTCACCTAGCTTGTTGGGAACACAAAGTTTCTTTTCAATTGCAAACTCCACTCCATACATATATATGGGGAGGTGCTAGCTCCAACTCGGTTTTACAGTGAAAACTGCAGGAACTTCAAACCGGCACTAGGAAACAGACTGAGAAAAAAGAGTAAAATTTCTCCTGCAACCCGTTCCCTTTGTGCAAGATGAACGAACGTCTCTCCACATGCTCAGTTCTGAGAGATAAGTGTGTGTGAAAGCCGTCCTTCACCTAGCTTGTTGGCTACACAAAGTTTCTTTTCAGTTGCAAACTCCACTCCATACATATATATGCGGAGGTACTAGCTCCAACTCGGTTTTACAGTGAAAACTGCAGGAACTTCAAACCGGCACTAGGAAACAGACTGAGAAACCAGAGTAAAAGTTTCTCCTGCAACCCGTTCCCTTTGTGTTAGATGAACGAACGTCTCTCCACATGCTCAGTTCTGAGAGATAAGTGTGTGTGAAAGCCGTACTTCACATAGCTTGTTGGGAACACAAAGTTTCTTTTCACTTGCAAACCCACTCCATACATATATATGTTGAGGTACTAGGTGCAACTCGGTTTTACAGTGAAAACTGCAGGAACTTCAAACCGGCACTAGGAAACAGACTGAGAAACCAGAGTAAAAGTTTCTCCTGCAAACCGTTCCCTTTGTGCTAGATGAACGAACGTCTCTCCACATGTTCAGTTTTGAGAGATAAATGTATGTGAAAGCCGTTCTTCATCTAGCTTGTTGGGAACACAAAGTTTCTTTTCACTTGCAAAATCCACTCCATACATATATATGGGGAGGTACTAGCTCCAAATCGGTTTTACAGTGAAATCTGTAGGAACTTCAAACCGACACTAGGAAACAGACTGAGAAACCAGAGTAAAAGTTTCTCCTGCAACCCGTTTCTTTTGTTCTAGATGAACGAAAGTCTCTCCACATGCTCAGTTCTGAGAGATAAGTGTGTGTGAAAGCCGTCCTTCACCTAGCTTGTTGGGAACACAAAGTTTTTTCAATTGCAAACTCCACTCCATACATATATATGGGGAGGTGCTAGCTCCAACTCGGTTTTACAGTGAAAACTGCAGGAACTTCAAACCGGCACTAGGAAACAGACTGAGAAAAAAGAGTAAAAGTTTCTCCTGCAACCCGTTCCATTTGTGCAAGATGAACGAACGTCTCTCCACATGCTCAGTTCTGAGAGATAAGTGTGTGTGAAAGCCGTCCTTCACCTAGCTTGCTGGCTACACAAAGTTTCTTTTCAGTTGCAAACTCCACTCCATACATACATATGCGGAGGTACTAGCTCCAACTCGGTTTTACAGTGAAAACTGCAGGAACTTCAAAACGGCACTAGGAAACAGACTGAGAATCCAGAGTAAAAGTTTCTCCTGCAACCCGTACCATTTGTGCTAGATGAACGAACGTCTCTCCACATGCTCAGTTCTGAGAGATAAGTGTGTGTGAAAGCCGTCCTTCACCTAGCTTGTTGGGAACACAAAGTTTCTTTTCACTTGCAAACTCCACTCCATACATATATATGGGGAGGTACTAGCTCCAACTCGGTTTTACAGTGAAAACTGCAGGAACTTCAAACCGGCACTAGGAAACAGACTGAGAAACCAGAGTAAAAGTTTCTCCTGCAACCCGTTCCCTTTGTGCTAGATGAACGAACGTCTCTCCACATGTTCAGTTTTGAGAGATATATGTATGTGAAAGCCGTTCTTCATCTAGCTTGTTGGGAACACAAAGTTTCTTTTCACTTGCAAAATCCACTCCATACATATATATGGGGAGGTACTAGCTCCAACTCGGTTTTACAGTGAAAACTGTAGGAACTTCAAACCGACACTAGGAAACAGACTGAGAAACCAGAGTAAAAGTTTCTCCTGCAACCCGTTCCCTTTGTGCTAGATGAACGGACGTCTCTCCACATGCTCAGTTCTGAGAGATAAGTGTGTGTGAAAGCCGTACTTCACCTAGCTTATTGGGAACACAAAGTTTCTTTTCAATTGCAAACTCCACTCCATACATATATATGGGGAAGTGCTAGCTCCAACTCGGTTTTACAGTGAAAACTGCAGGAACTTCAAACCGGCACTAGGAAACAGACTGCGAAAAAAGAGTAAAAGTTTCTCCTGCAACCCGTTCCGTTTGTGCAAGATGAACGAACGTCTCTCCACATGCTAGGTTCTGAGAGATATGTGTGTGTGAAAGCCGTCCTTCACCTAGCTTGTTGGCTACACAAAGTTTCTTTTCAGTTGCAAACTCCACTCCATACATACATATGCGGAGGTACAAGCTCCAACTCGGTTTTACAGTGAAAACTGGAGGAACTTCAAACCGGCACTAGGAAACAGACTGAGAATCCAGAATAAAAGTTTCTCCTGCAACCCGTACCCTTTGTGCTAGATGAACGAACGTCTCTCCACATGCTCAGTTCTGAGAGATAAGTGTGTGTGAAAGCCGTCCTTCACCTAGCTTGTTGGGAACACAAAGTTTCTTTTCACTTGCAAACTCCACTCCATACATATATATAGGGAGGTGCTAGCTCCAACTCGGTTTTACAGTGAAAACTGCAGGAACTTCAAACCGGCACTAGGAAACAGACTGAGAAACCAGAGTAAAGGTTTCTCCTGCAACCCGTTCCCTGTGTGCAAATGAACGAACGTCTCTTCATATGCTCAGTTCTGAGAGATAAGTGTGTGTGAAAGCCGTCCTTCACCTAGCTTGTTGGGAACACTAAGTTTCTTTTCACTGGTAAACTCCACTCCATACATATTTATATTTAGGTACTAGCTCCAACTCGGTTTTACATAGAAAACTCAGGAACTAAAACCGGCACTATGAAACAGACTGAGAATCCAGAGTAAAAGTTTCTCCTGCAAACCGTTCCCTTTGTGCTAGTTGAAAGAACGTCTCTCCACATGCTCAGTTCTGAGAGATAAGTGTGTTTGAAAGCCGTACTTCACCTAGCTTGTTGGGAACACAAAGTTTCTTTTCAATTTCAAACTCCACTCCATACATATATTTGGGGAGGTACTAGCTCCAACTCGGTTTTACAGTGAAAACTGCAGGAAATTCAAACCAGCACTAGGAAACAGACTGAGAAACCAGAGTAAAAGTTTCTCCTGCAACCCGTTCCCTTTGTGCTAGATGAACGAACGTCTCTCCACATGCTCAGTTCTGAGAGATAACTGTGTGTGAAAGCCGTCCTTCACCTAGCTTGTTGGCTACACAAAGTTTCTTTTCAGTTGCAAACTCCACTCCATAGATATATATGGGGAGGTACTAGCTCCAACTCGGTTTTACAGTGAAAACTGCAGGAACTTCAAACCGGCACTAGGAAACAGACTGAGAAACCAGAGTAAAAGTTTCTCCTGCAACCCGTTCCCTTTGTGCTAGATGAACGAACGTCTCTCCACATGCTCAGTTCTGAGAGATATGTGTGTGTGAAAGCCGTCCTTCACATTGCTTGTTGGCTACACAAAGTTTCTTTTCAGTTGCAAACTCCACTCCATACATATATATGGGGAGGTACTAGCTCCAACTCGGTTTTACAGTGAAAACTGCAGGAACTTCAAACCGGCACTAGGAAACAGACTGAGAAACCAGAGTAAAAGTTTCTCCTGCAACCCGTTCCCTTTGTGCTAGATGAACGAACGTCTCTCCACATGCTCAGTTCTGAGAGATAACTGTGTGTGAAAGCCATCCTTCACTTAGCTTGTTGGGAACACAAAGTTTCTTTTCAATTTCAAACTCCACTCCATACATATAATTGGGTAGGCACTAGCTCCAACTCGGTTTTACAGTGAAAACTGCAGGAACTTCAAACCGGCACTAGGAAACAGACTGAGAAACCAGAGTAAAAGTTTCTCCTGCAACCCGTTCCCTTTGTGCTAGATGAACGAACGTCTCTCCACATGCTCAGTTCTGAGAGATAAGTGTGTGTGAAAGCCGTCCTTCACATAGCTTGTTGGCTACACAAAGTTTCTTTTCAGTTGCCAACTCCACTCCATACATATATATGGGGAGGTACTAGCTCCAACTCGGTTTTACAGTGAAAACTGCAGGAACTTCAAACCGGCACTAGGAAACAGACTGAGAAACCAGAGTAAAAGTTTCTCCTGCAACCCGTTCCCTTTGTGCTAGATGAACGAACGTCTCTCCACATGCTCAGTTCTGAGAGATAAGTGTGTGTGAAAGCCAACCTTCACCTAGCTTGTTGGGAACAGAAAGATTCTTTTCACTTGAAAACTCCACTCCACAAATATATATGGGGAGGTACAAGCTCCAAATCTGTTTTACAGTGAAAACTGCAGGAACGTCAAACCGGCACTAGGAAACAGACTGAGAAACCAGAGTAATAGTTTCTCCTGCAACCCGTTCCCTTTGTGCTAGATGAACGAACGTCTCTCCACATGCTCAGTTCTGAGAGATAACTGTGTGTGAAAGCCGTCCTTCACTTAGCTTGTTGGGAACACAAAGTTTCTTTTCAATTTCAAACTCCACTCCATACATATATTTGGGTAGGCACTAGCTCCAACTCGGTTTTACAGTGAAAACTGCAGGAACTTCAAACCGGCACTAGGAAACAGACTGAGAAACCAGAGTAAAAGTTTCTCCTGCAACCCGTTCCCTTTGTGCTAGATGAACGAACGTCTCTCCACATGCTCAGTTCTGAGAGATAAGTGTGTGTGAAAGCCGTCCTTCACCTAGCTTGTTGGCTACACAAAGTTTCTTTTCAGTTGCAAACTCCATTCCATATATATATATGGGGAGGTACTAGCTCCAACTCGGTTTTACAGTGAAAACTGCAGGAACTTCAAACCGGCACTAGGAAACAGACTGAGAAACCAGAGTAAAAGTTTCTCCTGCAACCCGTTCCCTTTCTGCTAGATGAACGAACGTCTCTCCACATGCTCAGTTCTGAGAGATAAGTGTGTGTGGAAGCCATCCTTCACCTATCATGTTGGGAACACAAAGTTTCTTTTCACTTGCAAAAACCACTCCATACATATATATGGGTAGGTACAAGTTCCAACTCGGTTTTAAAGTGAAAAATGCAGGAAATTCAAACCGGCACTAGGAAACAAACTGAGAAACCAGAGAAAAGTTTCTCCTGCAAACCGTTCCCTTTGTGCTAGATGAACGAACGTCTCTCCACATGCTCAGTTCTGAGAGATAATTGTGTGTGAAAGCCGTCCTTCACCTAGCTTGTTGGGAACACAAAGATTCTTTTCACTTGCAAACTCCACTCCATACATATATATGGGGAGTTTCTAGCTCCAACTCTGTTTTACAGTGATAACTGCAGGAACTTCAAACCGGCACTAGGAAACAGACTGAGAAACCAGAGTAATAGTTTCCCCTGCAACCCGTTCCCTTTGTGCTAGATGAACGAACGTCTCTCCACATGCTCAGTTCTGAGAGATAAGTGAGTGTGAAAGCCGTCCTTCAACTAGCTTGTTGGGAACACAAAGTTTTTTTTCACTTGCAAAATCCACTCCATATATATATATGGGGAGGTACTAGCTCCAACTCGGTTTTACAGTGAAAACTGCAGGAACTTCAAACCGGCACTAGGAAACAGACTGAGAAACCAGAGTAAAAGTTTCTCCTGCAACCCGTTCCATTTGTGCTAGATGAACGAACGTCTCTCCACATGCTCAGGTCTGAGAGATAAGTGTGTGTGAAAGCCGTCCTTCACCTAGCTTGTTGGGAACACAAAGTTTCTTTTCACCTGCAAAATCCACTCCATACATAAAAAAGGGGGGGTACTAGGTGCAACTCGGTTTTACAGTGAAAACTGCAGGAACTTCATACCGGCACTAGGAAACAGAGTGAGATACCAGAGTAAAAGTTTCTCCTGCAACCCGTTCCCTTTGTGCTAGATGAACGAAAGTCTCTCCACATGCTCAGTTCTGAGAGATAAGTGTGTGTGAAAGCCGTACTTCACCTATCTTGTTGGGAACACAAAGTTTCTTTTCACCTGCAAAACCCACTCCATACATATATATGTTGAGGTACTAGCTGCAACTCGGTTTTACAGAGAAAACTGCAGGAACTTCAAACCGGCACTAGGAAACAGACTGAGAAACCAGAGTAAAAGTTTCTCCTGCAACCCGTTCCCTTTGTGCTAGATGAACGAACGTCTCTCCACATGTTCAGTTTTGAGAGATAAATGTATGTTAAAGCCGTTCTTCATCTAGCTTGTTGGGAACACAAAGTTTCTTTTCACCTGCAAAATCCACTCCATACATATATATGGGTAGGTACTAGCTCCAACTCGGTTTTACAGTGAAAACCGTAGGAACTTCAAACCGGCACTAGGAAACAGACTGAGAAACCAGAGTAAAAGTTTCTCCTGCAACCCATTCCCTTTGTGCTAGATGAACGAACGTCTCTCCACATGCTCAGTTCTGAGACATAAGTGTGTGTGAAAGCCGTCCTTCACCTAGCTTGTTGGGAACACAAAGTTTCTTTTCACTTGCAAACTCCACTCCATACATATATATGGGGAGGTACTAGCTCCAAATCTGTTTTACAGTGAAAACTGCAGGAACTTCAAACCGGCACTAGGAAACAGACTGAGAAAAAAGAGTAATAGTTTCTCCTGCAACCCGTTCCCTTTGTGCAAGATGAACGAACGTCTCTCCACATGTTCAGTTTTGAGAGATATATGTATGTGAAAGCCGTTCTTCATCTAGCTTGTTGGGAACACAAAGTTTCTTTTCACCTGCAAAATCCACTCCATACATATATATGGGGATGTACTAGCTCCAAATCGGTTTTACAGTGAAAACTGTAGGAACTTCAAACCGACACTAGGAAACAGACTGAGAAACCAGAGTAAAAGTTTCTCCTGCAACCCGTTCCCTTTGTGCTAGATGAACGAACGTCTCTCCACATGCTCAGTTCTGAGAGATAAGTGTGTGTGAAAGCCGTCCTTCACCTAGCTTGTTGGGAACACAAAGTTTCTTTTCAATTGCAAACTCCACTCCATACATATATATGGGGAGGTGCTAGCTCCAACTCGGTTTTACAGTGAAAACTGCAGGAAATTCAAACCGGCACTAGGAAACAGACTGAGAAAAAAGAGTAAAAGTTTCTCCTGCAACCCGTTCCCTTTGTGCAAGATGAACGAACGTCTCTCCACATGCTCAGTTCTGAGAGATAAGTGTGTGTGAAAGCCGTCCTTCACCTAGCTTGTTGGCTACACAAAGTTTCTTTTCAGTTGCAAACTCCAATCCATACATACATATGCGGAGGTACTAGCTCCAACTCGGTTTTACAGTGAAAACTGCAGGAACTTCAAACCGGCACTAGGAAACAGACTGAGAAACCAGAGTAAAAGTTTCTCCTGCAACCCGTTCCCTTTGTGCTAGATGAACGAACGTCTCTCCACATGCTCAGTTCTGAGAGATAAGTGTGTGTGAAAGCCGTACTTCACCTAGCTTGTTGGGAACACAAAGTTTCTTTTCACTTGCAAACCCACTCCATACATATATATGTTGAAGTACTAGCTCCAACTCGGTTTTACAGTGAAAACTGCAGGAACTTCAAACCGGCACTAGGAAACAGACTGAGAAACCAGAGTAAAAGTTTCTCCTGCAAACCGTTCCCTTTGTGCTAGATGAACGAACGTCTCTCCACATGCTCAGTTCTGAGAGATAAGTGTGTGTGAAAGCCGTCCTTCACCTAGCTTGTTGGGAACACAAAGTTTCTTTTCAATTGCAAACTCCACTCCATACATATATATGGGGAGGTGCTAGCTCCAACCCGGTTTTACAGTGAAAACTGCAGGAAATTCAAACCGGCACTAGGAAACAGACTGAGAAAAAAGAGTAAAATTTCTCCTGCAACCCGTTCCCTTTGTGCAAGATGAACGAACGTCTCTCCACATGCTCAGTTCTGAGAGATAAGTGTGTGTGAAAGCCGTCCTTCACCTAGCTTGTTGGCTACACAAAGTTTCTTTTCAGTTGCAAACTCCACTCCATACATACATATGCGGAGGTACTAGCTCCAACTCGGTTTTACAGTGAAAACTGCAGGAACTTCAAACCGGCACTAGGAAACAGACTGAGAAACCAGAGTAAAAGTTTCTCCTGCAACCCGTTCCCTTTGTGCTAGATGAACGAACGTCTCTCCACATGCTCAGTTCTGAGAGATAAGTGTGTGTGAAAGCCGTCCTTCACCTAGCTTGTTGGGAACACAAAGTTTTTTCAATTGCAAACTCCACTCCATACATATATATGGGGAGGTGCTAGCTCCAACTCGGTTTTACAGTGAAAACTGCAGGAACTTCAAACCGGCACTAGGAAACAGACTGAGAAACCAGAGTAAAAGTTTCTCCTGCAACCCGTTCCCTTTGTGCAAGATGAACGAACGTCTCTCCACATGCTCAGTTCTGAGAGATAAGTGTGTGTGAAAGCCGTCCTTCACCTAGCTTGCTGGCTACACAAAGTTTCTTTTCAGTTGCAAACTCCACTCCATACATACATATGCGGAGGTACTAGCTCCAACTCGGTTTTACAGTGAAAACTGCAGGAACTTCAAACCGGCACTAGGAAACAGACTGAGAATCCAGAGTAAAAGTTTCTCCTGCAACCCGTACCCTTTGTGCTAGATGAACGAAAGTCTCTCCACATGCTCAGTTCTGAGAGATAAGTGTGTGTGAAAGCCGTCCTTCACCTAGCTTGTTGGGAACACAAAGTTTCTTTTCACTTGCAAACTCCACTCCATACATATATATGGGGAGGTACTAGCTCCAACTCGGTTTTACAGTGAAAACTGCAGGAACTTCAAACCGGCACTAGGAAACAGACTGAGAAACCAGAGTAAAAGTTTCTCCTGCAACCCGTTCCCTTTGTGCTAGATGAACGAACGTCTCTCCACATGATCAGTTTTGAGAGATAAATGTATGTGAAAGCCGTTCTTCATCTAGCTTGTTGGGAACACAAAGTTTCTTTTCAATTGCAAACTCCACTCCATACATATATATGGGGAGGTACTTGCTCCAACTCGGTTTTACAGTGAAAACTGTAGGAACTTCAAACCGACACTAAGAAACAGACTGAGAAACCAGAGAAAAAGTTTCTCCTGCAACCCGTTCCCTTTGTGCTAGATGAACGAACGTCTCTCCAAATGCTCAGTTCTGAGAGATAAGTTTGTGTGAAAGCCGTCCTTCACCTAGCTTGTTGGGAACACAAATTTTCTTTTCAATTGCAAACTCCACTCCATACATATATATGGGGAGGTGGTAGCTCCAATTCGGTTTTACAGTGAAAACTGCAGGAACTTCAAACCGACACTAGGAAGCAGACTGAGAAACCAGAGTAACGTTTCTCCTGCAACCCGTTCCCTTTGTGCAAGATGAACGAACGTCTCTCCACATGCTCAGTTCTGAGAGATAAATGTGTGTGAAAGCCGTCCTTCACATAGCTTGTTGGCTACACAAAGTTTCTTTTCAGTTGCAAACTCCACTCCATTCATATATATGGGGAGGTACTAGCTCCAACTCGGTTTTACAGTGAAAACTGCAGGAACTTCAAACCGGCACTAGGAAACAGAGTGAGAAACCAGAGTAAAAGTTTCTCATGCAACCCGTTCCCTTTGTGCTAGATGAACGAACGTCTCTCCACATGCTCAGTTCTGAGAGATAAGTGTGTGTGAAAGCCGTCCTTCACCTAGCTTGTTGGGAACACAAAGTTTCTTTTCAATTGCAAACTCCACTCCATACATATATATGGGGAGGTGCTAGCTCCAACTCGGTTTTACAGTGAAAAATGCAGGAAATTCAAACCGGCACTAGGAAACAGACTGAGAAAAAAGAGTAAAAGTTTCTCCTGCAACCCGTTCCCTTTCTGCAAGGTGAACGAACGTCTCTCCACATGTTCAGTTTTGAGAGATATATGTATGTGAAAGCCGTTCTTCATCTAGCTTGTTGGGAACACAAAGTTTCTTTTCACCTGCAAAATCCACTCCATACATATATATGGGGAGGTACTAGCTCCAACTCGGTTTTACAGTGAAAACTGTAGGAACTTCAAACCGACACTAGGAAACAGACTGAGAAACCAGAGTAATAGTTTCTCCTGCAACCCGTTCCCTTTGTGCTAGATGAACGAACGTCTCTCCACATGCTCAGTTCTGAGAGATAAGTGTGTGTGAAAGCCGTCCTTCACCTAGCTTGTTGGGAACACAAAGTTTCTTTTCAATTGCAAACTCCACTCCATACATATATATAGGGAGGTGCTAGCTCCAACTCGGTTTTACAGTGAAAAGTGCAGGAACTTCAAACCGGCACTAGGAAACAGACTGAGAAAAAAGAGTAAAAGTTTCTCCTGCAACCCGTTTCCTTTGTGCAAGATGAACGAACGTCTCTCCACATGCTCAGTTCTGAGAGATAAATGTATGTGAAAGCCGTTCTTCATCTAGCTTGTTGGGAACACAAAGTTTCTTTTCACTTGCAAACTCCACTCCATACATATATATGGGGAGTTACTAGCTCCAACTCGGTTTTACAGTGAAAACTGTAGGAACTTCAAACCGACACTAAGAAACAGACTGAGAAACCAGAGTAAAAGTTTCTCCTGCAACCCGTTCCCTTTGTGCTAGATGAACGAACGTCTCTCCAAATGCTCAGTTCTGAGAGATAAGTGTGTGTGAAAGCCGTCCTTCACCTAGCTTGTTGGGAACACAAATTTTCTTTTCAATTGCAAACTCCACTCCATACATATATATGGGGAGGTGCTAGCTCCAATTCGGTTTTACAGTGAAAACTGCAGGAACTTCAAACCGACACTAGGAAGCAGACTGAGAAACCAGAGTAAAGTTTCTCCTGCAACCCGTTCCCATTGTGCTAGATGAACGAACGTCTCTCCACATGCTCAGTTCTGAGAGATAAGTGCGTGTGAAAGCCGTCCTTCACCTAGCTTGTTGGGAACACAAAATTTCTTTTCACTTGCAAACTCCACCCCATACATATATATGGGGAGGTACTAGCTCCAACTCGGTTTTACAGTGAAAACTGCAGGAACTTCAAACCGGCACTAGGAAACAGACTGAGAAAACAGAGTAGAAGTTTCTCATGCAACCCGTTCCCTTTGTGCTAGATGAACGAACGTCTCTTCATATGCTCAGTTCTGAGAGATATGTGTGTGTGAAAGCCGTCCTTCACATAGCTTGTTGGCTACACAAAGTTTCTTTTCAGTTGCAAACTCCAGTCCATTCATATATATGGGGAGGTACTAGCTCCAACTCGGTTTTACAGTGAAAACTGCAGGAACTTCAAACCGGCACTAGGAAACAGACTGAGAAACCAGAGTAAAAGTTTCTCCTGCAACCCGTTCCCTTTGTGCTAGATGAACGAACGTCTCTCCACATGCTCAGTTCTGAGATATAAGTGTGTGTGAAAGCCGTCCTTCACCTAGCTTGTTGGGAACACAAAGTTTCTTTTTAATTGCAAACTCCACTCCATACAAATATATGGGGAGGTGCTAGCTCCAACTCGGTTTTACAGTGAAAACTGCAGGAACTTCAAACCGGCACTAGGAAACAGACTGAGAAAAAAGAGTAAAAGTTTCTCCTGCAACCCGTTCCCATTGTGCAAGATGAACGAACGTCTCTCCACATGTTCAGTTTTGAGAGATATATGTATGTGAAAGCCGTTCTTCATCTAGCTTGTTGGGAACACAAAGTTTCTTTTCACCTGCAAAATCCACTCCATACATATATATGGGGAGGTACTAGCTCCAATTCGGTTTTACAGTGAAAACTGCAGGAACTTCAAACCGACACTAGGAAGCAGACTGAGAAACCAGAGTAACGTTTCTCCTGCAACCCGTTCCCTTTGTGCAAGATGAACGAACGTCTCTCCACATGCTCAGTTCTGAGAGATAAATGTGTGTGAAAGCCGTCCTTCACATAGCTTGTTGGCTACACAAAGTTTCTTTTCAGTTGCAAACTCCACTCCATTCATATATATGGGGAGGTACTAGCTCCAACTCGGTTTTACAGTGAAAACTGCAGGAACTTCAAACCGGCACTAGGAAACAGAGTGAGAAACCAGAGTAAAAGTTTCTCATGCAACCCGTTCCCTTTGTGCTAGATGAACGAACGTCTCTCCACATGCTCAGTTCTGAGAGATAAGTGTGTGTGAAAGCCGTCCTTCACCTAGCTTGTTGGGAACACAAAGTTTCTTTTCAATTGCAAACTCCACTCCATACATATATATGGGGAGGTGCTAGCTCCAACTCGTTTTTACAGTGAAAAATGCAGGAAATTCAAACCGGCACTAGGAAACAGACTGAGAAAAAAGAGTAAAAGTTTCTCCTGCAACCCGTTCCCTTTGTGCAAGGTGAACGAACGTCTCTCCACATGTTCAGTTTTGAGAGATATATGTATGTGAAAGCCGTTCTTCATCTAGCTTGTTGGGAACACAAAGTTTCTTTTCACCTGCAAAATCCACTCCATACATATATATGGGGAGGTACTAGCTCCAACTCGGTTTTACAGTGAAAACTGTAGGAACTTCAAACCGACACTAGGAAACAGACTGAGAAACCAGAGTAATAGTTTCTCCTGCAACCCGTTCCCTTTGTGCTAGATGAACGAACGTCTCTCCACATGCTCAGTTCTGAGAGATAAGTGTGTGTGAAAGCCGTCCTTCACCTAGCTTGTTGGGAACACAAAGTTTCTTTTCAATTGCAAACTCCACTCCATACATATATATGGGGAGGTGCTAGCTCCAACTCGGTTTTACAGTGAAAAGTGCAGGAACTTCAAACCGGCACTAGGAAACAGACTGAGAAAAAAGAGTAAAAGTTTCTCCTGCAACCCGTTTCCTTTGTGCAAGATGAACGAACGTCTCTCCACATGCTCAGTTCTGAGAGATAAATGTATGTGAAAGCCGTTCTTCATCTAGCTTGTTGGGAACACAAAGTTTCTTTTCACTTGCAAACTCCACTCCATACATATATATGGGGAGTTACTAGCTCCAACTCGGTTTTACAGTGAAAACTGTAGGAACTTCAAACCGACACTAAGAAACAGACTGAGAAACCAGAGTAAAAGTTTCTCCTGCAACCCGTTCCCTTTGTGCTAGATGAACGAACGTCTCTCCAAATGCTCAGTTCTGAGAGATAAGTGTGTGTGAAAGCCGTCCTTCACCTAGCTTGTTGGGAACACAAATTTTCTTTTCAATTGCAAACTCCACTCCATACATATATATGGGGAGGTGCTAGCTCCAATTCGGTTTTACAGTGAAAACTGCAGGAACTTCAAACCGACACTAGGAAGCAGACTGAGAAACCAGAGTAAAGTTTCTCCTGCAACCCGTTCCCTTTGTGCTAGATGAACGAACGTCTCTCCACATGCTCAGTTCTGAGAGATAAGTGCGTGTGAAAGCCGTCCTTCACCTAGCTTGTTGGGAACACAAAATTTCTTTTCACTTGCAAACTCCACCCCATACAAATATATGGGGAGGTACTAGCTCCAACTCGGTTTTACAGTGAAAACTGCAGGAACTTCAAACCGGCACTAGGAAACAGACTGAGAAAACAGAGTAGAAGTTTCTCATGCAACCCGTTCCCTTTGTGCTAGATGAACGAACGTCTCTTCATATGCTCAGTTCTGAGAGATAAGTGTGTGTGAAAGCCGTCCTTCACCTAGCTTGTTGGGAACACAAATTTTCTTTTCAATTGCAAACTCCACTCCATACATATATATGGGGAGGTGCTAGCTCCAATTCGGTTTTACAGTGAAAACTGCAGGAACTTCAAACCGACACTAGGAAGCAGACTGAGAAACCAGAGTAAAGTTTCTCCTGCAACCCGTTCCCATTGTGCTAGATGAACGAACGTCTCTCCACATGCTCAGTTCTGAGAGATAAGTGCGTGTGAAAGCCGTCCTTCACCTAGCTTGTTGGGAACACAAAATTTCTTTTCACTTGCAAACTCCACCCCATACATATATATGGGGAGGTACTAGCTCCAACTCGGTTTTACAGTGAAAACTGCAGGAACTTCAAACCGGCACTAGGAAACAGACTGAGAAAACAGAGTAGAAGTTTCTCATGCAACCCGTTCCCTTTGTGCTAGATGAACGAACGTCTCTTCATATGCTCAGTTCTGAGAGATATGTGTGTGTGAAAGCCGTCCTTCACATAGCTTGTTGGCTACACAAAGTTTCTTTTCAGTTGCAAACTCCAGTCCATTCATATATATGGGGAGGTACTAGCTCCAACTCGGTTTTACAGTGAAAACTGCAGGAACTTCAAACCGGCACTAGGAAACAGACTGAGAAACCAGAGTAAAAGTTTCTCCTGCAACCCGTTCCCTTTGTGCTAGATGAACGAACGTCTCTCCACATGCTCAGTTCTGAGATATAAGTGTGTGTGAAAGCCGTCCTTCACCTAGCTTGTTGGGAACACAAAGTTTCTTTTTAATTGCAAACTCCACTCCATACAAATATATGGGGAGGTGCTAGCTCCAACTCGGTTTTACAGTGAAAACTGCAGGAACTTCAAACCGGCACTAGGAAACAGACTGAGAAAAAAGAGTAAAAGTTTCTCCTGCAACCCGTTCCCATTGTGCAAGATGAACGAACGTCTCTCCACATGTTCAGTTTTGAGAGATATATGTATGTGAAAGCCGTTCTTCATCTAGCTTGTTGGGAACACAAAGTTTCTTTTCACCTGCAAAATCCACTCCATACATATATATGGGGAGGTACTAGCTCCAATTCGGTTTTACAGTGAAAACTGCAGGAACTTCAAACCGACACTAGGAAGCAGACTGAGAAACCAGAGTAACGTTTCTCCTGCAACCCGTTCCCTTTGTGCAAGATGAACGAACGTCTCTCCACATGCTCAGTTCTGAGAGATAAATGTGTGTGAAAGCCGTCCTTCACATAGCTTGTTGGCTACACAAAGTTTCTTTTCAGTTGCAAACTCCACTCCATTCATATATATGGGGAGGTACTAGCTCCAACTCGGTTTTACAGTGAAAACTGCAGGAACTTCAAACCGGCACTAGGAAACAGAGTGAGAAACCAGAGTAAAAGTTTCTCATGCAACCCGTTCCCTTTGTGCTAGATGAACGAACGTCTCTCCACATGCTCAGTTCTGAGAGATAAGTGTGTGTGAAAGCCGTCCTTCACCTAGCTTGTTGGGAACACAAAGTTTCTTTTCAATTGCAAACTCCACTCCATACATATATATGGGGAGGTGCTAGCTCCAACTCGGTTTTACAGTGAAAAATGCAGGAAATTCAAACCGGCACTAGGAAACAGACTGAGAAAAAAGAGTAAAAGTTTCTCCTGCAACCCGTTCCCTTTGTGCAAGGTGAACGAACGTCTCTCCACATGTTCAGTTTTGAGAGATATATGTATGTGAAAGCCGTTCTTCATCTAGCTTGTTGGGAACACAAAGTTTCTTTTCACCTGCAAAATCCACTCCATACATATATATGGGGAGGTACTAGCTCCAACTCGGTTTTACAGTGAAAACTGTAGGAACTTCAAACCGACACTAGGAAACAGACTGAGAAACCAGAGTAATAGTTTCTCCTGCAACCCGTTCCCTTTGTGCTAGATGAACGAACGTCTCTCCACATGCTCAGTTCTGAGAGATAAGTGTGTGTGAAAGCCGTCCTTCACCTAGCTTGTTGGGAACACAAAGTTTCTTTTCAATTGCAAACTCCACTCCATACATATATATGGGGAGGTGCTAGCTCCAACTCGGTTTTACAGTGAAAAGTGCAGGAACTTCAAACCGGCACTAGGAAACAGACTGAGAAAAAAGAGTAAAAGTTTCTCCTGCAACCCGTTTCCTTTGTGCAAGATGAACGAACGTCTCTCCACATGCTCAGTTCTGAGAGATAAATGTATGTGAAAGCCGTTCTTCATCTAGCTTGTTGGGAACACAAAGTTTCTTTTCACTTGCAAACTCCACTCCATACATATATATGGGGAGTTACTAGCTCCAACTCGGTTTTACAGTGAAAACTGTAGGAACTTCAAACCGACACTAAGAAACAGACTGAGAAACCAGAGTAAAAGTTTCTCCTGCAACCCGTTCCCTTTGTGCTAGATGAACGAACGTCTCTCCAAATGCTCAGTTCTGAGAGATAAGTGTGTGTGAAAGCCGTCCTTCACCTAGCTTGTTGGGAACACAAATTTTCTTTTCAATTGCAAACTCCACTCCATACATATATATGGGGAGGTGCTAGCTCCAATTCGGTTTTACAGTGAAAACTGCAGGAACTTCAAACCGACACTAGGAAGCAGACTGAGAAACCAGAGTAAAGTTTCTCCTGCAACCCGTTCCCTTTGTGCTAGATGAACGAACGTCTCTCCACATGCTCAGTTCTGAGAGATAAGTGCGTGTGAAAGCCGTCCTTCACCTAGCTTGTTGGGAACACAAAATTTCTTTTCACTTGCAAACTCCACCCCATACAAATATATGGGGAGGTACTAGCTCCAACTCGGTTTTACAGTGAAAACTGCAGGAACTTCAAACCGGCACTAGGAAACAGACTGAGAAAACAGAGTAGAAGTTTCTCATGCAACCCGTTCCCTTTGTGCTAGATGAACGAACGTCTCTTCATATGCTCAGTTCTGAGAGATATGTGTGTGTGAAAGCCGTCCTTCACATAGCTTGTTGGCTACACAAAGTTTCTTTTCAGTTGCAAACTCCAGTCCATTCATATATATGGGGAGGTACTAGCTCCAACTCGGTTTTACAGTGAAAACTGCAGGAACTTCAAACCGGCACTAGGAAACAGACTGAGAAACCAGAGTAAAAGTTTCTCCTGCAACCCGTTCCCTTTGTGCTAGATGAACGAACGTCTCTCCACATGCTCAGTTCTGAGATATAAGTGTGTGTGAAAGCCGTCCTTCACCTAGCTTGTTGGGAACACAAAGTTTCTTTTTAATTGCAAACTCCACTCCATACAAATATATGGGGAGGTGCTAGCTCCAACTCGGTTTTACAGTGAAAACTGCAGGAACTTCAAACCGGCACTAGGAAACAGACTGAGAAAAAAGAGTAAAAGTTTCTCCTGCAACCCGTTCCCATTGTGCAAGATGAACGAACGTCTCTCCACATGTTCAGTTTTGAGAGATATATGTATGTGAAAGCCGTTCTTCATCTAGCTTGTTGGGAACACAAAGTTTCTTTTCACCTGCAAAATCCACTCCATACATATATATGGGGAGGTACTAGCTCCAACTCGGTTTTACAGTGAAAACTGAAGGAACATCAAACCGACACTAGGTAACAGACTGAGAAACCAGAGTAAAAGTTTCTCCTGCAACCCGTTCCATTTGTGCTAGATGAACGAACGTCTCTCCACATGCTCAGTTCTGAGAGATAATTGTGTGAGAAAGCCGTCCTTCACCTAGCTTGTTGGGAACACAAAGTTTCTTTTCAATTGCAAACTCCACTCCATACATATATATGGGGAGGTGCTAGCTCCAACTCGGTTTTACAGTGAAAAGTGCAGGAACTTCAAACCGGCACTAGGAAACAGACTGAGAAAAAAGAGTAAAAGTTTCTCCTGCAACCCGTTCCCTTTGTGCAAGATGAACGAACGTCTCTCCACATGCTCAGTTCTGAGAGATAAGTGTGTGTGAAAGCCGTCCTTCACCTAGCTTGTTGGGAACACAAAGTTTCTTTTCAGTTGCAAACTCCATTCCATACATACATATGCGGAGTTACTAGCTCCAACTCGGTTTTACAGTGAAAACTGCAGGAACTTCAAACCAGCACTAGGAAACAGACTGAGAAACCAGAGTAAAAGTTTCTCCTGCAACCCGTTCCCTTTGTGCTAGATGAACGAACGTCTCTCCACATGCTCAGTTCTGAGAGATAAGTGTGTGTGAAAGCCGTCCTTCACCTAGCTTGTTGGGAACACAAAGTTTTTTTTCACTTGCAAACTCCACTCCATACATATATATGGGGAGGTACTAGCTCCAACTCGGTTTTACAGTGAAAACTGCAGGAACTTCAAACCGGCACTAGGAAACAGACTGAGAATCCAGAGAAAAGTTTCTCATGCAACACGTACCCTTTGTGCTAGATGAACGAACGTCTCTCCACATGCTCAGTTCTGAGAGATAAGTGTGTGTGAAAGCCGTCTTCACCTAGCTTGTTGGGAACACAAAGTTTCTTTTCTCTTGCAAACTCCACTCCATACATATATACGGGGAGGTACTATGTGCAACTCGTTTTTACAGTGAAATCTGCAGGAACTTCAAACCGGCACTAGGAAACAGAGTGAGAAACCAGAGTAAAAGTTTCTCCTGCAACCCGTTCCCTTTGTGCTAGATGAACGAAAGTCTCTCCACATGCTCAGTTCTGAGAGATAAGTGTGTGTGAAAACCGTACTTCACCTAGCTTGTTGGGAACACAAAGTTTCTTTTCACTTGCAAAACCACTCCATACATATATATGTTGAGGTACTAGCTCCAACTCGGTTTTACAGTGAAAACTGCAGGAACTTCAAAACGGCACTAGGAAACAGACTGAGAAACCAGAGTAAAAGTTTCTCCTGGAACCCATTCCCTTTGTGCTAGATGAACGAACGTCTCTCCACATGTTCAGTTTTGAGAGATAAATGTATGTGAAATCCGTTCTTCATCTAGCTTGTTGGGAACACAAAGTTTCTTTTCACTTGCAAAATCCACTCCATACATATATATGGGGAGGTACTAGCTCCAACTCGGTTTTACAGTGAAAACTGTAGGAACTTCAAACCGACACTAGGAAACAGACTGAGAAACAGAGTAAAAGTTTCTCCTGCAACCCGTTCCCTTTGTTCTAGATGAACGAAAGTCTCTCCACATGCTCAGTTCTGAGAGATAAGTGTGTGTGAAAGCCGTCCTTCACCTAGCTTGTTGGGAACACAAAGTTTCTTTCAATTGCAAAATCCACTCCATACATATATATGGGGAGGTGTTAGCTCCAACTCGGTTTTACAGTGAAAACTGCAGGAACTTCAAACAGCACTAGGAAACAGACTGAGGAAAAAGTGTAAAATTTTCTCCTGCAACCCGTTCCCTTTGTGCAAGATGAACGAACGTCTCTCCACATGCTCAGTTCTGAGAGATAAGTGTGTGTGAAAGCCGTCCTTAACCTAGCTTGCTGGCTACACAAAGTTTCTTTTCAGTTGCAAACTCCACTCCATACATATATATGGGGAGGTACTAGCTCCAACTCGGTTTTACAGTGAAAACTGCAGGAACTTCAAACCGGCACTAGGAAACAGACTGAGAAAACAGAGTAGAAGTTTCTCCTGCAACCCGTTCCCTTTGTGCTAGATGAACGAACGTCTCTTCATATGCTCAGTTCTGAGATATAAGTGTGTGTGAAAGCGGTCCTTCACCTAGCTTGTTGGGAACACATAGATTCTTTTCACTTGCAAACTCCACTCCATACATATATATGGGGAGGTACAAGCTGCAACTCGGTTTTACAGTGAAAACTGCAGGAACTTCAAACCGGCACTAGGAAACAGACTGAGAAACCAGAGTAGAAGTTTCTCCTGCAACCCGTTCCCTTTGTTCTAGATGAACGAAAGTCTCTCCACATGCTCAGTTCTGAGAGATAAGTGTGTGTGAAAGCCGTCCTTCACCTAGCTTGTTGGGAACACAAAGTTTCTTTCAATTGCAAAATCCACTCCATACATATATATGGGGAGGTGTTAGCTCCAACTCGGTTTTACTGTGAAAACTGCAGGAACTTCAAACAGCACTAGGAAACAGACTGAGAAAAAAGTGTAAAAGTTTCTCCTGCAACCCGTTCCCTTTGTGAAAGATGAACGAACGTCTCTCCACATGTTCAGTTTTGAGAGATAAATGTATGTGAAAGCCGTTCTTCATCTAGCTTGTTGGGAACACAAAGTTTCTTTTCACTTGCAAACTCCACTCCATACATATATATGGGGAGTTACTAGCTCCAACTCGGTTTTACAGTGAAAACTGTAGGAACTTCAAACCGACACTAAGAAACAGACTGAGAAACCAGAGTAAAAGTTTCTCCTGCAACCCGTTCCCTTTGTGCTAGATGAACGAACGTCTCTCCAAATGCTCAGTTCTGAGAGATAAGTGTGTGTGAAAGCCGTTCTTCACCTAGCTTGTTGGGAACACAAATTTTCTTTTCAATTGCAAACTCCACTCCATACATATATATGGGGAGGTGCTAGCTCCAATTCGGTTTTACAGTGAAAACTGCAGGAACTTCAAACCGACACTAGGAAACAGACTGAGAAACCAGAGTAAAAGTTTCTCCTGCAACCCGTTCCCTTTGTGCTAGATGAACGATCGTCTCTCCAAATGCTCAGTTCTGAGATATAAGTGTTTGTGAAAGCGGTTCTTCACCTAGCTTGTTGGGAACACATAGATTCTTTTCACTTGCAAACTCCACTCCATACATATATATGGGTAGGTACAAGCTCCAACTCGGTTTTACAGTGAAAACTGCAGGAACTTCAAACCGGCACTAGGAAACAGACTGAGAAACCAGAGTAGAAGTTTCTCCTGCAACCCGTTCACTTTGTGCTAGATAAACGAACGTCTCTTCATATGCTCAGTTCTGAGAGATAAGTGTGTGTGAAAGCCGTCCTTCACCTAGCTTGTTGGGAACACTAAGTTTCTTTTCACTTGCAAACTCCACTCCATAGATATATATATTAAGGTACCAGCTCCAACTCGTTTTTACAGTGAAAACTGTAGGAACTTCAAACCGACACTAAGAAACAGACTGAGAAACCAGAGTAAAAATTTCTCCTGCAACCCGTTCCCTTTGTGCTAGATGAACGAACGTCTCTCCAAATGCTCAGTTCTGAGAGATAAGTGTGTGTGAAAGCCGTCCTTCACCTAGCTTGTTGGGAACACAAATTTTCTTTTCAATTGCAAACTCCACTCCATACATATATATGGGGAGGTGCTAGCTCCAATTCGGTTTTACAGTGAAAACTGCAGGAACTTCAAACCGACACTAGGAAGCAGACTGAGAAACCAGAGTAACGTTTCTCCTGCAACCAGTTCCCTTTGTGCTAGATGAACGAACGTCTCTCCACATGCTCAGGTCTGAGAGATAAGTGTGTGTGAAAGCCGTCCTTCACATAGCTTGTTGGCTACACAAAGTTTCTTTTCAGTTGCAAACTCCACTCCATTCATATATATGGGGAGGTAATAGCTCCAACTCGGTTTTACAGTGAAAACTGCAGGAACTTCAAACCGGCACTAGGAAACAGACTGAGAAACCAGAGTAAAAGTTTCTCCTGCAACCCGTTCCCTTTGTGCTAGATGAACGAACGTCTCTCCACATGCTCAGTTCTGAGAGATAAGTGTGTGTGAAAGCCTTCCTTCACCTAGCTTGTTGGGAACACAAAGTTTCTTTTCAATTGCAAACTCCACTCCATACATATATATGGGGAGGTGCTAGCTCCAACTCGGTTTTACAGTGAAAACTGCAGGAACTTCAAACCGGCACTAGGAAACAGACTGAGAAAAAAGAGTAAAGGTTTCTCCTGCAACCCGTTCCCTTTGTGCTAGAGGAACGAACGTCTCTCCACATGTTCAGTTTTGAGAGATATATGTATGTGAAAGCCGTTCTTCATCTAGCTTGTTGGGAACACAAAGTTTCTTTTCACCTGCAAAATCCACTCCATACATATATATGGGGAGGTACTAGCTCCAACTCGGTTTTACAGTGAAAACTGTAGGAACTTCAAACCGACACTAGGAAACAGACTGAGAAACCAGAGTAAAAGTTTCTCCTGCAACCCGTTCCATTTGTGCTAGATGAACGAACGTCTCTCCACATGCTCAGTTCTGAGAGATAAGTGTGTGTGAAAGCCGTCCTTCACCTAGCTTGTTGGGAACACAAAGTTTCTTTTCAATTGCAAACTCCACTCCATACATATATATGGGGAGGTGCTAGCTCCAACTCGGTTTTACAGTGAAATGTGCAGGAACATCAAACCGGCACTAGGAAACAGACTGAGAAAAAAAGGTAAAAGTTTCTCCTGCAACCCGTTCCCTTTGTGCAAGATGAACGAACGTCTCTCCACATGCTCAGTTCTGAGAGATAAGTGTGTGTGAAAGCCGTCCTTCACCTAGCTTGTTGGGAACACAAAGTTTCTTTTCAGTTGAAAACTCCACTCCATACATACATATCCGGAGGTACTAGCTCCAACTCGGTTTTACAGTGAAAACTGCAGGAACTTCAAACCGGCACTAGGAAACAGACTGAGAAACCAGAGTAAAAGTTTCTCCTGCAACCCGTTCCCTTTGTGCTAGATGAACGAACGTCTCTCCACATGCTCAGTTCTGAGAGATAAGTGTGTGTGAAAGACGTCCTTCACCTAGCTTGTTGGGAACACAAAGTTTTTTTTCAATTGCAAACTCCACTCCATACATATATATGGGGAGGTACTAGCTCCAACTCGGTTTTACAGTGAAAACTGCAGGATCTTCAAACCGGCACTAGGAAACAGACTGAGAATCCAGAGAAAAAGTTTCTCCTGCAACCCGTACCCTTTGTGCTAGATGAACGAACGTCTCTCCACATGCTCAGTTCTGAGAGATAAGTGTGTGTGAAAGCCGTCCTTCACCTAGCTTGTTGGGAACACAAAGTTTCTTTCAATTGCAAAATCCACTCCATACATATATATGGGGAGGTGTTAGCTCCAACTCGGTTTTACAGTGAAAACTGCAGGAACTTCATACAGCACTAGGAAACAGACTGAGAAAAAAGTGTAAAAGTTTCTCCTGCAACCCGTTCCCTTTGTGCAAGATGAACGAACGTCTCTCCACATGCTCAGTTCTGAGAGATAAGTGTGTGTGAAAGCCGTCCTTAACCTAGCTTGCTGGCTACACAAAGTTTCTTTTCAGTAGCAAACTCCACTCCATACATACATATGCGGAGGTACTAGCTCCAACTCGGTTTTACAGTGAAAACTGCAGGAACTTCAAACCGGCACTAGGAAACAGACTGAGAAACCAGAGTAAAAGTTTCTCCTGCAACCCGTTCCCTTTGTGCTAGATGAACGAACGTCTCTCCACATGCTCAGTTCTGAGAGATAAGTGTGTGTGAAAGCCGTCCTTCACCTAGCTTGTTGGGAACACAAAGTTTCTTTTCACTTGCAATCTCCACTCCATACATATATATGGGGAGGTACTAGCTCCAACTCGGTTTTACAGTGAAAACTGCAGGAACTTCAAACCGGCACTAGGAAACAGAATGAGAAACCAGAGTAAAAGTTTCTCCTGCAACCCGTTCGCTTTGTGCTAGATGAACGAACGTCTCTCCACATGTTCAGTTTTGAGAGATAAATGTATGTGAAAGCCGTTCTTCATCTAGCTTGTTGGGAACACAAAGTTTCTTTTCACTTGCAAACTCCACTCCATACATATATATGGGGAGTTACTAGCTCCAACTCGGTTTTACAGTGAAAACTGTAGGAACTTCAAACCGACACTAAGAAACAGACTGAGAAACCAGAGTAAAAGTTTCTCCTGCAACCCGTTCCCTTTGTGCTAGATGAACGAACGTCTCTCCAAATGCTCAGTTCTGAGAGATAAGTGTGTGTGAAAGCCGTCCTTCACCTAGCTTGTTGGGAACACAAATTTTCTTTTCAATTGCAAACTCCACTCCATACATATATATGGGGAGGTGCTAGCTCCAATTCGGTTTTACAGTGAAAACTGCAGGAACTTCAAACCGACACTAGGAAGCAGACTGAGAAACCAGAGTAAAGTTTCTCCTGCAACCCTTTCCCTTTGTGCTAGATGAACGAACGTCTCTCCACATGCTCAGTTCTGAGAGATAAGTGCGTGTGAAAGCCGTCCTTCACCTAGCTTGTTGGGAACACAAAATTTCTTTTCACTTGCAAACTCCACCCCATACATATATATGGGGAGGTACTAGCTCCCACTCGGTTTTACAGTGAAAACTGCAGGAACTTCAAATCGGCACTAGGAAACAGACTGAGAAACCAGAGTAAAAGTTTCTCCTGCAACCCGTTCCCTTTGTGCTAGATGAACGAACTTCTCTCCACATGCTCAGTTCTGAGAGATATGTGTGTGTGAAAGCCGTACTTCACCTAGCTTGTTGGGAACACAAAGTTTCTTTTCACTTGCAAACTCCACTCCATACATATATATGGGGAGGTACTAGCTCCAACTCGGTTTTACAGTGAAAACTGCAGGAACTTCAAACAGGCACTAGGAAACAGACTGAGAAAACAGAGTAGAAGTTTCTCCTGCAACCCGTTCCCTTTGTGCTAGATGAACGAACGTCTCTTCATATGCTCAGTTCTGAGAGATATGTGTGTGTGAAAGCCGTCCTTCACTTATCTTGTTGGGAACACAACGATTCTTTTAAATTGCAAACTCCACTCCATACATATATATGGGGAGGTACTAGCTGCAACTCGGTTTTACAGTGAAAACTGCAGGAACTTCAAACAGGCACTAGGAAACAGACTGAGAAACCAGAGTAAAAGTTTCTCCTGCAACCCGTTCCCTTTGTGCTAGATGAACGATCGTCTCTCCAAATGCTCAGTTCTGAGATATAAGTGTGTGTGAAAGCGGTTCTTCACCTAGCTTGTTGGGAACACATAGATTCTTTTCACTTGCAAACTCCACTCCATACATATATATGGGGAGGTACAAGCTCCAACTCGGTTTTACAGTGAAAACTGCAGGAACTTCAAACCGGCACTAGGAAACAGACTGAGAAACCAGAGTAGAAGTTTCTCCTGCAACCCGTTCCCTTTGTTCTAGATGAACGAAAGTCTCTCCACATGCTCAGTTCTGAGAGATAAGTGTGTGTGAAAGCCGTCCTTCAACTAGCTTGTTGGGAACACAAAGTTTCTTTCAATTGCAAAATCCACTCCATACATATATATGGGGAGGTGTTAGCTCCAACTCGGTTTTACAGTGAAAACTGCAGGAACTTCAAACAGCACTAGGAAACAGACTGAGAAAAAAGTGTAAAAGTTTCTCCTGCAAACCGTTCCCTTTGTGCAAGATGAACGAACGTCACTCCACATGCTCAGTTCTGAGAGATAAGTGTGTGTGAAAGCCGTCCTTCACCTAGCTTGTTGGGAACACAAAGTTTTTTTTCACTTGCAAACTCCTCTCCATACATATATATGGGGAGGTACTAGCTCCAACTCGGTTTTACAGTGAAAACTGCAGGATCTTCAAACCGGCACTAGGAAACAGACTGAGAATCCAGAGTAAAAGTTTCTCCTGCAACCCGTACCCTTTATGCTAGATGAACGAACGTCTCTCCACATGCTCAGTTCTGAGAGATAAGTGTGTGTGAAAGCCGTCCTTCACCTAGCTTGTTGGGAACACAAAGTTTCTTTTCACTTGCAATCTCCACTCCATATATATATATGGGGAGGTACTAGCTCCAACTCGGTTTTACAGTGAAAACTGCAGGAAATTCAAACCGGCACTAGGAAACAGAATGAGAAACCAGAGTAAAAGTTTCTCCTGCAACCCTTTCCCTTTGTGCTAGATGAACGAACGTCTCTCCACATGTTCAGTTTTGAGAGATAAATGTATGTGAAAGCCATTCTTCATCTAGCTTGTTGGGAACACAAAGTTTCTTTTCACTTGCAAACTCCACTCCATACATATATAGGGGAGTTACAAGCTCCAACTCGGTTTTACAGTGAAAACTGTAGGAACTTCAAACCGACACTAAGAAACAGACTGAGAAACCAGAGTAAAAGTTTCTCCTGCAACCCGTTCCCTTTGTGCTAGATGAACGAACGTCTCTCCAAATGCTCAGTTCTGAGAGATAAGTGTGTGTGAAAGCCGTCCTTCACCTAGCTTGTTGGGAACACAAATTTTCTTTTCAATTGCAAACTCCACTCCATACATATATATGGGGAGGTGCTAGCTCCAATTCGGTTTTACAGTGAAAACTGCAGGAACTTCAAACCGACACTAGGAAGCAGACTGAGAAACCAGAGTAAAGTTTCTCCTGCAACCCTTTCCCTTTGTGCTAGATGAACGAACGTCTCTCCACATGCTCAGTTCTGAGAGATAAGTGCGTGTGAAAGCCGTCCTTCACCTAGCTTGTTGGGAACACAAAATTTCTTTTCACTTGCAAACTCCACCCCATACATATATATGGGGAGGTACTAGCTCCCACTCGGTTTTACAGTGAAAACTGCAGGAACTTCAAATCGGCACTAGGAAACAGACTGAGAAACCAGAGTAAAAGTTTCTCCTGCAACCCGTTCCCTTTGTGCTAGATGAACGAACTTCTCTCCACATGCTCAGTTCTGAGAGATATGTGTGTGTGAAAGCCGTACTTCACCTAGCTTGTTGGGAACACAAAGTTTCTTTTCACTTGCAAACTCCACTCCATACATATATATGGGGAGGTACTAGCTCCAACTCGGTTTTACAGTGAAAACTGCAGGAACTTCAAACAGGCACTAGGAAACAGACTGAGAAAACAGAGTAGAAGTTTCTCCTGCAACCCGTTCCCTTTGTGCTAGATGAACGAACGTCTCTTCATATGCTCAGTTCTGAGAGATATGTGTGTGTGAAAGCCGTCCTTCACTTATCTTGTTGGGAACACAACGATTCTTTTAAATTGCAAACTCCACTCCATACATATATATGGGGAGGTACTAGCTGCAACTCGGTTTTACAGTGAAAACTGCAGGAACTTCAAACAGGCACTAGGAAACAGACTGAGAAACCAGAGTAAAAGTTTCTCCTGCAACCCGTTCCCTTTGTGCTAGATGAACGATCGTCTCTCCAAATGCTCAGTTCTGAGATATAAGTGTGTGTGAAAGCGGTTCTTCACCTAGCTTGTTGGGAACACATAGATTCTTTTCACTTGCAAACTCCACTCCATACATATATATGGGGAGGTACAAGCTCCAACTCGGTTTTACAGTGAAAACTGCAGGAACTTCAAACCGGCACTAGGAAACAGACTGAGAAACCAGAGTAGAAGTTTCTCCTGCAACCCGTTCCCTTTGTTCTAGATGAACGAAAGTCTCTCCACATGCTCAGTTCTGAGAGATAAGTGTGTGTGAAAGCCGTCCTTCAACTAGCTTGTTGGGAACACAAAGTTTCTTTCAATTGCAAAATCCACTCCATACATATATATGGGGAGGTGTTAGCTCCAACTCGGTTTTACAGTGAAAACTGCAGGAACTTCAAACAGCACTAGGAAACAGACTGAGAAAAAAGTGTAAAAGTTTCTCCTGCAAACCGTTCCCTTTGTGCAAGATGAACGAACGTCTCTCCACATGCTCAGTTCTGAGAGATAAGTGTGTGTGAAAGCCGTCCTTCACCTAGCTTGTTGGGAACACAAAGTTTTTTTTCACTTGCAAACTCCTCTCCATACATATATATGGGGAGGTACTAGCTCCAACTCGGTTTTACAGTGAAAACTGCAGGATCTTCAAACCGGCACTAGGAAACAGACTGAGAATCCAGAGTAAAAGTTTCTCCTGCAACCCGTACCCTTTGTGCTAGATGAACGAACGTCTCTCCACATGCTCAGTTCTGAGAGATAAGTGTGTGTGAAAGCCGTCCTTCACCTAGCTTGTTGGGAACACAAAGTTTCTTTTCACTTGCAATCTCCACTCCATATATATATATGGGGAGGTACTAGCTCCAACTCGGTTTTACAGTGAAAACTGCAGGAAATTCAAACCGGCACTAGGAAACAGAATGAGAAACCAGAGTAAAAGTTTCTCCTGCAACCCTTTCCCTTTGTGCTAGATGAACGAACGTCTCTCCACATGTTCAGTTTTGAGAGATAAATGTATGTGAAAGCCATTCTTCATCTAGCTTGTTGGGAACACAAAGTTTCTTTTCACTTGCAAACTCCACTCCATACATATATAGGGGAGTTACAAGCTCCAACTCGGTTTTACAGTGAAAACTGTAGGAACTTCAAACCGACACTAAGAAACAGACTGAGAAACCAGAGTAAAAGTTTTTCCTGCAACCCGTTCCCTTTGTGCTAGATGAACGAACGTCTCTCCAAATGCTCAGTTCTGAGAGATAAGTGTGTGTGAAAGCCGTCCTTCACCTAGCTTGTTGGGAACACAAATTTTCTTTTCAATTGCAAACTCCACTCCATACATATATATGGGGAGGTGCTAGCTCCAATTCGGTTTTACAGTGAAAACTGCAGGAACTTCAAACCGACACTAGGAAACAGACTGAGAAACCAGAGTAAAGTTTCTCCTGCAACCCGTTCCCTTTGTGCTAGATGAACGAACGTCTCTCCACATGCTCAGTTCTGAGAGATAAGTGCGTGTGAAAGCCGTCCTTCACCTAGCTTGTTGGGAACACAAAATTTCTTTTCACTTGCAAACTCCACCCCATACATATATATGGGGAGGTACTAGCTCCCACTCGGTTTTACAGTGAAAACTGCAGGAACTTCAAATCGGCACTAGGAAACAGACTGAGAAACCAGAGTAAAAGTTTCTCCTGCAACCCGTTCCCTTTGTGCTAGATGAACGAACGTCTCTCCACATGCTCAGTTCTGAGAGATATGTGTGTGTGAAAGCCGTACTTCACCTAGCTTGTTGGGAACACAAAGTTTCTTTTCACTTGCAAACTCCACTCCATACATATATATGGGGAGGTACTAGCTCCAACTCGGTTTTACAGTGAAAACTGCAGGAACTTCAAACCGGCACTAGGAAACAGACTGAGAAAACAGAGTAGAAGTTTCTCCTGCAACCCGTTCCCTTTGTGCTAGATGAACGAACGTCTCTTCATATGCTCAGTTCTGAGAGATATGTGTGTGTGAAAGCCGTCCTTCACCTATCTTGTTGGGAACACAACGATTCTTTTAAATTGCAAACTCCACTCCATACATATATATGGGGAGGTACTAGCTGCAACTCGGTTTTACAGTGAAAACTGCAGGAACTTCAAACAGGCACTAGGAAACAGACTGAGAAACCAGAGTAAAAGTTTCTCCTGCAACCCGTTCCCTTTGTGCTAGATGAACGATCGTCTCTCCAAATGCTCAGTTCTGAGAGATAAGTGTTTGTGAAAGCGGTTCTTCACCTAGCTTGTTGGGAACACATAGATTCTTTTCACTTGCAAACTCCACTCCATACATATATATGGGTAGGTACAAGCTCCAACTCGGTTTTACAGTGAAAACTGCAGGAACTTCAAACCGGCACTAGGAAACAGACTGAGAAACCAGAGTAGAAGTTTCTCCTGCAACCCGTTCACTTTGTGCTAGATGAATGGACGTCTCTTCATATGCTCAGTTCTGAGAGATAAGTGTGTGTGAAAGCCGTCCTTCACCTAGCTTGTTGGGAACACAAAGTTTCTTTTCACTTGCAAACTCCACTCAATAGATATATATATTTAGGTACTAGCTCCAACTCGGTTTTACAGTGAAAACTGCAGGAACTTCAAACCGGCACTAGGAAACAGACTGAGAAACCAGAGTAGAAGTTTCTCAAGCAACCCGTTCCCTTTGTGCAAATGAACGAACGTCTCTTCATATGCTCAGTTCTGAGAGATAAGTGTGTGTGAAAGCCGTCCTTCAACTAGCTTGTTGGGAAAACAAAGTTTCTTTTCACTTGCAAACTCCACTCCATACATATATATGGGGAGGTACTAGCTCCAACTCGGTTTTACAGTGAAAACTGCAGGAACTTCAAACCGGCACTAGGAAACAGACTGAGAAACCAGAGTAAAAGTTTCTCCTACAACCCGTTCCCTTTGTGCTAGATGAACGAACGTCTCTCCAACTGCTCAGTTCAGAGAGATAAGTGTGTGTGAAAGCCGTCCTTCACCTAGCTTGTTGGGAACACTAAGTTTCTTTTCACTTGCAAACTCCACTCCATACATATATATATATAGGTACTAGCTCCAACTCGGTTTTACAGTGAAAACTCAGGAACTTCAAACCGGCACTAGGAAACAGACTGAGAATCCAGAGTAAAAGTTTCTCCTGCAACCCGTTCCCTTTGTGCTAGATGAACGAACGTCTCTCCACATGCTCAGTTCTGAGAGATAAGTGTGTGTGAAAGCCGTCCTTCACCTAGCTTGTTGGGAACACAAAGTTTCTTTTCAATTTCAAACTCCACTCCATACATATATATGGGGAGGTACTAGCTCCAACTCAGTTTTACAGTGAAATCTGCAGGAACTTCAAACCGGCACTAGGAAACAGAGTGAGAATCCAGAGTAAAATTTCTCCTGCAACCCGTTCCCTTTGTTCTAGATGAACGAAAGTCTCTCCACATGCTCAGTTCTGAGAGATAAGTGTGTGTGAAAGCCGTACTTCACCTAGCTTGTTGGGAACACAAAGTTTCTTTTCACTTGCAAACCCACTCCATACATATATATGTTGAGGTACTAGCTCCAACTCGGTTTTACAGTGAAAACTGCAGGAACTTCAAACCGGCACTAGGAAACAGACTGAGAAACCAGAGTAAAAGTTTCTCCTGCAACCCGTTCCCTTTGTGCTAGATGAACGAACGTCTCTCCACATGTTCAGTTTTGAGAGATAAATGTATGTGAAAGCCGTTCTTCATCTAGCTTGTTGGGAACACAAAGTTTCTTTTCATCTGCAAATTCCACTACATATATATATATGGGGAAGTACTAGCTCCAACTCGGTTTTACAGTGATAACTGTAGGAACTTCAAACTGACACTAGGAAACAGACTGAGAAACCAGAGTAAAAGTTTCTCCTGCAACCCGTTCCCTTTGTGCTAGATGAACGAACGTCTCTCCACATGCTCAGTTCTGAGAGAAAAGTGTGTGTGAAAGCCGTCCTTCACCTAGCTTGTTGGGAACACAAAGTTTCTTTTCAATTGCAAACTCCACTCCATACATATATATGGGGAGGTGCCAGCCCCAACTCGGTTTTACAGTGAAAACTGCAGGAACTTCAAACCGGCACTAGGAAACAGACTGAGAAAAAAGAGTAGAAGTTTCTCCTGCAACCCGTTCCCTTTGTGCAAGATGAACGAACGTCTCTCCATGCTCAGTTCTGAGAGATAAGTGTGTGTGAAAGCCGTCCTTCACCTAGCTTGTTGGCTACACAAAGTTTCTTTTCAGTTGCAAACTCCACTCCATACATATATATGGGGAGGTACTAGCTCCAACTCGGTTTTACAGTGAAAACTGCAGGAACTTCAAACCGGCACTAGGAAACAGACTGAGAAACCAGAGTAAAAGTTTCTCCTGCAAACCGTTCTCTTTGTTCTACATGAACGAAAGTCTCTCCACATGCTCAGTTCTGAGAGATAAGTGTGTGTGAAAGCCGTCCTTCACCTAGCTTGTTGGGAACACAAAGTTTCTTTCAATTGCAAAATCCACTCAATACATATATATGGGGTGGTGTTAGCTCCAACTCGGATTTACAGTGAAAACTGCAGGAACTTCAAACCGGCACTAGGAAACAGACTGAGAAAAAAGTGTAAAAGTTTCTCCTGCAACCCGTTCCCTTTGTGCAAGATGAATGAACGTCTCTCCACATGCTCAGTTCTGAGAGATAAGTGTGTGTGAAAGCCGTCCTTCACCTAGCTTCCTGGCTACACAAAGTTTCTTTTCAGTTGCAAACTCCACTCCATACATACATATGCGGAGGTACTAGCTCCAACTCGGTTTTACAGTGAAAACTGCAGGAACTTCAAACCGGCACTAGGAAACAGACTGAGAAACCAGAGTAAAAGTTTCTCCTGCAACCCGTTCCCTTTGTGCTAGATGAACGAACGTCTCTCCACATGCTCAGTTCTGAGAGATAAGTGTGTGTGAAAGCCGTCCTTCACCTAGATTGTTGGGAACACAAAGTTTCTTTTCACTTGCAAAATCCACTCCATACATATATATGGGGAGGTACTAGCTCCAACTCCGTTTTACAGTGAAAACTGTAGGAACTTCAAACCGACACTTGGAAACAGACTGAGAAACCAGAGTAAAAGTTTCTCCTGCAACCCGTTCCCTTTGTTCTAGATGAACGAAAGTCTCTCCACATGCTCAGTTCTGAGAGATAAGTGTGTGTGAAAGCCGTCCTTCACCTAGCTTGTTGGGAACACAAAGTTTCTTTCAATTGCAAAATCCACTCCATACATATATATGGGGTGGTGTTAGCTCCAACTCGGTTTTACAGTGAAAACTGCAGGAACTTCAAACCGGCACTAGGAAACAGACTGAGAAAAAAGTGTAAAAGTTTCTCCTGCAACCCGTTCCCTTTGTGCAAGATGAACGAACGTCTCTCCACATGCTCAGTTCTGAGAGATAAGTGTGTGTGAAAGCCGTACTTCACCTAGCTTGCTGGCACCACAAAGTTTCTTTTCAGTTGCAAACTCCACTCCATACATACATATGCGGAGGTACTAGCTCCAACTCGGTTTTACAGTGAAAACTGCAGGAACTTCAAACCGGCACTAGGAAACAGACTGAGAAACCAGAGTAAAAGTTTCTCCTGCAACCCGTTCCCTTTGTGCTAGATGAACGAACGTCTCTCCACATGCTCAGTTCTGAGAGATAAGTGTGTGTGAAAGCCGTTCTTCACCTAGCTTGTTGGGAACACAAAGTTTCTTTTCAATTGCAAACTCCACTCCATACATATATATGGGGAGGTGCTAGCTCCAACTCGGTTTTACAGTGAAAACTGCAGGAACTTCAAACCGGCACTAGGAAACAGACTGAGAAAAAAGAGTAAAAGTTTCTCCTGCAACCCGTTCCCTTTGTGCTAGAGGAACGAACGTCTCTCCACATGTTCAGTTTTGAGAGATATATGTATGTGAAAGCCGTTCTTCATCTAGCTTGTTGGGAACACAAAGTTTCTTTTCACCTGCAAAATCCACTCCATACATATATATGGGGAGGTACTAGCTCCAACTCGGTTTTACAGTGAAAACTGTAGGAACTTCAAACCGACACTAGGAAACAGACTGAGAAACCAGAGTAAAAGTTTCTCCTGCAACCCGTTCCCTTTGTGCTAGATGAACGAACGTCTCTCCACATGCTCAGTTCTGAGAGATAAGTGTGTGTGAAAGCCGTCCTTCACCTAGCTTGTTGGGAACACAAAGTTTCTCTTCAATTGCAAACTCCACTCCATACATATATATGGGGAGGTGCTAGCTCCAACTCGGTTTAACAGTGAAATGTGCAGGAACATCAAACCGGCACTAGGAAACAGACTGAGAAAAAAAGGTAAAAGTTTCTCCTGCAACCCGTTCCCTTTGTGCAAGATGAACGAACGTCTCTCCACATGCTCAGTTCTGAGAGATAAGTGTGTGTGAAAGCCGTCCTTCACCTAGCTTGTTGGGAACACAAAGTTTCTTTTCAGTTGAAAACACCACTCCATACATACATATGCGGAGGTACTAGCTCCAACTCGGTTTTACAGTGAAAACTGCAGGAACTTCAAACCGGCACTAGGAAACAGACTGAGAAACCAGAGTAAAAGTTTCTCCTGCAACCCGTTCCCTTTGTGCTAGATGAACGAACGTCTCTCCACATGCTCAGTTCTGAGAGATAAGTGTGTGTGAAAGACGTCCTTCACCTAGCTTGTTGGGAACACAAAGTTTTTTTTCAATTGCAAACTCCACTCCATACATATATATGGGGAGGTACTAGCTCCAACTCGGTTTTACAGTGAAAACTGCAGGAACTTCAAACCGGCACTAGGAAACAGACTGAGAATCCAGAGTAAAAGTTTCTCCTGCAACCCGTACCCTTTGTGCTAGATGAACGAACGTCTCTCCACATGCTCAGTTCTGAGAGATAAGTGTGTGTGAAAGCCGTCCTTCACCTAGCTTGTTGGGAACACAAAGTTTCTTTTCACTTGCAAACTCCACTCAATACATATATACGGGGAGGTACTAGGTGCAACTCGGTTTTACAGTGAAAACTGCAGGAACTTCAAACCGGCACTAGGAAACAGAGTGAGAAACCAGAGTAAAAGTTTCTCCTGCAACCCGTTCCCTTTGTGCTAGATGAACGAAAGTCTCTCCACATGCTCAGTTCTGAGAGATATGTGTGTGTGAAAGCCGTACTTCACCTAGCTTGTTGGGAACACAAAGTTTCTTTTCACTTGCAAAACCACTCCATACATTTATATGTTGAGGTACTAGCTCCAACTCGGTTTTACAGTGAAAACTGCAGGAACTTCAAACCGGCACTAAGAAACAGACTGAGAAACCAGAGTAAAAGTTTCTTCTGGAACCCATTCCCTTTGTGCTAGATGAACGAACGTCTCTCCACATGTTCAGTTTTGAGAGATAAATGTATGTGAAAGCCGTACTTCATCTAGCTTGTTGGGAACACAAAGTTTCTTTTCACTTGCAAAATCCACTCCATACATATATATGGGGAGGTACTAGCTCCAACTCGGTTTTACAGTGAAAACTGTAGGAACTTCAAACCGACACTAGGAAACAGACTGAGAAACCAGAGTAAAAGTTTCTCCTGCAAACCGTTCACTTTGTTCTAGATGAACGAAAGTCTCTCCACATGCTCAGTTCTGAGAGATAAGTGTGTGTGAAAGCCGTCCTTCACCTAGCTTGTTGGGAACACAAAGTTTCTTTCAATTGCAAAATCCACTCCATACATATATATGGGGTGGTGTTAGCTCCAACTCGGTTTTACAGTGAAAACTGCAGGAACTTCAAACCGGCACTAGGAAACAGACTGAGAAAAAAGTGTAAAAGTTTCTCCTGCAACCCGTTCCCTTTGTGCAATATGAACGAACATCTCTCCACATGCTCAGTTCTGAGAGATAAGTGTGTGTGAAAGCCGTCCTTCACCTAGCTTGCTGGCTACACAAAGTTTCTTTTCAGTTGCAAACTCCACTCCATACATACATATGCGGAGGTACTAGCTCCAACTCGGTTTTACAGTGAAAACTGCAGGAACTTCAAACCGGCACTAGGAAACAGACTGAGAAACCAGAGTAAAAGTTTCTCCTGCAACCCGTTCCCTTTGTGCTAGATGAACGAACGTCTCTCCACATGCTCAGTTCTGAGAGATAAGTGTGTGTGAAAGCCGTCCTTCACCTAGCTTGTTGGGAACACAAAGTTTTTTTTCACTTGCAAACTCCACTCCATACATATATATGGGGAGGTACTAGCTCCAACTCGGTTTTACAGTGAAAACTGCAGGATCTTCAAACCGGCACTAGGAAACAGACTGAGAATCCAGAGTAAAAGTTTCTCCTGCAACCCGTACCCTTTGTGCTAGATGAACGAACGTCTCTCCACATGCTCAGTTCTGAGAGATAAGTGTGTGTGAAAGCCGTCCTTCACCTAGCTTGTTGGGAACACAAAGTTTCTTTTCACTTGCAAACTCCACTCCATACATATATATGGGGAGGTACTAGGTGCAACTCGGTTTTACAGTGAAAACTGCAGGAACTTCAAAACGGCACTAGGAAACAGAATGACAAACCAGAGTAAAAGTTTCTCCTGCAACCCGTTCCCTTTGTGCTAGATGAACGAACGTCTCTCCACATGTTCAGTTTTGAGAGATAAATGTATGTGAAAGCCGTTCTTCATCTAGCTTGTTGGGAACACAAAGTTTCTTTTCACTTGCAAACTCCACTCCATACATATATATGGGGAGGTACTAGCTCCAACTCGGTTTTACAGTGAAAACTGTAGGAACTTCAAACCGACACTAAGAAACAGACTGAGAAACCAGAGTAAAAGTTTCTCCTGCAACCCGTTCCCTTTGTGCTAGATGAACGAACGTCTCTCCACATGCTCAGTTCTGAGAGATAAGTGTGTGTGAAAGCCGTCCTTCACCTAGCTTGTTGGGAACACAAATTTTCTTTTCAATTGCAAACTCCACTCCATACATATATATGGGGAGGTGCTAGCTCCAATTCGGTTTTACAGTGAAAACTGCAGGAACTTCTAACCGACACTATGAAGCAGACTGAGAAACCAGAGTAAAGTTTCTCCTGCAACCCGTTCCCTTTGTGCTAGATGAACGAACGTATCTCCACATGCTCAGTTCTGAGAGATAAGTGCGTGTGAAAGCCGTCCTTCACCTAGCTTGTTGGGAACACAAAATTTCTTTTCACTTGCAAACTCCAACCCATACATATATATGGGGAGGTACTAGCTCCCACTCGGTTTTACAGTGAAAACTGCAGGAACTTCAAATCGGCACTAGGAAACAGACTGAGAAACCAGAGTAAAGTTTCTCCTGCAACCCGTTCCCTTTGTGCTAGATGAACGAACGTCTCTCCACATGCTCATTTCTGAGAGATATGTGTGTGTGAAAGCCGTACTTCACCTAGCTTGTTGGGAACACAAAGTTTCTTTTCACTAGCAAACTCCACTCCATACATATATATGGGGAGGTACTAGCTCCAACTCGGTTTTACAGTGAAAACTGCAGGAACTTCAAACCGGCACTAGGAAACAGACTGAGAAACCAGAGTAGAAGTTTCTCCTGCAACCCGTTCCCTTTGTGCTAGATGAACGAACGTCTCTTCATATGCTCAGTTCTGAGAGATATGTGTGTGTGAAAGCCGTCCTTCACCTATCTTGTTGGGAACACAACGATTCTTTTAAATTGCAAACTCCACTCCATACATATATATGGGGAGGTACTAGCTGCAACTCGGTTTTACAGTGAAAACTGCAGGAACTTCAAACCGGCACTAGGAAACAGACTGAGAAAACAGAGTAAAAGTTTCTCCTGCAACCCGTTCCCTTGGTGCTAGATGAACGATCGTCTCTCCAAATGCTCAGTTCTGAGATATAAGTATGTGTGAAAGCCGTCCTTCACCTAGCTTGTTGGGAACACATAGATTCTTTTCACTTGCAAACTCCACTCCATACATATATATGGGGAGGTACAAGCTCCAACTCGGTTTTACAGTGAAAACTGCAGGAACTTCAAACCGGCACTAGGAAACAGACTGAGAAACCAGAGTAGAAGTTTCTCCTGCAACCCGTTCACTTTGTGCTAGATGAACGGACGTCTCTTCATATGCTAAGTTCTGAGAGATAAGTGTGTGTGAAAGCCGTCCTTCACCTAGCTTGTTGGGAACACAAAGTTTCTTTTCACTTGCAAACTCCACTCAATAGATATATATATTTAGGTACTAGCTCCAACTCGGTTTTACAGTGAAAACTGCAGGAACTTCAAACCGGCACTAGGAAACAGACTGAGAAACCAGAGTAGAAGTTTCTCAAGCAACCCGTTCCCTTTGTGCAAATGAACGAACGTCTCTTCATATGCTCAGTTCTGAGAGATAAGTGTGTGTGAAAGCCGTCCTTCAACTAGCTTGTTGGGAACACAAAGTTTCTTTTCACTTGCAAACTCCACTCCATACATATATATGGGGAGGTACTAGCTCCAACTCGGTTTTACAGTGAAAACTGCAGGAACTTCAAACCGGCACTAGGAAACAGACTGAGAAACCAGAGTAAAAGTTTCTCCTACAACCCGTTCCCTTTGTGCTAGATGAACGAACGTCTCTCCAACTGCTCAGTTCAGAGAGATAAGTGTGTGTGAAAGCCGTCCTTCACCTAGCTTGTTGGGAACACTAAGTTTCTTTTCACTTGCAAACTCCACTCCATACATATATATATTTAGGTACTAGCTCCAACTCGGTTTTACAGTGAAAACTCAGGAACTTCAAACCGGCACTAGGAAACAGACTGAGAATCCAGAGTAAAAGTTTCTCCTGCAACCCGTTCCCTTTGTGCTAGATGAACGAACGTCTCTCCACATGCTCAGTTCTGAGAGATAAGTGTGTGTGAAAGCCGTCCTTCACCTAGCTTGTTGGGAACACAAAGTTTCTTTTCAATTTCAAACTCCACTCCATACATATATATGGGGAGGTACTAGCTCCAACTCAGTTTTACAGTGAAATCTGCAGGAACTTCAAACCGGCACTAGGAAACAGAGTGAGAATCCAGAGTAAAATTTCTCCTGCAACCCGTTCCCTTTGTTCTAGATGAACGAAAGTCTCTCCACATGCTCAGTTCTGAGAGATAAGTGTGTGTGAAAGCCGTACTTCACCTAGCTTGTTGGGAACACAAAGTTTCTTTTCACTTGCAAACCCACTCCATACATATATATGTTGAGGTACTAGCTCCAACTCGGTTTTACAGTGAAAACTGCAGGAACTTCAAACCGGCACTAGGAAACAGACTGAGAAACCAGAGTAAAAGTTTCTCCTGCAACCCGTTCCCTTTGTGCTAGATGAACGAACGTCTCTCCACATGTTCAGTTTTGAGAGATACATGTATGTGAAAGCCGTTCTTCATCTAGCTTGTTGGGAACACAAAGTTTCTTTTCATCTGCAAATTCCACTACATATATATATATGGGGAAGTACTAGCTCCAACTCGGTTTTACAGTGATAACTGTAGGAACTTCAAACTGACACTAGGAAACAGACTGAGAAACCAGAGTAAAAGTTTCTCCTGCAACCCGTTCCCTTTGTGCTAGATGAACGAACGTCTCTCCACATGCTCAGTTCTGAGAGAAAAGTGTGTGTGAAAGCCGTCCTTCACCTAGCTTGTTGGGAACACAAAGTTTCTTTTCAATTGCAAACTCCACTCCATACATATATATGGGGAGGTGCTAGCCCCAACTCGGTTTTACAGTGAAAACTGCAGGAACTTCAAACCGGCACTAGGAAACAGACTGAGAAAAAAGAGTAGAAGTTTCTCCTGCAACCCGTTCCCTTTGTGCAAGATGAACGAACGTCTCTCCATGCTCAGTTCTGAGAGATAAGTGTGTGTGAAAGCCGTCCTTCACCTAGCTTGTTGGCTACACAAAGTTTCTTTTCAGTTGCAAACTCCACTCCATACATATATATGGGGAGGTACTAGCTCCAACTCGGTTTTACAGTGAAAACTGCAGGAACTTCAAACCGGCACTAGGAAACAGACTGAGAAACCAGAGTAAAAGTTTCTCCTGCAAACCGTTCCCTTTGTTCTAGATGAACGAAAGTCTCTCCACATGCTCAGTTCTGAGAGATAAGTGTGTGTGAAAGCCGTCCTTCACCTAGCTTGTTGGGAACACAAAGTTTCTTTCAATTGCAAAATCCACTCAATACATATATATGGGGTGGTGTTAGCTCCAACTCGGATTTACAGTGAAAACTGCAGGAACTTCAAACCGGCACTAGGAAACAGACTGAGAAAAAAGTGTAAAAGTTTCTCCTGCAACCCGTTCCCTTTGTGCAAGATGAACGAACGTCTCTCCACATGCTCAGTTCTGAGAGATAAGTGTGTGTGAAAGCCGTCCTTCACCTAGCTTCCTGGCTACACAAAGTTTCTTTTCAGTTGCAAACTCCACTCCATACATACATATGCGGAGGTACTAGCTCCAACTCGGTTTTACAGTGAAAACTGCAGGAACTTCAAACCGGCACTAGGAAACAGACTGAGAAACCAGAGTAAAAGTTTCTCCTGCAACCCGTTCCCTTTGTGCTAGATGAACGAACGTCTCTCCACATGCTCAGTTCTGAGAGATAAGTGTGTGTGAAAGCCGTCCATCACCTAGATTGTTGGGAACACAAAGTTTCTTTTCACTTGCAAAATCCACTCCATACATATATATGGGGAGGTACTAGCTCCAACTCCGTTTTACAGTGAAAACTGTAGGAACTTCAAACCGACACTAGGAAACAGACTGAGAAACCAGAGTAAAAGTTTCTCCTGCAACCCATTCCCTTTGTTCTAGATGAACGAAAGTCTCTCCACATGCTCAGTTCTGAGAGATAAGTGTGTGTGAAAGCCGTCCTTCACCTAGCTTGTTGGGAACACAAAGTTTCTTTCAATTGCAAAATCCACTCCATACATATATATGGGGTGGTGTTAGCTCCAACTCGGTTTTACAGTGAAAACTGCAGGAACTTCAAACCGGCACTAGGAAACAGACTGAGAAAAAAGTGTAAAAGTTTCTCCTGCAACCCGTTCCCTTTGTGCAAGATGAACGAACGTCTCTCCACATGCACAGTTCTGAGAGATAAGTGTGTGTGAAAGCCGTACTTCACCTAGCTTGCTGGCACCACAAAGTTTCTTTTCAGTTGCAAACTCCACTCCATACATACATATGCGGAGGTACTAGCTCCAACTCGGTTTTACAGTGAAAACTGCAGGAACTTCAAACCGGCACTAGGAAACAGACTGAGAAACCAGAGTAAAAGTTTCTCCTGCAACCCGTTCCCTTTGTGCTAGATGAACGAACGTCTCTCCACATGCTCAGTTCTGAGAGATAAGTGTGTGTGAAAGTCGTCCTTCACTTAGCTTGTTGGGAACACAAAGTTTTTTTTCACTTGCAAACTCAACTCCATACATATATATGGGGAGGTACTAGCTCCAACTCGGTTTTACAGTGAAAACTGCAGGATCTTCAAACCGGCACTAGGAAACAGACTGAGAATCCAGAGTAAAAGTTTCTCCTGCAACCCGTACCATTTGTGCTAGATGAACGAACGTCTCTCCACATGCTCAGTTCTGAGAGATAAGTGTGTGTGAAAGCCGTCCTTCACTTAGCTTGTTGGGAACACAAAGTTTCTTTTCACTTGCAAACTCCACTCCATACATATATATGGGGAGGTACTAGGTGCAACTCGGTTTTAGAGTGAAAACTGCAGGAACTTCAAAACGGCACTAGGAAACAGAATGACAAACCAGAGTAAAAGTTTCTCCTGCAACCCGTTCCCTTTGTGCTAGATGAACGAACGTCTCTCCACATGTTCAGTTTTGAGAGATAAATGTATGTGAAAGCCGTTCTTCATCTAGCTTGTTGGGAACACAAAGTTTCTTTTCACTTGCAAACTCCACTCCATACATATATATGGGGAGGTACTAGCTCCAACTCGGTTTTACAGTGAAAACTGTAGGAACTTCAAACCGACACTAAGAAACAGACTGAGAAACCAGAGTAAAAGTTTCTCCTGCAACCCGTTCCCTTTGTGCTAGATGAACGAACGTCTCTCCAAATGCTCAGTTCTGAGAGATAAGTGTGTGTGAAAGCCGTCCTTCACCTAACTTGTTGGGAACACAAATTTTCTTTTCAATTGCAAACTCCACTCCATACATATATATGGGGAGGTGCTAGCTCCAATTCGGTTTTACAGTGAAAACTGCAGGAACTTCAAACCGACACTATTAAGCAGACTGAGAAACAAGAGTAAAAGTTTCTCCTGCAACCCGTTCCCTTTGTGCTAGATGAACGATCGTCTCTCCAAATGCTCAGTTCTGAGATATAAGTATGTGTGAAAGCCGTCCTTCACCTAGCTTGTTGGGAACACATAGATTCTTTTCACTTGCAAACTCCACTCCATACATATATATGGGGAGGTACAAACTCCAACTCGGTTTTACAGTGAAAACTGCAGGAACTTCAAACCGGCACTAGGAAACAGACTGAGAAACCAGAGTAGAAGTTTCTCCTGCAACCCGTTCACTTTGTGCTAGATGAACGAACGTCTCTTCATATGCTCAGTTCTGAGAGATAAGTGTGTGTGAAAGCCGTCCTTCACCTAGCTTGTTGGGAACACAAAGTTTCTTTTCACTTGCAAACTCCACTCCATAGATATATATATTTAGGTACTAGCTCCAACTCGGTTTTACAGTGAAAACTGCAGGAACTTCAAACCGGCACTAGGAAACAGACTGAGAAACCAGAGTAGAAGTTTCTCAAGCAACCCGTTCCCTGTGTGCAAATGAACGAACGTCTCTTCATATGCTCAGTTCTGAGAGATAAGTGTGTGTGAAAGCCGTCCTTCAACTAGCTTGTTGGGAACACAAAGTTTCTTTTCACTTGCAAACTCCACTCCATACATATATATGGGGAGGTACTAGCTCCAACTCGGTTTTACAGTGAAAACTGCAGGAACTTCAAACCGGCACTAGGAAACAGACTGAGAAACCAGAGTAAAAGTTTCTCCTACAACCCGTTCCCTTTGTGCTAGATGAACGAACGTCTCTCCAACTGCTCAGTTCGGAGAGATAAGTGTGTGTGAAAGCCGTCCTTCACCTAGCTTGTTGGGAACACTAAGTTTCTTTTCACTTGCAAACTCCACTCCATACATATATATATTTAGGTACTAGCTCCAACTCGGTTTTACAGTGAAAACTCAGGAACTTTAAACCGGCACTAAGAAACAGACTGAGAATCCAGAGTAAAAGTTTCACCTGCAACCCGTTCCCTTTGTGCTAGATGAACGAACGTCTCTCCACATGCTCAGTTCTGAGAGATAAGTGTGTGTGAAAGCCGTCCTTCACCTAGCTTGTTGGGAACACAAAGTTTCTTTTCAATTTCAAACTCCACTCCATACATATATATGGGGAGGTACTAGCTCCAACTCGGTTTTACAGTGAAATCTGCAGGAACTTCAAACCGGCACTAGGAAACAGAGTGAGAAACCAGAGTAAAAGTTTCTCCTGCAACCCGTTCCCTTTGTGCTAGATGAACGAACGTCTCTCCACATGTTCAGTTTTGAGAGATAAATGTATGTGAAAGCCGTTCTTCATCTAGCTTGTTGGGAACACAAAGATTCTTTTCACCTGCAAAATCCACTCCATATATATATATGGGGAAGTACTAGCTCCAACACGGTTTTACAGTGAAAACTGTAGGAACTTCAAACTGTCACTAGGAAACAGACAGCGAAACCAGAGTAAAAGTTTCTCCTGCAAACCGTTCCCTTTGTGCTAGATGAACGAACGTCTCTCCACATGCTCAGTTCTGAGAGATAAGTGTGTGTGAAAGCCGTCCTTCACCTAGCTTGTTGGGAACACAAAGTTTCTTTTCAATTGCAAACTCCACTCCATACATATATATGGGGAGGTGCTAGCTCCAACTCGGTTTTACAGTGAAAACTGCAGGAACTTCAAACCGGCACTAGGAAACAGACTGAGAAAAAAGAGTAGAAGTTTCTCCTGCAACCCGTTCCCTTTGTGCAAGATGAACGAACGTCTCTCCACATGCTCAGTTCTGAGAGATAAGTGTGTGTGAAAGCCGTCCTTCACCTAGCTTGTTGGCTACACAAAGTTTCTTTTCAGTTGCAAACTCCACTCCATACATACATATGGGGAGGTACTAGCTCCAACTCGGTTTTACAGTGAAAACTGCAGGAACTTCAAACCGGCACTAGGAAACAGACTGAGAAACCAGAGTAAAAGTTTCTCCTGCAACCCGTTCCCGTTGTGCTAGATGAACGAACGTCTCTCCAAATGCTCAGTTCTGAGAGATAAGTTTGTGTGAAAGCCGTCCTTCACCTAGCTTGTTGGGAACACAAATTTTCTTTCCAATTGCAAACTCAACTCCATACATATATATGGGGAGGTGCTAGCTCCAATTCGGTTTTACAGTGAAAACTGCAGGAACTTCAAACCGACACTAGGAAGCAGACTGAGAAACCAGAGTAACGTTTCTCCTGCAACCCGTTCCCTTTGTGCTAGAGGAACGAACGTCTCTCCACATGCTCAGTTCTGAGAGATAAGTGTGTGTGAAAGCCGTCCTTCACCTAGCTTGTTGGCTACACAAAGTTTCTTTTCAGTTGCAAACTCCACTCCATACATATATATGGGGAGGTACTAGCTCCAACTCGGTTTTACAGTGAAAACTGCAGGAACTTCAAACCGGCACTAGGAAACAGACTGAGAAACCAGAGTAAAAGTTTCTCCTGCAACCCGTTCCCTTTGTGCTAGATGAACGAACGTCTCTCCAAATGCTCAGTTCTGAGAGATAAGTGTGTGTGAAAGCCGTCCTTCACCTAGCTTGTTGGGAACACAAATTTTCTTTTCAATTGCAAACTCCACTCCATACATATATATGGGGAGGTGCTAGCTCCAATTCGGTTTTACAGTGAAAACTGCAGGAACTTCAAACTGACACTAGGAAGCAGACTGAGAAACCAGAGTAACGTTTCCCTACAACCCGTTCCCTTTGTGCTAGAGGAACGAACGTCTCTCCACATGCTCAGTTCTGAGAGATAAGTGTGTGTGAAATCCGTCCTTCACCTAGCTTGTTGGCTACACAAAGTTTCTTTTCAGTTGCAAACCCCACTCCATACATATATATGGGGAGGTACTAGCTCTAACTCGGTTTTACAGTGAAAACTGCAGGAACTTCAAACCGGCACTAGGAAACAGACTGAGAAAAAAGAGTAGAAGTTTCTCCTGCAAACCGTTCCCTTTGTGCAAGATGAACGAACGTCTCTCCACATGCTCAGTTCTGAGAGATAAGTGTGTGTGAAAGCCGTCCTTCACCTAGCTTGTTGGGAACACAAAGTTTCTTTTCAGTTGCAAACTCCACTCCATACATACATATGCAGAGGTACTAGCTCCAACTCGGTTTTACAGTGAAAACTGCAGGAACTTCAAACCGGCACTAGGAAACAGACTGAGAAACCAGAGTAAAAGTTTCTCCTGCAACCCGTTCCCTTTGTGCTTGATGAACGAACGTCTCTCCACCTGCTCAGTTCTGAGAGATAAGTGTGTGTGAAAGCCGTACTTCACCTAGCTTGTTGGGAACACAAAGTTTCTTTTCACTTGCAAACCCACACCATACATATATATGTTGAGGTACTAGGTGCAACTCGGTTTTAGAGTGAAAACTGCAGGAACTTCAAACCGGCACTTGGAAACAGAGTGAGAAACCAGAGTAAAAGTTTCTCCTGCAACCCGTTCCCTTTGTGCTAGATGAACGAACGTCTCTCCACATGTTCAGTTTTGAGAGATAAATGTATGTGAAAGCCGTTCTTCATCTAGCTTGTTGGGAACACAAAGTTTCTTTTCACTTGCAAACTCCACTCCATACATATATATGGGGAGGTACTAGCTCCAACTCGGTTTTACAGTGAAAACTGTAGGAACTTCAAACCGACACTAAGAAACAGACTGAGAAACCAGAGTAAAAGTTTCTCCTGCAACCCGTTCCCTTTGTGCTAGATGAACAAACGTCTCTCCAAATGCTCAGTTCTGAGAGATAAGTGTGTGTGAAAGCCGTCCTTCACCTAGCTTGTTGGGAACACAAAGTTTCTTTTCAATTGCAAACTCCACTCCATACATATATTTGGGGAGGTGCTAGCTCCAACTCGGTTTTACAGTGAAAACTGCAGGAACTTCAAACCGGCACTAGGAAACAGACTGAGAAAAAAGAGTAAAAGTTTCTCCTGCAACCAGTTCCCTTTGTGCAAGATGAACGAACGTCTCTCCACATGTTCAGTTTTGAGAGATATATGTATGTGAAAGCCGTTCTTAATCTAGCTTGTTGGGAACACAAAGTTTCTTTTCACCTGCAAAATCCACTCCATACATATATATGGGGAGGTACTAGCTCCAACTCGTTTTTACAGTGAAAACTGTAGGAACTTCAAACCGACACTAGGAAACAGACTGAGAAACCAGAGTAAAAGTTTCTCCTGCAACCCGTTCCCTTTGTGCTAGATGAACGAACGTCTCTCCACATGCTCAGTTCTGAGAGATAAGTGTGTGTGAAAGCCGTCCTTCACCTAGCTTGTTGGGAACACAAGTTTCTTTTCAATTGCAAACTCCACTCCATACATATATATGGGGAGGTGCTAGCTCCAACTCGGTTTTACAGTGAAAACTGCAGGAACTTCAAACCGGCACTAGGAAACAGACTGAGAAACCAGAGTAAAAGTTTCTCCTGCAACCCGTTCCCTTTGTGCTAGATGAACGAACGTCTCTCCACATGCTCAGTTCTGAGAGATAAGTGTGTGTGAAAGCCGTCCTTCACCTAGCTTGTTGGGAACACAAAGTTTTTTTTCACTTGCAAACTCCACTCCATACATATATATGGGGAGGTACTAGCTCCAACTCGGTTTTACAGTGAAAACTGCAGGAACTTCAATCCGGCACTAGGAAACAGACTGAGAATCCAGAGTAAAAGTTTCTCCTGCAACCCGTACCCTTTGTGCTAGATGAACGAACGTCTCTCCACATGCTCAGTTCAGAGATATAAGTGTGTGTGAAAGCCGTCCTTCACCTAGCTTGTTGGGAACACAAAGTTTCTTTTCACTTGCAAACTCCACTCCATACATATATATGGGGAGGTACTAGGTGCAACTCGGTTTTACAGTGAAAACTGCAGGAACTTCAAACCGGCACTAGGAAACAGACTGAGAATCCAGAGTAAAAGTTTCTCATGCAACCCGTTCCCTTTGTGCTAGATGAACGAAAGTCTCTCCAAATGCTCAGTTCTGAGAGATAAGTGTGTGTTAAAGCCGTACTTCACCTAGCTTGTTGGGAACACAAAGTTTCTTTTCACTTGCAAAACCACTCCATACATATATATGTTGAGGTACTAGCTCCAACTCGGTTTTACAGTGAAAACTGCAGGAACTTCAAACCGGCACTAGGAAACAGACTGAGAAACCAGAGTAAAAGTTTCTCCTGCAACCCGTTCCCTTTGTGCTAGATGAACGAAAGTCTCTCCACATGTTCAGTTTTGAGAGATAAATGTATGTGAAAGCCGTTCTTCATCTAACTTGTTGGGAACACAAAGTTTCTTTTCACTTGAAAAATCCACTCCATACATATATATGGGGAGGTACTAGCTCCAACTCGGTTTTACAGTGAAAACTGTAGGAACTTCAAACCGACACTAGGAAACAGACTGAGAAACCAGAGTAAAAGTTTCTCCTGCAAACCGTTCCCTTTTTTCTAGATGAACGAAAGTCTCTCCACATGCTCAGTTCTGAGAGATAAGTGTGTGTGAAAGCCGTCCTTCACCTAGCTTGTTGGGAACACAAAGTTTCTTTCAATTGCAAACTCCACTCCATACATATATATGGGGAGGTGCTAGCTCCAACTAGGTTTTACAGTGAAAACTGCAGGAACTTCAAACCGGCACTAGGAAACAGACTGAGAAAAAAGAGTAAAAGTTTCTCCTGCAACCCGTTCCCTTTGTGCAAGATGAAAGAACGTCTCTCCACATGCTCAGTTCTGAGAGATAAGTGTGTGTGAAAGCCGTCCTTCACCTAGCTTGCTGGCTAAACAAAGTTTCTTTTCAGTTACAAACTCCACTCCATACATACATATGCGGAGGTACTAGCTCCAACTCGGTTTTACAGTGAAAACTGCAGGAACTTCAAACCGGCACTAGGAAACAGACTGAGAATCCAGAGTAAAAGTTTCTCCTGCAACCCATACCCTTTGTGCTAGATGAACGAACGTCTCTCCACATGCTCAGTTCTGAGAGATATGTGTGTGTGAAAGCCGTCCTTCACCTAGCTTGTTGGGAACACAAAGTTTCTTTTCACTTGCAAACTCCACTCCATACATATATATGGGGAGGTACTAGGTGCAACTCGGTTTTACAGTGAAAACTGCAGGAACTTCAAACCGGCACTAGGAAACAGACTGAGAAACCAGAGTAAAAGTTTCTCCTGCAACCCGTTCCCTTTGTGCTAGATGAACGAACTTCTCTCCACATGTTCAGTTTTGAGAGATAAATGTATGTGAAAGCCGTTCTTCATCTAGCTTGTTGGGAACACAAAGTTTCTTTTCACTTGCAAACTCCACTCCATACATATATATGGGGAGGTACTAGCTCCAACTCGGTTTTACAGTGAAAACTGTAGGAACTTCAAACCGAAACTAAGAAACAGACTGAGAAACCACAGTAAAAGTTTCTCCTGCAACCCGTTCCCTTTGTGCTAGATGAACGAACGTCTCTCCAAATGCTCAGTTCTGAGAGATAAGTGTGTGTGAAAGCCGTCCTTCACCTAGCTTGTTGGGAACACAAATATTCTTTTCAATTGCTAACTCCACTCCATACATATATATGGGGAGGTGCTAGCTCCAATTCGGTTTTACAGTGAAAACTGCAGGAACTTCAAACCGACACTATTAAGCAGACTGAGAAACCAGAGTAAAGTTTCTCCTGCAACCCGTTCCCTTTGTGCTAGATGAACGAACGTCTCTCCACATGCTCAGTTCTGAGAGATATGTGTGTGTGAAAGCCGTCCTTCACCTAGCTTGTTGGGAACACAAAGTTTCTTTTCACTTGCAAACTCCACTCCATACATATATATGGGGAGGTACTAGCTCCAACTCGGTTTTACAGTGAAAACTGCAGGAACTGCAAACCGGCACTAGGAAACAGACTGAGAAACCAGAGTAGAAGTTTCTCCTGCAACCCGTTCCCTTTGTGCTAGATGAACGAACTTCTCTTCATATGCTTAGTTCTGAGAGATATGTGTGTGTGAAAGCCGTCCTTCTCCTATCTTGTTGGGAACACAACGATTCTTTTAAATTGCAAACTCCACTCCATACATATATATGGGGAGGTACTAGCTGCAACTCGGTTTTACAGTGAAAACTGCAGGAACTTCAAACCGGCACTAGGAAACAGACTGAGAAAACAGAGTAAAAGTTTCTCCTGCAACCCGTTCCCTTTGTGCTAGATGAACGATCGTCTCTCCAAATGCTCAGTTCTGAGATATAAGTGTGTGTGAAAGCCGTCCTTCACCTAGCTTGTTGGGAACACATAGATTCTTTTCAGTTGCAAACTCCACTCCTTACATATATATGGGGAGGTACAAGCTCCAACTCGGTTTTACAGTGAAAACTGCAGGAACTTCAAACCGGCACTAGGAAACAGACTGAGAAACCAGAGTAGAAGTTTCTCCTGCAACCCGTTCACTTTGTGCTAGATGAACGAACGTCTCTTCATATGCTCAATTCTGAGAGATAAGTGTGTGTGAAAGCCGTCCTTCACCTAGCTTGTTGGGAACACTAAGTTTCTTTTCACTTGCAAACTCCACTCCATAGATATATATATTTAGGTACTAGCTCCAACACTGTTTTACAGTGAAAACTGCAGGAACTTCAAACCGGCACTAGGAAACAGACTGAGAAACCAGAGTAGAAGTTTCTCAAGCAACCCGTTCCCTTTGTGCAAATGAACGAACGTCTCTTCATATGCTCAGTTCTGAGAGATAAGTGTGTGTGAAAGCCGTCCTTCACCTAGCTTGTTGGGAACACAAAGTTTCTTTTCACTTGCAAACTCCACTCCATATATATATATGGGGAGGTACTAGCTCCAACTCGGTTTTAGAGTGAAAACTGCAGGAACTTCAAACCGGCACTAGGAAACAGACTGAGAAACCAGAGTAAAAGTTTCTCCTACAACCAGTTCCATTTGTGCTAGATGAACGAACGTCTCTCCACATGCTCAGTTCTGAGAGATAAGTGTGTGTGAAAGCCGTCTTTCACCTAGCTTGTTGGCTACACAAAGTTTCTTTTCAGTAGAAACTCCACTCCATACATATATACGGGAAGGTACTAGCTCCACCTCGGTTTTACAGTGAAAACTGCAGGAACTTCAAACCGGCACTAGGAAACAGTCTGAGAAACCAGAGTAAAAGTTTCTCCTGCAACCCGTTCCCTTTGTGCTAGATGAACGAACGTCTCTCCACATGCTCAGTTCTGAGAGATAAGTGTGTGTGAAAGCCGTCCTTCACATAGCTTGTTGGCTACACAAAGTTTCTTTTCAGTAGCAAACTCCACTCCATACATATATATGGGGAGGTACTATCTCCAAATCGGTTTTACAGTGAAAACTGCAGGAACTTCAAACCGGCACTAGGAAACAGACTGAGAAAACAGAGTAAAAGTTTCTCCTGCAACCCGTTCCCTTTGTGCTAGATGAACGAACGTCTCTCCAAATGCTCAGTTCTGAGATATAAGTGTGTGTGAAAGCCATCCTTCACCTAGCTTGTTGGGAACACATAGATTCTTTTCACTTGCAAACTCCACTCCATACATATATATGGGTAGGTACAAGCTCCAACTCGGTTTTACAGTGAAAACTGCAGGAAATTCAAACCGGCACTAGGAAACAGACTGAGAAACCACAGTAGAAGTTTCTCCTGCAACCCGTTCCGTTTGTGCTAGATGAACGAACGTCTCTTCATATGCTCAGTTCTGAGAGATAAGTGTGTGTGAAAGCCGTCCTTCACCTAGCTTGTTGGGAACACTAAGTTTCTTTTCACTTGCAAACTCCACTCCATACATATATATATTTAGGTACTAGCTCCAACTCGGTTTTACAGTGAAAACTGCAGGAACTTCAAACCGGCACTAGGAAACAGACTGAGAAACCAGAGTAGAATTTTCTCCTGCAACCCGTTCCCTTTGTGCAAATGAACGAACGTCTCTTCATATGCTCAGTTCTGAGAGATAAATGTGTGTGAAAGCCGTCCTTCACCTAGCTTGTTGGGAACACAAAGTTTTTTTTCACTTGCAAACTCCACTCCATACATATATATGGGGAGGTACTAGCTCCAACTCGGTTTTACAGTGAAAACTGCAGGAACTTCAAACCGGCACTAGGAAACAGACTGAGAAACCAGAGTAAAAGTTTCTCCTGCAACCCGTTCCCTTTGTGCTAGATGAACGAACGTCTCTCCACATGCTCAGTTCTGAGAGATAAGTGTGTGTGAAAGCCGTCTTTCACCTAGCTTGTTGGCTACACAAAGTTTCTTTTCAGTAGAAACACCACTCCATACATATATATGGGAAGGTACTAGCTCCACCTCGGTTTTACAGTGAAAACTGCAGGAACTTCAAACCGGCACTAGGAAACAGACTGAGAAACCAGAGTAAAAGTTTCTCCTGCAACCCGTTCCCTTTGTGCTAGATGAACGAACGTCTCTCCACATGCTCATTTCTGAGAGATAAGTGTGTGTGAAAGCCGTCCTTCACCTAGCTTGTTGGGAACACAAAGTTTCTTTTAAATTGCAAACTCCACTCCATACATATATATGTTGAGGTACTAGCTCCAACTCGGTTTTACAGTGAAAACTGCAGGAACTTCAAACCGGCACTAGGAAACAGACTGAGAAACCAGAGTAGAAGTTTCTCCTGCAACCCGTTCACTTTGTGCTAGATGAACGAACGTCTCTTCATATGCTCAGTTCTGAGAGATAAGTGTGTGTGAAAGCCGTCCTTCACCTAGCTTGTTGGGAACACTAAGTTTCTTTTCACTTGCAAACTCCACTCCATAGATATATATATTTAGGTACTAGCTCCAACTCGGTTTTACAGTGAAAACTGCAGGAACTTCAAACCGGCACTAGGAAACAGACTGAGAAACCAGAGTAAAAGTTTCTCCTACAACCCGTTCCATTTGTGCTAGTTGAACGAACGTCTCTCCACATGCTCAGTTCTGAGAGATAGGTGTGTGTGAAAGCCGTCTTTCACCTAGCTTGTTGGCTACACAAAGTTTCTTTTCAGTTGAAACTCCACTCCATACATATATATGGGAAAGTACTAGCTCCACCTCGGTTTAACAGTGAAAACTGCAGGAACTTCAAACCGGCAGTAGGAAACAGACTGAGAAACCAGAGTAAAAGTTTCTCCTGCAACCCGTTCCCTTTGTGCTAGATGAACGAACGTCTCTCCACATGCTCAGTTCTGAGAGATAAGTGTGTGTGAAAGCCGTCCTTCACATAGCTTGTTGGCTACACAAAGTTTCTTTTCAGTTGCAAACTCCACTCCATACATATATATGGGGAGGTACTAGCTCCAACTCGGTTTAACAGTGAAAACTGCAGGAACTTCAAACCGGCACTAGGAAACAGACTGAGAAAACAGAGTAAAAGTTTCTCCTGCAACCCGTTCCCTTTGTGCTAGATGAACGAACGTCTCTCCAAATGCTCAGTTCTGAGATATAAGTGTGTGTGAAAGCCATCTTTCACCTAGCTTGTTGGGAACACATAGATTCTTTTCACTTGCAAACTCCACTCCATACATATATATGGGGAGGTACAAGCTCCAACTCGATTTTACACTGAAAACTGCAGGAACTTCAATCCGGCACTAGGAAACAGACTGAGAAACCAGAGGAGAAGTTTCTCCTGCAACCCGTTCCCTTTGTGCTAGATGAACGAACGTCTCTTCATATGCTCAGTTCTGAGAGATAAGTGTGAGTGAAAGCCGTCCTTCACCTAGCTTGTTGGGAACACTAAGTTTCTTTTCACTTGCAAACTCCACTCCATACATATATATATTTAGGTACTAGCTCCAACTCGGTTTTACAGTGAAAAATGCAGGAACTTCAAACCGGCACTAGGAAACAGACTGAGAAACCAGAGTAGAAGTTTCTCCTGCAACCCGTTCCCTTTGTGCAAATGAACGAACGTCTCTTCATATGCTCAGTTCTGAGAGATAAGTGTGTGTGAAAGCCGTCCTTCACCTAGCTTGTTGGGAACACAAATTTTCTTTTCAATTTCAAACTCCACTCCATACATATATATGGGGAGGTACTAGCTCCAACTCGGTTTTACAGTGAAAACTGCAGGAACTTCCAACCGGCACTAGGAAACAGACTGAGAAACCAGAGAAAAAGTTTCTCCTGCAACCCGTTCCCTTTGTGCTAGATGAACGAACGTCTCTCCACATGCTCAGTTCTGAGAGATAAGTGTGTGTGAAAGCCGTACTTCACCTAGCTTGTTGGCTACACAAAGTTTCTTTTCACTTGCAAACTCCACTCCATTCATATATATGGGGAGGTACTAGCTCCAACTCGGTTTTACAGTGAAAACTGCAGGAATTTGAAACCGGCACTAGGAAACAGACTGAGAAACCAGAGTAAATTTTTCTCCTGCAACCCGTTCCCTTTGTGCTAGATGAACGAAAATCTCACCACATGCTCAGTTCTGAGAGATAAGTGTGTGAAAGCCGTCCTTCATCTAGCTTGTTGGGAACACAAAGTTTCTTTTCACTTGACATCTCCAATCCATACATATATATGGGGAGGTACTAGCTCCAACTCGGTTTACAGTGAAAACTGCAGGAACTTCAAACCGGCACTAGGAAACAGACTGAGAAACCAGAGTAAAATTTTCTCCTGGAACCCGTTCCCTTTGTGCTAGATGAACGAACGTCTCTCAACATGCTCAGTTTTGAGAGATAAATGTATGTGAAAGCCGTCCTTCATCTAGCTTGTTGGGAACACAAAGTTTCTTTTCACTTGCAAAATCCACTCCATACATATATATGTTGAGGTACTAGCTCCAACTCGGTTTTACAGTGAAAACTGCAGGAACTTCAAACCGGCACTAGGAAACAGACTGAGGAACCAGAGTAAAAGTTTCTCCTGCAACCCGTTCCCTTTGTGCTAGATGAACGAACGTCTCTCCACATGCTCAGTTCTGAGAGATAAGTGTGTGTGAAAGCCGTCCTTCACCTAGCTTGTTGGCTACACAAAGTTTCTTTTCAGTTGCAAACTCCACTCTATACATATATATGGGGAGGTACTAGCTCCAACTCGGTTTTACAGTGAAAACTGCAGGAACTTCTAACCGGCACTAGGAAACAGACTGAGAAACCAGAGTAAAAGTTTCTCCTGCAACCCGTTCCCTTTGTGCTAGATGAACGAACGTCTCTCCACATGCTCATTTCTGAGAGATAAGTGTGTGTGAAAGCCGTCCTTCACCTAGCTTGTTGGGAACACAAAGTTTTTTTTCACTTGCAAACTCCACTCCATACATATATATGGGGAGGTACTAGCTCCAACTCGGTTTTACAGTGAAAACTGCAGGAACTTCAAACCGGCACTAGGAAACAGACTGAGAAACCAGAGTAAAAGTTTCTCCTGCAACCCGTTCCCTTTGTGCTAGATGAACGAACGTCTCTCCACATGCTCAGTTCTGAGAGATAAGTGTGTGTGAAAGCCGTTCTTCACCTAGCTTGTTGGGAACACAAAGTTTCTTTTCACTTGCAAACTCCACTCCATACATATATATGGGGAGGTACTAGCTCCAACTCGGTTTTACAGTGAAAACTGCAGGAACTTCAAACCGGCACTAGGAAACAGACTGAGAAACCAGAGTAAAAGTTTCTCCTGCAAACCGTTCCCTTTGTGCTAGATGAACGAACGTCTTTCCACATGCTTAGTTTTGAGAGATAAATGTAAGTGAAAGCCGTCCTTCACCTATCTTGTTGGGAACACAAAGTTTCTTTTCACTTGCAAAATCCACTCCATACATATATATGGGGAGGTACAAGCTCCAACTCGGTTTTACAGTGAAAACTGTAGGAACTTCAAACCGACACTAAGAAACAGACTGAGAAGCCAGAGTAAAATTTTCTCCTAAAACCCGTTCCCTTTGTGCTAGATGAACGATCGTCTCTCCACATGCTCATTTCTGAGAGATAAGTGTGTGTGAAAGCCGTCCTTCACCTAGCTTGTTGGGAACAAAAAGATTCTTTTCACTTGCAAACTCCACTCCACACATATATATGGGGAGGTACTAGCTCCAACTCGGTTTTACAGTGAAAACTGCAGGAATTTGAAACCGGCACTAGGAAACAGACTGAGAACCCAGAGTAAAATTTTCTCCTGCAAACCGTTCCCTTTGAGCTAGATGAACGAAAATCTCTCCACATGCTCAGTTCTGAGAGATAAGTGTGTGAAAGCCGTCCTTCATCTAGCTTTTTGGGAACACAAAGTTTCTTTTCACTTGACATCTCCAATCCATACATATATATGGGGAGGTACTAACTCCAACTCGGTTTAAAGTGAAAACTGCAGGAACTTCAAACCGGCACTAGGAAACAGACTGAGAAACCAGAGTAAAATTTTCTCATGAAACCCGTTCCCTTTGTGCTAGATGAACGAACGTCTCTCAACATGCTCAGTTTTGAGAGATAAATGTATGTGAAAGCCGTCCTTCATCTAGCTTGTTGGGAACACAAAGTTTCTTTTCACTTGCAAAATCCACTCCATACATATATATGGGGAGGTACTAGCTCCAACTCGGTTTTATAGTGAAAACTCTTTGAACTTCAAACCGACACTAGGAAACAGACTGAGAAACCAGAGTAAAAATTTCTCCTGTAACCCATTCCCTTTGTGCTAGATGAACGAACGTCTCTCCACATGCTCAGTTCTGAGAGATAAGTGTGTGTGAAAGCCGTCCTTCACCTAGCTTTTTGGGAACAAAAAGATTCTTTTCACTTGCAAACTCCATTCCACACATATATATGGGGAGGTACTAGCCCCAAATCGGTTTTACAGTGAAAACTGCAGGAACTTCAAACCGGCACTAGGAAACAGACTGAGAAACTAGAGTAAAAGTTTCTCCTGCAACCCGTTCCCTTTGTGCTAGATGAACGAACGTCTCTACACATGCTCAGTTCTGAGAGATAAGTGTGTGTGAAAGCCGTCCTTCACCTAGCTTGTTGGGAACACAAAGTTTCTTTTAAATTGCAATCTCCAATCCATGCATATATATGGGGAGGTACTAGCTCCAACTCGGTTTTACAGTGAAAACTGCAGGAACTTCAAACCGGCACTAGGAAACAGACTGAGAATCCAGAGTAAAAGTTTCTCCTGCAACCCGTTCCCTTTGTGCTAGATGAATGAACGTCTCTCCACATGCTCATTTCTGAGAGATAAGTGTGTGTGAAAGCCGTCCTTCAACTAGCTTGTTGGGAACACAAAGTTTCTTTTCACTTGCAAACTCCACTCCATTCATATATATGGGGAGGTAATAGCTCCAACAAGATTTTACAGTGAAAACTGCAGGAATTTGAAACCGGCACTAGGAAACAGACTGAGAAACCAGAGTAAAATTTTCTCCTGCAACCCGTTCCCTTTTTGCTAGATGAACGAAAATCTCTCCACATTCTCAGTTCTGAGAGATAAGTGTGTGAAAGCCGTCCTTCATCTAGCTTGTTGGGAACACAAAGTTTCTTTTCACTTGACATCTCCAATCCATACATATATATCGGGAAGTACTAGCTCCAACTCGGTTTTACAGTGAAAACTGCAGGAACTTCAAACCGGCACTAGGAAACAGACTGAGAAACCAGAGTAAAAGTTTCTCCTGCAACCCGTTCCCTTTGTGCTAGATGAACGAACGTCTCTCAACATGCTCAGTTTTGAGAGATAAATGTATGTGAAAGCCGTCCTTAATCTAGCTTGTTGGGAACACAAAGTATCTTTTCACTTGCAAAATCCACTCCATACATATATATGGGGAGGTACTAGCTCCAACTCGATTTTACAGTGAAAACTGTAGGAACTTCAAACCGACACTAGGAAACAGACTGAGAAACCAGAGTAAAAATTTCTCCTGTAACCCGTTCCATTTGTGCTAGATGAACGAACGTCTCTCCACATGCTCAGTTCTGAGAGATAAGTGTGTGTGAAAGCCGTCCTTCACCTAGCTTGTTGGGAACACAAAGATTCTTTTCACTTGCAAACTCCACTCCACACATATATATGGGGAGGTCCTAGCTCCAACTCGATTTTACAGTGAAAACTGCAGAAACTTCAAACCGGCACTAGGAAACAGACTGAGAAACCTGAGTAAAAGTTTCTCCTGCAACCCGTTCCCTTTGTGCTAGATGAACGAACGTCTCTCCACATGCTCAGTACTGAGAGATAAGTGTGTGTGAAAGCCGTCCTTCACATAGCTTGTTGGGAACACAAAGTTTCTTTTAAATTGCAATCTACACTCCATACATATATATGGGGAGGTACTAGCTCGAACTCTGTTTTACAGTGAAAACTGCAGGAACTTCAAACCGGCACTACGAAACAGACTGAGAAACCAGAGTAAAAGTTTCTCCTGCAACCCGTTCCATTTGTGCTAGATGAACGAACGTCTCTCCACATGCTCAGTACTGAGAGATAAGTGCGTGTGAAAGCCTTCCTTCACCTAGCTTGTTGGGAACACAAAGTTTCTTTTAAATTGCAATCTCCACTCCATACATATATATGGGGAGGTACTAGCTCCAACTCGGTTTTACAGTGAAAACTGCAGGAACTTCAAACCGGCACTAGGAAACAGACTGAGAAACCAGAGTAAAAGTTTCTCCTGCAACCCGTTCCCTTTGTGCTAGATGAACGAACGTCTCTCCACATGCTCAGTTCTGAGAGATAAGTGTGTGTGAAAGCCGTCCTTCACATAGCTTGTTGGCTACACAAAGTTTCTTTTCACTTGCAAACTCCACTCCATTCATATATATGGGGAGGTACTAGCTCCAACTCGGTTTTACAGTGAAAACTGCAGGAATTTGAAACCGGCACTAGGAAACAGACTGAGAAACCAGAGTAAAATTTTCTCCTGCAACCCGTTCCCTTTGTGTAGATGAACGAAAATCTCACCACATGCTCAGTTCTGACAGATAAGTGTGTGAAAGCCGTCCTTCATCTAGCTTGTTGGGAACACAAAGTTTCTTTTCACTTGACATCTCCAATCCATACATATATATGGGGAGGTACTAGCTCCAACTCGGTTTACAGTGAAAACTGCAGGAACTTCATACCGGCACTAGGAAACAGACTGAGAAACCAGAGTAAAATTTTCTCCTGGAACCCGTTACCTTTGTGCTAGATGAACGAACGTCTCTCAACATACTCAGTTTTGAGAGATAAATGTATGTGAAAGCCGTCCTTCATCTAGCTTGTTGGGAACACAAAGTTTCTTTTCACTTGCAAAATCCACTCCATACATATATATGGGGAGGTACTAGCTCCAAATCGGTTTTACAGTGAAAACTGCAGGAACTTCAAACCGGCACTAGGAAACAGACTGAGAAACCAGAGTAAAAGTTTCTCCTGCAACCCGTTCCCTTTGTGCTAGATGAACGAACGTCTCTCCACATGCTCAGTTCTGAGAGATAAGTGTGTGTGAAAGCCGTCCTTCACCTAGCTTGTTGGGAACACAAAGTTTCTTTTAAATTGCAAACTCCACTCCATACATATATATGTTGAGGTACTAGCTCCAACTCGGTTTTACAGTGAAAACTGCAGGAACTTCAAACCGGCACTAGGAAACAGACTGAGAAACCAGAGTAAAAGTTTCTCCTGCAACCCGTTCCCTTTGTGCTAGATGAACGAACGTCTCTCCACATGCTCAGTTCTGAGAGATAAGTGTGTGTGAAAGCCGTCCTTCACCTAGCTTGTTGGCTACACAAAGTTTCTTTTCAGTTGCAAACTCCAATCTATACATATATATGGGGAGGTACTAGCTCCAACTCGGTTTTACAGTGAAAACTGCAGGAACTTCTAACCGGCACTAGGAAACAGACTGAGAAACCAGAGTAAAAGTTTCTCCTGCAACCCGTTCCCTTTGTGCTAGATGAACGAACGTCTCTCCACATGCTCAGTTCTGAGAGATAAGTGTGTATGAAAGCCGTCCTTCACCTAGCTTGTTGGGAACACAAAGTTTTTTTTCACTTGCAAACTCCACTCCATACATATATATGTTTAGGTAGTAGCTCCAACTCGGTTTTACAGTGAAAACTGCAGGAACTTCTAACCGGCACTAGGAAACAGACTGAGAAACCAGAGTAAAAGTTTCTCCTGCAACCCGTTCCCTTTGTGCTAGATGAACGAACGTCTCTCCACATGCTCAGTTCTGAGAGATAAGTGTGTGTGAAAGCCGTCCTTCACCTAGCTTGTTGGGAACACAAAGTTTCTTTTCACTTGCAAACTCCACTCCATACATATATATGGGGAGGTACTAGCTCCAACTCGGTTTTACAGTGAAAACTGCAGGAACTTCAAACCGGCACTAGGAAACAGACTGAGAAACCAGAGTAAAAGTTTCTCCTGCAACCCGTTCCCTTTGTGCTAGATGAACGAACGTCTTTCCACATGCTTAGTTTTGAGAGATAAATGTAAGTGAAAGCCGTCCTTCACCTAGCTTGTTGGGAACACAAAGTTTCTTTTCAGTTGCAAACTCCACTCCATACATATATATGGGGAGGTACAAGCTCCAACTCGGTTTTACAGTGAAAACTGTAGGAACTTCAAACCGACACTAAGAAACAGACTGAGAAACCAGAGTAAAAGTTTCTCCTAAAACCCTTTCCCTTTGTGGTAGATGAACGATCGTCTCTCCACATGCTCAGTTCTGAGAGATAAGTGTGTGTGAAAGCCGTCCTTCACCTAGCTTGTTGGGAACAAAAAGATTCTTTTCACATGCAAAATCCACTCCACACATATATATGGGGAGGTACTAGCCCTAACTCGGTTTTACAGTGAAAACTGCAGGAATTTGAAACCGGCACTAGGAAACAGACTGAGAAACCTGAGTAAAATTTTCTCCTGCAACCCGTTCCCTTTGAGCTAGATGAACGAAAATCTCTCCACATGCTCAGTTCTGAGAGATAAGTGTGTGAAAGCCGTCCTTCATCTAGCTTGTTGGGAACACAAAGTTTCTTTTCTCTTGACATCTCCAATCCATACATATATATGGGGAGGTACTAGCTCCAACTCGGTTTAAAGTGAAAACTGCAGGAACTTCAAACCGGCACTAGGAAACAGACTGAGAAACCAGAGTAAAATTTTCTCCTGAAACCCGTTCCCTTTGTGCTAGATGAACGAACGTCTCTCAACATGCTCAGTTTTGAGAGATAAATGTATGTGAAAGCCGTCCTTCATCTAGCTTGTTGGGAACACAAAGATTCTTTTCACTTGCAAAATCCACTCCATACATATATATGGGGAGGTACTAGCTCCAACTCGGTTTTATAGTGAAAAATCTTTGAACTTCAAACCGACACTAGGAAACAGACTGAGAAACCAGAGTAAAAATTTCTCCTGTAACCCATTCCCTTTGTGCTAGATGAACGAATGTCTCTCCACATGCTCAGTTCTGAGAGATAAGTGTGTGTGAAAGCCGTCCTTCACCTAGCTTTTTTGAACAAAAAGATTCTTTTCACTTGCAAACTCCACTCCACACATATATATGGGGAGGTACAAGCTCCAAATCGGTTTTACAGTGAAAACTGCAGGAACTTCAAACCGGCACTAGGAAACAGACTGAGAAACCAGAGTAAAAGTTTCTTCTGCAACCCGTTCCCTTTGTGTTAGATGAACGAACGTCTCTCCACATGCTCAGTTCTGAGAGATAAGTGTGTGTGAAAGCCGTCCTTCACCTAGCTTGTTGGGAACACAAAGTTTCTTTTAAATTGCATACTCCTATCCATACATATATATGTTTAGGTACTAGCTCCAACTCGGTTTTACAGTGAAAACTGCAGGAACTTCAAACCGGCACTAGGAAACAGACTGAGAAACCAGAGTAAAAGTTTCTCCTGCAACCCGTTCCCTTTGTGCTAGATGAACGAACGTCTCTCCACATGCTCAGTTCTGAGAGATAAGTGTGTGTGAAAGCCGTCCTTCACCTAGCTTGTTGGGAACACAAAGTTTCTTTTAAATTGCAAACTCCACTCCATACATATATATGTTGAGGTACTAGCTCCAACTCGGTTTTACAGTGAAAACTGCAGGAACTTCAAACCGGCACTAGGAAACAGACTGAGAAACCAGAGTAAAAGTTTCTCCTGCAACCCGTTCCCTTTGTGCTAGATGAACGAACGTCTCTCCACATGCTCAGTTCTGAGAGATAAGTGTGTGTGAAAGCCGTCCTTCACCTAGCTTGTTGGCTACACAAAGTTTCTTTTCAGTTGCAAACTCCAATCTATACATATATATGGGGAGGTACTAGCTCCAACTCGGTTTTACAGTGAAAACTGCAGGAACTTCTAACCGGCACTAGGAAACAGACTGAGAAACCAGAGTAAAAGTTTCTCCTGCAACCCGTTCCCTTTGTGCTAGATGAACGAACGTCTCTCCACATGCTCAGTTCTGAGAGATAAGTGTGTATGAAAGCCGTCCTTCACCTAGCTTGTTGGGAACACAAAGTTTTTTTTCACTTGCAAACTCCACTCCATACATATATATGTTTAGGTAGTAGCTCCAACTCGGTTTTACAGTGAAAACTGCAGGAACTTCTAACCGGCACTAGGAAACAGACTGAGAAACCAGAGTAAAAGTTTCTCCTGCAACCCGTTCCCTTTGTGCTAGATGAACGAACGTCTCTCCACATGCTCAGTTCTGAGAGATAAGTGTGTGTGAAAGCCGTCCTTCACCTAGCTTGTTGGGAACACAAAGTTTCTTTTCACTTGCAAACTCCACTCCATACATATATATGGGGAGGTACTAGCTCCAACTCGGTTTTACAGTGAAAACTGCAGGAACTTCAAACCGGCACTAGGAAACAGACTGAGAAACCAGAGTAAAAGTTTCTCCTGCAACCCGTTCCCTTTGTGCTAGATGAACGAACGTCTTTCCACATGCTTAGTTTTGAGAGATAAATGTAAGTGAAAGCCGTCCTTCACCTAGCTTGTTGGGAACACAAAGTTTCTTTTCAGTTGCAAACTCCACTCCATACATATATATGGGGAGGTACAAGCTCCAACTCGGTTTTACAGTGAAAACTGTAGGAACTTCAAACCGACACTAAGAAACAGACTGAGAAACCAGAGTAAAAGTTTCTCCTAAAACCCTTTCCCTTTGTGGTAGATGAACGATCGTCTCTCCACATGCTCAGTTCTGAGAGATAAGTGTGTGTGAAAGCCGTCCTTCACCTAGCTTGTTGGGAACAAAAAGATTCTTTTCACATGCAAAATCCACTCCACACATATATATGGGGAGGTACTAGCCCTAACTCGGTTTTACAGTGAAAACTGCAGGAATTTGAAACCGGCACTAGGAAACAGACTGAGAAACCTGAGTAAAATTTTCTCCTGCAACCCGTTCCCTTTGAGCTAGATGAACGAAAATCTCTCCACATGCTCAGTTCTGAGAGATAAGTGTGTGAAAGCCGTCCTTCATCTAGCTTGTTGGGAACACAAAGTTTCTTTTCTCTTGACATCTCCAATCCATACATATATATGGGGAGGTACTAGCTCCAACTCGGTTTAAAGTGAAAACTGCAGGAACTTCAAACCGGCACTAGGAAACAGACTGAGAAACCAGAGTAAAATTTTCTCCTGAAACCCGTTCCCTTTGTGCTAGATGAACGAACGTCTCTCAACATGCTCAGTTTTGAGAGATAAATGTATGTGAAAGCCGTCCTTCATCTAGCTTGTTGGGAACACAAAGATTCTTTTCACTTGCAAAATCCACTCCATACATATATATGGGGAGGTACTAGCTCCAACTCGGTTTTATAGTGAAAAATCTTTGAACTTCAAACCGACACTAGGAAACAGACTGAGAAACCAGAGTAAAAATTTCTCCTGTAACCCATTCCCTTTGTGCTAGATGAACGAATGTCTCTCCACATGCTCAGTTCTGAGAGATAAGTGTGTGTGAAAGCCGTCCTTCACCTAGCTTTTTGGGAACAAAAAGATTCTTTTCACTTGCAAACTCCACTCCACACATATATATGGGGAGGTACAAGCTCCAAATCGGTTTTACAGTGAAAACTGCAGGAACTTCAAACCGGCACTAGGAAACAGACTGAGAAACCAGAGTAAAAGTTTCTCCTGCAACCCGTTCCCTTTGTGCTAGATGAACGAACGTCTCTCCACATGCTCAGTTCTGAGAGATAAGTGTGTGTGAAAGCCGTCCTTCACCTAGCTTGTTGGGAACACAAAGTTTCTTTTAAATTGCATACTCCTATCCATACATATATATGTTTAGGTACTAGCTCCAACTCGGTTTTACAGTGAAAACTGCAGGAACTTCAAACCGGCACTAGGAAACAGACTGAGAAACCAGAGTAAAAGTTTCTCCTGCAACCCGTTCCCTTTGTGCTAGATGAACGAACGTCTCTCCACATGCTCAGTTCTGAGAGATAAGTGTGTGTGAAAGCCGTCATTCACATAGCTTGTTGGCTACACAAAGTTTCTTTTCACTTGCAAACTCCACTCCATTCATATATATGGGGAGGTACTAGCTCCAACTCGGTTTTACAGTGAAAACTGCAGGAATTTGAACCCGGCACTAGGAAACAGACTGAGAAACCAGAGTAAAATTTTCTCCTGCAACCCGTTCTCTTTGTGCTAGATGAACGAAAATCTCTCCACATGCTCAGTTCTGAGAGATAAGTGTGTGAAAGCCGTCCTTCATCTAGCTTGTTGGGAACACAAAGTTTCTTTACACTTGACATCTCCAATCCATACATATATATGGGGAGGTACTAGCTCCAACTCGGTTTACAGTGAAAACTGCAGGAACTTCAAACCGGCACTAGGAAACAGACTGAGAAACCAGAGTAAAATTTTCTCCTGAAACCCGTTCCCTTTGTGCTAGATGAACGAACGTCTCTCAACATGCTCAGTTTTGAGAGATAAATGTATGTGAAAGCCGTCCTTCATCTAGCTTGTTGGGAACACAAAGTTTCTTTTCACTTGCAAAATCCACTCCATACATATATATGGGGAGGTACTAGCTCCAACTCGGTTTTACAGTGAAAACTGTAGGAACTTCAAACCGACACTAGGAAACAGACTGAGAAACCAGAGTAAAAATTTCTCCTGTAACCCATTCCCTTTGTGCTAGATGAACGAACGTCTCTCCACATGCTCAGTTCTGAGAGATAAGTGTGTGTGAAAGCCGTCCTTCACCTAGCTTTTTGGGAACAAAAAGATTCTTTTCACTTGCAAACTCCACTCCACAAATATATATGGGGAGGTACTAGCTCCAACTCGGTTTTACAGTGAAAACTGCAGGAACTTCAAACCGGCACTAGGAAACAGACTGAGAAACCAGAGTAAAAGTTTCTCCTGCGACCCGTTCCCTTTGTGCTAGATGAACGAACGTCTCTCCACATGCTCAGTTCTGAGAGATAAGTGTGTGTGAAAGCCGTCCTTCACCTAGCTTGTTGGGAACACAAAGTTTCTTTTAAATTGCATACTCCAATCCATACATATGTATGTTGAGGTACTAGCTCCAACTCGGTTTTACAGTGAAAACTGCAGGGACTTCAAACCGGCACTAGGAACAGACTGAGAAAACAGAGTAAAAGTTTCTCCTGCAACCCGTTCCCTTTGTGCTAGATGAACGAACGTCTCTCCACATGCTCAGTTCTGAGAGATAAGTGTGTGTGAAAGCCGTCCTTCACATAGCTTGTTGGCTACACAAAGTTTCTTTTCAGTTGCAAACTCCACTCTATACATATATATGGGGAGGTACTAGCTCCAACTCGCTTTTACAGTGAAAACTGCAGGAACTTCAAACCGGCACTAGGAAAAAGACTGAGAAACCAGAGTAAAAGTTTCTCCTGCAACCCGTTCCCTTTGTGCTAGATGAACGAACGTCTCTCCACATGCTCAGTTCTGAGAGATAAGTGTGTGTGAAAGCCGTACTTCACCTAGCTTGTTGGGAACACAAAGTTTCTTTTCACTTGCAAACTCCACTCCATACTTATATATGGGGAGGTACTAGCTCCAACTCGGTTTTACAGTGAAAACTGCAGGAACTTCAAACCGGAACTAGGAAACAGACTGAGAAACCAGAGTAAAAATTTCTCCTGCAACCCGTTCCCTTTGTGCTAGATGAACGAACGTCTTTCCACATGCTAAGTTTTGAGAGATAAATGTAAGTGAAAGCCGTCCTTCACCTAGCTTGTTGGGAACACAAAGTTTCTTTTCACTTGCAAAATCCACTCCATACATCTATATGGGGAGGTACAATCTCCAACTCGGTTTTACAGTGAAAACTGTAGGAACTTCAAACCGACACTAAGAAACAGACTGAGAAACCAGAGTAAAAGTTTCTCCTAAAACCCGTTCCCTTTGTGCTAGATGAACGATCGTCTCTCCACATGCTCAGTTCTGAGAGATAAGTGTGTGTGAAAGCCGTCCTTCACCTAGCTTGTTGGGAACAAAAAGATTCTTTTCACTTGCAAACTCCACTCCACACATATATATGGGGAGGTACTAGCTCCAAATCGATTTTACAGTGAAAACTGCAGAAACTTCAAACCGGCACTAGGAAACAGAGTGAGAAACCTGAGTAAAAGTTTGTCCTGCAACACGTTCCCTTTGTGCTAGATGAACGAACGTCTCTCCACATGCTCAGTACTGAGAGATAAGTGTGTGTGAAAGCCGTCCTTCACATAGCTTATTGGGAACACAAAGTTTCTTTTAAATTGCAATCTCCACTCCATACATATATATGGTGAGGTACAAGCTCCAACTCGGTTTTACAGTGAAAACTGCAGGAACTTCAAACCGGCACTAGGAAACAGACTGAGAAACCAGAGTAAAAGTTTCTCCTGCAACCCGTTCCATTTGTGCTAGATGAACGAACGTCTCTCCACATGCTCAGTACTGAGAGATAAGTGGGTGTGAAAGCCGTCCTTCACCTAGCTTGTTGGGAACACAAAGTTTCTTTTAAATTGCAATCTCCACTCCATACATATATATGGGGAGGTACTAGCTCCAACTCGGTTTTACAGTGAAAACTGCAGGAACTTCAAACCGGCACTAGGAAACAGACTGAGAAACCAGAGTAAAAGTTTCTCCTGCGACCCGTTCCCTTTGTGCTAGATGAACGAACGTCTCTCCACATGCTCAGTTCTGAGAGATAAGTGTGTGTGAAAGCCGTCCTTCACCTAGCTTGTTGGGAACACAAAGTTTCTTTTAAATTGCATACTCCAATCCATACATATGTATGTTGAGGTACTAGCTCCAACTCGGTTTTACAGTGAAAACTGCAGGGACTTCAAACCGGCACTAGGAACAGACTGAGAAAACAGAGTAAAAGTTTCTCCTGCAACCCGTTCCCTTTGTGCTAGATGAACGAACGTCTCTCCACATGCTCAGTTCTGAGAGATAAGTGTGTGTGAAAGCCGTCCTTCACATAGCTTGTTGGCTACACAAAGTTTCTTTTCAGTTGCAAACTCCACTCTATACATATATATGGGGAGGTACTAGCTCCAACTCGCTTTTACAGTGAAAACTGCAGGAACTTCTAACCGGCACTAGGAAACAGACTGAGAAACTAGAGTAAAAGTTTCTCCTGCAACCCGTTCCCTTTGTGCTAGATGAACGAACGTCTCTCCACATGCTCAGTTCTGAGAGATAAGTGTGTGTGAAAGCCGTCCTTCACCTAGCTTGTTGGGAACACAAAGTTTTTTTTCACTTGCAAACTCCACTCCATACATATATATGGGGAGGTACTAGCTCCAACTCGGTTTTACAGTGAAAACTGCAGGAACTTCAAACCGGCACTAGGAAAAAGACTGAGAAACCAGAGTAAAAGTTTCTCCTGCAACCCGTTCCCTTTGTGCTAGATGAACGAACGTCTCTCCACATGCTCAGTTCTGAGAGATAAGTGTGTGTGAAAGCCGTACTTCACCTAGCTTGTTGGGAACACAAAGTTTCTTTTCACTTGCAAACTCCACTCCATACTTATATATGGGGAGGTACTAGCTCCAACTCGGTTTTACAGTGAAAACTGCAGGAACTTCAAACCGGAACTAGGAAACAGACTGAGAAACCAGAGTAAAAATTTCTCCTGCAACCCGTTCCCTTTGTGCTAGATGAACGAACGTCTTTCCACATGCTAAGTTTTGAGAGATAAATGTAAGTGAAAGCCGTCCTTCACCTAGCTTGTTGGGAACACAAAGTTTCTTTTCACTTGCAAAATCCACTCCATACATCTATATGGGGAGGTACAATCTCCAACTCGGTTTTACAGAGAAAACTGTAGGAACTTCAAACCGACACTAAGAAACAGACTGAGAAACCAGAGTAAAAGTTTCTCCTAAAACCCGTTCCCTTTGTGCTAGATGAACGATCGTCTCTCCACATGCTCAGTTCTGAGAGATAAGTGTGTGTGAAAGCCGTCCTTCACCTAGCTTGTTGGGAACAAAAAGATTCTTTTCACTTGCAAACTCCACTCCACACATATATATGGGGAGGTACTAGCTCCAAATCGATTTTACAGTGAAAACTGCAGAAACTTCAAACCGGCACTAGGAAACAGAGTGAGAAACCTGAGTAAAAGTTTGTCCTGCAACACGTTCCCTTTGTGCTAGATGAACGAACGTCTCTCCACATGCTCAGTACTGAGAGATAAGTGTGTGTGAAAGCCGTCCTTCACTTAGCTTGTTGGGAACACAAAGTTTCTTTTAAATTGCAATCTCCACTCCATACATATATATGGTGAGGTACTAGCTCCAACTCGGTTTTACAGTGAAAACTGCAGGAACTTCAAACCGGCACTAGGAAACAGACTGAGAAACCAGAGTAAAAGTTTCTCCTGCAACCCGTTCCATTTGTGCTAGATGAACGAACGTCTCTCCACATGCTCAGTACTGAGAGATAAGTGGGTGTGAAAGCCGTCCTTCACCTAGCTTGTTGGGAACACAAAGTTTCTTTTAAATTGCAATCTCCACTCCATACATATATATTGGGAGGTACTAGCTCCAACTCGGTTTTACAGTGAAAACTGCAGGAACTTCAAACCGGCACTAGGAAACAGACTGAGAATCCAGAGTAAAAGTTTCTCCTGCAACCCGTTCCCTTTGTGCTAGATGAATGAACGTCTCTCCACATGCTCAGTTCTGAGAGATAAGTGTGTGTGAAAGCCGTCCTTCAACTAGCTTGTTGGGAACACAAAGTTTCTTTTCACTTGCAAACTCCACTCCATTCATATATATGGGTAGGTACTAGCTCCAACTCGGTTTTACAGTGAAAACTGCAGGAATTTGAAACCGGCACTAGGAAACAGACTGAGAAACCAGAGTAAAATTTTCTCCTGCAACCCGTTCTCTTTGTGCTAGATGAACGAAAATCTCTCCACATGCTCAGTTCTGAGAGATAAGTGTGTGAAAGCCGTCCTTCATCTAGCTTGTTGGGAACACAAAGTTTCTTTTCACTTGACATCTCCACTCCATACATATATATGGGGAGGTACTAGCTCCAACTCGGTTTTACAGTGAAAACTGCAGGAACTTCAAACCGGCACTAGGAAACAGACTGAGAAACCAGAGTAAAAGTTTCTCCTGCAACCCGTTCCCTTTGTGCTAGATGAACGAACGTCTCTCCACATGCTCAGTTCTGAGAGATAAGTGTGTGTGAAAGCCGTCCTTCACCTAGCTTGTTGGGAACACAAAGTTTCTTTTCACTTGCAAACTCCACTCCATACTTATATATGGGGAGGTACTAGCTCCAACTCGGTTTTACAGTGAAAACTGCAGGAACTTCAAACCGGAACTAGGAAACAGACTGAGAAACCAGAGTAAAAATTTTTCCTGCAACCCGTTCCCTTTGTGCTAGATGAACGAACGTCTTTCCACATGCTAAGTTTTGAGAGATAAATGTAAGTGAAAGCCGTCCTTCACCTAGCTTTTTGGGAACAAAAAGTTTCTTTTCACTTTCAAAATCCACTCCATACATATATATGGGGAGGTACAAGCTCCAACTCGGTTTTACAGAGAAAACTGTAGGAACTTCAAACCGACACTAAGAAACAGACTGAGAAACCAGAGTAAAAGTTTCTCCTAAAACCCGTTCCCTTTGTGCTAGATGAACGATCGTCTCTCCACATGCTCAGCTCTGAGAGATAAGTGTGTGTGAAAGCCGTCCTTCACCTAGCTTGTTGGGAACAAAAAGATTCTTTTCACTTGCAAACTCCACTCCACACATATATATGGGGAGGTACTAGCTAAAAATCGATTTTACAGTGAAAACTGCAGAAACTTCAAACCGGCACTAGGAAACAGAGTGAGAAACCTGAGTAAAAGTTTGTCCTGCAACACGTTCCCTTTGTGCTAGATGAACGAACGTCTCTCCACATGCTCAGTACTGAGAGATAAGTGTGTGTGAAAGCCGTCCTTCACATAGCTTGTTGGGAACACAAAGTTTCTTTTAAATTGCAATCTCCTCTCCATACATATATATGGTGAGGTACTAGCTCCAACTCGGTTTTACAGTGAAAACTGCAGGAACTTCAAACCGGCACTAGGAAACAGACTGAGAAACCAGAGTAAAAGTTTCTCCTGCAACCCGTTCCATTTGTGCTAGATGAACGAACGTCTCTCCACATGCTCAGTACTGAGAGATAAGTTGGTGTGAAAGCCGTCCTTCACCTAGCTTGTTGGGAACACAAAGTTTCTTTTAAATTGCAATCTCCACTCCATACATATATATGGGGAGGTACTAGCTCCAACTCGGTTTTACAGTGAAAACTGCAGGAACTTCAAACCGGCACTAGGAAACAGACTGAGAAACCAGAGTAAAAGTTTCTCCTGCAACCCGTTCCCTTTGTGCTAGATGAATGAATGTCTCTCCACATGCTCAGTTCTGGGAGATAAGTGTGTGTGAAAGCCGTCCTTCAACTAGCTTGTTGGGAACACAAAGTTTCTTTTCACTTGCAAACTCCACTCCATTCATATATATGGGGAGGTACTAGCTCCAACTCGGTTTTACAGTGAAAACTGCAGGAATTTGAAACCGGCACTAGGAAACAGACTGAGAAACCAGAGTAAAATTTTCTCCTGCAACCCGTTCTCTTTGTGCTAGATGAACGAAAATCTCTCCACATGCTCAGTTCTGAGAGATAAGTGTGTGAAAGCCGTCCTTCATCTAGCTTGTTGGGAACACAAAGTTTCTTTTCACTTGACATCTCCAATCCATACATATATATGGGGAGGTACTAGCTCCAACTCGGTTTACAGTGAAAACTGCAGGAACTTCAAACCGGCACTAGGAAACAGACTGAGAAACCAGAGTAAAATTTTCTCCTGAAACCCGTTCCCTTTGTGCTAGATGAACGAACGTCTCTCAACATGCTCAGTTTTGAGAGATAAATGTATGTGAAAGCCGTCCTTCATCTAGCTTGTTGGGAACACAAAGTTTCTTTTCACTTGCAAAATCCACTCCATACATATATATGGGGAGGTACTAGCTCCAACTCGGTTTTACAGTGAAAACTGTAGGAACTTCAAACCGACACTAGGAAACAGACTGAGAAACCAGAGTAAAAATTTCTCCTGTAACCCATTCCCTTTGTGCTAGATGAACGAACGTCTCTCCACATGCTCAGTTCTGAGGGATAAGTGTGTGTGAAAGCCGTCCTTCACCTAGCTTGTTGGGAACAAAAAGATTCTTTTCACTTGCAAACTCCACTCCACACATATATATGGGGAGGTACTAGCTCCAAATCGGTTTTACAGTGAAAACTGCAGGAACTTCAAACCGGCACTAGGAAACAGACTGAAAAACCAGAGTAAAAGTTTCTCCTGCAACCCGTTCCCTTTGTGCTAGATGAACGAATGTCTCTCCACATGCTCAGTTCTGAGAGATAAGTGTGTGTGAAAGCCGTCCTTCACCTAGCTTGTTGGGAACACAAAGTTTCTTTTAAATTGCAAACTCGACTCCATACATATATATGTTGAGGTACTAGCTCCAACTCGGTTTTACAGTGAAAACTGCAGGAACTTCAAACCGGCACTAGGAAACAGGCTTAGAAACCAGAGTAAAAGTTTCTCCTGCAACCCGTTCCCTTTGTGCTAGATGAACGAACGTCTCTCCACATGCTCAGTTCTGAGAGATAAGTGTGTGTGAAAGCCATCCTTCACCTAGCTTGTTGGGAACACAAAGTTTTTTTTCACTTGCAAACTCCACTCCATACATATATATGGGGAGGTACTAGCTCCAACTCGGTTTTACAGTGAAAACTGCAGGAACTTCCAACCGGAACTAGGAAACAGACTGAGAAACCAGAGTAAAAGTTTCTCCTTCAACCCGTTCCCTTTGTGCTAGATGAACGAAAATCTCTCCACATGCTCAGTTCTGAGAGATAAGTGTGTGTGAAAGCCGTCCTTCACCTAGCTTGTTGGGAACACAAAGTTTCTTTTAAGTTGCAAACTCCACTCCATACATATATATGTTGAGGTACTAGCTCCAACTCGGTTTTACAGTGAAAACTGCAGGAACTTCAAACCGGCACTAGGAAACAGACTGAGAAACCAGAGTAAAGTTTTCTCCTGCAACCAGTTCCCTTTGTGCTAGATGAACGAACGTCTCTCCACATGCTCAGTTCTGAGAGATAAGTGTGTGTGAAAGCCGTCCTTCACCTAGCTTGTTGGGAACACAAAGTTTTTTTTCACTTGCAAACTCCACTCCATACATATATATGGGGAGGTACTAGCTCCAACTCGGTTTTACAGTGAAAACTGCAGGAACTTCAAACCAGAACTAGGAAACAGACTGAGAAACCAGAGTAAAAGTTTCTCCTGCAACCCGTTCCCTTTGTGCTAGATGAACGAACGACTCTCCACATGCTCAGTTCTGAGAGATAAGTGTGTGTGAAAGCCGTCCTTCACCTAGCTTGTTGGGAACACAAAGTTTTTTTTCACTGGCAAACTCCACTCCATAAATATATATGGGGAGGTACTAGCTCCAACTCGGTTTTACAGTGAAAACTGCAGGAACTTCTAACCGGCACTAGGAAACAGACTGAGAAACCAGAGTAAAAGTTTCTCCTGCAACCCGTTCCCTTTGTGCTAGATGAACGAACGTCTCTCCACATGCTCAGTTCTGAGAGATAAGTGTGTGTGAAAGCCGTCCTTCACCTAGCTTGTTGGGAACACAAAGTTTCTTTTCACTTGCAAACTCCACTCCATACATATATATGGGGAGGTACTAGCTCCAACTCGGTTTTACAGTGAAAACTGCAGGAACTTCAAACCGGCACTAGGAAACAGACTGAGAAACCAGAGTAAAAGTTTCTCCTGCAACCCGTTCCCTTTGTGCTAGATGAACGAACGTCTTTCCACATGCTTAGTTTTGAGAGATAAATGTAAGTTAAAGCCGTCCTTCACCTAGCTTGTTGGGAACACAAAGTTTCTTTTCAGTTGCAAACTCCACTCCATACATATATATGGGGAGGTACAAGCTCCAACTCGGTTTTACAGTGAAAACTGTAGGAACTTCAAACCGACACTAAGAAACAGACTGAGAAACCAGAGTAAAAGTTTCTCCTAAAACCCTTTCCCTTTGTGGTAGATGAACGATCGTCTCTCCACATGCTCAGTTCTGAGAGATAAGTGTGTGTGAAAGCCGTCCTTCACCTAGCTTGTTGGGAACAAAAAGATTCTTTTCACATGCAAAATCCACTCCACACATATATATGGGGAGGTACTAGCCCTAACTCGGTTTTACAGTGAAAACTGCAGGAATTTGAAACCGGCACTAGGAAACAGACTGAGAAACCTGAGTAAAATTTTCTCCTGCAACCCGTTCCCTTTGAGCTAGATGAACGAAAATCTCTCCACATGCTCAGTTCTGAGAGATAAGTGTGTGAAAGCCGTCCTTCATCTAGCTTGTTGGGAACACAAAGTTTCTTTTCTCTTGAAATCTCCAATCCATACATATATATGGGGAGGTACTAGCTCCAACTCGGTTTAAAGTGAAAACTGCAGGAACTTCAAACCGGCACTAGGAAACAGACTGAGAAACCAGAGTAAAATTTTCTCCTGAAACCCGTTCCCTTTGTGCTAGATGAACGAACGTCTCTCAACATGCTCAGTTTTGAGAGATAAATGTATGTGAAAGCCGTCCTTCATCTAGCTTGTTGGGAACACAAAGATACTTTTCACTTGCAAAATCCACTCCATACATATATATGGGGAGGTACTAGCTCCAACTCGGTTTTATAGTGAAAAATCTTTGAACTTCAAACCGACACTAGGAAACAGACTGAGAAACCAGAGTAAAAATTTCTCCTGTAACCCATTCCCTTTGTGCTAGATGAACGAATGTCTCTCCACATGCTCAGTTCTGAGAGATAAGTGTGTGTGAAAGCCGTCCTTCACCTAGCTTTTTGGGAACAAAAAGATTCTTTTCACTTGCAAACTCCACTCCACACATATATATGGGGAGGTACTAGCTCCAAATCGGTTTTACAGTGAAAACTGCAGGAACTTCAAACCGGCACTAGGAAACAGACTGAGAAACCAGAGTAAAAGTTTCTCCTGCAACCCGTTCCCTTTGTGCTAGATGAACGAACGTCTCTCCACATGCTCAGTTCTGAGAGATAAGTGTGTGTGAAAGCCGTCCTTCACCTAGCTTGTTGGGAACACAAAGTTTCTTTTAAATTGCATACTCCTATCCATACATATATATGTTTAGGTACTAGCTCCAACTCGGTTTTACAGTGAAAACTGCAGGAACTTCAAACCGGCACTAGGAAACAGACTGAGAAACCAGAGTAAAAGTTTCTCCTGCAACCCGTTCCCTTTGTGCTAGATGAACGAACGTCTCTCCACATGCTCAGTTCTGAGAGATAAGTGTGTGTGAAAGCCGTCATTCACATAGCTTGTTGGCTACACAAAGTTTCTTTTCACTTGCAAACTCCACTCCATTCATATATATGGGGAGGTACTAGCTCCAACTCGGTTTTACAGTGAAAACTGCAGGAATTTGAACCCGGCACTAGGAAACAGACTGAGAAACCAGAGTAAAATTTTCTCCTGCAACCCGTTCTCTTTGTGCTAGATGAACGAAAATCTCTCCACATGCTCAGTTCTGAGAGATAAGTGTGTGAAAGCCGTCCTTCATCTAGCTTGTTGGGAACACAAAGTTTCTTTTCACTTGACATCTCCAATCCATACATATATATGGGGAGGTACTAGCTCCAACTCGGTTTACAGTGAAAACTGCAGGAACTTCAAACCGGCACTAGGAAACAGACTGAGAAACCAGAGTAAAATTTTCTCCTGAAACCCGTTCCCTTTGTGCGAGATGAACGAACGTCTCTCAACATGCTCAGTTTTGAGAGATAAATGTATGTGAAAGCCGTCCTTCATCTAGCTTGTTGGGAACACAAAGTTTCTTTTCACTTGCAAAATCCACTCCATACATATATATGGGGAGGTACTAGCTCCAACTCGGTTTTACAGTGAAAACTGTAGGAACTTCAAACCGACACTAGGAAACAGACTGAGAAACCAGAGTAAAAATTTCTCCTGTAACCCATTCCCTTTGTGCTAGATGAACGAACGTCTCTCCACATGCTCAGTTCTGAGAGATAAGTGTGTGTGAAAGCCGTCCTTCACCTAGCTTTTTGGGAACAAAAAGATTCTTTTCACTTGCAAACTCCACTCCACAAATATATATGGGGAGGTACTAGCTCCAACTCGGTTTTACAGTGAAAACTGCAGGAACTTCAAACCGGCACTAGGAAACAGACTGAGAAACCAGAGTAAAAGTTTCTCCTGCGACCCGTTCCCTTTGTGCTAGATGAACGAACGTCTCTCCACATGCTCAGTTCTGAGAGATAAGTGTGTGTGAAAGCCGTCCTTCACCTAGCTTGTTGGGAACACAAAGTTTCTTTTAAATTGCATACTCCAATCCATACATATGTATGTTGAGGTACTAGCTCCAACTCGGTTTTACAGTGAAAACTGCAGGGACTTCAAACCGGCACTAGGAACAGACTGAGAAAACAGAGTAAAAGTTTCTCCTGCAACCCGTTCCCTTTGTGCTAGATGAACGAACGTCTCTCCACATGCTCAGTTCTGAGAGATAAGTGTGTGTGAAAGCCGTCCTTCACATAGCTTGTTGGCTACACAAAGTTTCTTTTCAGTTGCAAACTCCACTCTATACATATATATGGGGAGGTACTAGCTCCAACTCGCTTTTACAGTGAAAACTGCAGGAACTTCTAACCGGCACTAGGAAACAGACTTAGAAACTAGAGTAAAAGTTTCTCCTGCAACCCGTTCCCTTTGTGCTAGATGAACGAACGTCTCTCCACATGCTCAGTTCTGAGAGATAAGTGTGTGTGAAAGCCGTCCTTCACCTAGCTTGTTGGGAACACAAAGTTTTTTTTCACTTGCAAACTCCACTCCATACATATATATGGGGAGGTACTAGCTCCAACTCGGTTTTACAGTGAAAACTGCAGGAACTTCAAACCGGCACTAGGAAAAAGACTGAGAAACCAGAGTAAAAGTTTCACCTGCAACCCGTTCCCTTTGTGCTAGATGAACGAACGTCTCTCCACATGCTCAGATCTGAGAGATAAGTGTGTGTGAAAGCCGTACTTCACCTAGCTTGTTGGGAACACAAAGTTTCTTTTCACTTGCAAACTCCACTCCATACTTATATATGGGGAGGTACTAGCTCCAACTCGGTTTTACAGTGAAAACTGCAGGAACTTCAAACCGGAACTAGGAAACAGACTGAGAAACCAGAGTAAAAATTTCTCCTGCAACCCGTTCCCTTTGTGCTAGATGAACGAACGTCTTTCCACATGCTAAGTTTTGAGAGATAAATGTAAGTGAAAGCCGTCCTTCACCTAGCTTGTTGGGAACACAAAGTTTCTTTTCACTTGCAAAATCCACTCCATACATCTATATGGGGAGGTACAATCTCCAACTCGGTTTTACAGTGAAAACTGTAGGAACTTCAAACCGACACTAAGAAACAGACTGAGAAACCAGAGTAAAAGTTTCTCCTAAAACCCGTTCCCTTTGTGCTAGATGAACGATCGTCTCTCCACATGCTCAGTTCTGAGAGATAAGTGTGTGTGAAAGCCGTCCTTCACCTAGCTTGTTGGGAACAAAAAGATTCTTTTCACTTGCAAACTCCACTCCACACATATATATGGGGAGGTACTAGCTCCAAATCGATTTTACAGTGAAAACTGCAGAAACTTCAAACCGGCACTAGGAAACAGAGTGAGAAACCTGAGTAAAAGTTTGTCCTGCAACACGTTCCCTTTGTGCTAGATGAACGAACGTCTCTCCACATGCTCAGTACTGAGAGATAAGTGTGTGTGAAAGCCGTCCTTCACATAGCTTGTTGGGAACACAAAGTTTCTTTTAAATTGCAATCTCCACTCCATACATATATATGGTGAGGTACTAGCTCCAACTCGGTTTTACAGTGAAAACTGCAGGAACTTCAAACCGGCACTAGGAAACAGACTGAGAAACCAGAGTAAAAGTTTCTCCTGCAACCCGTTCCATTTGTGCTAGATGAACGAACGTCTCTCCACATGCTCAGTACTGAGAGATAAGTGGGTGTGAAAGCCGTCCTTCACCTAGCTTGTTGGGAACACAAAGTTTCTTTTAAATTGCAATCTCCACTCCATACATATATATGGGGAGGTACTAGCTCCAACTCGGTTTTACAGTGAAAACTGCAGGAACTTCAAACCGGCACTAGGAAACAGACTGAGAAACCAGAGTAAAAGTTTCTCCTGCGACCCGTTCCCTTTGTGCTAGATGAACGAACGTCTCTCCACATGCTCAGTTCTGAGAGATAAGTGTGTGTGAAAGCCGTCCTTCACCTAGCTTGTTGGGAACACAAAGTTTCTTTTAAATTGCATACTCCAATCCATACATATGTATGTTGAGGTACTAGCTCCAACTCGGTTTTACAGTGAAAACTGCAGGGACTTCAAACCGGCACTAGGAACAGACTGAGAAAACAGAGTAAAAGTTTCTCCTGCAACCCGTTCCCTTTGTGCTAGATGAACGAACGTCTCTCCACATGCTCAGTTCTGAGAGATAAGTGTGTGTGAAAGCCGTCCTTCACATAGCTTGTTGGCTACACAAAGTTTCTTTTCAGTTGCAAACTCCACTCTATACATATATATGGGGAGGTACTAGCTCCAACTCGCTTTTACAGTGAAAACTGCAGGAACTTCTAACCGGCACTAGGAAACAGACTGAGAAACTAGAGTAAAAGTTTCTCCTGCAACCCGTTCCCTTTGTGCTAGATGAACGAACGTCTCTCCACATGCTCAGTTCTGAGAGATAAGTGTGTGTGAAAGCCGTCCTTCACCTAGCTTGTTGGGAACACAAAGTTTTTTTTCACTTGCAAACTCCACTCCATACATATATATGGGGAGGTACTAGCTCCAACTCGGTTTTACAGTGAAAACTGCAGGAACTTCAAACCGGCACTAGGAAAAAGACTGAGAAACCAGAGTAAAAGTTTCTCCTGCAACCCGTTCCCTTTGTGCTAGATGAACGAACGTCTCTCCACATGCTCAGTTCTGAGAGATAAGTGTGTGTGAAAGCCGTACTTCACCTAGCTTGTTGGGAACACAAAGTTTCTTTTCACTTGCAAACTCCACTCCATACTTATATATGGGGAGGTACTAGCTCCAACTCGGTTTTACAGTGAAAACTGCAGGAACTTCAAACCGGAACTAGGAAACAGACTGAGAAACCAGAGTAAAAATTTCTCCTGCAACCCGTTCCCTTTGTGCTAGATGAACGAACGTCTTTCCACATGCTAAGTTTTGAGAGATAAATGTAAGTGAAAGCCGTCCTTCACCTAGCTTGTTGGGAACACAAAGTTTCTTTTCACTTGCAAAATCCACTCCATACATCTATATGGGGAGGTACAATCTCCAACTCGGTTTTACAGAGAAAACTGTAGGAACTTCAAACCGACACTAAGAAACAGACTGAGAAACCAGAGTAAAAGTTTCTCCTAAAACCCGTTCCCTTTGTGCTAGATGAACGATCGTCTCTCCACATGCTCAGTTCTGAGAGATAAGTGTGTGTGAAAGCCGTCCTTCACCTAGCTTGTTGGGAACAAAAAGATTCTTTTCACTTGCAAACTCCACTCCACACATATATATGGGGAGGTACTAGCTCCAAATCGATTTTACAGTGAAAACTGCAGAAACTTCAAACCGGCACTAGGAAACAGAGTGAGAAACCTGAGTAAAAGTTTGTCCTGCAACACGTTCCCTTTGTGCTAGATGAACGAACGTCTCTCCACATGCTCAGTACTGAGAGATAAGTGTGTGTGAAAGCCGTCCTTCACATAGCTTGTTGGGAACACAAAGTTTCTTTTAAATTGCAATCTCCACTCCATACATATATATGGTGAGGTACTAGCTCCAACTCGGTTTTACAGTGAAAACTGCAGGAACTTCAAACCGGCACTAGGAAACAGACTGAGAAACCAGAGTAAAAGTTTCTCCTGCAACCCGTTCCATTTGTGCTAGATGAACGAACGTCTCTCCACATGCTCAGTACTGAGAGATAAGTGGGTGTGAAAGCCGTCCTTCACCTAGCTTGTTGGGAACACAAAGTTTCTTTTAAATTGCAATCTCCACTCCATACAATATATGGGGAAGTACTAGCTCCAACTCGGTTTTACAGTGAAAACTGCAGGAACTTCAAACCGGCACTAGGAAACAGACTGAGAAACCAGAGTAAAAGTTTCTCCTGCAACCCGTTCCCTTTGTGCTAGATGAATGAACGTCTCTCCACATGCTCAGTTCTGAGAGATAAGTGTGTGTGAAAGCCGTACTTCAACTAGCTTGTTGGGAACACAAAGTTTCTTTTCACTTGCAAACTCCACTCCATTCATATATATGGGTAGGTACTAGCTCCAACTCGGTTTTACAGTGAAAACTGCAGGAATTTGAAACCGGCACTAGGAAACAGACTGAGAAACCAGAGTAAAATTTTCTCCTGCAACCCGTTCTCTTTGTGCTAGATGAACGAAAATCTCTCCACATGCTCAGTTCTGAGAGATAAGTGTGTGAAAGCCGTCCTTCATCTAGCTTGTTGGGAACACAAAGTTTCTTTTCACTTGACATCTCCACTCCATACATATATATGGGGAGGTACTAGCTCCAACTCGGTTTTACAGTGAAAACTGCAGGAACTTCAAACCGGCACTAGGAAACAGACTGAGAAACCAGAGTAAAAGTTTCTCCTGCAACCCGTTCCCTTTGTGCTAGATGAACGAACGTCTCTCCACATGCTCAGTTCTGAGAGATATGTGTGTGTGAAAGCCGTCCTTCACCTAGCTTGTTGGGAACACAAAGTTTCTTTTCACTTGCAAACTCCACTCCATACTTATATATGGGGAGGTACTAGCTCCAACTCGGTTTTACAGTGAAAACTGCAGGAACTTCAAACCGGAACTAGGAAACAGACTGAGAAACCAGAGTAAAAATTTTTCCTGCAACCCGTTCCCTTTGTGCTAGATGAACGAACGTCTTTCCACATGCTAAGTTTTGAGAGATAAATGTAAGTGAAAGCCGTCCTTCACCTAGCTTTTTGGGAACAAAAAGTTTCTTTTCACTTTCAAAATCCACTCCATACATATATATGGGGAGGTACAAGCTCCAACTCGGTTTTACAGAGAAAACTGTAGGAACTTCAAACCGACACTAAGAAACAGACTGAGAAACCAGAGTAAAAGTTTCTCCTAAAACCCGTTCCCTTTGTGCTAGATGAACGATCGTCTCTCCACATGCTCAGCTCTGAGAGATAAGTGTGTGTGAAAGCCGTCCTTCACCTAGCTTGTTGGGAACAAAAAGATTCTTTTCACTTGCAAACTCCACTCCACACATATATATGGGGAGGTACTAGCTCCAAATCGATTTTACAGTGAAAACTGCAGAAACTTCAAACCGGCACTAGGAAACAGAGTGAGAAACCTGAGTAAAAGTTTGTCCTGCAACACGTTCCCTTTGTGCTAGATGAACGAACGTCTCTCCACATGCTCAGTACTGAGAGATAAGTGTGTGTGAAAGCCGTCCTTCACATAGCTTGTTGGGAACACAAAGTTTCTTTTAAATTGCAATCTCCTCTCCATACATATATATGGTGAGGTACTAGCTCCAACTCGGTTTTACAGTGAAAACTGCAGGAACTTCAAACCGGCACTAGGAAACAGACTGAGAAACCAGAGTAAAAGTTTCTCCTGCAACCCGTTCCATTTGTGCTAGATGAACGAACGTCTCTCCACATGCTCAGTACTGAGAGATAAGTTGGTGTGAAAGCCGTCCTTCACCTAGCTTGTTGGGAACACAAAGTTTCTTTTAAATTGCAATCTCCACTCCATACATATATATGGGGAGGTACTAGCTCCAACTCGATTTTACAGTGAAAACTGCAGGAACTTCAAACCGGCACTAGGAAACAGACTGAGAAACCAGAGTAAAAGTTTCTCCTGCAACCCGTTCCCTTTGTGCTAGATGAATGAACGTCTCTCCACATGCTCAGTTCTGGGAGATAAGTGTGTGTGAAAGCCGTCCTTCAACTAGCTTGTTGGGAACACAAAGTTTCTTTTCACTTGCAAACTCCACTCCATTCATATATATGGGGAGGTACTAGCTCCAACTCGGTTTTACAGTGAAAACTGCAGGAATTTGAAACCGGCACTAGGAAACAGACTGAGAAACCAGAGTAAAATTTTCTCCTGCCACCCGTTCTCTTTGTGCTAGATGAACGAAAATCTCTCCACATGCTCAGTTCTGAGAGATAAGTGTGTGAAAGCCGTCCTTCATCTAGCTTGTTGGGAACACAAAGTTTCTTTTCACTTGACATCTCCAATCCATACATATATATGGGGAGGTACTAGCTCCAACTCGGTTTACAGTGAAAACTGCAGGAACTTCAAACCGGCACTAGGAAACAGACTGAGAAACCAGAGTAAAATTTTCTCCTGAAACCCGTTCCCTTTGTGCTAGATGAACGAACGTCTCTCAACATGCTCAGTTTTGAGAGATAAATGTATGTGAAAGCCGTCCTTCATCTAGCTTGTTGGGAACACAAAGTTTCTTTTCACTTGCAAAATCCACTCCATACATATATATGGGGAGGTACTAGCTCCAACTCGGTTTTACAGTGAAAACTGTAGGAACTTCAAACCGACACTAGGAAACAGACTGAGAAACCAGAGTAAAAATTTCTCCTGTAACCCATTCCCTTTGTGCTAGATGAACGAACGTCTCTCCACATGCTCAGTTCTGAGGGATAAGTGTGTGTGAAAGCCGTCCTTCAATTAGCTTGTTGGGAACAAAAAGATTCTTTTCACTTGCAAACTCCACTCCACACATATATATGGGGAGGTACTAGCTCCAAATCGGTTTTACAGTGAAAACTGCAGGAACTTCAAACCGGCACTAGGAAACAGACTGAAAAACCAGAGTAAAAGTTTCTCCTGCAACCCGTTCCCTTTGTGCTAGATGAACGAATGTCTCTCCACATGCTCAGTTCTGAGAGATAAGTGTGTGTGAAAGCCGTCCTTCACCTAGCTTGTTGGGAACACAAAGTTTCTTTTAAATTGCAAACTCGACTCCATACATATATATGTTGAGGTACTAGCTCCAACACGGTTTTACAGTGAAAACTGCAGGAACTTCAAACCGGCACTAGGAAACAGGCTTAGAAACCAGAGTAAAAGTTTCTCCTGCAACCCGTTCCCTTTGTGCTAGATGAACGAACGTCTCTCCACATGCTCAGTTCTGAGAGATAAGTGTGTGTGAAAGCCATCCTTCACCTAGCTTGTTGGGAACACAAAGTTTTTTTTCACTTGCAAACTCCACTCCATACATATATATGGGGAGGTACTAGCTCCAACTCGGTTTTACAGTGAAAACTGCAGGAACTTCCAACCGGAACTAGGAAACAGACTGAGAAACCAGAGTAAAAGTTTCTCCTTCAACCCGTTCCCTTTGTGCTAGATGAACGAAAATCTCTCCACATGCTCAGTTCTGAGAGATAAGTGTGTGTGAAAGCCGTCCTTCACCTAGCTTGTTGGGAACACAAAGTTTCTTTTAAGTTGCAAACTCCACTCCATACATATATATGTTGAGGTACTAGCTCCAACTCGGTTTTACAGTGAAAACTGCAGGAACTTCAAACCGGCACTAGGAAACAGACTGAGAAACCAGAGTAAAGTTTTCTCCTGCAACCAGTTCCCTTTGTGCTAGATGAACGAACGTCTCTCCACATGCTCAGTTCTGAGAGATAAGTGTGTGTGAAAGCCGTCCTTCACCTAGCTTGTTGGGAACACAAAGTTTTTTTTCACTTGCAAACTCCACTCCATACATATATATGGGGAGGTACTAGCTCCAACTCGGTTTTACAGTGAAAACTGCAGGAACTTCAAACCGGAACTAGGAAACAGACTGAGAAACCAGAGTAAAAGTTTCTCCTGCAACCCGTTCCCTTTGTGCTAGATGAACGAACGACTCTCCACATGCTCAGTTCTGAGAGATAAGTGTGTGTGAAAGCCGTCCTTCACCTAGCTTGTTGGGAACACAAAGTTTTTTTTCACTTGCAAACTCCACTCCATAAATATATATGGGGAGGTACTAGCTCCAAGTCGGTTTTACAGTGAAAACTGCAGGTACTTCAAACCGGCACTAGGAAACAGACTGAGAAACCAGAGTAAAAGTTTCTCCTGCAACCTGATCCCTTTGTGCTAGATGAACGAACGTCTCTCCACATGCTCAGTTCTGAGAGATAAGTGTGTGTGAAAGCCGTCCTTCACCTAGCTTGTTGGGAACACTAAGTTTCTTTTCACTTGCAAACTCCACTCCATACATATATATATTTAGGTACTAGCTCCAACTCGGTTTTACAGTGAAAACTGCAGGAACTTCAAACCGGCACTAGGAAACAGACTGAGAATCCAGAGTAAAAGTTTCTCCTGCAACCCTTTCCCTTTGTGCTAGATGAACGAAAGTCTATACACATGCTCTGTTCGGAGAGATAAGTGTGTGTGGAAGCCATCCTTCACCTATCATGTTGGGAACACAAAGTTTCTTTTCACTTGCAAACACCACTCCATACATATATATGGGTAGGTACAAGCTCCAACCCGGTTTTACAGTGAAAACTGCAGGAAATTCAAACCGGCACTAGGAAACAGACTGAGAAACCACAGAAAAGTTTCTCCTGCAACCCGTTCGCTTTGTGCTAGATGAACGAACGTCTCTCCACATGCTCAGTTCTGAGAGATAATTGTGTGTGAAAGCCGTCCATCACCTAGCTTGTTGGGAACACAAAGATTCTTTTCACTTGCAAACTCCACTCCATACATATATATGGGGAGGTTCTAGCTCCAACTGTGTTTTACAGTGAAAACTGCAGGAACTTCAAACCGGCACTAGGAAACAGACTGAGAAACCAGAGTAAAAGTTTCTCCTGCAACCCGTTCCCTTTGTGCTAGATGAACGAAAGTCTCTCCACATGCTAGGTTCTGAGAGATATGTGTGTGTGAAAGCCGTCCTTCACCTAGCTTGTTGGTAACACAAAGTTTCTTTTCACTTGCAAACTCCACTCCATACATATATATGGGGAAGTACTAGCTCCAAATCGGTTTTACAGTGAAAACTGCAGGAACTTCAAACAGGCACTAGGAAACAGGCTGAGAAACCAGAGTAAAAATTTCTCCTGCAACCCATTCCCTTTGTGCTAGATGAACGAACGTCTCTCCACATGCTCAGTTCTGAGAGATATGTGTGTGTGAAAGCCGTCCTTCACCTAGCTTGTTGGGAACACAAAGATTCTTTTCAGTTGCAAACTCCACTCCATACATATATATGGGGAGGTACAAGCTCCAACTCTGTTTACAGTGAAAACCGCAGGAACTTCAAACCGGCACTAGGAAACAGACTGAGAAAGCAGAGTAAAAGTTTTTCCTGCAACCCGTTCCCTTTGTGCTAGATGAACGAACGTCTCTTCACATGTTCAGTTTTGAGAGATAAATGAATCTGAAAGCCGTCCTTCATCTAGCTTGTTGGGAACACAAAGTTTCTTGTCACTTGCAAAATCCAATCCATACATATATATGGGGTGGTACTAGCTCCAACTCGGTTTTACAGTGAAAACTGTAGGAACTTCAAAACGACACTAGGAAACAGACTGAGAAACCAGAGTAAAAGTTTCTCCTGCAACCCGTTCCCTTTGTGCAAATGAACGAACGTCTCTTCATATGCTCAGTTCTGGGAGATAAGTGTGTGTGAAAGCCGTCCTTCACCTAGCTTGTTGGGAACACTAAGTTTCTTTTCACTTGCAAACTCCACTCCATACATATATATATTTAGGTACTAGCTCCAACTCGGTTTTACAGTGAAAACTGCAGGAACTTCAAACCGGCACTAGGAAACAGACTGAGAAACCAGAGTAAAAGTTTCTCCTGCAACCCGTTCCCTTTGTGCTAGATGAACGAACGTCTCTCCACATGCTCAGTTCTGACAGATAAGTGTGTGTGAAAGCCGTCCTTCACCTAGCTTTTTGGGAACACAAAGTTTCTTTTCACTTGCCAACTCCACTCCATACATATATATGGGGAGGTACTAGCTCCAACTCGGTTTTACAGTGAAAACTGCAGGAACTTCAAACCGGAACTAGGAAACAGACTGAGAAACCAGAGTAAAAATTTCTCCTGCAACCCGTTCCCTTTGTGCTAGATGAACGAACGTCTTTCCACATGCTCAGTTCTGAGAGATAAATGTAAGTGAAAGCCGTCCTTCACCTAGCTTGTTGGGAACACAAAGTTTCTTTTCACTTGCAAAATCCACTCCATACATATATATGGGGAGGTACAAGCTCCAACTCGGTTTTACAGTGAAAACTGTAGGAACTTCAAACCGACACTAAGAAACAGACTGAGAAACCAGAGTAAAAGTTTCTCCTAAAACCCGTTCCCTTTGTGCTAGATGAACGATCGTCTCTCCACATGCTCAGTTCTGAGAGATAAGTGTGTGTGAATGCCGTCCTTCACCTAGCTTCTTGGGAACAAAAAGATTCTTTTCACTTGCAAACTCCACTCCACACATATATATGGGGAGGTACTAGCTCCAACTCGATTTTACAGTGAAAATTGCAGAAACTTCAAACCGGCACTAGGAAACAGACTGAGAAACCAGAGTAAAATTTTCTCCTGCAACCCGTTCCCTTTGTGCTAGATGAACGAAAATCTCTCCACATGCTCAGTTCTGAAAGATAAGTGTGTGAAAGCCGTCCTTCATCTAGCTTGTTGGGAACACAAAGTTTCTTTTCACTTGCAAAATCCTCTCCATACATATATATGGGGAGGTACTAGCTCCAACTCGGTTTTACAGTGAAAACTGTAGGAACTTCAAACCGACACTAGGAAACAGACTGAGATACCAGAGTAAAAATTTCTCCTGTAACCCATTCCCTTTGTGCTAGATGAACGAACGTCTCTCCACATGCTCATTTCTGAGAGATAAGTGTGTGTGAAAGCCGTCCTTCACCTAGCTTGTTGGGAACAAAAAGATTCTTTTCACTTGCAAACTCCACTCCACACATATATATGGGGAGGTACAAGCTCCAAATCGGTTTTACAGTGAAAACTGCAGGAATTTCAAACCGGCACTAGGAAACAGACTGAGAAACCAGAGTAAAAGTTTCTCCTGCAACCCGTTCCCTTTGTGCTAGATGAACGAACGTCTCTCCACATGCTCAGTTCTGAGAGATAAGTGTGTGTGAAAGCCGTCCTTCACCTACCTTGTTGGGAACACAAAGTTTCTTTTAAATTGCAAACTCCACTCCATACATATATATGTTGAAGTACTAGCTCCAAATCGGTTTTACAGTGAAAACTGCAGGAACTTCAAACCGGCACTAGGAAACAGACTGAGAAACCAGAGTAAAAGTTTCTCCTGCAACCCGTTCCCTTTGTGCTAGATGAACGAACGTCTCTCCACATGCTCAGTTCTGAGAGATAAGTGTGTGTGAAAGCCGTCCTTCACATAGCTTGTTGGCTACACAAAGTTTCTTTCAGTTGCAAACTCCACTCTATACATATATATGGGGAGGTACTAGCTCCAACTCGGTTTTACAGTGAAAACTGCAGGAACTTCAAACCGGCACTAGGAAACAGACTGAGAAACTAGAGTAAAAGTTTCTCCTGCAACCCGTTCCCTTTGTGCTAGATGAACGAACGTCTCTCCACATGCTCAGTTCTGAGAGATAAGTGTGTGTGAAAGCCGTCCTTCACCTAGCTTGTTGGGAACACAAAGTTTCTTTTCACTTGAAAACTCCACTCCATACATATATATGGGGAGGTACTAGCTCCAATTCGGTTTTACAGTGAAAACTGCAGGAACTTCAAACCGGCACTAGGAAACAGACTGAGAATCCAGAGTAAAAGTTTCTCCTGCAACACGTTCCCTTTGTGCTAGATGAACGAACGTCTCTCCACATGCTCAGTTCTGAGAGATAAGTGTGTGTGAAAGCCGTCCTTCACCTAGCTTGTTGGGAACACAAAGTTTCTTTTCAGTTGCAAACTCCAATCCATACATATATATGGGGAGGTACTAGCTCCAAGTCGGTTTTACAGTGAAAAATGCAGGAAATTCAAACCGGCACTAGGAAACAGACTGAGAAACCAGAGTAAAAGTTTCTCCTGCAACCCGTTCCCTTTGTGCTAGATGAACGAACGTCTCTCCACATGCTCAGTTTAGAGAGATAATTTTATGTGAAAGCCGTCCTTCATCTAGCTTGTTGGGAACACAAAGTTTCTTTTCACTTGCAAAATCCACTCCATAAATATATATGGGGAGGTACAAGCTCCAACTCGGTTTTACAGTGAAAACGGTAGGAACTTCAAACCGACACTAGGAAACAGACTGAGAAACCAGAGTAAAAATTTCTCCTGCAACCCGTTTCTTTTGTGCTAGATGAACGAACGTCTCTCCACATGCTCAGTTCTGAGAGATAAGTGCGTGTGAAAGCTGACCTTCACCTATCTTGTTGGGAACACAAAGTTTCTTTTCACTTGCAAACTCCACTCCATACATATATATGGGGATGTACTAGCTCCAACTCGGTTTACAGTGAAAACTGCAGGAACTTCAAACCGGCACTAGGAAACAGACTGAGAAACCAGAGTAAAAGTTTCTCCTGCAACCCGTTCCCTTTGTGCAAATGAACGAACGTCTCTTCATATGCTCAGTTCTGAGAGATAAGTTTGTGTGAAAGCCGTCCTTCACCTAGCTTGTTGGGAACACTAAGTTTCTTTTCACTTGCAAACTCCACTCCATACATATATATATTTAGGTACTAGCTCCAACTCGGTTTTACAGTGAAAACTGCAGGAACTTCAAACCGGCACTGGGAAACAGACTGAGAATCCAGAGTAAAAGTTTCTCCTGCAAACCGTTCCCTTTGTGCTAGATGAACGAAAGTCTATACACATGCTCAGTTCTGAGAGATAAGTGTGTGTGGAAGCCATCCTTCACCTATCATGTTGGGAACACAAAGTTTCTTTTCACTTGCAAACACCACTCCATACATATATATGGGTAGGTACAAGCTCCAACTCGGTTTTAAAGTGAAAACTGCAGGAAATTCAAACCGGCACTAGGAAACAGACTGAGAAAAAACAGAAAAGTTTAACCTGCAACCCGTTCGCTTTGTGCTATATGAACGAACGTCTCTCCACATGCTCAGTTCTGAGAGATAATTGTGTGTGAAAGCCGTCCATCACCTAGCTTGTTGGGAACACAAAGATTCTTTTCACTTGCAAACTCCACTCCATACATATATATGGGGAGGTTCTAGCTCCAACTCTGTTTTACACTGAAAACTGCAGGAACTTCAAACCGGCACTAGGAAACAGACTGAGAAACCAGAGTAAAAGTTTCTCCTGCAAACCGTTCCCTTTGTGCTAGATGAACGAACGTCTCTCCACATGCTAGGTTCTGAGAGATGTGTGTGTGTGAAAGCCGTCCTTCACCTAGCTTGTTGGTAACACAAAGTTTCTTTTCACTTGCAAACTCCACTCCATACATATATATGGGGAGGTACTAGCTCCAAATCGGTTTTACAGTGAAAACTGCAGGAACTTCAAACCGGCACTAGGAAACAGACTGAGAAACCAGAGTAAAATTTCCTCCTGCAACCCATTCCCTTTGTGCTAGATGAACGAACGTCTCTCCACATGCTCAGTTCTGAGAGATATGTGTGTGTGAAAGCCGTCCTTCACCTAGCTTGTTGGGAACACAAAGATTCTTTTCAGTTGCAAACTCCACTCCATACATATATATGGGGAGGTACAAGCTCCAACTCTGTTTTACAGTGAAAACCGGAGGAACTTCAAACCGGCACTAGGAAACAGACTGAGAAAGCAGAGTAAAAGTTTTTCCTGCAACCCGTTCCCTTTGTGCTAGATGAACGAACGTCTCTCCACATGTTCAGTTTTGAGAGATAAATGAAGGTGAAAGCCGTCCTTCATCTAGCTTGTTGGGAACACAAAGTTTCTTGTCACTTGCAAAATCCAATCCATACATATATATGGGGAGGTACTAGCTCCAACTCGGTTTTACAGTGAAAACTGTAGGAACTTCAAAACGACACTAGGAAACAGACTGAGAAACCAGAGTAAAAGTTTCTCCTGCAACCCGTTCCCTTTGTGCAAATGAACGAACGTCTCTTCATATGCTCAGTTCTGACAGATAAGTGTGTGTGAAAGCCGTCCTTCACCTAGCTTCTTGGGAACACTAAGATTCTTTTCACTTGCAAACTCCACTCCATACATATATATATTTAGGTACTAGCTCCAACTCGGTTTTACAGTGAAAACTGCAGGAACTTCAAACCGGCACTAGGAAACAGACTGAGAAACCAGAGTAAAAGTTTCTCCTGCAACCCGTTCCCTTTGTGCTAGATGAACGAACGTCTCTCCACATGCTCAGTTTTGAGAGATAAATGTAAGTGAAAGCCGTCCTTCACCTAGCTTGTTGGGAACACAAAGTTTCTTTTCACTTGCAAAATCCACTCCATACATATATATGGGGAGGTACAAGCTCCAACTCGGTTTTACAGTGAAAACTGTAGGAACTTCAAACCGACACTAAGAAACAGACTGAGAAACCAGAGTAAAAGTTTCTCCTAAAACCCGTTCCCTTTGTGTTAGATGAACGATCGTCTCTCCACATGCTCAGTTCTGAGAGATAATTGTGTGTGAAAGCCGTCCTTCACCTAGCTTGTTGGGAACAAAAAGATTCTTTTCACTTGCAAACTCCACTCCACACATATATATGGGGAGGTACTAGCTCCAACTCGATTTTACAGTGAAAATTGCAGAAACTTCAAACCGGCACTAGGAAACAGACTGAGAAACCAGAGTAAAATTTTCTCCTGCAACCCGTTCCCTTTGTGCTAGATGAACGAAAATCTCTCCACATGCTCAGTTCTGAAAGATAAGTGTGTGAAAGCCGTCCTTCATCTAGCTTGTTGGGAACACAAAGTTTCTTTTCACTTGCAAAATCCTCTCCATACATATATATGGGGAGGTACTAGCTCCAACTCGGTTTTACAGTGAAAACTGTAGGAATTTCAAACCGACACTAGGAAACAGACTGAGAAACCAGAGTAAAAATTTCTCCTGTAACCCATTCCCTTTGTGCTAGATGAACGAACGTCTCTCCACATGCTCATTTCTGAGAGATAAGTGTGTGTGAAAGCCGTCCTTCACCTAGCTTGTTGGGAACAAAAAGATTCTTTTCACTTGCAAACTCCACTCCACACATATATATGGGGAGGTACAAGCTCCAAATCGGTTTTACAGTGAAAACTGCAGGAACTTCAAACCGGCACTAGGAAACAGACTGAGAAACCAGAGTAAAAGTTTCACCTTCAACCCGTTCCCTTTGTGCTAGATGAACGAACGTCTCTCCACATGCTCAGTTCTGAGAGATAAGTGTGTGTGAAAGCCGTCCTTCACATAGCTTGTTGGCTACACAAAGTTTCTTTCAGTTGCAAACTCCACTCTATACATATATATGGGGAGGTACTAGCTCCAACTCGGTTTTACAGTGAAAACTGCAGGAACTTCAAACCGGCACTAGGAAACAGACTGAGAAACTAGAGTAAAAGTTTCTCCTGCAACCCGTTCCCTTTGTGCTAGATGAACGAACGTCTCTCCACATGCTCAGTTCTGAGAGATAAGTGTGTGTGAAAGCCGTCCTTCACATAGCTTGTAGGGAACACAAAGTTTCTTTTCACTTGCAAACTCCACTCCATACATATATATGGGGAGGTACTAGCTCCAACTCGGTTTTACAGTGAAAACAGCAGGAAGTTCCAACCGGAACTAGGAAACAGACTGAGAAACCAGAGTAAAAATTTCTCCTGCAACCCGTTCCCTTTGTGCTAGATGAACGAACGTCTTTCCACATGCTCAGTTTTGAGAGATAAATGTAAGTGAAAGCCGTCCTTCACCTAGCTTGTTGGGAACACAAAGTTTCTTTTCACTTGCAAAATCCACTCCATACGTATATATGGGGAGGTACAAGCTCCAACTCGGTTTTACAGTGAAAACTGTAGGAACTCCAAACCGACACTAAGAAACAGACTGAGAAAGCAGAGTAAAAGTTACTCCAAAAACCCGTTCCCTTTGTGCTAGTTGAACGAACGTCTCTCCACATGCTCAGTTCTGAGAGATAAGTGTGTGTGAAAGCCGTCCTTCACCTAGCTTGTTGGGAACACAAAGTTTCTTTTCACTTGCAAACTCCACTCTATATATATATATGGGGAGCTACGAGCTCCAATTCGGTTTTACAGTGAAAACTGCAGGAACTTCAAACCGGCACTAGGAAACAGACTGAGAATCCAGAGTAAAAGTTTCTCCTGCAACACGTTCCCTTTGTGCTAGATGAACGAACGTCTCTCCACATGCTCAGTTCTGAGAGATAAGTGTGTGTGAAAGCCGTCCTTCACCTAGCTTGTTGGGAACACAAAGTTTCTTTTCAGTTGCAAACTCCAATCCATACATATATATGGGGAGGTACTAGCTCCAAGTCGGTTTTACAGTGAAAACTGCAGGAACTTCAAACCGGCACTAGGAAACAGACTGAGAAACCAGAGTAAAAGTTTCTCCTGCAACCCGTTCCCTTTCTGCTAGATGAACGAACGTCTCTCCACATGCTCAGTTTAGAGAGATAATTTTATGTGAAAGCCGTCCTTCATCTAGCTTGTTGGGAACACAAAGTTTCTTTTCACTTGCAAAATCCACTCCATACATATATATGGGGAGGTACAAGCTCCAACTCGGTTTTACAGTGAAAACTGTAGGAACTTCAAACCGACACTAGGAAACAGACTGAGAAACCAGAGTAAAAATTTCTCCTGCAACCCGTTTCTTTTGTGCTAGATGAGCGAAGTCTCTCCACATGCTCAGTTCTGAGAGATAAGTGTGTGTGAAAGCCGTCCTTCACCTAGCTTGTTGGGAACACAAAGTTCTCTTCAGTTGCAATCTCCACTCCATACATATATATGGGGAGGTACTAGCTCCAACAAGATTTTACAGTGAAAAATGCAGGAATTTGAAACTGGTACTAGGAAACAGACTGAGAATCCAGAGTAAAATTTTCTCCTGCAACCCGTTCCCTTTTTGCTAGATGAACGAAATCTCTCCACATGCTCAGTTCTGAGAGATAAGTGTGTGAAAGTCGTCCTTCAACTAGCTTGTTGGGAACACAAAGTTTCTTTTCACTTGACATCTCCAATCCATACATATATATGGGGAGGTACTAGCTCCAACTCGGTTTTACAGTGAAAACTGCAGGAACTTCATACTGGCATTAGGAAACAGACTGAGAAACCAGAGTAAAAGTTTCTCCTGAAACCCGTTCCCTTTGTGCTAGATGAACGAACTTCTCTCAACATGCTCAGTTTTGAGAGATAAATGTATGTGAAAGCCGTCCTTAATCTAGCTTGTTGGGAACACAAAGTTTCTTTTCACTTGCAAAATCCACTCCATACATATATATGGGGAGGTACTAGCTCCAACTCGGTTTTACAGTGAAAACTGCAGGAACTTCAAACCGGCACTAGGAAACAGACTGAGAAACTAGAGTAAAAGTTTCTCCTGCAACCCGTTCCCTTTGTGCTAGATGAACGAACGTCTCTCCACATGCTCAGTTCTGAGAGATAAGTGTGTGTGAAAGCCGTCCTTCACCTAGCTTGTTGGGAACACAAAGTTTCTTTTAAATTGCAAACTCCAATCCATACATATATATGTTGAGGTACTAGCTCAAACTCGGTTTTACAGAGAAAACTGCAGGAAATTCAAACCGGCACTAGGAAACAGACTGAGAAACCAGAGTAAAAGTTTCTCCTGCAACCCGTTCCCTTTGTGCTAGATGAACGAACGTCTCTCCACATGCTCAGTTCTGAGAGATAATTGTGTGTGAAAGCCGTCCTTCACATAGCTTGTTGGCTACACAAAGTTTCTTTTCAGTTGCAAACTCCACTCTATACATATATATGGGGAGGTACTAGCCTCAACTCTGTTTTACAGTGAAAACTGCAGGAACTTCAAACCGGCACTAGGAAACAGACTGAGAAACCAGAGTAAAAGTTTCTCCTGCAACCCGTTCCCTTTGTGCTAGATGAAGGAACGTCTCTCCACATGCGCAGTTCTGAGAGATAAGTGTGTGTGAAAGCCGTCCTTCACCTAGCTTGTTGGGAACACAAAGTTTTTTTTCACTTGCAAACTCCACTCCATACATATATATGGGAAGGTACTAGCTCCAACTCGGTTTTACAGTGAAAACTGCAGGAACTTCAAACCGGCACTAGGAAACAGACTGAGAACCCAGAGTAAAAGTTTCCCTGCAACCCGTTCCCTTTGTGCTAGGTGAACGAACGTCTCTCCATATGCTCAGTTCTGAGAGATAAGTGTGTGTGAAAGCCGTCCTTCACATAGCTTGTTGGCTACACAAAGTTTCTTTTCAGTTGCAAACTCCACTCCATACATATATATGGGGAGGTACTAGCTCCAACTCCGTTTTACAGTGAAAACTGCAGGAACTTCAAAACGGCACTAGGAAACAGACTGAGAAACCAGAGTAAAAGTTTCTCCTGCAAATCGTTCCCTTTGTGCTAGATGAAGGAACGTCTCTCCACATGCTCAGTTCTGAGAGATAAGTGTGTGTGAAAGCCGTCCTTCACATAGCTTGTTGGCTACACAAAGTTTCTTTTCAGTTGCAAACTCCACTCCATACATATATATGGGGAGGTACTAGCTCCAACTCCGTTTTACAGTGAAAACTGCAGGAACTTCAAACCAGCACTAGGAAACAGACTGAGAAACCAGAGTAAATGTTTCTCCTGCAACCCGTTCCCTTTGTGCTAGATGAACGAACGTCTCCCCACATGCTCAGTTCTGAGAGATAAGTGTGTGAAAGCCGTCCTTCACCTAGCTTGTTTGGAACACACAGTGTCTTTTCACTTGCAAACTCCACTCCATTCATATATATGGGGAGGTACTAGCTGCAACAAGGTTTTACAGTGAAAACTGCAGGAACTTGAAACCGGCACTAGGAAACAGACTGAGAAACCAGAGTAAAAGTTTCTCCTGTAACCCGTTCCCTTTGTGCTAGATAAACGAACGTCTCTCCACATGCTCAGTTCTGAGAGATAAGTGTGTGTGAATGCCGTCCTTCACCTAGCTTGTTGGGAACACAAAGTTTCTTTTCAGTTGCAAACTCCACTCCATACATATATACGGGGTGGTACTAGCTCCAACTCGGTTTTACAGTGAAAACTGCAGGAACTTCACACCGGCACTAGGAAACAGACTGAGAAACTAGTGTAAAAGTTTCTCCTGCAACCCGTTCCCTTTGTGCTAGATGAACGAACGTCTCTCCACATGCTCAGTTCTGAGAGATAAGTGTGTGTGAAAGCCGTCCTTCACCTAGCTTGTTGGGAACACAAAGTTTCTTTTCAGTTGCAAACTCCACTCCATACATATATATGGGGAGGTACTAGCTCCAACTCCGTTTTACAGTGAAAACTGCAGGAACTTCAAACCGGCACTAGGAAACAGACTGAGAAACCAGAGTAAAAGTTTCCCCTGCAACCCGTTCCCTTTGTGCTAGATGAACGAACGTCTCTCGACATGCTCAGTTCTGAGAGATAAGTGTGTGTGAAAGCCGTCCTTCAACTAGCTTGTTGGGAACACAAAGATTCTTTTCACTTGCAAACTCCACTCCATACATATATATTTTTAGGTACTAGCTCCAACTCGGTTGTACAGTGAAAACTGCAGGAACTTCAAACCGGCACTAAGAAACAGACTGAGAAACCAGAGTAAAAGTTTCTCCTGCAACCCGTTCCCTTTGTACTAGATGAACGAACGTCTCTCCACATGCTCAGTTCTGAGAGATAAGTGCGTGTGAAAGCCGAACTTCACCTAGCTTGTTGGGAACACAAAGTTTCTTTTCACTTGCAAACTCCACTCCATACATTTATATGGGGAGGTACTAGCTCCAACTCGGTTTTACAGTGAAAACTGCAGGAACTTCAAACCGGCACTAGGAAACAGACTGAGAAACCAGAGTAAAAGTTTCTCCTGCAACCCGTTCCCTTTGTGCTAGATGAACGAACGTCTCTCCACATGCTCAGTTTTGAGAGATAAATGTAAGTGAAAGCCGTCCTTCACTTAGCTTGTTGGGAACAGAAAGTTTCTTTTCACTTGCAAAATCCACTCCATACATATATATGGTCAGGTACTAGCTCCAACTCGGTTTTACAGTGAAAACTGCAGGAACTTCAAACCGGCACTAGGAAACAGACTGAGAAACCAGAGTAAAAGTTTCTCCTGCAACCCGTTCCCTTTGTGCTAGATGAACGAACGTCTCTCCACATGCTCAGTACTGAGAGATAAGTGTGTGTGAAAGCCGTCCTTCACAAAGCTTGTTGGGAACACAAAGTTTCTTTTAAATTGCAATCTCCACTCCATACATATATATGGGGAGGTACTAGATCCAACTCGGTTTTACAGTGAAAACTGCAGGAACTTCAAACCGGCACTAGGAAACAGACTGAGAAACCAGAGTAAAAGTTTCTCCTGCAACCCGTTCCATTTCTGCTAGATGAACGAACGTCTCTCCACATGCTCAGTACTGAGAGATAAGTGGGTATGAAAGCCGTCCTTCACCTAGCTTGTTGGGAACACAAAGTTTCTTTTAAATTGCAATCTCCACTCCATACATATATATGGGGAAGTACAAGCTCCAACTCGGTTTTACAGTGAAAACTGCAGGAACTTCAAACCGGCACTAGGAAACAGACTGAGAATCCAGAGTAAAAGTATCTCCTGCAACCCGTTCCCTTTGTGCTAGATGAATGAACGTCTCTCCACATGCTCAGTTCTGAGAGATAAGTGTGTGTGAAAGCCGTACTTCAACTAGCTTGTTGGGAACACAAAGTTTCTTTTCACTTGCAAACTCCACTCCATTCATATATATGGGGAGGTACTAGCTCCAACAAGATTTTACAGTGAAAACTGCAGGAATTTGAAACCGGCACTAGGAAACAGACTGAGAAACCAGAGTAAAATTTTCTCCTGCAACCCGTTCACTTTTTGCTAGATGAACGAAAATCTCTCCACATGCTCAGTTCTGAGAGATAAGTGTGTGAAAGCCGTCCTTCATCTAGCTTGTTGGGAACACAAAGTTTCTTTTCACTTGCAAACTCCAATCCATACATATATATGGGGAGGTACTAGCTCCAACACGGTTTTACAGTGAAAACTGCAGGAACTTCAAACCGGCACTTGAAACAGCCTGAGAAACCAGAGTAAAAGTTTCTCCTGCAACCCATTCCCTTTGTGCTAGATGAACGAACGTCTCTCCACATGCTCAGTTCTGAGAGATAAGTGTGTGTGAAAGCCGTCCTTCACCTAGCTTGTTGGGAACAGAAAGTTTCTTTTCACTTGCAAACTCCACTCCATACATATATATGGGGAGGTACTAGCTCCAACTCGGTTTTACAGTGAAAACTGCAGGAACTTCAAACCGGCACTAGGAAACAGACTGAGAAACCAGAGTAAAAGTTTCTCCTGCAACCCGTTCCCATTGTGCTAGATGAACGAACGTCTCTCCACATGCTCAGTTCTGAGAGATAAGTGTGTGAAAGCCGTCCTTCATCTAGATTGTTGGGAACACAAAGTTTCTTTTCACTTGACATCTCCAATCCATACATATATATGGGGAGGTACTAGCTCCAACTCGGTTTTACAGTGAAAACTGCAGGAACTTCAAACCGGCACTAGGAAACAGACTGAGAAACCAGAGTAAAAGTTTCTCCTGCAACCCGTTCCCTTTGTGCTAGATGAACGAACTTCTCTCCACATGCTCAGTTCTGAGAGATAAGTGCGTGTGAAAGCCGACCTTCACCTAGCTTGTTGGGAACACAAAGTTTCTTTTCACTTGCAAAATCCACTCCATACATATATATGGGGAGGTACTAGCTCCAACTCGGTTTTACAGTGAAAACTGCAGGAACTTCAAACCGGCACTAGGAAACAGACTGAGAAACCAGAGTAAAAGTTTCTCCTGCAAACCTTTCCCTTTGTGCTAGATGAACGAACGTCTCTCCACATGCTCAGTTTTGAGAGATAAATGTAAGTGACAGCCGTACTTCACCTAGCTTGTTGGGAACACAAAGTTTCTTTTCACTTGCAAAATCCACTCCATACATATATATGGGGAGGTACTAGCTCCAACTCGGTTTTACAGTGAAAACTGCAGGAACTTCAAACCGGCACTAGGAAACAGACTGAGAAACCAGAGTAAAAGTTTCTCCTGCAAAACGTTCCCTTTGTGCTAGATGAACGAACGTCTCTCCACATGCTCAGTACTGAGAGATAAGTGTGTGTGAATACCGTCCTTCATATAGCTTGATGGGAACACAAAGTTTCTTTTAAATTGCAAACTCCACTCCTTATATATATATGGGGAGGTACTAGCTCCAACTCGGTTTTACAGTGAAAACTCCAGGAACTTCAAACCGGCACTAGGAAACAGACTGAGAAACCAGAGTAAAAGTTTCTCCTGCAACCCGTTCCCTTTGTGCAAGATGAACGAACTTCTCTCAACATGCTCAGTTCTGAGAGATAATTGCGTGTGAAAGCCGACCTTCACCTAGCTTGTTGGGAACACAAAGTTTCTTTTCACTTGCAAACTCCACTCCATACATATATATGGGGAGGTACTAGCTCCAACTCGGTTTTACAGTGAAAACTGCAGGAACTTCAAACCGGCACTAGGAAACAGACTGAGAAACCAGAGTAAAAGTTTCTCCTGCAACCCTTTCCCTTTGTGCTAGATGAACGAACGTCTCTCCACATGCTCAGTTTTGAGAGATAAATGTAAGTGAAAGCCGTCCTTCACCTAGCTTGTTGGGAACACAAAGTTTCTTTTCACTTGCAAAATCCACTCCATACATATATATGGGGAGGTAGTAGCTCCAAATCGGTTTTACAGTGAAAACTGCAGGAACTTCAAACCGGCACTAGGAAACAGACTGAGAAACCAGAGTAAAAGTTTCTCCTGCAACCCGTTCCTTTTGTGCTAGATGAACGAACGTCTCTCCACATGCTCAGTACTGAGAGATAAGTGTGTGTGAAAACCGTCCTTCACATAGCTTGATGGGAACACAAAGTTTCTTTTAAATTGCAATCTCCACTCCATACATATATATGGGGAGGTACTAGCTCCAACTCGGTTTTACAGTGAAAACTGCAGGAACTTCAAACCAGCACTAGGAAACAGACTGAGAAACCAGAGTAAAAGTTTCTCCTGCAACCCGTTCCCTTTGTGCTAGATGAACGAACGTCTCTCCACATGCTCAGTTCTGAGAGATAAGTGTGTGTGAAAGCCGTCCTTCACATAGCTTGTTGGCTACACAAAGTTTCTTTTCAGTTGCAAACTCCACTCCATACATATATATGGTGAGGTACTAACTCCAACTCTGTTTTACAGTGAAAACTGCAGGAACTTCAAACCGGCGCTAGGAAACAGACTGAGAAACCAGAGTAAAAGTTTCTCCTGCAACCCATTCCCTTTGTGCTAGATGAACGAACGTCTCTCCACATGCTCAGTACTGAGAGATAAGTGTGTGTGAAAGCCGTCCTTCACAAAGCTTGTTGGGAAAACAAAGTTTCTTTTAAATTGCAATCTCCACTCCATACATATATATGGGGAGGTACTAGCTCCAACTCGGTTTTACAGTGAAAACTGCAGGAACTTCAAACCGGCACTAGGAAACAGACTGAGAAACCAGAGTAAAAGTTTCTCCTGCAACCCGTTCCATTTGTGCTAGATGAACGAACGTCTCTCCACATGCTCAGTACTGAGAGATAAGTGGGTATGAAAGCCGTCCTTCACCTAGCTTGTTGGGAACACAAAGTTTCTTTTAAATTGCAATCTCCACTCCATACATATATATGGGGAAGTACAAGCTCCAACTCGGTTTTACAGTGAAAACTGCAGGAACTTCAAACCGGCACTAGGAAACAGACTGAGAAACCAGAGTAAAAGTTTCTCCTGCAACCCGTTCCATTTTTGCTAGATGAATGAACGTCTCTCCACATGCTCAGTTCTGAGAGATAAGTGTGTGTGAAAGCCGTCCTTCAACAAGCTTGTTGGGAACACAAAGTTTCTTTTCACTTGCAAACTCCACTCCATTCATATATATGGGGAGGTACTGGCTCCACCAAAATTTTAAAGTGAAAACTGCAGGAATTTGAAACCGGCACTAGGAAACAGACTGAGAATCCAGAGTAAAAGTTTCTCCTGCAACCCGTTCACTTTTTGCTAGATGAACGAAAATCTCTCCACATGCTCAGTTCTGAGAGATAAGTGTGTGAAAGCCGTCCTTCATCTAGCTTGTTGGGAACACAAAGTTTCTTTTCACTTGACATCTCCAATCCATACATATATATGGGGAGGTACTAGCTCCAACACGGTTTTACAGTGAAAACTGCAGGAACTTCAAACCGGCACTTGAAACAGCCTGAGAAACCAGAGTAAAAGTTTCTCCTGCAACCCATTCCCTTTGTGCTAGATGAACGAACGTCTTTCCACATGCTCAGTTCTGAGAGATAATTGTGTGTGAAAGCCGTCCTTCACCTAGCTTGTTGGGAACAGAAAGTTTCTTTTCACTTGCAAACTCCACTCCTTATATATATATGGGGAGGTACTAGCTCCAACTCGGTTTTACAGTGAAAACTGCAGGAACTTCAAACCGGCACTAGGAAACAGACTGAGAAACCAGAGTAAAAGTTTCTCCTGCAACCCGTTCCCTTTGTGCTAGATGAACGAACTTCTCTCCACATGCTCAGTTCTGAGGGATAAGTGCGTGTGAATGCCGAACTTCACCTAGCTTGTTGGGAACACAAAGTTTCTTTTCACTTGCAAACTCCACTCCATACATATATATGGGGAGGTACTATCTCCAACTCGGTTTTACAGTGAAAACTGCAGGAACTTCAAACCGGCACTTGGAAACAGACTGAGAAATCAGAGTAAAAGTTTCTCCTGCAACCCGTTCCCTTTGTGCTAGATGAACGAACGTCTCTCCACATGCTCAGTCTTGAGAGATAAATGTAAGTGAAAGCCGTCCTTCACCTAGCTTGTTGGGAACACAAAGTTTCTTTTCACTTGCAAATTCCACTCCATACATATATATGGGGAGGTACTAGCTCCAACTCGGTTTTACAGTGAAAACTGCAGGAACTTCAAAACGGCACTAGGAAACAGACTGAGAAACCAGAGTAAAAGGTTCTCCTGCAACCCGTTCCCTTTGTGCTAGATGAACGAACGTCTCTCCACATGCTCAGTACTGAGAGATAAGTGTGTGTGAAAACCGTCCTTCACATAGCTTGATGGGAACACAAAGTTTCTTTTAAATTGCAAACTCCACTCCTTATATATATATGGGGAGGTACTAGCTCCAACTCGGTTTTACAGTGAAAACTGCAGGAACTTCAAACCGGCACTAGGAAACAGACTGAGAAACCAGAGTAAAAGTTTCTCCAGCAACCCGTTCCATTTGTGTTAGATGAACGAACGTCTCTCCACATGCTCAGTACTGAGAGATAAGTGGGTGTGAAAGCCGTCCTTCACCTAGCTTGTTGGGAACACAAAGTTTCTTTTAAATTGTAATCTCCACTCCATACATATATAAGGGAAGGTACTAGCTTCAACTCGGTTTTACAGTGAAAACTGCAGGAACATCAAACCGGCACTAGGAAACAGACTGAGAAACCAGAGTAAAACTTTCTCCTGCAACCCGTTCCCTTTGTGCTAGATGAACGAACGTCTCTCCACATGCTCAGTTCTGAGAGATAAGTGTGTGTGAAAGCCGTCCTTCAACTAGCTTGTTGGGAACACAAAGTTTCTTTTCACTGGCAAACTCCACTCCATTCATATATATTGGGAGGTACTAGCTCCAACAAGATTTTACAGTGAAAACTGCAGGAATTTGAAAACGGCACTAGGAAACAGACTGAGAAACCAGAGTAAAATTTTCTCCTGCAACCCGTTCCCTTTTTGCTAGATGAACGAAAATCTCTCCACATGCTCAGTTCTGAGAGATAAGTGTGTGAAAGCCGTCCTTCATCTAGCTTGTTGGGAACACAAAGTTTCTTTTCACTTGACATCGCCAATCCATACATATATATGGGGAGGTACTAGCTCCAACTCGGTTTTACAGTGAAAACTGCAGGAACTTCAAACCGGCACTAGGAAACAGACTGAGAAACCAGAGTAAAAGTTTCTCCTGCAACCCGTTCCCTTTGTGCTAGATGAACGAACGTCTCTCCACATGCTCAGTTCTGAGAGATAAGTGTGTTTGAAAGCCGTCCTTCACCTAGCTTGTTGGGAACACAAAGTTTTTTTTCACTTGCAAACTCCACTCCATACATATATATGGGGAGGTACTAGCTCCAACTCGGTTTTACAGTGAAAACTGCAGGAACTTCAAACCGGCACTAGGAAACAAACTGAGAATCCAGAGTAAAAATTTCTCCTGAAACCAGTACCCTTTGGGCTAGATGAACGAACGTCTCTCCACATGCTCAGTTCTGAGAGATAAGTGTGTGTGAAAGCCGTCCTTCACCTAGCTTGTTGGGAACACAAAGTTTCTTTTCACTTGCAAACTCCACTCCATACATATATATGGGGAGGTACTAGCTCCAACTCGATTTTACAGTGAAAAATGCAGAAACTTCAAACCGGCACTAGGAAACAGACTGAGAATCCAGAGTAAAAGTTTCTCCTGCAACCCGTTCCCTTTGTTATAGATGAACGAACGTCTCTCCACATGCTCAGTTCTGAGAGATAAGTGTGTTTGAAAGCCGTCCTTCATCTAGCTTGTTGGGAACACAAAGTTTCTTTTCAGTTGCATACTCCACTCCATACATATATACGGGGAGGTACTAGCTCCAACTCGGTTTTACAGTGAAAACTGCAGGAACTTCACACCGGCACTAGGAAACAGAATGAGAAACTAGTGCAAAAGTTTCTCCTGCAACCCGTTCCCTTTTTGCTAGATGAACGAACGTCTCTCCACATGCTCAGTTCTGAGAGATATGTGTGTGTGAAAGCCGTCCTACACATAGCTTGTTGGCTACACAAAGTTTCTTTTCAGTTGCAAACTCCACTCCATACATATATATGGGAAGGTACTAGCTCCAACTCCGTTTTACAGTGAAAACTGCAGGAACTTCAAACGGGCACTAGGAAACAGACTGAGAAAACAGAGTAAAAGTTTCTCCTGCAACCCGTTCCCTTTGTGCTAGATGAACGAAGGTCTCTCGACATGCTCAGTTCTGAGAGATAAGTGTGTGTGAAAGCCGTCCTTCAACTAGCTTGTTGGGAACACAAAGATTCTTTTCACTTGCAAACTCCACTCCATTCATATATATGGGGAGGTACTAGCTCCAACAAGATTTTACAGTGAAAACTGCAGGAATTTGAAACCGGCACTAGGAAACAGACTGAGAATCCAGAGTAAAATTTTCTCCTGCAACCCGTTCCCTTTTTGCTAGATGAACGAAAATCTCTCCACATGCTCAGTTCTGAGAGATAAGTGTGTGAAAGTCGTCCTTCATCTAGCTTGTTGGGAACACAAAGTTTCTTTTCACTTGACATCTCCAATCCATACATATATATGGGGAGGTACTAGCTCCAACTCGGTTTTACAGTGAAAACTGCAGGAACTTCAAACTGGCACTAGGAAACAGACTGAGAAACCAGAGTAAAAGTTTCTCCTGAAACCCGTTCCCTTTGTGCTAGATGAACGAACTTCTCTCAACATGCTCAGTTTTGAGAGATAAATATATGTGAAAGCCGTCCTTAATCTAGCTTGTTGGGAACACAAAGTTTCTTTTCCCTTGCAATATCCACTCCATACATATATATGGGGAGGTACTAGCTGCAACTCGGTTTTACAGTGAAAACTGCAGGAACTTCAAACCGGCACTAGGAAACAGACTGAGTAACTAGAGTAAAAGTTTCTCCTGCAAACCGTTCCCTTTTTGCTACATGAACGAACGTCTCTCCACATGCTCAGTTCTGAGAGATAAGTGTGTGTGAAAGCCGTCCTTCACCTAGCTTGTTGGGAACACAAAGTTTCTTTTAAATTGCAAACTCCAATCCATACATATATATGTTGAGGTACTAGCTCAAACTCGGTTTTACAGTGTAAATTGCAGGAACTTCAAACCGGCACTAGGAAACAGACTGAGAAACCAGAGTAAAAGTTTCTCCTGCAACCCGTTCCCTTTGTGCTAGATGAACGAACGTCTCTCCACATGCTCAGTTCTGAGGGATAAGTGTGTGTGAAAGCCGTACTTCACATAGCTTGTTGGCTACACAAAGTTTCTTTTCAGTTGCAAACTCCACTCTATACATATATATGCTGAGGTACTAGCCTCAACTCTGTTTTACAGTGAAAACTGCAGGAACTTCAAACCGGCACTAGGAAACAGACTGAGAAACCAGAGTAAAACTTTCTCCTGCAACCCTTTCCCTTTGTGCTAGATGAACGAACGTCTCTCCACATGCTCAGTTCTGAGAGATAAGTGTGTGTGAAAGCCGTCCTTCAACTAGCTTGTTGGGAACACAAAGTTTCTTTTCACTGGCAAACTCCACTCCATTCATATATATTGGGAGGTACTAGCTCCAACAAGATTTTACAGTGAAAACTGCAGGAATTTGAAACCGGCACTAGGAAACAGACTGAGAAACCAGAGTAAAATTTTCTCCTGCAACCCGTTCCCTTTTTGCTAGATGAACGAAAATCTCTCCACATGCTCAGTTCTGAGAGATAAGTGTGTGAAAGCCGTCCTTCATCTAGCTTGTTGGGAACACAAAGTTTCTTTTCACTTGACATCTCCAATCCATACATATATATGGGGAGGTACTAGCTCCAACTCGGTTTTACAGTGAATACTGCAGGAACTTCAAACCGGCACTAGGAAACAGACTGAGAAACCAGAGTAAAAGTTTCTCCTGCAAACCGTTCCCTTTGTGCTAGATGAACGAACGTCTCTCCACATGCTCAGTTCTGAGAGATAAGTGTGTTTGAAAGCCGTCCTTCACCTAGCTTGTTGGGAACACAAAGTTTTTTTTCACTTGCAAACTCCACTCCATACATATATATGGGGAGGTACTAGCTCCAACTCGGTTTTACAGTGAAAACTGCAGGAAATTCAAACCGGCACTAGGAAACAGCCTGAGAATCCAGAGTAAAAATTTCTCCTGAAACCCGTACCCTTTGGGCTAGATGAACGAACGTCTCTCCACATGCTCAGTTCTGAGAGATAAGTGTGTGTGAAAGCCGTCCTTCACCTAGCTTGTTGGGAACACAAAGTTTCTTTTCACTTGCAAACTCCACTCCATACATATATATGGGGAGGTACTAGCTCCAACTCGATTTTACAGTGAAAACTGCAGAAACTTCAAACCGGCACTAGGAAACAGACTGAGAAACCAGAGTAAAAGTTTCTCCTGCAACACGTTCCCTTTGTTATAGATGAACGAACGTCTCTCCACATGCTCAGTTCTGAGAGATAAGTGTGTTTGAAAGCCGTCCTTCACAAAGCTTGTTGGGAACACAAAGTTTCTTTTAAATTGCAATCTCCACTCCATACATATATATGGGGAGGTACTAGCTCCAACTCGGTTTTACAGTGAAAACTGCAGGAACTTGAAACCGGCACTAGGAAACAGAATGAGAAACCAGAGTAAAAGTTTCTCCTGCAACCCGTTCCCTTTGTGCTAGATGAAGGAACGTCTCTCCACATGCTCAGTTCTGAGAGATAAGTGTGTTTGAAAGCCGTCCTTCATCTACCTTGTTGGGAACACAAAGTTTCTTTTCAGTTGCAAACTCCACTCCATACATATATATGGGAAGGTACTAGCTCCAACTCCGTTTTACAGTGAAAACTGCAGGAACTTCAAACCGGCACTAGGAAACAGACTGAGAAAACAGAGTAAAAGTTTCTCTTGCAACCCGTTCCCTTTGTGCTAGATGAACGAAGGTCTCTCGACATGCTCAGTTCTGAGAGATAAGTGTGTGTGAAAGCCGTCCTTCAACTAGCTTGTTGGGAACACAAAGATTCTTTTCACTTGCAAACTCCACTCCATTCATATATATGGGGAGGTACTAGCTCCAACAAGATTTTACAGTGAAAACTGCAGGAATTTGAAACCGGCACTAGGAAACAGACTGAGAATCCAGAGTAAAATTTTCTCCTGCAACCCGTTCCCTTTTTGCTAGATGAACGAAAATGTCTCCACATGCTCAGTTCTGAGAGATAAATGTGTGAAAGTCGTCCTTCATCTAGCTTGTTGGGAACACAAAGTTTCTTTTCACTTGACATCTCCAATCCATACATATATATGGGGAGGTACTAGCTCCAACTCGGTTTTACAGTGAAAACTGCAGGAACTTCAAACTGGCACTAGGAAACAGACTGAGAAACCAGAGTAAAAGTTTCTCCTGAAACCCGTTCCCTTTGTGCTAGATGAACGAACTTCTCTCAACATGCTCAGTTTTGAGAGATAAATATATGTGAAAGCCGTCCTTAATCTAGCTTGTTGGGAACACAAAGTTTCTTTTCACTTGCAAACTCCACTCCATACATATATATGGGCAGGTACACGCTCCAACTCTGTTTTAAAGTGAAAACTGCAGGAACTTCAAACCGGCACTAGGAAACAGACTGAGAATGCAGAGTAAAAGTTTCTCCTGCAACCCGTTCCCTTTGTGCTAGATGAACGAACGTCTCTCCACATGTTCAGTTTTGAGAGATAAATGAATGTCAAAGCCGTCCTTCATCTAGCTTGTTGGGAACACAAAGTTTTTTTTCACTTGCAAAATTCAATCCATACATATATATGGGGAGGTACTAGCTCCAACTCGGTTTTACGGTGAAAACTGCAGGAACTTCACACCGGCACTAGGAAACAGACTGAGAAACCAGAGTAGAAGTTTCTCCTGCAACCCGTTCCCTTTGTTCAAATGAACGAACGTCTCTTCATATGCTCAGTTCTGAGAGATAAGTGTGTGTGAAAGCCGTCCTTCACCTAGCTTGTTGGGAACAGTAAGTTTCTTTTCACTTGCAAACTCCACTCCATACATATATATATTTAGGTACTAGCTCCAACTCGGTTTTACAGTGAAAAATCAGGAACTTCAAACCGGCACTAGGAAACAGACTGAGAATCCAGAGTAGAAGTTTCTCCTGCAACCCGTTCCATTTGTGCTAGATGAACGAACGTCTCTCCACATGCTCAGTTCTGAGAAATAAGTGTGTGTGAAAGCCGTTTTTCGCCTAGCTTGTTGGGAACACAAAGTTTCTTTTCAATTTCAAACTCCACTCCATACATATATAAGGGGAGGTACTAGCTCCAACTCGGTTTTACAGTGAAAACTGCAGGAACTTCAAACCGGCACTAGGAAACAGACTGAGAAACCAGAGTAAAAGTTTCTCCTGCAAATCGTTCCCTTTGTGCTAGATGAACGAACGTCTCTCCAAATGCTCAGTTCTGAGAGATAAGTGTGTGTGAAAGCCGTCCTTCACATAGCTTGTTGGCTACACAAAGTTTCTTTTCAGTTGCAAACTCCACTCCATACATATATATGGGGAGGTACTAGCTCCAACTCCGTTTTACAGTGAAAACTGCAGGAACTTCAAACCGGCACTAGGAAACAGACTTAGAAACCAGAGTAAAGCTTTCTCCTGCAAATCGTTCCCTTTGTGCTAGATGAACGAACGTCTCTCCACATGCTCAGTTCTGAGAGATAAGTGTGTGTGAAAGCCGTCCTTCACATAGCTTGTTGGCTACACAAAGTTTCTTTTCAGTTGCAAACTCCACTCCATACATATATATGGGGAGGTACTAGCTCCAACTCCTTTTTACAGTGAAAACTGCAGGAACATCAAACCGGCACTAGGAAACAGACTGAGAAACCAGAGTAAAAGTTTCTCCTGCAAATCGTTCCCTTTGTGCTAGATGAACGAACATCTCTCCACATGCTCAGTTCTGAGAGATAAGTGTGTTTGAAAGCCGTCCTTCATCTACCTTGTTGGCTACACAAAGTTTCTTTTCAGTTGCAAACTCCACTCCATACATATATATGGGAAGGTACTAGCTCCAACTCCGTTTTACAGTGAAAACTGCAGGAACTTCAAACCGGCACTAGGAAACAGACTGAGAAAACAGAGTAAAAGTTTCTCTTGCAACCCGTTCCCTTTGTGCTAGATGAACGAAGGTCTCTCGACATGCTCAGTTCTGAGAGATAAGTGTGTGTGAAAGCCGTCCTTCAACTAGCTTGTTGGGAACACAAAGATTCTTTTCACTTGCAAACTCCACTCCATTCATATATATGGGGAGGTACTAGCTCCAACAAGATTTTACAGTGAAAACTGCAGGAATTTGAAACCGGCACTAGGAAACAGACTGAGAATCCAGAGTAAAATTTTCTCCTGCAACCCGTTCCCTTTTTGCTAGATGAACGAAAATGTCTCCACATGCTCAGTTCTGAGAGATAAATGTGTGAAAGTCGTCCTTCATCTAGCTTGTTGGGAACACAAAGTTTCTTTTCACTTGACATCTCCAATCCATACATATATATGGGGAGGTACTAGCTCCAACTCGGTTTTACAGTGAAAACTGCAGGAACTTCAAACTGGCACTAGGAAACAGACTGAGAAACCAGAGTAAAAGTTTCTCCTGAAACCCGTTCCCTTTGTGCTAGATGAACGAACTTCTCTCAACATGCTCAGTTTTGAGAGATAAATATATGTGAAAGCCGTCCTTAATCTAGCTTGTTGGGAACACAAAGTTTCTTTTCACTTGCAAACTCCACTCCATACATATATATGGGCAGGTACACGCTCCAACTCTGTTTTAAAGTGAAAACTGCAGGAACTTCAAACCGGCACTAGGAAACAGACTGAGAATGCAGAGTAAAAGTTTCTCCTGCAACCCGTTCCCTTTGTGCTAGATGAACGAACGTCTCTCCACATGTTCAGTTTTGAGAGATAAATGAATGTCAAAGCCGTCCTTCATCTAGCTTGTTGGGAACACAAAGTTTTTTTTCACTTGCAAAATTCAATCCATACATATATATGGGGAGGTACTAGCTCCAACTCGGTTTTACGGTGAAAACTGCAGGAACTTCACACCGGCACTAGGAAACAGACTGAGAAACCAGAGTAGAAGTTTCTCCTGCAACCCGTTCCATTTGTTCAAATGAACGAACGTCTCTTCATATGCTCAGTTCTGAGAGATAAGTGTGTGTGAAAGCCGTCCTTCACCTAGCTTGTTGGGAACACTAAGTTTCTTTTCACTTGCAAACTCCACTCCATACATATATATATTTAGGTACTAGCTCCAACTCGGTTTTACAGTGAAAAATCAGGAACTTCAAACCGGCACTAGGAAACAGACTGAGAATCCAGAGTAGAAGTTTCTCCTGCAACCCGTTCCATTTGTGCTAGATGAACGAACGTCTCTCCACATGCTCAGTTCTGAGAAATAAGTGTGTGTGAAAGTCGTTTTTCGCCTAGCTTGTTGGGAACACAAAGTTTCTTTTCAATTTCAAACTCCACTCCATACATATATAAGGGGAGGTACTAGCTCCAACTCGGTTTTACAGTGAAAACTGCAGGAACTTCAAACCGGCACTAGGAAACAGACTGAGAAACCAGAGTAAAAGTTTCTCCTGCAAATCGTTCCCTTTGTGCTAGATGAACGAACGTCTCTCCACATGCTCAGTTCTGAGAGATAAGTGTGTGTGAAAGCCGTCCTTCACATAGCTTGTTGGCTACACAAAGTTTCTTTTCAGTTGCAAACTCCACTCCATACATATATATGGGGAGGTACTAGCTCCAACTCCGTTTTACAGTGAAAACTGCAGGAACTTCAAACCGGCACTAGGAAACAGACTTAGAAACCAGAGTAAAACTTTCTCCTGCAAATCGTTCCCTTTGTGCTAGATGAACGAACGTCTCTCCACATGCTCAGTTCTGAGAGATAAGTGTGTGTGAAAGCCGTCCTTCACATAGCTTGTTGGCTACACAAAGTTTCTTTTCAGTTGCAAACTCCACTCCATACATATATATGGGGAGGTACTAGCTCCAACTCCGTTTTACAGTGAAAACTGCAGGAACATCAAACCGGCACTAGGAAACAGACTGAGAAACCAGAGTAAAAGTTTCTCCTGCAAATCGTTCCCTTTGTGCTAGATGAACGAACATCTCTCCACATGCTCAGTTCTGAGAGATAAGTGTGTGTGAAAGCCGTCCTTCACATAGCTTGTTGGCTACACAAAGTTTCTTTTCAGTTGCAAACTCCACTCCATACATATATATGGTGAGGTACTAGATCCAACTCGGTTTTACAGTGAAAACTGCAGGAACTTCAAACCGGCACTAGGAAACAGACTGAGAAACCAGAGTAAAAGTTTCTCCTGCAACCCGTTCCCTTTGTGCTAGATGAACGAACGTCTCTCCACATGCTCAGTACTGAGAGATAAGTGTGTGTGAAAGCCGTCCTTCACAAAGCTTGTTGGGAACACAAAGTTTCTTTTCACTTGCAAACTCCACTCCATTCATATATATGGGGAGGTACTAGCTCCAACAAGATTTTACAGTGAAAACTGCAGGAATTTGAAACCGGCACTAGGAAACAGACTGAGAAACCAGAGTAACAGTTTCTCCTGTAACCCGTTCCCTTTGTGCTAGATGAACGAACGTCTCTCCATATGCTCAGTTCTGAGAGATAAGTGTGTGTGAAAGCCGTCCTTCACCTAGCTTGTTGGGAACACAAAGTTTCTTTTCAGTTGCAAACTCCACTCCATACATATATACGGGGAGGTACTAGTTCCAACTCGGTTTTACAGTGAAAACTGCAGGAATTTCACACCGGCACTAGGAAACAGACTGAGAAACTAGTGTAAAAGTTTCTCCTGCAACCCGTTCCCTTTGTGCTAGATGAACGAACGTCTCTCCACATGCTCAGTTCTGAGAGATAAGTGTGTGTGAAAGCCGTCTTTCACCTAGCTTGTTGGGAACACAAAGTTTCTTTTCAGTTGCAAACTCAATTCCATACATATATATGGGGAGGTACTAGCTCCAACTCCGTTTTACAGTGAAAACTGCAGGAACTTCAAACCGGCACTAGGAAACAGACTGAGAAACCAGAGAAAAAGTTTCTCCTGCAACCCGTTCCCTTTGTGCTAGATGAACGAACGTCTCTCCACATGCTCAGTTCTGAGAGATAAGTGCGTGTGAAAGCCGAACTTCACCTAGCTTGTTGGGAACACAAAGTTTCTTTTCACTTGCAAACTCCACTCCATACATATATAAGGGGAGGTACTAGCTCCAACTCGGTTTTACAGTGAAAACTGCAGGAACTTCAAACCGGCACTAGGAAACAGACTGAGAAACCAGAGTAAAAGTTTCTCCTGCAAATCGTTCCCTTTGTGCTAGATGAACGAACGTCTCTCCACATGCTCAGTTCTGAGAGATAAGTGTGTGTGAAAGCCGTCCTTCACATAGCTTGTTGGCTACACAAAGTTTCTTTTCAGTTGCAAACTCCACTCCATACATATATATGGGGAGGTACTACTTCCAACTCGGTTTTACAGTGAAAACTGCAGGAACTTCAAACCGGCACTGGGAAACAGACTGAGAAACCAGAGTAAAAGTTTCTCCTGCAAATCGTTCCCTTTGTGCTAGATGAACGAACGTCTCTCCACATGCTCAATTCTGAGAGATAAGTGTGTGTGAAAGCCGTCCTTCACATAGCTTGTTGGCTACACAAAGTTTCTTTTCAGTTGCAAACTCCACTCCATACATATATATGGTGAGGTACTAGCTCCAACTCGGTTTTACAGTGAAAACTGCAGGAACTTCAAACCGGCACTAGGAAACAGACTGAGAAAACAGAGTAAAAGTTTCTCCTGCAACCCGTTCCCTTTGTGCTAGATGAACGAACGTCTCTCCACATGCTCAGTACTGAGAGATAAGTGTGTGTGAAAGCCGTCCTTCACAAAGCTTCTTGGGAACACAAAGTTTCTTTTAAATTGCAATCTCCACTCCATACATATATATGGGGAGGTACTAGCTCCAACTCGGTTTTACAGTGAAAACTGCAGGAACTTCAAACCGGCACTAGGAAACAGACTGAGAAACCAGAGTAAAAGTTTCTCCTGCAACCCGTTCCATTTGTGCTAGATGAACGAACGTCTCTCCACATGCTCAGTACTGAGAGATAAGTGGGTATGAAAGCCGTCCTTCACCTAGCTTGTTGGGAACACAAAGTTTCTTTTAAATTGCAATCTCCAATCCATACATATATATGGGGAAGTACAAGCTCCAACTCGGTTTTTCAGTGAAAACTGCAGGAACTTCAAACCGGCACTAGGAAACAGACTGAGAAACCAGAGTAAAAGTTTCTCCTGCAACCCGTTCCCTTTGTGCTAGATGAATGAACGTCTCTCCACATGCTCAGTTCTGAGATATAAGTGTGTGTGAAAGCCGTCCTTCAACTAGCTTGTTGGGAACACAAAGATTCTCTTCACTTGCAAAATCCACTCCATTCATATATATGGGGAGGTACTAGCTCCAACAAGATTTTACAGTGAAAACTGCAGGAATTTGAAACCGGCACTAGGAAACAGACTGAGAAACCAGAGTAAAATTTTCTCCTGCAACCCGTTCCCTTTTTGCTAGATGAACGAAAATCTCTCCACATGCTCAGTTCTGAGAGATAAGTGTGTGAAAGCCGTCCTTCATCTAGCTTGTTGGGAACACAAAGTTTCTTTTCACTTGACATCTCCAATCAATACATATATATGGGGAGGTACTAGCTCCAACACGGTTTTACAGTGAAAACTGCAGGAACTTCAAACCGGCACTTGAAACAGCCTGAGAAACCAGAGTAAAAGTTTCTCCTGCAACCCATTCACTTTGTGCTAGATGAACGAACGTCTCTCCACATGCTCAGTTCTGAGAGATAAATGTGTGTGAAAGCCGTCCTTCACCTAGATTGTTGGGAACAGAAAGTTTCTTTTCACTTGCAAACTCCACTCCTTATATATATATGGAGAGGTACTAGCTCCAACTCGGTTTTACAGTGAAAACTGCAGGAACTTCAAACCGGCACTAGGAAACAGACTGAGAAACCAGAGTAAAAGTTTCTCCTGCAACCCGTTCCCTTTGTGCTAGATGAACGAACGTCTCTCCACATGCTCAGTTCTGAGAGATAAGTGTGTGAAAGCCGTCCTTCATCTAGATTGTTGGGAACACAAAGTTTCTTTTCACTTGACATCTCCAATCCATACATATATATGCGGAGGTACTAGCTCCAACTCGGTTTTACAGTGAAAACTGCAGGAACTTCAAACCGGCACTAGGAAACAGACTGAGAAACCAGAGTAAAAGTTTCTCCTGCAACCCGTTCCCTTTGTGCTAGATGAACGAACGTCTCTCCACATGCTCAGTTTTGAGAGATAAATGTAAGTGAAAGCCGTCCTTCACCAAGCTTTTTGGGAACACAAAGTTTCTTTTCACTTGCAAAATCCACTCCATACATATATATGGGGAGGTACTAGCTCCAACTCGGTTTTACAGTGAAAACTGCAGGAACTTCAAACCGGCACTAGGAAACAGACTGAGAAACCAGAGTAAAAGTTTCTCCTGCAACCCGTTCCCTTTGTGCTAGATGAACGAACGTCTCTCCACATGCTCAGTACTGAGAGATAAGTGTGTGTGAAAACCGTCCTTCACATAGCTTGATGGGAACACAAAGTTTCTTTTAAATTGCAATCTCCACTCCATACATATATATGGGGAGGTACTAGCTCCAACTCGGTTTTACAGTGAAAACTGCAGGAACTTCAAACCGGCACTAGGAAACAGACTGAGAAACCAGAGTAAAAGTTTCTCCAGCAACCCGTTCCATTTGTGCTAGATGAACGAACGTCTCTCCACATGCTCAGTACTGAGAGATAAGTGGGTGTGAAAGCCGTCCTTCACCTAGCTTGTTGGGAACACAAAGTTTCTTTTAAATTGCAATCTCCACTCCATACATATATAAGGGGAGGTACCAGCTCCAACTCGGTTTTACAGTGAAAACTGCAGGAACATCAAACCGGCACTAGGAAACAGACTGAGAAACCAGTGTAAAAGTTTCTCCTGCAACCCGTTCCATTTGTGCTAGATGAATGAACGTCTCTCCACATGCTCAGTTCTGAGAGATAAGTGTGTGTGAAAGCCGTCCTTCAACTAGCTTGTTGGGAACACAAAGTTTCTTTTCACTGGCAAACTCCACTCCATTCATATATATGGGGAGGTACTAGCTCCAACAAGATTTTACAGTGAAAACTGCAGGAATTTGTAACCGGCACTAGGAAACAGACTGAGAAACCAGAGTAAAAGTTTCTCCTGCAACCCGTTCCCTTTGTGCTAGATGAACGAACGTCTCTCCACATGCTCAGTTCTGAGAGATAAGTGTGTTTGAAAGCCGTCCTTCATCTAGCTTGTTGGGAACACAAAGTTTCTTTTCACTTGACATCTCCAATCCATACATATATATGGGGAGGTACTAGCTCCAACTCGGTTTTACAGTGAAAACTGCAGGAACTTCAAACCGGCACTAGGAAACAGACTGAGAAACCAGAGTAAAAGTTTCTCCTGTAACCCGTTCCCTTTCTGCTACATGAACGAACGTCTCTCCACATGCTCAGTTCTGAGAGATAAGTGTGTTTGAAAGCCGTCCTTCACCTAGCTTGTTGGGAACACAAAGTTTTTTTTCACTTGCAAACTCCACTCCATACATATATATGGGGAGGTACTAGCTCCAACTCGGTTTTACAGTGAAAACTGCAGGAAATTCAAACCGGCACTAGGAAACAGACTGAGAATCCAGAGTAAAATTTCTCCTGAAACCCGTACCCTTTGGGCTAGATGAACGAACGTCTCTCCACATGCTCAGTTCTGAGAGATAAGTGTGTGTGAAAGCCGTCCTTCACCTAGCTTGTTGGGAACACAAAGATTCTTTTCACTTGCAAACTCCACTCCATACATATATATGGTGAGGTACTAGCTCCAACTCGGTTTTACAGTGAAAACTGCAGGAACTTCTAACCGGCACTAGGAAACAGACTGAGAAACCAGAGTAAAAGTTTCTCCTGCAACCCGTTCCCTTTGTGCTAGATGAACGAACGTCTCTCCACATTCTCAGTACTGAGAGATAAGTGTGTGTGAAAGCCGTCCTTCACAAAGCTTGTTGGGAACACAAAGTTTCTTTTAAATTGCAATCTCCACTCCATACATATATATGGGGAGGTACTAGCTCCAACTCGGTTTTACAGTGAAAACTGCAGGAACTTGAAACCGGCACTAGGAAACAGACTGAGAAACCAGAGTAAAAGTTTCTCCTGCAACCTGTTCCATTTGTGCTAGATGAACGAACGTCTCTCCACATGCTCAGTACTGAGAGATTAGTGGGTATGAAAGCCGTCCTTCACCTAGCTTGTTGGGAACACAAAGTTTCTTTTAAATTGCAATCTCAACTCCATACATATATATGGGGAAGTAGAAGCTCCAACTCGGCTTTACAGTGAAAACTGCAGGAACTTCAAACCGGCACTAGGAAACAGACTGAGAAACCAGAGTAAAAGTTTCTCCTGCAACCCGTTCCCTTTGTGATAGATGAATGAAAGTCTCTCCACATGCTCAGTTCTGAGAGATAAGTGTGTGTGAAAGCCGTCCTTCAACTAGCTTGTTGGGAACACAATGTTTCTTTTCACTTGCAAACTCCACTCCATTCATATATATGGGGAGGTACTAGCTCCAACAAGATTTTACAGTGAAAACTGCAGGAATTTGAAACCGGCACTAGGAAACAGACTGAGAAACCAGAGTAAAATTTTCTCCTGCAACCCGTTCCCTTTTTGCTAGATGAACGAAAATCTCTCCACATGCTCAGTTCTGAGAGTTAAGTGTGTGAAAGCCGTCCTTCATCTAGCTTGTTGGGAACACAAAGTTTCTTTTCACTTGATATCTCCAATCCATACATATATATGGGGAGGTACTAGCTCCAACTCGGTTTTACAGTGAAAACTGGAGGAACTTCAAGCCGGCACTAGGAAACAGACTGAGAAAACAGAGTAAAAGTTTCTCCTGCAACCCGTTCCCTTTGTGCTAGATGAACGAACGTCTCTCCACATGCTCAGTTCTGAGAGATAAGTGTGTTTGAAAGCCGTCCTTCACCTAGCTTGTTGGGAACACAAAGTTATTTTTCACTTGCAAACTCCACTCCATACATATATATCGGGAGGTACTAGCTCCAACTCGGTTTTACAGTGAAAACTGCAGGAACTTCAAACCGGCACTAGGAAACAGACTGAGAATCCAGAGTAAAAGTTTCTCCTGAAACCCGTACCCTTTGTGCTAGATGAACGAACGTCTCTCCACATGCTCAGTTCTGAGAGATAAGTGTGTTTGAAAGCCGTCCTTCACCTAGCTTGTTGGGAACACAAAGTTATTTTTCACTTGCAAACTCCACTCCATACATATATATGGGGAGGTACTAGCTCCAACTCGGTTTTACAGTGAAAACTGCAGGAACTTCAAACCGGCACTAGGAAACAGACTGAGAATCCAGAGTAAAAGTTTCTCCTGAAACCCGTACCCTTTGGGCTAGATGAACGAACGTCTCTCCACATGCTCAGTTCTGAGAGATAAGTGTGTGTGAAAGCCGTCCTTCACCTAGCTTGTTGGGAACACAAAGTTTCTTTTCACTTGCAAACTCCACTCCATACATATATATGGGGAGGTACAAGCTCCAACTCGATTTTACAGTGAAAACTGCAGAAACTTCAAACCGGCAATAGGAAACAGACTGAGAAACCAGAGTAAAAGTTTCTCCTGTAACCCGTTCCCTTTGTTATAGATGAACGAACGTCTCTCCACATGCTCAGTTCTGAGAGATAAGTGTGTTTGAAAGCCGTCCTTCACAAAGCTTGTTGGGAACACAAAGTTTCTTTTAAATTGCAATCTCCACTCCATACATATATATGGGGAGGTACTAGCTCCAACTCGGTTTTACAGTGAAAACTGCAGGAACTTGAAACCGGCACTAGGAAACAGACTGAGAAACCAGAGTAAAAGTTTCTCCTGCAACCCGTTCCCTTTGTGCTAGATGAACGAACGTCTCTCCACATGCTCAGTTCTGAGAGATAAGTGTGTTTGAAAGCCGTCCTTCACCTAGCTTGTTGGGAACACAAAGTTTCTTTTCACTTGACATCTCCAATCCATACATATATATGGGGAGGTACTAGCTCCAACTCGGTTTTACAGTGAAAACTGCAGGAACTTCAAACCGGCACTAGGAAACAGACTGAGAAACCAGAGTAAAAGTTTTTCCTGCAACCCGTTCCCTTTGTGCTAGATGAACGAACGTCTCTCCACATGCCCCGTTCTGAGAGATAAGTGTGTTTGAAAGCCGTCCTTCACCTAGCTTGTTGGGAACACAAAGTTTTTTTTCACTTGCAAACTTCACTCCATACATATATATGGGGAGGTACTAGATCCAACTCGGTTTTACAGTGAAAACTGCAGGAACTTCAAACCGGCACTAGGAAACAGACTGAGAATCCAGAGTAAAATTCCTCCTGAAACCCGTACCCTTTGGGCTAGATGAACGAACGTCTCTCCACATGCTCAGTTCTGAGAGATAAGTGTGTGTGAAAGCCGTCCTTCACCTAGCTTGTTGGGAACACAAAGATTCTTTTCACTTGCAAACTCCACTCCATACATATATATGGTGAGGTACTAGCTCCAACTCGGTTTTACAGTGAAAACTGCAGGAACTTCTAACCGGCACTATGAAACAGACTGAGAAACCAGAGTAAAAGTTTCTCCTGCAACCCGTTCCCTTTGTGCTAGATGAACGAACGTCTCTCCACATGCTCAGTACTGAGAGATAAGTGTGTGTGAAAGCCGTCCTTCACAAAGCTTGTTGGGAACACAAAGTTTCTTTTAAATTGCAATCTCCACTCCATACATATATATGGGGAGGTACTAGCTCCAACTCGGTTTTACAGTGAAAACTGCAGGAACTTGAAACCGGCACTAGGAAACAGACTGAGAAACCAGAGTAAAAGTTTCTCCTGCAACCTGTTCCATTTGTGCTAGATGAACGAACGTCTCTCCACATGCTCAGTACTGAGAGATTAGTGGGTATGAAAGCCGTCCTTCACCTAGCTTGTTGGGAACACAAAGTTTCTTTTAAATTGCAATCTCAACTCCATACATATATATGGGGAAGTAGAAGCTCCAACTCGGCTTTACAGTGAAAACTGCAGGAACTTCAAACCGGCACTAGGAAACAGACTGAGAAACCAGAGTAAAAGTTTCTCCTGCAACCCGTTCCCTTTGTGATAGATGAATGAAAGTCTCTCCACATGCTCAGTTCTGAGAGATAAGTGTGTGTGAAAGCCGTCCTTCAACTAGCTTGTTGGGAACACAATGTTTCTTTTCACTTGCAAACTCCACTCCATTCATATATATGGGGAGGTACTAGCTCCAACAAGATTTTACAGTGAAAACTGCAGGAATTTGAAACCGGCACTAGGAAACAGACTGAGAAACCAGAGTAAAATTTTCTCCTGCAACCCGTTCCCTTTTTGCTAGATGAACGAAAATCTCTCCACATGCTCAGTTCTGAGAGTTAAGTGTGTGAAAGCCGTCCTTCATCTAGCTTGTTGGGAACACAAAGTTTCTTTTCACTTGATATCTCCAATCCATACATATATATGGGGAGGTACTAGCTCCAACTCGGTTTTACAGTGAAAACTGGAGGAACTTCAAGCCGGCACTAGGAAACAGACTGAGAAAACAGAGTAAAAGTTTCTCCTGCAACCCGTTCCCTTTGTGCTAGATGAACGAACGTCTCTCCACATGCTCAGTTCTGAGAGATAAGTGTGTTTGAAAGCCGTCCTTCACCTAGCTTGTTGGGAACACAAAGTTATTTTTCACTTGCAAACTCCACTCCATACATATATATCGGGAGGTACTAGCTCCAACTCGGTTTTACAGTGAAAACTGCAGGAACTTCAAACCGGCACTAGGAAACAGACTGAGAATCCAGAGTAAAAGTTTCTCCTGAAACCCGTACCCTTTGTGCTAGATGAACGAACGTCTCTCCACATGCTCAGTTCTGAGAGATAAGTGTGTTTGAAAGCCGTCCTTCACCTAGCTTGTTGGGAACACAAAGTTATTTTTCACTTGCAAACTCCACTCCATACATATATATGGGGAGGTACTAGCTCCAACTCGGTTTTACAGTGAAAACTGCAGGAACTTCAAACCGGCACTAGGAAACAGACTGAGAATCCAGAGTAAAAGTTTCTCCTGAAACCCGTACCCTTTGGGCTAGATGAACGAACGTCTCTCCACATGCTCAGTTCTGAGAGATAAGTGTGTGTGAAAGCCGTCCTTCACCTAGCTTGTTGGGAACACAAAGTTTCTTTTCACTTGCAAACTCCACTCCATACATATATATGGGGAGGTACAAGCTCCAACTCGATTTTACAGTGAAAACTGCAGAAACTTCAAACCGGCAATAGGAAACAGACTGAGAAACCAGAGTAAAAGTTTCTCCTGTAACCCGTTCCCTTTGTTATAGATGAACGAACGTCTCTCCACATGCTCAGTTCTGAGAGATAAGTGTGTTTGAAAGCCGTCCTTCACAAAGCTTGTTGGGAACACAAAGTTTCTTTTAAATTGCAATCTCCACTCCATACATATATATGGGGAGGTACTAGCTCCAACTCGGTTTTACAGTGAAAACTGCAGGAACTTGAAACCGGCACTAGGAAACAGACTGAGAAACCAGAGTAAAAGTTTCTCCTGCAACCCGTTCCCTTTGTGCTAGATGAACGAACGTCTCTCCACATGCTCAGTTCTGAGAGATAAGTGTGTTTGAAAGCCGTCCTTCACCTAGCTTGTTGGGAACACAAAGTTTCTTTTCACTTGACATCTCCAATCCATACATATATATGGGGAGGTACTAGCTCCAACTCGGTTTTACAGTGAAAACTGCAGGAACTTCAAACCGGCACTAGGAAACAGACTGAGAAACCAGAGTAAAAGTTTTTCCTGCAACCCGTTCCCTTTGTGCTAGATGAACGAACGTCTCTCCACATGCCCCGTTCTGAGAGATAAGTGTGTTTGAAAGCCGTCCTTCACCTAGCTTGTTGGGAACACAAAGTTTTTTTTCACTTGCAAACTTCACTCCATACATATATATGGGGAGGTACTAGATCCAACTCGGTTTTACAGTGAAAACTGCAGGAACTTCAAACCGGCACTAGGAAACAGACTGAGAATCCAGAGTAAAATTCCTCCTGAAACCCGTACCCTTTGGGCTAGATGAACGAACGTCTCTCCACATGCTCAGTTCTGAGAGATAAGTGTGTGTGAAAGCCGTCCTTCACCTAGCTTGTTGGGAACACAAAGATTCTTTTCACTTGCAAACTCCACTCCATACATATATATGGTGAGGTACTAGCTCCAACTCGGTTTTACAGTGAAAACTGCAGGAACTTCTAACCGGCACTATGAAACAGACTGAGAAACCAGAGTAAAAGTTTCTCCTGCAACCCGTTCCCTTTGTGCTAGATGAACGAACGTCTCTCCACATGCTCAGTACTGAGAGATAAGTGTGTGTGAAAGCCGTCCTTCACAAAGATTGTTGGGAACACAAAGTTTCTTTTCACTTGCAAAATCCACTCCATATATATATATGGGGAGGTACTAGCTCCAACTCGGTTTTACAGTGAAAACTGCAGGAACTTGAAACCGGCACTAGGAAACAGACTGAGAAACCAGAGTAAAAGTTTCTCCTGCAACCTGTTCCATTTGTGCTAGATGAACGAACGTCTCTCCACATGCTCAGTACTGAGATATAAGTGGGTATGAAAGCCGTCCTTCACCTAGCTTGTTGGGAACACAAAGTTTCTTTTAAATTGCAATCTCCACTCCATACATATATATGGGGAAGTAGTAGCTCCAACTCGGCTTTACAGTGAAAACTGCAGGAACTTCAAACCGACACTAGGAAACAGACAGAGAAACCAGAGTAAAAGTTTCTCCTGCAACCCGTTCCCTTTGTGATAGATGAATGAAAGTCTCTCCACATGCTCAGTTCTGAGAGATAAGTGTGTGTGAAAGCCGTCCTTCAACTAGCTTGTTGGGAACACAAAGTTTCTTTTCACTTGCAAACTCCACTCCATTCATATATATGGGGAGGTACTAGCTCCAACAAGATTTTACAGTGAAAACTGCAGGAACTTCAAACCGGCACTAGGAAACAGACTGAGAATCCAGAGTAAAATTTCTCCTGAAACCCGTACCCTTTGGGCTAGATGAACGAACGTCTCTCCACATGCTCAGTTCTGAGAGATAAGTGTGTGTGAAAGCCGTCCTTCACCTAGCTTGTTGGGAACACAAAGATTCTTTTCACTTGCAAACTCCACTCCATACATATATATGGTGAGGTACTAGCTCCAACTCGGTTTTACAGTGAAAACTGCAGGAACTTCTAACCGGCACTAGGAAACAGACTGAGAAACCAGAGTAAAAGTTTCTCCTGCAACCCGTTCCCTTTGTGCTAGATGAACGAACGTCTCTCCACATGCTCAGTACTGAGAGATAAGTGTGTGTGAAAGCCGTCCTTCACAAAGATTGTTGGGAACACAAAGTTTCTTTTCACTTGCAAAATCCATTCCATACATATATATGGGGAGATACTAGCTCCAACTCGGTTTTACAGTGAAAACTGCAGGAACTTGAAACCGGCACTAGGAAACAGACTGAGAAACCAGAGTAAAAGTTTCTCCTGCAACCTGTTCCATTTGTGCTAGATGAACGAACGTCTCTCCACATGCTCAGTACTGAGAGATAAGTGGGTATGAAAGCTGTCCTTCACCTAGCTTGTTGGGAACACAAAGTTTCTTTTAAATTGCAATCTCCACTCCATACATATATATGGGGAAGTAGAAGCTCCAACTCGGCTTTACAGTGAAAACTGCAGGAACTTCAAACCGACACTAGGAAACAGACAGAGAAACCAGAGTAAAAGTTTCTCCTGCAACCCGTTCCCTTTGTGATAGATGAATGAAAGTCTCTCCACATGCTCAGTTCTGAGAGATAAGTGTGTGTGAAAGCCGTCCTTCAACTAGCTTGTTGGGAACACAAAGTTTCTTTTCACTTGCAAACTCCACTCCATTCATATATATGGGGAGGTACTAGCTCCAACAAGATTTTACAGTGAAAACTGCAGGAATTTGAAACCGGCACTAGGAAACAGACTGAGAAACCAGAGTAAAATTTTCTCCTGCAACCCGTTCCATTTTTGCTAGATGAACGAAAATCTCTCCACATGCTCAGTTCTGAGAGTTAAGTGTGTGAAAGCCGTCCTTCATCTAGCTTGTTGGGAACACAAAGTTTCTTTTCACTTGACATCTCCAATCCATACATATATATGGGGAGGTACTAGCTCCAACTCGGTTTTACAGTGAAAACTGGAGGAACTTCAAACCGGCACTAGGAAACAGACTGAGAAACCAGAGTAAAAGTTTCTCCTGCAACCCGTTCCCTTTGTGCTAGATGAACGAACGTCTCTCCACATGCTCAGTTCTGAGAGATAAGTGTGTTTGAAAGCCGTCCTTCACCTAGCTTGTTGGGAACACAAAGTTATTTTTCACTTGCAAACTCCACTCCATACATATATATGGGGAGGTACTAGCTCCAACTCGGTTTTACAGTGATAACTGCAGGAACTTCAAACCGGCACTAGGAAACAGACTGAGAATCCAGAGTAAAAGTTTCTCCTGAAACCCGTACCCTTTGTGCTAGATGAACGAACGTCTCTCCACATGCTCAGTTCTGAGAGATAAGTGTGTGTGAAAGCCGTCCTTCACCTAGCTTGTTGGGAACACAAAGCTTCTTTTCACTTGCAAACTCAACTCCATACATATATATTGGGAGGTACTAGCTCCAACTCGATTTTACAGTGAATACTGCAGAAACTTCAAACCGGCAATAGGAAACAGACTGAGAAACCAGAGTAAAAGTTTCTCCTGCAACCCGTTCCCTTTGTTATAGATGAACGAACGTCTCTCCACATGCTCAGTTCTGAGAGATAAGTGTGTTTGAAAGCCGTCCTTCACAAAGCTTGTTGGGAACACAAAGTTTCTTTTAAATTGCAATCTCCACTCCATACATATATATGGGGAAGTACTAGCTCCAACTCGGTTTTACAGTGAAAACTGCAGGAACTTCAAACCGGCACTAGGAAACAGACTGAGAAACCAGAGTAAAAGTTTCTCCTGCAACCCTTTCCCTTTGTGCTAGATGAACGAACGTCTCTCCACATGCTCAGTTCTGAGAGATAAGTGTGTTTGAAAGCCGTCCTTCAACTAGCTTGTTGGGAACACAAAGTTTCTTTTCACTTGACATCTCCAATCCATACATATATATGGGGAGGTACTAGCTCAAACTCGGTTTTACAGTGAAAACTGCAGGAACTTCCAACCGGCACTAGGATCAGACTGAGAAACCAGAGTAAAAGTTTCTCCTGCAACACGTTCCCTTTGTGCTAGATGAACGAACGTCTCTCCACATGCTCAGTTCTGAGAGATAAGTGTGTTTGAAAGCCGTCCTTCACCTAGCTTGTTGGGAACACAAAGTTTTTTTTCACTTGCAAACTCCACTCCATACATATATATGGGGAGGTACTAGCTCCAACTCGGTTTTACAGTGAAAACTGCAGGAACTTCAAACCGGCACTAGGAAACAGACTGAGAAATCAGAGTAAAAGTTTCTCCTGAAACTCGTACCCTTTGGGCTTGATGAACGAACGTCTCTCCACATGCTCAGTTCTGAGAAATAAGTGTGTGTGAAAGCCGTCCTTCACCTAGCTTGTTGGGAACACAAAGATTCTTTTCACTTGCAAACTCCACTCCATACATATATATGGTGAGGTACTAGCTCCAACTCGGTTTTACAGTGAAAACTGCAGGAACTTCTAACCGGCACTAGGAAACAGACTGAGAAACCAGAGTAAAAGTTTCTCCTTCAACCCGTTCCCTTTGTGCTAGATGAACGAACGTCTCTCCACATGCTCAGTACTGAGAGTTAAGTGTGTGTGAAAGCCATCCTTCACAAAGCTTGTTGGTAACACAAAGTTTCTTTTAAATTGCAATATCCACTCCATACATATATATGGGGAGGTACTAGCTCCAACTCGGTTTTACAGTGAAAACTGCAGGAACTTGAAACCGGCACTAGGAAACAGACTGAGAAACCAGAGTAAAAGTTTCTCCTGCAACCTGTTCCATTTGTGCTAGATGAACGAACGTCTCTCCACATGCTCAGTACTGAGAGATAAGTGGGTATGAAAGCCGTCCTTCACCTAGCTTGTTGGGAACACAAAGTTTCTTTTAAATTGCAATCTCCACTCCATACATATATATGGGGAAGTACAAGCTCCAACTCGGTTTTACAGTGAAAACTGCAGGAACTTCAAACCGGCACTAGGAAACAGACTGAGAAACCAGAGTAAAAGTTTCTCCTGCAACCCGTTCCCTTTGTGCTAGATGAATGAAAGTCTCTCCACATGCTCAGTACTGAGAGATAAGTGTGTGTGAAAGCCGTCCTTCAACTAGCTAGTTGGGAACACAAAGTTTCTTTTCACTTGCAAACTCCACTCCATTCATATATATGGGGAGGTACTAGCTCCAACAAGATTTTAAAGTGAAAACTGCAGGAATTTGAAACCGGCACTAGGACACAAACTGAGAAACCAGAGTAAAATTTTCTCCTGCAACCCGTTCCATTTTTGCTAGATGAACGAAAATCTCTCCACATGCTCAGTTCTGAGAGTTAAGTGTGTGAAAGCCGTCCTTCATCTAGCTTGTTGGGAACACAAAGTTTCTTTTCACTTGACATCTCCAATCCATACATATATATGGGGAGGTACTAGCTCCAACACGGTTTTACAGTGAAAACTGCAGGAACTTCAAACCGGCACTTGAAACAGCCTGAGAAACCAGAGTAAAAGTTTCTCCTGCAACCCATTCCCTTTGTGCTAGATGAATGAACGTCTCTCCACATGCTCAGTTCTGAGAGATAAGTGTGTGTGAAAGCCGTCCTTCACCTAGCTTGTTGGGAACAGAAAGTTTCTTTTCACTTGCAAACTCCACTCCTTACATATATATGGGGAGGTACTAGCTCCAACTCGGTTTTACAGTGAAAACTGCAGGAACTTCACACCGGCACTAGGAAACAGACTGAGAAACTAGTGTAAAAGTTTCTCCTGCAACCCGTTCCCTTTGTGCTAGATGAACGAACGTCTCTCCACATGCTCAGTTCTGAGAGATAAGTGTGTGTGAAAGCCGTCCTTCACATAGCTTGTTGGCTACACAAAGTTTCTTTTCAGTTGCAAACTCCACTCCATACATATATATGGGGAGGTACTAGCTCCAACTCGGTTTTACAGTGAAAACTGCAGGAACTTCAAACCGGCACTAGGAAACAGACTGAGAAACCAGAGTAAAAGTTTCTCCTGCAACCCGTTCCCTTTTTGCTAGATGAACGAACGTCTCTCCACATGCTCAGTTCTGAGAGATAAGTGCGTGTGAAAGCCGTCCTTCACCTAGCTTGTTGGGAACACAAAGATTCTTTTCACTTGCAAACTCCACTCCATTCATATATATGGGGAGGTACTAGCTGCAACAAGATTTTACAGTGAAAACTGCAGGAACTTGAAACCGGCACTAGGAAACAGACTGAGAAACCAGAGTAAAAGTTTCTCCTGTGACCCGTTCCTTTGTGCTAGATGAACGAACGTCTCTCCACATGCTCAGTTCTGAGAGATAAGTGTGTGTGAAAGCCGTCCTTCACCTAGCTTGTTGGGAACACAAAGTTTCTTTTCAGCTGTAAACTCCACTCCATACATATATACGGGGAGGTACTAGCTCCAACTCGGTTTTACAGTGAAAACTGCAGGAACTTCACACCGGCACTAGGAAACAGACTGAGAAACTAGTGTAAAAGTTTCTCCTGCATCCCGTTCCCTTTGTGCTAGATGAACGAACGTCTCTCCACATGCTCAGTTCTGAGAGATAAGTGTGTGTGAAAGCCGTCCTTCACATAGCTTGTTGGCTACACAAAGTTTCTTTTCAGTTGCAAACTCCACTCCATACATATATATGGGGAGGTACTAGCTCCAACTCGGTTTTACAGTGAAAACTGCAGGAACTTCAAACCGGCACTAGGAAACAGACTGAGAAACCAGAGTAAAAGTTTCTCCTGCAACCCGTTCCCTTTGTGCTAGATGAACGAACGTCTCTCGACATGCTCAGTTCTGAGAGATAAGTGTGTGTGAAAGCCGTCCTTCAACTAGCTTGTTGGGAACACAAAGATTCTTTTCACTTGCAAACTCCACTCCATACATATATATTTTTAGGTACTAGCTCCAACTCGGTTGTACAGTGAAAACTGCAGGAACTTCAAACCGGCACTAGGAAACAGACTGAGAAACCAGAGTAAAAGTTTCTCCTGCAACCCGTTCCCTTTGTGCTAGATGAACGAACGTCTCTCCACATGCTCAGTTCTGAGAGATAAGTGTGTGTGAAAGCCGTCCTTCACATAGCTTGTTGGCTACACAAAGTTTCTTTTCAGTTGCAAACTCCACTCCATACATATATATGGGGAGGTACTAGCTCCAACTCCGTTTTACAGTGAAAACTGCAGGAACTTCAAAACGGCACTAGGAAACAGACTGAGAAACCAGAGTAAAAGTTTCTCCTGCAACCCGTTCCCTTTGTGCTAGATGAACGAACGTCTCTCCACATGCTCAGTTCTGAGAGATAAGTGAGTGTGAAAGCCGAACTTCACTTAGCTTGTTGGGAACACAAAGTTTCTTTTCACTTGCAAACTCCACTCCATACATATATATGGGGAGGTACTAGCTCCAACAAGATTTTACTGTGAAAACTGCAGGAACATCAAACCGGCACTAGGAAACAGCCTGAGAAACCAGAGTAAAAGTTTCTCCTGCAACCCATTCCCTTTGTGCTAGATGAACGAACGTCTCTCCACATGCTCAGTTCTGAGAGATAAGTGTGTGTGAAAGCCGTCCTTCACCTAGCTTGTTGGGAACACAAAGTTTCTTTTCACTTGCAAACTCCACTCCTTTCATATATATGGGGAGGTACTAGCTCCAACTCGGTTTTACAGTGAAAACTGCAGGAACTTGAAACCGGCACTAGGAAACAGACTGAGAAACCAGAGTAAAAGTTTCTCCTGCAACCCGTTCCCTTTGTGCTAGATGAACGAACGTCTCTCCACATGCTCAGTTCTGAGAGATAAGTGTGTGAAAGCCGTCCTTCACCTAGCTTGTTGGGAACACAAAGTTTCTTTTCACTTGCAAACTCCACTCCATTCATATATATGGGGAGGTACTAGCTGCAACAATGTTTTACAGTGAAAACTGCAGGAAATTGAAACCGGCACTAGGAAACAGACTGAGAAACCAGAGTAAAAGTTTCTCCTGTAACCCGTTCCCTTTGTGCTAGATGAACGAACGTCTCTCCACATGCTCAGTTCTGAGAGATAAGTGTGTGTGAAAGCCGTCCTTCACCTAGCTTGTTGGGAAGACAAAGTTTCTTTTCACTTGCAAACTCCACTCCATACATATATACGGGGAGGTACTAGCTCCAACTCGGTTTTACAGTGAAAACTGCAGGAACTTGAAACCGGCACTAGGAAACAGACTGAGAAACCAGAGTAAAAGTTTCTCCTGCAACCCGTTCCCTTTGTGCTAGATGAACGAACGTCTCTCCACTTGCTCAGTTCTGAGAGATAAGTGTGTGTGAAAGCCGTCCTTCACATAGCTTGTTGGCTACACAAAGTTTCTTTTCAGTTGCAAACTCCACTCTATACATATATATGGGGAGGTACTAGCCTCAAATCGGTTTTACAGTGAAAACTGCAGGAACTTCAAACCGGCACTAGGAAACAGACTGAGAAACCAGAGTAAAAGTTTCTCCTGCAACCCGTTCCCTTTGTGCTAGAAAACGAACGTCTCTCCACATGCTCAGTTCTGAATAGATAAGTGTGTGTGAAAGCCGTCCTTCACCTAGCTTGTTGGGAACACAAAGTTTTTTTTCAATTGCGAACCCCACTCCATTCATATATATGGGAAGGTACTAGCTCCAACTCGGTTTTACAGTGAAAACTGCAGGAATTTCAAACAGGCACTAGGAAACAGACTGAGAAACCAGAGTAAAAGTTTCTCCTGCAACACGTTCCCTTTGTGCTAGATGAACGAACGTCTCTCCACATGTTCAATTTTGAGAGATAAATGAATGTGAAAGCCGTCCTTCATCTAGCTTGTTGGGAACACAAAGTTTCTTGTCACTTGCAAAATCCAATCCATACATATATATGGGGAGGTACTAGCTCCAACTCGGTTTTACAGTGAAAACTGTAGGAACTTCAAACCGACACTAGGAAACAGACTGAGAAACCAGAGTAAAAGTTTCTCCTGCAACCCGTAACCTTTTTGCTAGATGAATGAACGTGTCTCCACAAGCTCAGTTCTGAGAGATAAGTTTGTGTGAAAGCCGTCCTTCACATAGCTTGTTGGCTACACAAAGTTTCTTTTCAGTTGCAAACTCCACTCCATACATATATATGGGGAGGTACTAGCTCCAACTCGGTTTTACTGTGAAAACTGCAGGAACTTCAAACCGGCACTAGGAAACAGACTGAGAAACCAGAGTAAAAGTTTCTCCTGCAAACCGTTCCCTTTGTGCTAGATGAACGAACGTCTGTCCACATGCTCAGTTCGCAGAGATAAGTGTGTGTGAAAGCCGTCTTTCACCTAGCTTGTTGGCTACACAAAGTTTCTTTTCAGTTGCAAACTCCACTCCATACATATATATGGGGAGGTACTAGCTCCAACTCGGTTTTACTGTGAAAACTGCAGGATATTCAATCCGGCACTAGGAAACAGACTGAGAAACCAGAGTAAAAATTTCCCCTGCAACCCGTTCCCTTTGTGCTAGATGAACGAACGTCTCTCCACATGCTCAGTTCTGAGAGATAAGTGTGTGTGAAACCGTCCTTCACCTAGCTTGTTGGGAACACAAAGTTTTTTTTCACTTGCAAACTCCACTCCATACATATATATGGGAAGGTACTAGCTCCAACTCTGTTTTACAGTGAAAACTGCAGGAACTTCAAACCGGCACTAGGAAAGAGACTGAGAATGCAGAGTAAAAGTTTCTCCTGCAACCCGTTCCCTTTGTGCTAGATGAACGAACGTCTCTCCACATGTTCAGTTTTGAGAGATAAATGAATGTGAAAGCCGTCCTTCATCTAGCTTGTTGGGAACACAAAGTTTCTTTTCACTTGCAAAATCCAATCCATACATATATATGGGGAGGTACTAGCTCCAACTCGATTTTACAGTGAAAACTGCAGGAACTTGAAACCGGCACTAGGAAACAGACTGAGAAACCAGAGTAAAAGTTTCTCCTGCAAATCGTTCCCTTTGTGCTATATGAACGAACGTCTCTCCACATGCTCAGTTCTGACAGATAAGTGTGTGTGAAAGCCGTCCTTCAACTAGCTTGTTGGGAACACAAAGTTTCATTTCACTTGCAAACTCCACTCCATACATATATATGGGGAGGTACTAGCTCCAACTCGGTTTTACAGTGATAACTGCAGGAACTTCAAACCGGCACTAGGAAACAGACTGAGAAACCAGAGTAAAAGTTTCTCCTGCAACCCGTTCCCTTTCTGCTAGATGAACGAACGTCTCTCCACATGCTCAGTTCTGAGAGATAAGTGTGTGTGAAAGCCGTCCTTCACCTAGCTTGTTGGGAACACAAAGTTTCTTTTCACTTGCAAACTCCACTCCATAAATATATATGGGGAGGTACTAACTCCAACTCGGTTTTACAGTGAAAACTGCAGGAATTTCTAACCGGCGCTAGGAAACAGACTGAGAAACCAGAGTAAATGTTTCTCCTGCAACCCGTTCCCTTTGTGCTAGATGAACGAAAGTCTCTCCACATGCTCAGTTCTGAGAGATAAGTGTGTGTGAAAGCCGTCCTTCAACTAGCTTGTTGGGAACACCAAGTTTCTTTTCACTTGCATACTCCAATCCATACATATATATGGGGAGGTACTAGCTCCAACTCGGTTTTACAGTGAAAACTGCAGGAACTTCAAACAGGCACTAGGAAACAGACTGAGAAACCAGAGTAAAAGTTTCTCCTGCAACCCGTTCCCTTTGTGCTAGATGAACGAACGTCTCTCCACATGCTCAGTTCTGAGAGATAAGTGTGTGTGAAAGCCGTCCTTCACCTAGCTTGTTGGGAACACAAAGTTTCTTTTCAGTTGCAAATTCCACTTCATACATATATATGGGTAGGTACTAGCTCCAACTCGGTTTTACAGTGAAAAATTTAGGAACTTCTAACCGGCGCTAGGAAACAGAATGAGAAAACTGAGTAAAAGTTTCTCCTGCAACCCGTTCCCTTTGTGCTAGATGAACGAACGTCTCTCCACATGCTCAGTTCTGAGAGATAAGTGTGTGTGAAAGTCGTATTTCACTTAGCTTGTTGGGAACACAAAGTTTCTTTTAACTTGACATCTCCACTCCATACATATATATGGGGAGGTACTAGCTCCAACTCGGTTTTACAGTGAAAACTGCAGGAACTTCAAACCGGCACTAGGAAACAGACTGAGAAACCAGAGTAAAAGTTTCTCCTGCAACCCGTTCCCTTTGTGCTAAATGAACGAACGTCTATCCACATGCTCTGTTCGGAGAGATATGGGTGTGTGAAAGCCGTCCTTCACCTAGCTTGTTGGGAACAGAAAGTTTCTTTTCAGTTGCAAACTCCACTCCATACATATATATGGGGAGGTACTAGCTCCAACTCGGGTTTACAGTGAAAACTGCAGGAACTTCTAACCGGCGCTAGGAAACAGACTGAGAAACCAGAGTAAATGTTTCTCCTGCAACCCGTTCCCTTTGTGCTAGATGAACGAACGTCTCTCCACATGCTCATTTCTGAGAGATAAGTGTGTGTGAAAGCCGTCCTTCAACTAGCTTGTTGGGAACACAAAGTTTCTTTTCACTTGCAAACTCCTCTCCATACATATATATGGGGAGGTACTAGCTCCAACTCGGTTTTACAGTGAAAACTGCAGGAACTTCAAACAGGCACTAGGAAACAGACTGAGAAACCAGAGTAAAAGTTTCTCCTGCAACCCGTTCCCTTTGTGCTAGATGAACGAACGTCTCTCCACATGCTCAGTACTGAGAGATAAGTGTGTGTGAAAGCCGTCCTTCACCTAGCTTGTTGGGAACACAAAGTTTCTTTTCACTTGCAAACTCCATTTCATACATATATATGAGGAGGTACTAGCTCCAACTCGGTTTTACAGTGTAAACTGCAGGAACTTCAAAACGGCACTTGGAAACAGACTGAGAAACCAGAGTAAAAGTTTCTCCTGCAACCCGATCCCTTTGTGCTAGATGAACGAACGTCTGTCCACATGCTCCGTTCTGAGGGATAAGTATGTGTGAAAGCCGTCCTTCACCTAGCTTGTTGGGAACACAAAGTTTCTTTTCAGTTGCAAATTCCACTCCATACATATATATGGGTAGGTACTAGCTCCAACTCGGTTTTACAGTGAAAAATGCAGGAACTTCTAACCGGCGCTAGGAAACAGACTGAGAAAACTGAGTAAAATTTCTCCTGCAACCCGTTCCCTTTGTGCTAGATGAACGAACGTCTCTCCACATGCTCAGTTCTGAGAGATAATTGTGTGTGAAAGTCGTACTTCACTTAGCTTGTTGGGAACACAAAGTTTCTTTTAACTTGACATCTCCACTCCATACATATATATGGGGAGGTACTAGCTCCAAATCGGTTTTACAGTGAAAACTGCAGGAACTTCAAACCGGCACTAGGAAACAGACTGAGAAACCAGAGTAAAAGTTTCTCATGCAACCCGTTCACTTTGTGCTAAATGAACGAACGTCTATCCACATGCTCTGTTCGGAGAGATAAGTGTGTGTGAAAGCCGTCCTTCACCTAGCTTATTGCGAACAGAAAGTTTCTTTTCACTTGCAAACTCCACTCCATACATATATATATGGGGAGGTACTAGCTCCAACTAGGTTTTACAGTGAAAACTGCAGGAACTTCAAACCGGCACTAGGAAACAGAATGAGAATCCAGAGTAAAAGTTTCTCCTGCAACCCGTTCCCTTTGTGCTAGATGAACGAAAGTCTCTCCACATGCTCAGTACTGAGAGATAAGTGTGTGTGAAAGCCATCCTTCACCTAGCTTGTTGGGAACACAAAGTTTCTTTTCACTTGCAAACTCCACTCCATACATATACATGGGGAGGTACTAGCTCCAAATCGGTTTTACAGTGAAAACTGCAGGAACTTCAAAACGGCACTAGGAAACAGACTGAGAAATCAGAGTAAAAGTTTCTCCTGCAACCCGATCCCTTTGTGCTAGATGAACGAACGTCTCTCCACATGCTCAGTTCTGAGAGATAAGTGTGTGAAAGCCGTCCTTCACCTAGCTTGTTGGGAACACAAAGTTTCTTTTCACTTGCAAACTCCACTCCATTCATATATATGGGGAGGTACTAGCTGCAACAAGGTTTTACATTGAAAACTGCAGGAACTTGAAACCGGCACTAGGAAACAGACTAAGAAACCAGAGTAAAAGTTTCTCCTGTAACCCGTTCCTTTGTGCTAGATGAACGAATGTCTCTCCACATGCTCAGTTCTGAGAGATAAGTGTGTGAAAGCCGTCCTTCACCTAGCTTGTTGGGAACACAAAGTTTCTTTTCACTTGACATCTCCACTCCATACATATATATGGGGAGGTACTAGCTCCAACTCGGTTTTACAGTGAAAACTGCAGGAACTTCAAACCGGCACTAGGATCAGACTGAGAAACCAGAGTAAAAGTTTCTCCTGCAACCCGTTCCCTTTGTGCTAGATGAACGAACGTCTCTCCACATGCTCAGTACTGAGAGATAAGTGTGTGTGAAAGCCGTCCTTCACCTAGCTTGTTGGGAACACAAAGTTTCTTTTAAATTGCTATCTCCACTCCATACATATATATGGTGATGTACTAGCTCCAACTCGGGTTTACAGTGAAAAATGCAGGAACTTGAAACCGGCACTAGGAAACAGACTGAGAAAACAGAGTAAAAGTTTCTCCTGCAACCCGTTCCCTTTGTGCTAGATGAACGAACGTCTCTCCACTTGCTCAGTTCTAAGAGATAAGTGTGTGTGAAAGCCGTCCTTCAACTAGCTTGTTGGGAACACAAAGTTTATTTTCACTTGCAAACTCCATTCCATACATATATATGGGGAGGTACTAGCTCCAACTTGGTTTTACAGTGAAAACTGCAGGAACTTCAAACCGGCACTAGGAAACAGACTTAGAAACCAGAGTAAAAGTTTCTCCTGAAACCCGTTCCCTTTGTGCTTGATGAACGAACGTCTATACACATGCTCTGTTAGGAGAGATAAGTGTGTGTGGAAGCCATCCTTCACCTATCATGTTGGGAACACAAAGTTTCTTTTCACTTGCAAACACCACTCCATACATATATATGGATAGGTACAAGCTCCAACTCGTTTTTAAAGTGAAAACTGCAGGAAATTCAAACCGGCACTACGAAACAGACTGAGAAACCAGAGAAAAGTTTCTCCTGCAACCCGTTCCCTTTGTGCTAGATGAACGAACGTCTCTCCACATGCTCAGTTCTGAGAGATAAGTGTGTGTGAAAGCCGTCCTTCACCTAGCTTGTTGGGAACACAAAGTTTCTTTTCACTTGCAAACTCCATTCCATACATATATATGGGGAGGCACTAGCTCCAACTCGGTTTTACAGTGTAAACTGCAGGAACTTCAAAACGGCACTAGGAGACAGACTGAGAAACCAAACTAAAAGTTTCTCCTGCAACCCGATCCCTTTGTGCTAGATGAACGAACGTCTGTCCACATGCTCCGTTCTGAGGGATAAGTATGTGTGAAAGCCGTCCTTCACCTAGCTTGTTGGGAACACAAAGTTTCTTTTAACTTACAAACTCCACTCCATACATATATATGGGGAGGTAATAGCTCCAACTCGGTTTTACAGTGAAAACTGCAGGAACTTCTAACCGGCGCTAGGAAACAGACTGAGAAACCAGAGTAAAAGTTTCTCCTGCAACCCGTTCCCTTTGTGCTAGATGAACGAACGTCTCTCCACATGCTCAGTTCTGAGAGATAAGTGTGTGTGAAAGCCGTACTTCACCTAGCTTGTTGGCTACACAATGTTTCTTTTCAGTTGCAAACTCCACTCCATACATATATATGGGGAGGTTCTAGCTCCAACTCGGTTTTACAGAGAAAACTGCAGGAACTTCAAACCGGCACTAGGAAACAGACTGAGAAACCAGAGTAAAAGTTTCTCCTGCAACCCGTTCCTTTTGTGCTAAATGAACGAACGTCTCTCCACATGCTCAGTTCTAAGAGATAAGTGTGTGTGAAAGCCGTCCTTCAACTAGCTTGTTGGGAACACAAAGTTTCTTTTCACTTGCAAACTCCACTCCAAACATATATATGGGGAGGTACTAGCTCCAACACGGTTTTACAGTGAAAACTGCAGGAACTTCAAACCGGCACTAGGAAACAGACTGAGAAACCAGAGTAAAAGTTTCTCCTGCAACCCGTTCACTTTCTGCTAGATGAACGAACGTCTCTCCACATGCTCAGTTCTGAGAGATAAGTGTGTGTGAAAGCCGTCCTTCACCTAGCTTTTTGGGAACACAAAGTTTCTTTTCACTTGCAAACTCCACTCCATACATATATATGGGGAGGTACTAGCTCCAACTCGGTTTTACAGTGAAAACTGCAGGAACTTCTAACCGGCGCTAGGAAACAGACTGAGAAACCAGAGTAAAAGTTTCTCCTGCAACCCGTTCCCTTTGTGCTAGATGAACGAACGTCTCTCCACATGCTCAGTTCTGAGAGATAAGTGTGTGTGAAAGCCGTCCTTCACCTAGCTTGTTGGCAACACAAAGTTTCTTTTCACTTGCAAACCCCACTCCATACATATATATGGAGAGGTACTAGCTCCAAATCGGTTTTACAGTGAAAACTGCAGGAACTTCAAACCGGCACTAGGAAACAGACTGAGAAACCAGAGTAAAAGTTTCTCCTGAAACCCGTTCCCTTTGTGCTAGATGAACGAACGTCTATACACATGCTCTGTTCGGAGAGATAAGTGTGTGTGGAAGCCATCCTTCACCTATCATGTTGGGAACACAAAGTTTCTTTTCACTTGCAAACACCACTCCATTCATATATATGGATAGGTACAAGCTCCAACTCGTTTTTAAAGTGAAAACTGCAGGAAATTCAAACCGGCACTACGAAACAGACTGAGAAACCAGAGAAAAGTTCCTCCTGCAACCCGTTCCCTTTGTGCTAGATGAACGAACGTCTCTCCACATGCTCAGATGTGAGAGATAAGTGTGTGTTAAAGCCATCCTTCACCTAGCTTGTTGGGAACACAAAGTTTCTTTTCACTTGCAAACTCCATTCCATACATATATATGGGGAGGCACTAGCTCCAACTCGGTTTTACAGTGTAAACTGCAGGAACTTCTAAACGGCACTAGGAAACAGACTGAGAAACCAAACTAAAAGTTTCTCCTGCAACCCGATCCCTTTGTGCTAGATGAACGAACGTCTGTCCACATGCTCCGTTCTGAGGGATAAGTATGTGTGAAAGCCGTCCTTCACCTAGCTTGTTGGGAACACAAAGTTTCTTTTCAGTTGCAAATTCCACTCCATACATATATATGGGTAGGTACTAGCTCCAACTCGGTTTTACAGTGGAAAAATGCAGGAAATTCTAACCGGCGCTAGGAAACAGACTGAGAAAACTGAGTAAAAGTTTCTCCTGCAACCCGTTCCCTTTGTGCTAGATGAACGAACGTCTCTCCACATGCTCAGTTCTGAGAGATAAGTGTGTGTGAAAGTCGTACTTCACTTAGCTTGTTGGGAACACAAAGTTTCTTTTAACTTGACATCTCCACTCCATACATATATATGGGGAGGTACTAGCTCCAACTCGGTTTTACAGTGAAAACTGCAGGAACTTCAAACCGGCACTAGGAAACAGACTGAGAAACCAGAGTAAAAGTTTCTCCTGCAACCCGTTCCCTTTGTGCTAAATGAACGAACGTCTATCCACATGCTCTGTTCGGAGAGATAAGTGTGTGTGAAAGCCGTCCTTCACCTAGCTTGTTGGGAACAGAAAGTTTCTTTTCACTTGCAAACTCCACTCCATACATATATATATGGGGAGGTACTAGCTCCAACTCGGTTTTACAGTGAAAACTGCAGGAACTTCAAACCGGCACTAGGAAACAGACTGAGAAACCAGAGTAAAAGTTTCTCCTGCAACCCGTTCCCTTTGTGCTAGATGAACGAACGTCTCTCCACATGCTCAGTTCTGAGAGATAAGTGTGTGTGAAAGCCGTCCTTCACCTAGCTTGTTGGGAAGACAAAGTTTCTTTTCACTTGCAAACTCCACTCCATACATATATATGGGGAGGTACTAGCTCCAACTCGGTTTTACAGTGAAAACTGCAAGAAATTCAAACCGGCACTAGGAAACAGACTGAGAAACCAGAGTAAAAGTTTCTCCTGCAACCCGTTCCCTTTGTGCTAGATGAACGAACGTCTCTCCACATGCTCAGTTCTGAGAGATAAGTGTGTGTGAAAGCCGTCCTTCACCTAGCTTGTTGGGAACACAAAGTTTCTTTTCACTTGCAAACTCCACTCCATACATATATATTGGGAGGTACTAGCTCCAACTCGGTTTTACAGTGTAAACTGCAGGAACTTCAAAACGGCACTAGGAAACAGACTGAGAAACCAGACTAAAAGTTTCTCCTGCAACCCGATCACTTTGTGCAAGATGAACGAACGTCTGTCCACATGCTACTTTCTGAGAGATAAGTATGTGTGAAATCCGTCCTTCACCTAGCTTGTTGGGAACACAAAGTTTCTTTTCAGTTGCAAATTCCACTCCATACATATATATAGGGAGGTACTAGCTCCAACTCGGTTTTACAGTGAAAATTGCAGGAACTTCTAACCGGCGCTAGGAAACAGACTGAGAAACCAGAGTAAAAGTTTCTCCTGCAACCGGTTCCCTTTGTGCTAGATGAACGAACGTCTCTCCACATGCTCAGTTCTGAGAGATAAGTGTGTGTGAAAGCCGTCCTTCACCTAGCTTGTTGGGAAGACAAAGTTTCTTTTCACTTGCAAACTCCACTCCATACATATATACGGGGAGGTACTAGCTCCAACTCGGTTTTACAGTGAAAACTGCAGGAACTTCTAACCGGCGCTAGGAAACAGACTGAGAAACCAGAGTAAAAGTTTCTCCTGCAACCCGTTCCCTTTGTGCTAGATGAACGAACGTCTCTCCACATGCTCTGTTCTGAGAGATAAGTGTGTGTGAAAGCCGTCCTTCAACTAGCTTGTTGGCAACACAAAGTTTCTTTTAACTTGACATCTCCACTCCATACATATATATGGGGAGGTACTAGCTCCAACTCGGTTTTACACTGAAAACTGCAGGAACTTCAAACAGGCACTAGGAAACAGACTGAGAAACCAGAGTAAAAGTTTCTCCTGCAACCCGTTCCCTTTGTGCTAGATGAACGAACGTCTATACACATGCTCTGTTCGGAGAGATAAGTGTGTGTGGAAGCCATCCTTCACCTATCATGTTGGGAACACAAAGTTTCTTTTCACTTGCAAACACCACTCCATACATATATATGGATAGGTACAAGCTCCAACTCGTTTTTAAAGTGAAAACTGCAGGAAATTCAAACCGGCACTAGGAAACAGACTGAGAAACCAGAGAAAAGTTTCTCCTTCAACCGGTTCCCTTTGTGCTAGATGAACGAACGTCTCTCCACATGCTCAGTTCTGAGAGATAAGTGTGTGTGAAAGCCGTCCTTCACCTAGCTTGTTGGGAACACAAAGTTTCTTTTCACTTGCCAACTCCATTCCATACATATATATGGGGAGGTACTAGCTCCAACTCGGTTTTACAGTGTAAAATGCAGGAACTTCAAAACGGCACTAGGAAACAGACTGAGAAACCAAACTAAAAGTTTCTCCTGCAACCCGATCCCTTTGTGCTAGATGAACGAACGTCTGTCCACATGCTCCGTTCTGAGGGATAAGTATGTGTGAAAGCCGTCCTTCACATAGCTTGTTGGGAACACAAAGTTTCTTTTCAGTTGCAAATTCCACTCCATACATATATGGGTAGGTACTAGCTCCAACTCGGTTTTACAGTGAAAAATGCAGAAACTTCTAACCGGCGCTAGGAAACAGACTGAGAAAACTGAGTAAAAGTTTCTCCTGCAACCCGTTCCCTTTGTGCTAGATGAACGAACGTCTCTCCACATGCTCAGTTCTGACAGATAAGTGTGTGTGAAAGTCGTACTTCACTTAGCTTGTTGGGAACACAAAGTTTCTTTTAACTTGACATCTCCACTCCATACATATATATGGGGAGGTACTAGCTCCAACTCGGTTTTACAGTGAAAACTGCAGGAACTTCAAACCGGCACTAGTAAACAGACTGAGAAACCAGAGTAAAAGTTTCTCCATCAACCCGTTCCCTTTGTGCTAAATGAACGAACGTCTATCCACATGCTCTGTTCGGAGAGATAAGTGTGTGTGAAAGCCGTCCTTCACCTAGCTTGTTGGGAACAGAAAGTTCCTTTTCACTTGCAAACTCCACTCCATACATATATATATGGGGAGGTACTAGCTCCAACTCGGTTTTACAGTGAAAACTGCAGGAACTTCAAACCGGCACTAGGAAACAGACTGAGAAACCAGAGTAAAAGTTTCTCCTGCAACCCGATCCCTTTGTGCTAGATGAACGAACGTCTCTCCACATGCTCAGTTCTGAGAGATAAGTGTGTGTGGAAGCCGTCCTTCACCTATCATGTTGGGAACACAAAGTTTCTTTTCACTTGCAAACACCACTCCATACATATATATGGGTAGGTACAAGCTCCAACTCGGTTTTAAGGTGAAAACTGCAGGAAACTCAAACCGGCACTAGGAAACAGAATGAGAAACCAGAGTAAAAGTTTCTCCTGCAACCCGTTCCCTTTGTGCTAGATGAACGAACGTCTCTCCACATGCTCAGTTCTGAGAGATAAGTGTGTGTGAAAGCCATCCTTCACCTAGCTTGTTGGGAACACAAAGTTTCTTTTCACTTGCAAACTCCACTCCATACATATATATGGGGAGGTACTAGCTCCAAATCGGTTTTACAGTGAAAACTGCAGGAACTTCAAACAGGCACTAGGAAACAGACTGAGAAATCAGAGTAAAAGTTTCTCCTGCAAACCGATCCCTTTGTGCTAGATGAACGAACGTCTCTCCACATGCTCAGTTCTGAGAGATAAGTGTGTGTGAAAGTCGTACTTCACTTAGCTTGTGGGGAACACAAAGTTTCTTTTAACTTGACATCTCCACTCCATACATATATATGGGGAGGTACTAGCTCCAACTCGGTTTTACAGTGAAAACTGCAGGAACTTCAAACCGGCACTAGGAAACAGACTGAGAAACCAGAGTAAAAGTTTCTCCTGCAACCCGTTCCCTTTGTGCTAAATGAACGAACGTCTATCCACATGCTCTGTTCGGAGAGATAAGTGTGTGTGAAAGCCGTCCTTCACCTAGCTTGTTGGGAACAGAAAGTTTCTTTTCACTTGCAAACTCCACTCCATACATATATATATGGGGAGGTACTAGCTCCAACTCGGTTTTACAGTGAAAACTGCAGGAACTTCAAACCGGCACTAGGAAACAGACTGAGAAACCAGAGTAAAAGTTTCTCCTGCAACCCGTTCCCTTTGTGCTAGATGAACGAACGTCTCTCCACATGCTCAGTTCTGAGAGATAAGTGTGTGTGAAAGCCGTCCTTCACCTAGCTTGTTGGGAAGACAAAGTTTCTTTTCACTTGCAAACTCCACTCCATACATATATATGGGGAGGTACTAGCTCCAACTCGGTTTTACAGTGAAAACTGCAGGAAATTCAAACCGGCACTAGGAAACAGACTGAGAAACCAGAGTAAAAGTTTCTCCTGCAACCCGTTCCCTTTGTGCTAGATGAACGAAAGTCTCTCCACATGCTCAGTTCTGAGAGATAACTGTGTGTGAAAGCCGTCCTTCACCTAGCTTGTTGGGAACACAAAGATTCTTTTCACTTGCAAACTCCACTCCATACATATATATTGGGAGGTACTAGCTCCAACTCGGTTTTACAGTGTAAACTGCAGGAACTTCAAACCGGCACTAGGAAACAGACTGAGAAACCAGACTAAAAGTTTCTCCTGCAACCCGATCACTTTGTGCAAGATGAACGAACGTCTGTCCACATGCTACTTTCTGAGAGATAAGTATGTGTGAAAGCCGTCCTTCACCTAGCTTGTTGGGAACACAAAGTTTCTTTTCAGTTGCAAATTCCACTCCATACATATATATAGGGAGGTACTAGCTCCAACTCGGTTTTACAGTGAAAATTGCAGGAACTTCTAACCGGCGCTAGGAAACAGACTGAGAAACCAGAGTAAAAGTTTCTCCTGCAACCCGTTCCCTTTGTGCTAGATGAACGAACGTCTCTCCACATGCTCAGTTCTGAGAGATAAGTGTGTGTGAAAGCCATCCTTCACCTAGCTTGTTGGGAACACAAAGTTTCTTTTCACTTGCAAACTCCACTCCATACATATATATGGGGAGGTACTAGCTCCAAATCGGTTTTACAGTGAAAACTGCAGGAACTTCAAAACGGCACTAGGAAACAGACTGAGAAATCAGAGTAAAAGTTTCTCCTGCAAACCGATCCCTTTGTGCTAGATGAACGAACGTCTCTCCACATGCTCAGTTCTGAGAGATAAGTGTGTGTGAAAGTCGTACTTCACTTAGCTTGTGGGGAACACAAAGTTTCTTTTAACTTGACATCTCCACTCCATACATATATATGGGGAGGTACTAGCTCCAACTCGGTTTTACAGTGAAAACTGCAGGAACTTCAAACCGGCACTAGGAAACAGACTGAGAAACCAGAGTAAAAGTTTCTCCTGCAATCCGTTCCCTTTGTGCTAAATGAACGAACGTCTATCCACATGCTCTGTTCGGAGAGATAAGTGTGTGTGAAAGCCGTCCTTCACCTAGCTTGTTGGGAACAGAAAGTTTCTTTTCACTTGCAAACTCCACTCCATACATATATATATGGGGAGGTACTAGCTCCAACTCGGTTTTACAGTGAAAACTGCAGGAACTTCAAACCGGCACTAGGAAACAGACTGAGAAACCAGAGTAAAAGTTTCTCCTGCAACCCGTTCCCTTTGTGCTAGATGAACGAACGTCTCTCCACATGCTCAGTTCTGAGAGATAAGTGTGTGTGAAAGCCGTCCTTCACCTAGCTTGTTGGGAAGACAAAGTTTCTTTTCACTTGCAAACTCCACTCCATACATATATATGGGGAGGTACTAGCTCCAACTCGGTTTTACAGTGAAAACTGCAGGAAATTCAAACCGGCACTAGGAAACAGACTGAGAAACCAGAGTAAAAGTTTCTCCTGCAACCCGTTCCCTTTGTGCTAGATGAACGAAAGTCTCTCCACATGCTCAGTTCTGAGAGATAACTGTGTGTGAAAGCCGTCCTTCACCTAGCTTGTTGGGAACACAAAGATTCTTTTCACTTGCAAACTCCACTCCATACATATATATTGGGAGGTACTAGCTCCAACTCGGTTTTACAGTGTAAACTGCAGGAACTTCAAAACGGCACTAGGAAACAGACTGAGAAACCAGACTAAAAGTTTCTCCTGCAACCCGATCACTTTGTGCAAGATGAACGAACGTCTGTCCACATGCTACTTTCTGAGAGATAAGTATGTGTGAAAGCCGTCCTTCACCTAGCTTGTTGGGAACACAAAGTTTCTTTTCAGTTGCAAATTCCACTCCATACATATATATAGGGAGGTACTAGCTCCAACTCGGTTTTACAGTGAAAATTGCAGGAACTTCTAACCGGCGCTAGGAAACAGACTGAGAAACCAGAGTAAAAGTTTCTCCTGCAACCGGTTCCCTTTGTGCTAGATGAACGAACGTCTCTCCACATGCTCAGTTCTGAGAGATAAGTGTGTGTGAAAGCCGTCCTTAACCTAGCTTGTTGGGAAGACAAAGTTTCTTTTCACTTGCAAACTCCACTCCATACATATATACGGGGAGGTACTAGCTCCAACTCGGTTTTACAGTGAAAACTGCAGGAACTTCTAACCGGCGCTAGGAAACAGACTGAGAAACCAGAGTAAAAGTTTCTCCTGCAACCCGTTCCCTTTGTGCTAAATGAACGAACGTCTCTCCACATGCTCTGTTCGGAGAGATAAGTGTGTGTGAAAGCCGTCCTTCACCTAGCTTGTTGGGAACAGAAAGTTTCTTTTCACTTGCAAACTCCACTCCATACATATATATATGGGGAGGTACTAGCTCCAACTCGGTTTTACAGTGAAAACTGCAGGAACTTCAAACCGGCACTAGGAAACAGACTGAGAAACCGGAGTAAAAGTTTCTCCTGCAACCCGTTCCCTTTGTGCTAGATGAACGAACGTCTCTCCACATGCTCAGTTCTGAGAGATAAGTGTGTGTGAAAGCCGTCCTTCACCTAGCTTGTTGGGAAGACAAAGTTTCTTTTCACTTGCAAACTCCACTCCATACATATATATGGGGAGGTACTAGCTCCAACTCGGTTTTACAGTGAAAACTGCAGGAAATTCAAACCGGCACTAGGAAACAGACTGAGAAACCAGAGTAAAAGTTTCTCCTGCAACCCGTTCCCTTTGTGCTAGATGAACGAACGTCTCTCCACATGCTCAGTTCTGAGAGATAAGTGTGTGTGAAAGCCGTCCTTCACCTAGCGTGTTGGGAACACAAAGTTTCTTTTCAGTTGCAAATTCCACTCCATACATATATATAGGGAGGTACTAGCTCCAACTCGGTTTTATAGTGAAAATTGCAGGAACTTCTAACCGGCGCTAGGAAACAGACTGAGAAACCAGAGTAAAAGTTTCTCCTGCAACCGGTTCCCTTTGTGCTAGATGAACGAACGTCTCTCCACATGCTCAGTTCTGAGAGATAAGTGTGTGTGAAAGCCGTCCTTCACCTAGCTTGTTGGGAAGACAAAGTTTCTTTTCACTTGCAAACTCCACTCCATACATATATAAGGGGAGGTACTAGCTCCAACTCGGTTTTACAGTGAAAACTGCAGGAACTTCTAACCGGCGCTAGGAAACAGACTGAGAAACCAGAGTAAAAGTTTCTCCTGCAACCCGTTCCCTTTGTGCTAAATGAACGAACGTCTATCCACATGCTCAGTTCTGAGAGATAAGTGTGTGTGAAAGCCGTCCTTCACCTAGCTTGTTGGGAACAGAAAGTTTCTTTTCACTTGCAAACTCCACTCCATACATATATATATGGGGAGGTACTAGCTCCAACTCGGTTTTACAGTGAAAACTGCAGGAACTTCAAACCGGCACTAGGAAACAGACTGAAAAACCAGAGTAAAAGTTTCTCCTGCAACCCGTTCCCTTTGTGCTAGATGAACGAACGTCTCTCCACATGCTCAGTTTTGAGAGATAAGTGTGTGTGAAAGCCGTCCTTCACCTAGCTTGTTGGGAAGACAAAGTTTCTTTTCACTTGCAAACTCCACTCCATACATATATATGGGGAGGTACTAGCTCCAACTCGGTTTTACAGTGAAAACTGCAGGAAATTCAAACCGGCACTAGGAAACAGACTGAGAAACCAGAGTAAAAGTTTCTCCTGCAACCCGTTCCCTTTGTGCTAGATGAACGAACGTCTCTCCACATGCTCAGTTCTGAGAGATAACTGTGTGTGAAAGCCGTCCTTCACCTAGCTTGTTGGGAACACAAAGTTTCTTTTCACTTGCAAACTCCACTCCATACATATATATTGGGAGGTACTAGCTCCAACTCGGTTTTACAGTGTAAACTGCAGGAACTTCAAAACGGCACTAGGAAACAGACTGAGAAACCAGACTAAAAGTTTCTCCTGCAACCCGATCACTTTGTGCAAGATGAACGAAAGTCTGTCCACATGCTACTTTCTGACAGATAAGTATGTGTGAAAGCCGTCCTTCACCTAGCTTGTTGGGAACAGAAAGTTTCTTTTCACTTGCAAACTCCACTCCATACATATATATATGGGGAGGTACTAGCTCCAACTCGGTTTTACAGTGAAAACTGCAGGAACTTCAAACCGGCACTAGGAAACAGACTGAGAAACCAGAGTAAAAGTTTCTCCTGCAACCCGTTCCTTTTGTGCTAGATGAACGAACGTCTCTCCACATGCTCAGTTCTGAGAGATAAGTGTGTGTGAAAGCCGTCCTTCACCTAGCTTGTTGGGAAGACAAAGTTTCTTTTCACTTGCAAACTCCACTCCATACATATATATGGGGAGGTACTAGCTCCAACTCGGTTTTACAGTGAAAACTGCAGGAAATTCAAACCGGCACTAGGAAACAGACTGAGAAACCAGAGTAAAGTTTCCCCTGCAACCCGTTCCCTTTGTGCTAGATGAACGAACGTCTCTCCACATGCTCAGTTCTGAGAGATAACTGTGTGTGAAAGCCGTCCTTCACCTAGCTTGTTGGGAACACAAAGTTTCTTTTAACTTGACATTTCCACTCCATACATATATATGGGGAGGTACTAGCTCCAACTCGGTTTTACAGTGAAAACTGCAGGAACTTCAAACCGGCACTAGGAATCAGACTGAGAAACCAGAGTAAAAGTTTCTCCTGCAACCCGTTCCCTTTGTGCTAAATGAACGAACGTCTATCCACATGCTATGTTCGGAGAGATAAGTGTGTGTGAAAGCCGTCCTTCACCTAGCTTGTTGGGAACAGAAAGTTTCTTTTCACTTGCAAACTCCACTCCATACATATATATATGGGGAGGTACTAGCTCCAACTCGGTTTTACAGTGAAAACTGCAGGAACTTCAAACCGGCACTAGGAAACAGACTGAGAAACCAGAGTAAAAGTTTCTCCTGCAACCCGTTCCCTTTGTGCTAGATGAACGAACGTCTCTCCACATGCTCAGTTCTGAGAGATAAGTGTGTGTGAAAGCCGTCCTTCACCTAGCTTGTTGGGAACACAAAGTTTCTTTTCACTTGCAAACTCCACTCCATACATATATATGGGGAGGTACTAGCTCCAACTCGGTTTTACAGTGAAAACTGCAGGAAATTCAAACCGGCACTAGGAAACACACTGAGAAACCAGAATAAAAGTTTCTCCTGCAACCCGTTCCCTTTGTGCTAGATGAACGAACGTCTATCCACATGCTCTGTTCGGAGAGATAAGTGTGTGTGAAAGCCGTCCTTCACCTAGCTTGTTGGGAACAGAAAGTTTCTTTTCACTTGCAAACTCCACTCCATACATATATATATGGGGAGGTACTAGCTCCAACTCGGTTTTACAGTGAAAACTGCAGGAACTTCAAACCGGCACTAGGAAACAGACTGAGAAACCAGAGTAAAAGTTTCTCCTGCAACCCGTTCCCTTTGTGCTAGATGAACGAACGTCTCTCCACATGCTCAGTTCTGAGAGATAAGTGTGTGTGAAAGCCGTCCTTCACCTAGCGTGTTGGGAACACAAAGTTTCTTTTCAGTTGCAAATTCCACTCCATACATATATATAGGGAGGTACTAGCTCCAACTCGGTTTTATAGTGAAAATTGCAGGAACTTCTAACCGGCGCTAGGAAACAGACTGAGAAACCAGAGTAAAAGTTTCTCCTGCAACCGGTTCCCTTTGTGCTAGATGAACGAACGTCTCTCCACATGCTCAGTTCTGAGAGATAAGTGTGTGTGAAAGCCGTCCTTCACCTAGCTTGTTGGGAAGACAAAGTTTCTTTTCACTTGCAAACTCCACTCCATACATATATAAGGGGAGGTACTAGCTCCAACTCGGTTTTACAGTGAAAACTGCAGGAACTTCTAACCGGCGCTAGGAAACAGACTGAGAAACCAGAGTAAAAGTTTCTCCTGCAACCCGTTCCCTTTGTGCTAAATGAACGAACGTCTATCCACATGCTCTGTTCGGAGAGATAAGTGTGTGTGAAAGCCGTCCTTCACCTAGCTTGTTGGGAACAGAAAGTTTCTTTTCTCTTGCAAACTCCACTCCATACATATATATATGGGGAGGTACTAGCTCCAACTCGGTTTTACAGTGAAAACTGCAGGAACTTCAAACCGGCACTAGGAAACAGACTGAAAAACCAGAGTAAAAGTTTCTCCTGCAACCCGTTCCCTTTGTGCTAGATGAACGAACGTCTCTCCACATGCTCAGTTCTGAGAGATAAGTGTGTGTGAAAGCCGTCCTTCACCTAGCTTGTTGGGAAGACAAAGTTTCTTTTCACTTGCAAACTCCACTCCATACATATATATGGGGAGGTACTAGCTCCAACTCGGTTTTACAGTGAAAACTGCAGGAAATTCAAACCGGCACTAGGAAACAGACTGAGAAACCAGAGTAAAAGTTTCTCCTGCAACCCGTTCCCTTTGTGCTAGATGAACGAACGTCTCTCCACATGCTCAATTCTGAGAGATAACTGTGTGTGAAAGCCGTCCTTCTCCTAGCTTGTTGGGAACACAAAGTTTCTTTTCACTTGCAAACTCCACTCCATACATATATATTGGGAGGTACTAGCTCCAACTCGGTTTTACAGTGTAAACTGCAGGAACTTCAAAACGGCACTAGGAAACAGACTGAGAAACCAGAATAAAAGTTTCTCCTGCAACCCGATCACTTTGTGCAAGATGAACGAACGTCTGTCCACATGCTACTTTCTGACAGATAAGTATGTGTGAAAGCCGTCCTTCACCTAGCTTGTTGGGAACAGAAAGTTTCTTTTCACTTGCAAACTCCACTCCATACATATATATATGGGGAGGTACTAGCTCCAACTCGGTTTTACAGTGAAAACTGCAGGAACTTCAAACCGGCACTAGGAAACAGACTGAGAAACCAGAGTAAAAGTTTCTCCTGCAACTCGTTCCCTTTGTGCTAAATGAACGAACGTCTATCCACATGCTCTGTTCGGAGAGATAAGTGTGTGTGAAAGCCGTCCTTCACCTAGCTTGTTGGGAACAGAAAGTTTCTTTTCACTTGCAAACTCCACTCCATACATATATATATGGGGAGGTACTAGCTCCAACTCGGTTTTACAGTGAAAACTGCAGGAACTTCAAACCGGCACTAGGAAACAGACTGAGAAACCAGAGTAAAAGTTTCTCCTGCAACCCGTTCCCTTTGTGCTAGATGAACGAACGTCTCTCCACATGCTCAGTTCTGAGAGATAAGTGTGTGTGAAAGCCGTACTTCACCTAGCTTGTTGGGAAGACAAAGTTTCTTTTCACTTGCAAACTCCACTCCATACATATATATGGGGAGGTACTAGCTCCAACTCGGTTTTACAGTGAAAACTGCAGGAAATTCAAACCGGCACTAGGAAACAGACTGAGAAACCAGAGTAAAAGTTTCTCCTGCAACCCGTTCCCTTTGTGCTAGATGAACGAACGTCTCTCCACATGCTCAGTTCTGAGAGGTAACTGTGTGTGAAAGCCGTCCTTCACCTAGCTTGTTGGGAACACAAAGTTTCTTTTCACTTGCAAACTCCACTCCATACATATATATTGGGAGGTACTAGCTCCAACTCGGTTTTACAGTGTAAACTGCAGGAACTTCAAAACGGCACTAGGAAACAGACTGAGAAACCAGACTAAAAGTTTCTCCTGCAACCCGATCACTTTGTGCAAGATGAACGAACGTCTGTCCACATGCTACTTTCTGAGAGATAAGTATGTGTGAAAGCCGTCCTTCACCTAGCTTGTTGGGAACACAAAGTTTCTTTTCAGTTGCAAATTCCACTCCATACATATATATAGGGAGGTACTAGCTCCAACTCGGTTTTACAGTGAAAATTGCAGGAACTTCTAACCGGCGCTAGGAAACAGACTGAGAAACCAGAGTAAAAGTTTCTCCTGCAACCGGTGCCCTTTGTGCTAGATGAACGAACGTCTCTCCACATGCTCAGTTCTGAGAGATAAGTGTGTGTGAAAGCCGTCCTTCACCTAGCTTGTTGGGAAGACAAAGTTTCTTTTCACTTGCAAACTCCACTCCATACATATATACGGGGAGGTACTAGCTCCAACTCGGTTTTACAGTGAAAACTGCAGGAACTTCTAACCGGCGCTAGGAAACAGACTGAGAAACCAGAGTAAAAGTTTCTCCTGCAACCCGTTCCCTTTGTGCTAAATGAACGAACGTCTATCCACATGCTCTGTTCGGAGAGATAAGTGTGTGTAAAAGCCGTCCTTCACCTAGCTTGTTGGGAACAGAAAGTTTCTTTTCACTTGCAAACTCAACTCCATACATATATATATGGGGAGGTACTAGCTCCAACTCGGTTTTACAGTGAAAACTGCAGGAACTTCAAACCGGCACTAGGAAACAGACTGAGAAACCAGAGTAAAAGTTTCTCCTGCAACCCGTTCCCTTTGTGCTAGATGAACGAATGTCTCTCCACATGCTCAGTTCTGAGAGATAAGTGTGTGTGAAAGCCGTCCTTCACCTAGCTTGTTGGGAAGACAAAGTTTCTTTTCACTTGCAAACTCCACTCCATACATATATATGGGGAGGTACTAGCTCCAACTCGGTTTTACAGTGAAAACTGCAGGAAATTCAAACCGGCCCTAGGAAACAGACTGAGAAACCAGAGAAAAGTTTCTCCTTCAACCAGTTCCCTTTGTGCTAGATGAACGAACGTCTCTCCACATGCTCAGTTCTGAGAGATAAGTGTGTGTGAAAGCCGTCCTTCACCTAGCTTGTTGGGAACACAAAGTTTCTTTTCACTTGCCAACTCCATTCCATACATATATATGGGGAGGTACTAGCTCCAACTCGGTTTTACAGTGTAAAATGCAGGAACTTCAAAACGGCACTAGGAAACAGACTGAGAAACCAAACTAAAAGTTTCTCCTGCAACCCGATCCCTTTGTGCTAGATGAACGAACGTCTCTCCACATGCTCAGTTCTGAGAGATAAGTGTGTGTGAAAGCCATCCTTCACCTAGCTTGTTGGGAACACAAAGTTTCTTTTCACTTGCAAACTCCACTCCATACATATATATGGGGAGGTACTAGCTCCAAATCGGTTTTACAGTGAAAACTGCAGGAACTTCAAACAGGCACTAGGAAACAGACTGAGAAATCAGAGTAAAAGTTTCTCCTGCAAACCGATCCCTTTGTGCTAGATGAACGAACGTCTCTCCACATGCTCAGTTCTGAGAGATAAGTGTGTGTGAAAGTCGTACTTCACTTAGCTTGTGGGGAACACAAAGTTTCTTTTAACTTGACATCTCCACTCCATACATATATATGGGGAGGTACTAGCTCCAACTCGGTTTTACAGTGAAAACTGCAGGAACTTCAAACCGGCACTAGGAAACAGACTGAGAAACCAGAGTAAAAGTTTCTCCTGCAACCCGTTCCCTTTGTGCTAAATGAACGAACGTCTATCCACATGCTCTGTTCGGAGAGATAAGTGTGTGTGAAAGCCGTCCTTCACCTAGCTTGTTGGGAACAGAAAGTTTCTTTTCACTTGCAAACTCCACTCCATACATATATATATGGGGAGGTACTAGCTCCAACTCGGTTTTACAGTGAAAACTGCAGGAACTTCAAACCGGCACTAGGAAACAGACTGAGAAACCAGAGTAAAAGTTTCTCCTGCAACCCGTTCCCTTTGTGCTAGATGAACGAACGTCTCTCCACATGCTCAGTTCTGAGAGATAAGTGTGTGTGAAAGCCGTCCTTCACCTAGCTTGTTGGGAAGACAAAGTTTCTTTTCACTTGCAAACTCCACTCCATACATATATATGGGGAGGTACTAGCTCCAACTCGGTTTTACAGTGAAAACTGCAGGAAATTCAAACCGGCACTAGGAAACAGACTGAGAAACCAGAGTAAAAGTTTCTCCTGCAACCCGTTCCCTTTGTGCTAGATGAACGAAAGTCTCTCCACATGCTCAGTTCTGAGAGATAACTGTGTGTGAAAGCCGTCCTTCACCTAGCTTGTTGGGAACACAAAGATTCTTTTCACTTGCAAACTCCACTCCATACATATATATTGGGAGGTACTAGCTCCAACTCGGTTTTACAGTGTAAACTGCAGGAACTTCAAACCGGCACTAGGAAACAGACTGAGAAACCAGACTAAAAGTTTCTCCTGCAACCCGATCACTTTGTGCAAGATGAACGAACGTCTGTCCACATGCTACTTTCTGAGAGATAAGTATGTGTGAAAGCCGTCCTTCACCTAGCTTGTTGGGAACACAAAGTTTCTTTTCAGTTGCAAATTCCACTCCATACATATATATAGGGAGGTACTAGCTCCAACTCGGTTTTACAGTGAAAATTGCAGGAACTTCTAACCGGCGCTAGGAAACAGACTGAGAAACCAGAGTAAAAGTTTCTCCTGCAACCCGTTCCCTTTGTGCTAGATGAACGAACGTCTCTCCACATGCTCAGTTCTGAGAGATAAGTGTGTGTGAAAGCCATCCTTCACCTAGCTTGTTGGGAACACAAAGTTTCTTTTCACTTGCAAACTCCACTCCATACATATATATGGGGAGGTACTAGCTCCAAATCGGTTTTACAGTGAAAACTGCAGGAACTTCAAAACGGCACTAGGAAACAGACTGAGAAATCAGAGTAAAAGTTTCTCCTGCAAACCGATCCCTTTGTGCTAGATGAACGAACGTCTCTCCACATGCTCAGTTCTGAGAGATAAGTGTGTGTGAAAGTCGTACTTCACTTAGCTTGTGGGGAACACAAAGTTTCTTTTAACTTGACATCTCCACTCCATACATATATATGGGGAGGTACTAGCTCCAACTCGGTTTTACAGTGAAAACTGCAGGAACTTCAAACCGGCACTAGGAAACAGACTGAGAAACCAGAGTAAAAGTTTCTCCTGCAACCCGTTCCCTTTGTGCTAAATGAACGAACGTCTATCCACATGCTCTGTTCGGAGAGATAAGTGTGTGTGAAAGCCGTCCTTCACCTAGCTTGTTGGGAACAGAAAGTTTCTTTTCACTTGCAAACTCCACTCCATACATATATATATGGGGAGGTACTAGCTCCAACTCGGTTTTACAGTGAAAACTGCAGGAACTTCAAACCGGCACTAGGAAACAGACTGAGAAACCAGAGTAAAAGTTTCTCCTGCAACCCGTTCCCTTTGTGCTAGATGAACGAACGTCTCTCCACATGCTCAGTTCTGAGAGATAAGTGTGTGTGAAAGCCGTCCTTCACCTAGCTTGTTGGGAAGACAAAGTTTCTTTTCACTTGCAAACTCCACTCCATACATATATATGGGGAGGTACTAGCTCCAACTCGGTTTTACAGTGAAAACTGCAGGAAATTCAAACCGGCACTAGGAAACAGACTGAGAAACCAGAGTAAAAGTTTCTCCTGCAACCCGTTCCCTTTGTGCTAGATGAACGAAAGTCTCTCCACATGCTCAGTTCTGAGAGATAACTGTGTGTGAAAGCCGTCCTTCACCTAGCTTGTTGGGAACACAAAGATTCTTTTCACTTGCAAACTCCACTCCATACATATATATTGGGAGGTACTAGCTCCAACTCGGTTTTACAGTGTAAACTGCAGGAACTTCAAAACGGCACTAGGAAACAGACTGAGAAACCAGACTAAAAGTTTCTCCTGCAACCCGATCACTTTGTGCAAGATGAACGAACGTCTGTCCACATGCTACTTTCTGAGAGATAAGTATGTGTGAAAGCCGTCCTTCACCTAGCTTGTTGGGAACACAAAGTTTCTTTTCAGTTGCAAATTCCACTCCATACATATATATAGGGAGGTACTAGCTCCAACTCGGTTTTACAGTGAAAATTGCAGGAACTTCTAACCGGCGCTAGGAAACAGACTGAGAAACCAGAGTAAAAGTTTCTCCTGCAACCGGTTCCCTTTGTGCTAGATGAACGAACGTCTCTCCACATGCTCAGTTCTGAGAGATAAGTGTGTGTGAAAGCCGTCCTTAACCTAGCTTGTTGGGAAGACAAAGTTTCTTTTCACTTGCAAACTCCACTCCATACATATATACGGGGAGGTACTAGCTCCAACTCGGTTTTACAGTGAAAACTGCAGGAACTTCTAACCGGCGCTAGGAAACAGACTGAGAAACCAGAGTAAAAGTTTCTCCTGCAACCCGTTCCCTTTGTGCTAAATGAACGAACGTCTCTCCACATGCTCTGTTCGGAGAGATAAGTGTGTGTGAAAGCCGTCCTTCACCTAGCTTGTTGGGAACAGAAAGTTTCTTTTCACTTGCAAACTCCACTCCATACATATATATATGGGGAGGTACTAGCTCCAACTCGGTTTTACAGTGAAAACTGCAGGAACTTCAAACCGGCACTAGGAAACAGACTGAGAAACCGGAGTAAAAGTTTCTCCTGCAACCCGTTCCCTTTGTGCTAGATGAACGAACGTCTCTCCACATGCTCAGTTCTGAGAGATAAGTGTGTGTGAAAGCCGTCCTTCACCTAGCTTGTTGGGAAGACAAAGTTTCTTTTCACTTGCAAACTCCACTCCATACATATATATGGGGAGGTACTAGCTCCAACTCGGTTTTACAGTGAAAACTGCAGGAAATTCAAACCGGCACTAGGAAACAGACTGAGAAACCAGAGTAAAAGTTTCTCCTGCAACCCGTTCCCTTTGTGCTAGATGAACGAACGTCTCTCCACATGCTCAGTTCTGAGAGATAAGTGTGTGTGAAAGCCGTCCTTCACCTAGCGTGTTGGGAACACAAAGTTTCTTTTCAGTTGCAAATTCCACTCCATACATATATATAGGGAGGTACTAGCTCCAACTCGGTTTTATAGTGAAAATTGCAGGAACTTCTAACCGGCGCTAGGAAACAGACTGAGAAACCAGAGTAAAAGTTTCTCCTGCAACCGGTTCCCTTTGTGCTAGATGAACGAACGTCTCTCCACATGCTCAGTTCTGAGAGATAAGTGTGTGTGAAAGCCGTCCTTCACCTAGCTTGTTGGGAAGACAAAGTTTCTTTTCACTTGCAAACTCCACTCCATACATATATAAGGGGAGGTACTAGCTCCAACTCGGTTTTACAATGAAAACTGCAGGAACTTCTAACCGGCGCTAGGAAACAGACTGAGAAACCAGAGTAAAAGTTTCTCCTGCAACCCGTTCCCTTTGTGCTAAATGAACGAACGTCTATCCACATGCTCAGTTCTGAGAGATAAGTGTGTGTGAAAGCCGTCCTTCACCTAGCTTGTTGGGAACAGAAAGTTTCTTTTCACTTGCAAACTCCACTCCATACATATATATATGGGGAGGTACTAGCTCCAACTCGGTTTTACAGTGAAAACTGCAGGAACTTCAAACCGGCACTAGGAAACAGACTGAAAAACCAGAGTAAAAGTTTCTCCTGCAACCCGTTCCCTTTGTGCTAGATGAACGAACGTCTCTCCACATGCTCAGTTTTGAGAGATAAGTGTGTGTGAAAGCCGTCCTTCACCTAGCTTGTTGGGAAGACAAAGTTTCTTTTCACTTGCAAACTCCACTCCATACATATATATGGGGAGGTACTAGCTCCAACTCGGTTTTACAGTGAAAACTGCAGGAAATTCAAACCGGCACTAGGAAACAGACTGAGAAACCAGAGTAAAAGTTTCTCCTGCAACCCGTTCCCTTTGTGCTAGATGAACGAACGTCTCTCCACATGCTCAGTTCTGAGAGATAACTGTGTGTGAAAGCCGTCCTTCACCTAGCTTGTTGGGAACACAAAGTTTCTTTTCACTTGCAAACTCCACTCCATACATATATATTGGGAGGTACTAGCTCCAACTCGGTTTTACAGTGTAAACTGCAGGAACTTCAAAACGGCACTAGGAAACAGACTGAGAAACCAGACTAAAAGTTTCTCCTGCAACCCGATCACTTTGTGCAAGATGAACGAAAGTCTGTCCACATGCTACTTTCTGACAGATAAGTATGTGTGAAAGCCGTCCTTCACCTAGCTTGTTGGGAACAGAAAGTTTCTTTTCACTTGCAAACTCCACTCCATACATATATATATGGGGAGGTACTAGCTCCAACTCGGTTTTACAGTGAAAACTGCAGGAACTTCAAACCGGCACTAGGAAACAGACTGAGAAACCAGAGTAAAAGTTTCTCCTGCAACCCGTTCCTTTTGTGCTAGATGAACGAACGTCTCTCCACATGCTCAGTTCTGAGAGATAAGTGTGTGTGAAAGCCGTCCTTCACCTAGCTTGTTGGGAAGACAAAGTTTCTTTTCACTTGCAAACTCCACTCCATACATATATATGGGGAGGTACTAGCTCCAACTCGGTTTTACAGTGAAAACTGCAGGAAATTCAAACCGGCACTAGGAAACAGACTGAGAAACCAGAGTAAAGTTTCCCCTGCAACCCGTTCCCTTTGTGCTAGATGAACGAACGTCTCTCCACATGCTCAGTTCTGAGAGATAACTGTGTGTGAAAGCCGTCCTTCACCTAGCTTGTTGGGAACACAAAGTTTCTTTTAACTTGACATTTCCACTCCATACATATATATGGGGAGGTACTAGCTCCAACTCGGTTTTACAGTGAAAACTGCAGGAACTTCAAACCGGCACTAGGAATCAGACTGAGAAACCAGAGTAAAAGTTTCTCCTGCAACCCGTTCCCTTTGTGCTAAATGAACGAACGTCTATCCACATGCTATGTTCGGAGAGATAAGTGTGTGTGAAAGCCGTCCTTCACCTAGCTTGTTGGGAACAGAAAGTTTCTTTTCACTTGCAAACTCCACTCCATACATATATATATGGGGAGGTACTAGCTCCAACTCGGTTTTACAGTGAAAACTGCAGGAACTTCAAACCGGCACTAGGAAACAGACTGAGAAACCAGAGTAAAAGTTTCTCCTGCAACCCGTTCCCTTTGTGCTAGATGAACGAACGTCTCTCCACATGCTCAGTTCTGAGAGATAAGTGTGTGTGAAAGCCGTCCTTCACCTAGCTTGTTGGGAACACAAAGTTTCTTTTCACTTGCAAACTCCACTCCATACATATATATGGGGAGGTACTAGCTCCAACTCGGTTTTACAGTGAAAACTGCAGGAAATTCAAACCGGCACTAGGAAACACACTGAGAAACCAGAATAAAAGTTTCTCCTGCAACCCGTTCCCTTTGTGCTAGATGAACGAACGTCTATCCACATGCTCTGTTCGGAGAGATAAGTGTGTGTGAAAGCCGTCCTTCACCTAGCTTGTTGGGAACAGAAAGTTTCTTTTCACTTGCAAACTCCACTCCATACATATATATATGGGGAGGTACTAGCTCCAACTCGGTTTTACAGTGAAAACTGCAGGAACTTCAAACCGGCACTAGGAAACAGACTGAGAAACCAGAGTAAAAGTTTCTCCTGCAACCCGTTCCCTTTGTGCTAGATGAACGAACGTCTCTCCACATGCTCAGTTCTGAGAGATAAGTGTGTGTGAAAGCCGTCCTTCACCTAGCGTGTTGGGAACACAAAGTTTCTTTTCAGTTGCAAATTCCACTCCATACATATATATAGGGAGGTACTAGCTCCAACTCGGTTTTATAGTGAAAATTGCAGGAACTTCTAACCGGCGCTAGGAAACAGACTGAGAAACCAGAGTAAAAGTTTCTCCTGCAACCGGTTCCCTTTGTGCTAGATGAACGAACGTCTCTCCACATGCTCAGTTCTGAGAGATAAGTGTGTGTGAAAGCCGTCCTTCACCTAGCTTGTTGGGAAGACAAAGTTTCTTTTCACTTGCAAACTCCACTCCATACATATATAAGGGGAGGTACTAGCTCCAACTCGGTTTTACAGTGAAAACTGCAGGAACTTCTAACCGGCGCTAGGAAACAGACTGAGAAACCAGAGTAAAAGTTTCTCCTGCAACCCGTTCCCTTTGTGCTAAATGAACGAACGTCTATCCACATGCTCTGTTCGGAGAGATAAGTGTGTGTGAAAGCCGTCCTTCACCTAGCTTGTTGGGAACAGAAAGTTTCTTTTCTCTTGCAAACTCCACTCCATACATATATATATGGGGAGGTACTAGCTCCAACTCGGTTTTACAGTGAAAACTGCAGGAACTTCAAACCGGCACTAGGAAACAGACTGAAAAACCAGAGTAAAAGTTTCTCCTGCAACCCGTTCCCTTTGTGCTAGATGAACGAACGTCTCTCCACATGCTCAGTTCTGAGAGATAAGTGTGTGTGAAAGCCGTCCTTCACCTAGCTTGTTGGGAAGACAAAGTTTCTTTTCACTTGCAAACTCCACTCCATACATATATATGGGGAGGTACTAGCTCCAACTCGGTTTTACAGTGAAAACTGCAGGAAATTCAAACCGGCACTAGGAAACAGACTGAGAAACCAGAGTAAAAGTTTCTCCTGCAACCCGTTCCCTTTGTGCTAGATGAACGAACGTCTCTCCACATGCTCAATTCTGAGAGATAACTGTGTGTGAAAGCCGTCCTTCTCCTAGCTTGTTGGGAACACAAAGTTTCTTTTCACTTGCAAACTCCACTCCATACATATATATTGGGAGGTACTAGCTCCAACTCGGTTTTACAGTGTAAACTGCAGGAACTTCAAAACGGCACTAGGAAACAGACTGAGAAACCAGACTAAAAGTTTCTCCTGCAACCCGATCACTTTGTGCAAGATGAACGAACGTCTGTCCACATGCTACTTTCTGACAGATAAGTATGTGTGAAAGCCGTCCTTCACCTAGCTTGTTGGGAACAGAAAGTTTCTTTTCACTTGCAAACTCCACTCCATACATATATATATGGGGAGGTACTAGCTCCAACTCGGTTTTACAGTGAAAACTGCAGGAACTTCAAACCGGCACTAGGAAACAGACTGAGAAACCAGAGTAAAAGTTTCTCCTGCAACTCGTTCCCTTTGTGCTAAATGAACGAACGTCTATCCACATGCTCTGTTCGGAGAGATAAGTGTGTGTGAAAGCCGTCCTTCACCTAGCTTGTTGGGAACAGAAAGTTTCTTTTCACTTGCAAACTCCACTCCATACATATATATATGGGGAGGTACTAGCTCCAACTCGGTTTTACAGTGAAAACTGCAGGAACTTCAAACCGGCACTAGGAAACAGACTGAGAAACCAGAGTAAAAGTTTCTCCTGCAACCCGTTCCCTTTGTGCTAGATGAACGAACGTCTCTCCACATGCTCAGTTCTGAGAGATAAGTGTGTGTGAAAGCCGTACTTCACCTAGCTTGTTGGGAAGACAAAGTTTCTTTTCACTTGCAAACTCCACTCCATACATATATATGGGGAGGTACTAGCTCCAACTCGGTTTTACAGTGAAAACTGCAGGAAATTCAAACCGGCACTAGGAAACAGACTGAGAAACCAGAGTAAAAGTTTCTCCTGCAACCCGTTCCCTTTGTGCTAGATGAACGAACGTCTCTCCACATGCTCAGTTCTGAGAGGTAACTGTGTGTGAAAGCCGTCCTTCACCTAGCTTGTTGGGAACACAAAGTTTCTTTTCACTTGCAAACTCCACTCCATACATATATATTGGGAGGTACTAGCTCCAACTCGGTTTTACAGTGTAAACTGCAGGAACTTCAAAACGGCACTAGGAAACAGACTGAGAAACCAGACTAAAAGTTTCTCCTGCAACCCGATCACTTTGTGCAAGATGAACGAACGTCTGTCCACATGCTACTTTCTGAGAGATAAGTATGTGTGAAAGCCGTCCTTCACCTAGCTTGTTGGGAACACAAAGTTTCTTTTCAGTTGCAAATTCCACTCCATACATATATATAGGGAGGTACTAGCTCCAACTCGGTTTTACAGTGAAAATTGCAGGAACTTCTAACCGGCGCTAGGAAACAGACTGAGAAACCAGAGTAAAAGTTTCTCCTGCAACCGGTGCCCTTTGTGCTAGATGAACGAACGTCTCTCCACATGCTCAGTTCTGAGAGATAAGTGTGTGTGAAAGCCGTCCTTCACCTAGCTTGTTGGGAAGACAAAGTTTCTTTTCACTTGCAAACTCCACTCCATACATATATACGGGGAGGTACTAGCTCCAACTCGGTTTTACAGTGAAAACTGCAGGAACTTCTAACCGGCGCTAGGAAACAGACTGAGAAACCAGAGTAAAAGTTTCTCCTGCAACCCGTTCCCTTTGTGCTAAATGAACGAACGTCTATCCACATGCTCTGTTCGGAGAGATAAGTGTGTGTAAAAGCCGTCCTTCACCTAGCTTGTTGGGAACAGAAAGTTTCTTTTCACTTGCAAACTCAACTCCATACATATATATATGGGGAGGTACTAGCTCCAACTCGGTTTTACAGTGAAAACTGCAGGAACTTCAAACCGGCACTAGGAAACAGACTGAGAAACCAGAGTAAAAGTTTCTCCTGCAACCCGTTCCCTTTGTGCTAGATGAACGAATGTCTCTCCACATGCTCAGTTCTGAGAGATAAGTGTGTGTGAAAGCCGTCCTTCACCTAGCTTGTTGGGAAGACAAAGTTTCTTTTCACTTGCAAACTCCACTCCATACATATATATGGGGAGGTACTAGCTCCAACTCGGTTTTACAGTGAAAACTGCAGGAAATTCAAACCGGCCCTAGGAAACAGACTGAGAAACCAGAGTAAAGTTTCCCCTGCAACCCGTTCCCTTTGTGCTAGATGAACGAACGTCTCTCCACATGCTCAGTTCTGAGAGATAACTGTGTGTGAAAGCCGTCCTTCACCTAGCTTGTTGGGAACACAAAGTTTCTTTTAACTTGACATTTCCACTCCATACATATATATGGGGAGGTACTAGCTCCAACTCGGTTTTACAGTGAAAACTGCAGGAACTTCAAACCGGCACTAGGAAACAGACTGAGAAACCAGAGTAAAAGTTTCTCCTGCAACCCGTTCCCTTTGTGCTAAATGAACGAACGTCTATCCACATGCTCTGTTCGGAGAGATAAGTGTGTGTGAAAGCCGTCCTTCACCTAGCTTGTTGGGAACAGAAAGTTTCTTTTCACTTGCAAACCCCACTCCATACATATATATATGGGGAGGTACTAGCTCCAACTCGGTTTTACAGTGAAAACTGCAGGAACTTCAAACCGGCACTAGGAAACAGACTGAGAAACCAGAGTAAAAGTTTCTCCTGCAACCCGTTCCCTTTGTGCTAGATGAACGAACGTCTCTCCACATGCTCAGTTCTGAGAGATAAGTGTGTGTGAAAGCCGTCCTTCACCTAGCTTGTTGGGAAGACAAAGTTTCTTTTCACTTGCAAACTCCACTCCATACATATATATGGGGAGGTACTAACTCCAACTCGGTTTTACAGTGAAAACTGCAGGAAATTCAAACCGGCACTAGGAAACAGACTGAGAAACCAGAATAAAAGTTTCTCCTGCAACCCGTTCCCTTTGTGCTAGATGAACGAACGTCTATCCACATGCTCTGTTCGGAGAGATAAGTGTGTGTGAAAGCCGTCCTTCACCTAGCTTGTTGGGAACAGAAAGTTTCTTTTCACTTGCAAACTCCACTCCATACATATATATATGGGGAGGTACTAGCTCCAACTCGGTTTTACAGTGAAAACTGCAGGAACTTCAAACCGGCACTAGGAAACAGACTGAGAAACCAGAGTAAAAGTTTCTCCTGCAACCCGTTCCCTTTGTGCTAGATGAACGAACGTCTCTCCACATGCTCAGTTCTGAGAGATAAGTGTGTGTGAAAGCCGTCCTTCACCTAGCTTGTTGGGAAGACAAAGTTTCTTTTCACTTGCAAACTCCACTCCATACATATATATGGGGAGGTACTAGCTCCAACTCGGTTTTACAGTGAAAACTGCAGGAAATTCAAACCGGCACTAGGAAACAGACTGAGAAACCAGAGTAAAAGTTTCTCCTGCAACCCGTTCCCTTTGTGCTAGATGAACGAACGTCTGTCCACATGCTACTTTCTGAGAGATAAGTATGTGTGAAAGCCGTCCTTCACCTAGCTTGTTGGGAACAGAAAGTTTCTTTTCACTTGCAAACTCCACTCCATACATATATATATGGGGAGGTACTAGCTCCAACTCGGTTTTACAGTGAAAACTGCAGGAACTTCAAACCGGCACTAGGAAACAGACTGAGAAACCAGAGTAAAAGTTTCTCCTGCAACCCGTTCCCTTTGTGCTAAATGAACGAACGTCTATCCACATGCTCTGTTCGGAGAGATAAGTGTGTGTGAAAGCCGTCCTTCACCTAGCTTGTTGGGAACAGAAAGTTTCTTTTCACTTGCAAACTCCACTCCATACATATATATATGGGGAGGTACTAGCTCCAACTCGGTTTTACAGTGAAAATTGCAGGAACTTCTAACCGGCGCTAGGAAACAGACTGAGAAACCAGAGTAAAAGTTTCTCCTGCAACCGGTTCCCTTTGTGCTAGATGAACGAACGTCTCTCCACATGCTCAGTTCTGAGAGATAAGTGTGTGTGAAAGCCGTCCTTCACCTAGCTTGTTGGGAAGACAAAGTTTCTTTTCAATTGCAAACTCCACTCCATACATATATACGGGAAGGTACTAGCTCCAACTCGGTTTTACAGTGAAAACTGCAGGAACTTCTAACCGGCGCTAGGAAACAGACTGAGAAACCAGAGTAAAAGTTTCTCCTGCAACCCGTTCCCTTTGTGCTAAATGAACGAACGTCTATCCACATGCTCTGTTCGGAGAGATAAGTGTGTGTGAAAGCCGTCCTTCACCCAGCTTGTTGGGAACATAAAGTTTCTTTTCACTTGCAAACTCCACTCCATACATATATATATGGGGAGGTACTAGCTCCAACTCGGTTTTACAGTGAAAACTGCAGGAACTTCAAACCGGCACTAGGAAACAGACTGAGAAACCAGAGTAAAAGTTTCTCCTGCAACCCGTTCCCTTTGTGCTAGATGAACGAACGTCTCTCCACATGCTCAGTTCTGAGAGATAAGTGTGTGTGAAAGCCGTCCTTCACCTAGCTTGTTGGGAAGACAAAGTTTCTTTTCACTTGCAAACTCCACTCCATACATATATATGGGGAGGTACTAGCTCCAACTCGGTTTTACAGTGAAAACTGCAGGAAATTCAAACCGGCACTAGGAAACAGACTGAGAAACCAGAGTAAAAGTTTCTCCTGCAACCCGTTCCCTTTGTGCTAAATGAACGAACGTCTATCCACATGCTCTGTTCGGAGAGATAAGTGTGTGTGAAAGCCGTCCTTCACCTAGCTTGTTGGGAACAGAAAGTTTCTTTTCACTTGCAAACTCCACTCCATACATATATATATGGGGAGGTACTAGCTCCAACTCGGTTTTACAGTGAAAACTGCAGGAACTTCAAACCGGCACTAGGAAACAGACTGAGAAACCAGAGTAAAAGTTTCTCCTGCAACCCGTTCCCTTTGTGCTAGATGAACGAACGTCTCTCCACATGCTCAGTTCTGAGAGATAACTGTGTGTGAAAGCCGTCCTTCACCTAGCTTGTTTCGAAGACAAAGTTTCTTTTCACTTGCAAACTCCACTCCATACATATATATGGGGAGGTACTAGCTCCAACTCGGTTTTACAGTGAAAACTGCAGGAAATTCAAACCGGCACTAGGAAACAGACTGAGAAACCAGAGTAAAAGTTTCTCCTGCAACCCGTTCCCTTTGTGCTAGATGAACGAACGTCTCTCCACATGCTCAGTTCTGAGAGATAACTGTGTGTGAAAGCCGTCCTTCACATAGCTTGTTGGGAACACAAAGTTTCTTTTCACTTGCAAACTCCACTCCATACATATATATTGGGAGGTACTAGCTCCAACTCGGTTTTACAGTGTAAACTGCAGGAACTTCAAAACGGCACTAGGAAACAGACTGAGAAACCAGACTAAACGTTTCTCCTGCAACCCGATCACTTTGTGCAAGATGAACGAACGTCTGTCCACATGCTACTTTCTGAGAGATAAGTATGTGTGAAAGCCGTCCTTCACCTAGCTTGTTGGGAACACAAAGTTTCTTTTCAGTTGCAAATTCCACTCCATACATACATATAGGGAGGTACTAGCTCCAACTCGGTTTTACAGTGAAAATTGCAGGAACTTCTAACCGGCGCTAGGAAACAGACTGAGAAACCAGAGTAAAAGTTTCTCCTGCAACCGGTTCCCTTTGTGCTAGATGAACGAACGTCTCTCCACATGCTCAGTTCTGAGAGATAAGTGTGTGTGAAAGCCGTCCTTCACCTAGCTTGTTGGGAAGACAAAGTTTCTTTTCACTTGCAAACTCCACTCCATACATATATACGTGGAGGTACTAGCTCCAACTCGGTTTTACAGTGAAAACTGCAGGAACTTCTAACCGGCGCAAGGAAACAGACTTAGAAACCAGAGTAAAAGTTTCTCCTGCAACCCGTTCCCTTTGTGCTAAATGAACGAACGTCTATCCACATGCTCTGTTCGGAGAGATAAGTGTGTGTGAAAGCCGTCCTTCACCTAGCTTGTTGGGAACAGAAAGTTTCTTTTCAATTGCAAACTCCACTCCATACATATATATATGGGGAGGTACTAGCTCCAACTCGGTTTTACAGTGAAAACTGCAGGAACTTCAAACCGGCACTAGGAAACAGACTGAGAAACCAGAGTAAAAGTTTCTCCTGCAACCCGTTCCCTTTGTGCTAGATGAACGAACGTCTCTCCACATGCTCAGTTCTGAGAGATAAGTGTGTGTGAAAGCCGTCCTTCACCTAGCTTGTTGGGAAGACAAAGTTTCTTTTCACTTGCAAACTCCACTCCATACATATATATGGGGAGGTACTAGCTCCAACTCGGTTTTACAGTGAAAACTGCAGGAAATTCAAACCGGCACTAGGAAACAGACTGAGAAACCAGAGTAAAAGTTTCTCCTGCAACCCGTTCCCTTTGTGCTAGATGAACGAACGTCTCTCCACATGCTCAGTTCTGAGAGATAACTGTGTGTGAAAGCCGTCCTTCACCTAGCTTGTTGGGAACACAAAGTTTCTTTTCACTTGCAAACTCCACTCCATACATATATATTGGGAGGTACTAGCTCCAAATCGGTTTTACAGTGTAAACTGCAGGAACTTCAAACCGGCACTAGGAAACAGACTGAGAAACCAGAGTAAAAGTTTCTCCTGCAACCCGATCACTTTGTGCAAGATGAACGAACGTCTGTCCACATGCTACTTTCTGAGAGATAAGTATGTGTGAAAGCCGTCCTTCACCTAGCTTGTTGGGAACACAAAGTTTCTTTTCAGTTGCAAATTCCACTCCATACATATATATAGGGAGGTACTAGCTCCAACTCGGTTTTACAGTGAAAATTGCAGGAACTTCTAACCGGCGCTAGGAAACAGACTGAGAAACCAGAGTAAAAGTTTCTCCTGCAACCGGTTCCCTTTGTGCTAGATGAACGAACGTCTCTCCACATGCTCAGTTCTGAGAGATAAGTGTGTGTGAAAGCCGTCCTTCACCTAGCTTGTTGGGAAGACAAAGTTTCTTTTCACTTGCAAACTCCACTCCATACATATATACGGGGAGGTACTAGCTCCAACTCGGTTTTACAGTGAAAACTGCAGGAACTTCTAACCGGCGCTAGGAAACAGACTGAGAAACCAGAGTAAAAGTTTCTCCTGCAACCCGTTCCCTTTGTGCTAAATGAACGAACGTCTATCCACATGCTCTGTTCGGAGAGATAAGTGTGTGTGAAAGCCGTCCTTCACCTAGCTTGTTGGGAACAGAAAGTTTCTTTTCACTTGCAAACTCCACTCCATACATATATATATGGGGAGGTACTAGCTCCAACTCGGTTTTACAGTGAAAACTGCAGGAACTTCAAACCGGCACTAGGAAACAGACTGAGAAACCAGAGTAAAAGTTTCTCCTGCAACCCGTTCCCTTTGTGCTAGATGAACGAACGTCTCTCCACATGCTCAGTTCTGAGAGATAAGTGTGTGTGAAAGCCGTCCTTCACCTAGCTTGTTGGGAAGACAAAGTTTCTTTTCACTTGCAAACTCCACTCCATACATATATATGGGGAGGTACTAGCTCCAACTCGGTTTTACAGTGAAAACTGCAGGAAATTCAAACCGGCACTAGGAAACAGACTGAGAAACCAGAGTAAAAGTTTCTCCTGCAACCCGTTCCCTTTGTGCTAGATGAACGAACGTCTCTCCACATGCTCAGTTCTGAGAGATAACTGTGTGTGAAAGCCGTCCTTCACCTAGCTTGTTGGGAACACAAAGTTTCTTTTCACTTGCAAACTCCACTCCATACATATATATTGGGAGGTACTAGCTCCAACTCGGTTTTACAGTGTAAACTGCAGGAACTTCAAAACGGCACTAGGAAACAGACTGAGAAACCAGACTAAAAGTTTCTCCTGCAACCCGATCACTTTGTGCAAGATGAACGAACGTCTGTCCACATGCTACTTTCTGAGAGATAAGTATGTGTGAAAGCCGTCCTTCACCTAGCTTGTTGGGAACACAAAGTTTCTTTTCATTTGCAAATTCCACTCCATACATATATATAGGGAGGTACTAGCTCCAACTCGGTTTTACAGTGAAAATTGCAGGAACTTCTAACCGGCGCTAGGAAACAGACTGAGAAACCAGAGTAAAAGTTTCTCCTGCAACCGGTTCCCTTTGTGCTAGATGAACGAACGTCTCTCCACATGCTGAGTTCTGAGAGATAAGTGTGTGTGAAAGCCGTCCTTCACCTAGCTTGTTGGCTACACAAAGTTTCTTTTCACTTGCAAACTCCACTCCATACATATATACGGGGAGGTACTAGCTCCAACTCGGTTTTACAGTGAAAACTGCAGGAACTTCTAACCGGCGCTAGGAAACAGACTGAGAAACCAGAGTAAAAGTTTCTCCTGCAACCCGTTCCCTTTGTGCTAAATGAACGAACGTCTATCCACATGCTCTGTTCGGAGAGATAAGTGTGTGTGAAAGCCGTCCTTCACCTAGCTTGTTGGGAACAGAAAGTTTCTTTTCACTTGCAAACTCCACTCCATACATATATATATGGGGAGGTACTAGCTCCAACTCGGTTTTACAGTGAAAACTGCAGGAACTTCAAACCGGCACTAGGAAACAGACTGAGAAACCAGAGTAAAAGTTTCTCCTGCAACCCGTTCCCTTTGTGCTAGATGAACGAACGTCTCTCCACATGCTCAGTTCTGAGAGATAAGTTTGTGTGAAAGCCGTCCTTCACCTAGCTTGTTGGGAAGACAAAGTTTCTTTTCACTTGCAAACTCCACTCCATACATATATATGGGGAGGTACTAGCTCCAACTCGGTTTTACAGTGAAAACTGCAGGAAATTCAAACCGGCACTAGGAAACAGACTGAGAAACCAGAGTAAAAGTTTCTCCTGCAACCCGTTCCCTTTGTGCTAGATGAACGAACGTCTCTCCACATGCTCAGTTCTGAGAGATAACTGTGTGTGAAAGCCGTCCTTCACCTAGCTTGTTGGGAACACAAAGTTTCTTTTAACTTGACATCTCCACTCCATACATATATATGGGGAGGTACTAGCTCCAACTCGGTTTTACAGTGAAAACTGCAGGAACTTCAAACCGGCACTAGGAAACAGACTGAGAAACCAGAGTAAAAGTTTCTCCTGCAACCCGCTCCCTTTGTGCTAAATGAACGAACGTCTATCCACATGCTGTGTTCGGAGAGATAAGTGTGTGTGAAAGCCGTCCTTCACCTAGCTTGTTGGGAACAGAAAGTTTCTTTTCACTTGCAAACTCCACTCCATACATATATATATGGGGAGGTACTAGCTCCAACTCGGTTTTACAGTGAAAACTGCAGGAACTTCAAACCGGCACTAGGAAACAGACTGAGAAACCAGAGTAAAAGTTTCTCCTGCAACCCGTTCCCTTTGTGCTAGATGAACGAACGTCTCTCCACATGCTCAGTTCTGAGAGATAAGTGTGTGTGAAAGCCGTCCTTCACCTAGCTTGTTGGGAAGACAAAGTTTCTTTTCATTTGCAAACTCCACTCCATACATATATATGGGGAGGTACTAGCTCCAACTCGGTTTTACAGTGAAAATTGCAGGAAATTCAAACCGGCACTAGGAAACAGACTGAGAAACCAGAGTAAAAGTTTCTCCTGCAACCCGTTCCCTTTGTGCTAGATGAACGAACGTCTCTCCACATGCTCAGTTCTGAGAGATAACTGTGTGTGAAAGCCGTCCTTCACCTAGCTTGTTGGGAACACAAAGTTTCTTTTCACTTGCAAACTCCACTCCATACATATATATTGGGAGGTACTAGCTCCAACTCGGTTTTACAGTGTAAACTGCAGGAACTTCAAAACGGCACTAGGAAACAGACTGAGAAACCAGACTAAAAGTTTCTCCTGCAACCCGATCACTTTGTGCTAGATGAACGAACGTCTCTCCACATGCTCAGTTCTGAGAGATAAGTGTGTGTGAAAGCCGTCCTTCACCTAGCTTGTTGGGAAGACAAAGTTTCTTTTCACTTGCAAACTCCACTCCATACATATACATGGGGAGGTACTAGCTCCAACTCGGTTTTACAGTGAAAACTGCAGGAAATTCAAACCGGCACTAGGAAACAGACTGAGAAACCAGAGTAAAAGTTTCTCCTGCAACCCGTTCCCTTTGTGCTAGATGAACGAACGTCTCTCAACATGCTCAGTTCTGAGAGATAACTGTGTGTGAAAGCCGTCCTTCACCTGGCTTGTTGGGAACACAAAGTTTCTTTTCACTTGCAAACTCCACTCCATACATATATATTGGGAGGTACTAGCTCCAACTCGGTTTTACAGTGTAAACTGCAGGAACTTCAAAACGGCACTAGGAAACAGACTGAGAAACCAGACTAAAAGTTTCTCCTGCAACCCGTTCCCTTTGTGCTAGATGAACGAACGTCTGTCCACATGCTACTTTCTGAGAGATAAGTGTGTGTGAAAGCCGTCCTTCACCTAGCTTGTTGGGAACACAAAGTTTCTTTTCAGTTGCAAATTCCACTCCATACATATATATAGGGAGGTACTAGCTCCAACTCGGTTTTACAGTGAAAATTGCAGGAACTTCTAACCGGCGCTAGGAAACAGACTGAGAAACCAGAGTAAAAGTTTCTCCTGCAACCGGTTCCCTTTGTGCTAGATGAACGAACGTCTCTCCACATGCTCAGTTCTGAGAGATAAGTGTGTGTGAAAGCCGTCCTTCACCTAGCTTGTTGGGAAGACAAAGTTTCTTTTCACTTGCAAACTCCACTCCATACATATATACGGGGAGGTACTAGCTCCAACTCGGTTTTACAGTGAAAACTGCAGGAACTTCTAACCGGCGCTAGGAAACAGACTGAGAAACCAGAGTAAAAGTTTCTCCTGCAACCCGTTCCCTTTGTGCTAAATGAACGAACGTCTATCCACATGCTCTGTTCGGAGAGATAAGTGTGTGTGAAAGCCGTCCTTCACCTAGCTTGTTGGGAAGACAAAGTTTCTTTTCACTTGCAAACTCCACTCCATACATATATATGGGGAGGTACTAGCTCCAACTCGGTTTTACAGTGAAAACTGCAGGAAATTCAAACCGGCACTAGGAAACAGACTGAGAAACCAGAGTAAAAGTTTCTCCTGCAACCCGTTCCCTTTGTGCTAGATGAACGAACGTCTCTCCACATGCTCAGTTCTGAGAGATAACTGTGTGTGAAAGCCGTCCTTCACCTAGCTTGTTGGGAACACAAAGTTTCTTTTAACTTGACATCTCCTCTCCATACATATATATGGGGAGGTACTAGCTCCAATTCGGTTTTACAGTGAAAACTGCAGGAACTTCAAACCGGCACTAGGAAACAGACTGAGAAACCAGAGTAAAAGTTTCTCCTGCAAACCGTTCCCTTTGTGCTAAATGAACGAACGTCTATCCACATGCTCTGTTCGGAGAGATAAGTGTGTGTGAAAGCCGTCCTTCACCTAGCTTGTTGGGAACAGAAAGTTTCTTTTCACTTGCAAACTCCACTCCATACATATATACATGGGGAGGTACTAGCTCCAACTCGGTTTTACAGTGAAAACTGCAGGAACTTCAAACCGGCACTAGGAAACAGACTGAGAAACCAGAGTAAAAGTTTCTCCTGCAACCCGTTCCCTTTGTGCTAGATGAACGAACGTCTCTCCACATGCTCAGTTCTGAGAGATAAGTGTGTGTGAAAGCCGTCCTTCACCTAGCTTGTTGGGAAGACAAAGATTCTTTTCACTTGCAAACTCCACTCCATACATATATATGGGGAGGTACTAGCTCCAACTCGGTTTTACAGTGAAAACTGCAGGAAATTCAAACCGGCACTAGGAAACAGACTGAGAAACCAGAGTAAAAGTTTCTCCTGCAACCCGTTCCCTTTGTGCTAGATGAACGAACGTCTCTCCACATGCTCAGTTCTGAGAGATAACTGTGTGTGAAAGCCGTCCTTCACCTAGCTTGTTGGGAACACAAAGTTTCTTTTCACTTGCAAACTCCACTCCATACATATATATTGGGAGGTACTAGCTCCAACTCGGTTTTACAGTGTAAACTGCAGGAACTTCAAAACGGCACTAGGAAACAGACTGAGAAACCAGACTAAAAGTTTCTCCTGCAACCCGATCCCTTTGTGCAAGATGAACGAACGTCTGTCCACATGCTACTTTCTGAGAGATAAGTATGTGTGAAAGCCGTCCTTCACCTAGCTTGTTGGGAACACAAAGTTTCTTTTCAGTTGCAAATTCCACTCCATACATATATATAGGGAGGTACTAGCTCCAACTCGGTTTTACAGTGAAAATTGCAGGAACTTCTAACCGGCGCTAGGAAACAGACTGAGAAACCAGAGTAAAAGTTTCTCCTGCAACCGGTTCCCTTTGTGCTAGATGAACGAACGTCTCTCCACATGCTCAGTTCTGAGAGATAAGTGTGTGTGAAAGCCGTCCTTCACCTAGCTTGTTGGGAAGACAAAGTTTCTTTTCACTTGCAAACTCCACTCCATACATATATACGTGGAGGTACTAGCTCCAACACGGTTTTACAGTGAAAACTGCAGGAACTTCTAACCGGCGCTAGGAAACAGACTGAGAAACCAGAGTAAAAGTTTCTCCTGCAACCCGTTCCCTTTGTGCTAAATGAACGAACGTCTATCCACATGCTCTGTTCGGAGAGATAAGTGTGTGTGAAAGCCGTCCTTCACCTAGCTTGTTGGGAACAGAAAGTTTCTTTTCACTTGCAAACTCCACTCCATACATATATATATGGGGAGGTACTAGCTCCAACTCGGTTTTACAGTGAAAACTGCAGGAACTTCAAACCGGCACTAGGAAACAGACTGAGAAACCAGAGTAAAAGTTTCTCCTGCAACCCGTTCCCTTTGTGCTAAATGAACGAACGTCTATCCACATGCTCTGTTCGGAGAGATAAGTGTGTGTGAAAGCCGTCCTTCACCTAGCTTGTTGGGAACAGAAAGTTTCTTTTCACTTGCAAACTCCACTCCATACATATATATTGGGAGGTACTAGCTCCAACTCGGTTTTACAGTGTAAACTGCAGGAACTTCAAAACGGCACTAGGAAACAGACTGAGAAACCAGACTAAAAGTTTCTCCTGCAACCCGATCCCTTTGTGCAAGATGAACGAACGTCTGTCCACATGCTACTTTCTGAGAGAAAAGTATGTGTGAAAGCCGTCCTTCACCTAGCTTGTTGGGAACACAAAGTTTCTTTTCAGTTGCAAATTCCACTCCATACATATATATAGGGAGGTACTAGCTCCAACTCGGTTTTACAGTGAAAATTGCAGGAACTTCTAACCGGCGCTAGGAAACAGACTGAGAAACCAGAGTAAAAGTTTCTCCTGCAACCGGTTCCCTTTTTGCTAGATGAACGAACGTCTCTCCACATGCTCAGTTCTGAGAGATAAGTGTGTGTGAAAGCCGTCCTTCACCTAGCTTGTTGGGAAGACAAAGTTTCTTTTCACTTGCAAACTCCACTCCATACATATATACGTGGAGGTACTAGCTCCAACTCGGTTTTACAGTGAAAACTGCAGGAACTTCTAACCGGCGCTAGGAAACAGACTGAGAAACCAGAGTAAAAGTTTCTCCTGCAACCCGTTCCCTTTGTGCTAAATGAACGAACGTCTATCCACATGCTCTGTTCGGAGAGATAAGTGTGTGTGAAAGCCGTCCTTCACCTAGCTTGTTGGGAACAGAAAGTTTCTTTTCACTTGCAAACTCCACTCCATACATATATATATGGGGAGGTACTAGCTCCAAATCGGTTTTACAGTGAAAACTGCAGGAACTTCAAACCGGCACTAGGAAACAGACTGAGAAACCAGAGTAAAAGTTTCTCCTGCAACCCGTTCCCTTTGTGCTAAATGAACGAACGTCTATCCACATGCTCTGTTCGGAGAGATAAGTGTGTGTGAAAGCCGTCCTTCACCTAGCTTGTTGGGAACAGAAAGTTTCTTTTCACTTGCAAACTCCACTCCATACATATATATATGGGGAGGTACTAACTCCAACTCGGTTTTACAGTGAAAACTGCAGGAACTTCAAACCGGCACTAGGAAACAGACTGAGAAACCAGAGTAAAAGTTTCTCCTGCAACCCGTTCCCTTTGTGCTAGATGAACGAACGTCTCTCCACATGCTCAGTTCTGAGAGATAAGTGTGTGTGAAAGCCGTCCTTCACCTAGCTTGTTGGGAAGACAAAGTTTCTTTTCACTTGCAAACTCCACTCCATACATATATATGGGGAGGTACTAGCTCCAACTCGGTTTTACAGTGAAAACTGCAGGAAATTCAAACCGGCACTAGGAAACAGACTGAGAAACCAGAGTAAAAGTTTCTCCTGCAACCCGTTCCCTTTGTGCTAGATGAACGAACGTCTCTCCACATGCTCAGTTCTGAGAGATAAGTGTGTGTGAAAGCCGTCCTTCACCTAGCTTGTTGGGAACACAAAGTTTCTTTTCACTTGCAAACTCCACTCCATACATATATATTGGGAGGTACTAGCTCCAACTCGGTTTTACAGTGTAAACTGCAGGAACTTCAAAACGGCACTAGGAAACAGACTGAGAAACCAGACTAAAAGTTTCTCCTGCAACCCGATCACTTTGTGCAAGATGAACGAACGTCTGTCCACATGCTACTTTCTGAGAGATAAGTATGTGTGAAAGCCGTCCTTCACCTAGCTTGTTGGGAACACAAAGTTTCTTTTCAGTTGCAAATTCCACTCCATACATATATATAGGGAGGTACTAGCTCCAACTCGGTTTTACAGTGAAAATTGCAGGAACTTCTAACCGGCGCTAGGAAACAGACTGAGAAACCAGAGTAAAAGTTTCTCCTGCAACCGGTTCCCTTTGTGCTAGATGAACGAACGTCTCTCCACATGCTCAGTTCTGAGAGATAAGTGTGTGTGAAAGCCGTCCTTCACCAAGCTTGTTGGGAAGACAAAGTTTCTTTTCACTTGCAAACTCCACTCCATACATATATACGGGGAGGTACTAGCTCCAACTCGGTTTTACAGTGAAAACTGCAGGAACTTCTAACCGGCGCTAGGAAACAGACTGAGAAACCAGAGTAAAAGTTTCTCCTGCAACCCGTTCCCTTTGTGCTAAATGAACGAACGTCTATCCACATGCTCTGTTCGGAGAGATAAGTGTGTGTGAAAGCCGTCCTTCACCTAGCTTGTTGGGAACAGAAAGTTTCTTTTCACTTGCAAACTCCACTCCATACATATATATATGGGGAGGTACTAGCTCCAACTCGGTTTTACAGTGAAAACTGCAGGAACTTCAAACCGGCACTAGGAAACAGACTGAGAAACCAGAGTAAAAGTTTCTCCTGCAACCCGTTCCCTTTGTGCTAGATGAACGAACGTCTCTCCACATGCTCAGTTCTGAGAGATAAGTGTGTGTGAAAGCCGTCCTTCACCTAGCTTGTTGGGAAGACAAAGATTCTTTTCACTTGCAAACTCCACTCCATACATATATATGGGGAGGTACTAGCTCCAACTCGGTTTTACAGTGAAAACTGCAGGAACTTCAAACCGGCACTAGGAAACAGACTGAGAAACCAGAGTAAAAGTTTCTCCTGCAACCCGTTCCCTTTGTGCTAGATGAACGAACGTCTCTCCACATGCTCAGTTCTGAGAGATAACTGTGTGTGAAAGCCGTCCTTCACCTAGCTTGTTGGGAACACAAAGTTTCTTTTAACTTGACATCTCCACTCCATACATATATATGGGGAGGTACTAGCTCCAACTCGGTTTTACAGTGAAAACTGCAGGAACTTCAAACCGGCACTAGGAAACAGACTGAGAAACCAGAGTAAAAGTTTCTCCTGCAACCCGTTTCCTTTGTGCTAAATGAACGAACGTCTATCCACATGCTCTGTTCGGAGAGATAAGTGTGTGTGAAAGCCGTCCTTCACCTAGCTTGTTGGGAACAGAAAGTTTCTTTTCACTTGCAAACTCCACTCCATACATATATATATGGGGAGGTACTAGCTCCAACTCGGTTTTACAGTGAAAACTGCAGGAACTTCAAACCGGCACTAGGAAACAGACTGAGAAACCAGAGTAAAAGTTTCTCCTGCAACCCGTTCCCTTTGTGCTAGATGAACGAACGTCTCTCCACATGCTCAGTTCTGAGAGATAAGTGTGTGTGAAAGCCGTCCTTCACCTAGCTTTTTGGGAAGACAAAGTTTCTTTTCACTTGCAAACTCCACTCCATACATATATATGGGGAGGTACTAGCTCCAAATCGGTTTTACAGTGAAAACTGCAGGAAATTCAAACCGGCACTAGGAAACAGACTGAGAAACCAGAGTAAAAGTTTCTCCTGCAACCCGTTCCCTTTGTGCTAGATGAACGAACGTCTCTCCACATGCTCAGTTCTGAGAGATAACTGTGTGTGAAAGCCGTCCTTCACCTAGCTTGTTGGGAACACAAAGTTTCTTTTCACTTGCAAACTCCACTCCATACATATATATTGGGAGGTACTAGCTCCAACTCGGTTTTACAGTGTAAACTGCAGGAACTTCAAAACGGCACTAGGAAACAGACTGAGAAACCAGACTAAAAGTTTCTCCTGCAACCCGATCACTTTGTGCAAGATGAACGAACGTCTGTCCACATGCTACTTTCTGAGAGATAAGTATGTGTGAAAGCCGTCCTTCACCTAGCTTGTTGGGAACACAAAGTTTCTTTTCAGTTGCAAATTCCACTCCATACATATATATAGGGAGGTACTAGCTCCATCTCGGTTTTACAGTGAAAATTGCAGGAACTTCTAACCGGCGCTAGGAAACAGACTGAGAAACCAGAGTAAAAGTTTCTCCTGCAACCGGTTCCCTTTGTGCTAGATGAACGAACGTCTCTCCACATGCTCAGTTCTGAGAGATAAGTGTGTGTGAAAGCCGTCCTTCACCTAGCTTGTTGGGAAGACAAAGTTTCTTTTCACTTGCAAACTCCACTCCATACATATATACGTGGAGGTACTAGCTCCAACTCGGTTTTACAGTGAAAACTGCAGGAAATTCTAACCGGCGCTAGGAAACAGACTGAGAAACCAGAGTAAAAGTTTCTCCTGCAACCCGTTCCCTTTGTGCTAAATGAACGAACGTCTATCCACATGCTCTGTTCGGAGAGATAAGTGTGTGTGAAAGCCGTCCTTCACCTAGCTTGTTGGGAACAGAAAGTTTCTTTTCACTTGCAAACTCCACTCCATACATATATATATGGGGAGGTACTAGCTCCAACTCGGTTTTACAGTGAAAACTGCAGGAACTTCAAACCGGCACTAGGAAACAGACTGAGAAACCAGAGTAAAAGTTTCTCCTGCAACCCGTTCCCTTTGTGCTAGATGAACGAACGTCTCTCCACATGCTCAGTTCTGAGAGATAAGTGTGTGTGAAAGCCGTCCTTCACCTAGCTTGTTGGGAAGACAAAGTTTCTTTTCACTTGCAAACTCCACTCCATACATATATATGGGGAGGTACTAGCTCCAACTCGGTTTTACAGTGAAAACTGCAGGAAATTCAAACCGGCACTAGGAAACAGACTGAGAAACCAGAGTAAAAGTTTCTCCTGCAACCCTTTCCCTTTGTGCTAGATGAACGAACGTCTCTCCACATGCTCAGTTCTGAGAGATAACTGTGTGTGAAAGCCGTCCTTCACCTAGCTTGTTGGGAACACAAAGTTTCTTTTCACTTGCAAACTCCACTCCATACATATATATTGGGAGGTACTAGCTCCAACTCGGTTTTACAGTGTAAACTGCAGGAACTTCAAAACGGCACTAGGAAACAGACTGAGAAACCAGACTAAAAGTTTCTCCTGCAACCCGATCACTTTGTGCAAGATGAACGAACGTCTGTCCACATGCTACTTTCTGAGAGATAAGTATGTGTGAAAGCCGTCCTTCACCTAGCTTGTTGGGAACACAAAGTTTCTTTTCAGTTGCAAATTCCACTCCATACATATATATAGGGAGGTACTAGCTCCAACTCGGTTTTACAGTGAAAATTGCAGGAACTTCTTACCGGCGCTAGGAAACAGACTGAGAAACCAGAGTAAAAGTTTCTCCTGCAACCGGTTCCATTTGTGCTAGATGAACGAACGTCTCTCCACATGCTCAGTTCTGAGAGATAAGTGTGTGTGAAAGCCGTCCTTCACCTAGCTTGTTGGGAAGACAAAGTTTCTTTTCACTTGCAAACTCCACTCCATACATATATACGGGGAGGTACTAGCTCCAACTCGGTTTTACAGTGAAAACTGCAGGAACTTCTAACCGGCGCTAGGAAACAGACTGAGAAACCAGAGTAAAAGTTTCTCCTGCAACCCGTTCCCTTTGTGCTAGATGAACGAACGTCTCTCCACATGCTCAGTTCTGAGAGATAAGTGTGTGTGAAAGCCGTCCTTCACCTAGCTTGTTGGGAACAGAAAGTTTCTTTTCACTTGCAAACTCCACTCCATACATATATATATGGGGAGGTACTAGCTCCAACTCGGTTTTACAGTGAAAACTGCAGGAACTTCAAACCGGCACTAGGAAACAGACTGAGAAACCAGAGTAAAAGTTTCTCCTGCAACCCGTTCCCTTTGTGCTAGATGAACGAACGTCTCTCCACATGCTCAGTTCTGAGAGATAAGTGTGTGTGAAAGCCGTCCTTCACCTAGCTTGTTGGGAAGACAAAGTTTCTTTTCACTTGCAAACTCCACTCCATACATATATATGGGGAGGTACTAGCTCCAACTCGGTTTTACAGTGAAAACTGCAGGAAATTCAAACCGGCACTAGGAAACAGACTGAGAAACCAGAGTAAAAGTTTCTCCTGCAACCCGTTCCCTTTGTGCTAGATGAACGAACGTCTCTCCACATGCTCAGTTCTGAGAGATAACTGTGTGTGAAAGCCGTCCTTCACCTAGCTTGTTGGGAACACAAAGTTTCTTTTCACTTGCAAACTCCACTCCATACATATATATTGGGAGGTACTAGCTCCAACTCGGTTTTACAGTGTAAAATGCAGGAACTTCAAAACGGCACTAGGAAACAGACTGAGAAACCAGACTAAAACTTTCTCCTGCAACCTGATCACTTTGTGCAAGATGAACGAACGTCTGTCCACATGCTACTTTCTGAGAGATAAGTATGTGTGAAAGCCGTCCTTCACCTAGCTTGTTGGGAACACAAAGTTTCTTTTCAGTTGCAAATTCCACTCCATACATATATATAGGGAGGTACTAGCTCCAACTCGGTTTTACAGTGAAAATTGCAGGAACTTCTAACCGGCACTAGGAAACAGACTGAGAAACCAGAGTAAAAGTTTCTCCTGCAACCGGTTCCCTTTGTGCTAGATGAACGAACGTCTCTCCACATGCTCAGTTCTGAGAGATAAGTGTGTGTGAAAGCCGTCCTTCACCTAGCTTGTTGGGAAGACAAAGTTTCTTTTCACTTGCAAACTCCACTCCATACATATATACGGGGAGGTACTAGCTCCAACTCGGTTTTACAGTGAAAACTGCAGGAACTTCTAACCGGCGCTAGGAAACAGACTGAGAAACCAGAGTAAAAGTTTCTCCTGCAACCCGTTCCCTTTTTGCTAGATGAACGAACGTCTCTCCACATGCTCAGTTCTCAGAGATAAGTGTGTGTGAAAGCCGTCCTTCAACTAGCTTGTTGGCAACACAAAGTTTCTTTTCACTAGCAAACTCCACTCCATACATATATATGGGGAGGTACTAGCTCCAACTCGGTTTTACACTGAAAACTGCAGGAACTTCAAACAGGCACTAGGAAACAGACTGAGAAACCAGAGTAAAAGTTTCTCCTGCAACCCGTTCCCTTTGTGCTAGATGAACGAACGTCTATACACATGCTCTGTTCGGAGAGATAAGTGTGTGTGGAAGCCATCATTCATCTATCATGTTGGGAACACAAAGTTTCTTTTCACTTGCAAACACCACTCCATACATATATATGGATAGGTACAAGCTCCAACTCGTTTTTAAAGTGAAAACTGCAGGAAATTCAAACAGGCACTAGGAAACAGACTGAGAAACCAGAGAAAAGTTTCTCCTGCAACCGGTTCCCTTTGTGCTAGATGAACGAACGTCTCTCCACATGCTCAGTTCTGAGAGATAAGTGTGTGTGAAAGCCGTCCTTCACCTAGCTTGTTGGGAACACAAAGTTTCTTTTCACTTGCCAACTCCATTCCATACATATATATGGGGAGGTACTAGCTCCAACTCGGTTTTACAGTGTAAAATGCAGGAACTTCAAAACGGCACTAGGAAACAGACTGAGAAACCAAACTAAAAGTTTCTCCTGCAACCCGATCCCTTTGTGCTAGATGAACGAACGTCTCTCCACATGCTCCGTTCTGAGGGATAAGTATGTGTGAAAGCCGTCCTTCACCTAGCTTGTTGGGAACACAAAGTTTCTTTTCAGTTGCAAATTCCACTCCATACATATATACGGGTAGGTACTAGCTCCAACTCGGTTTTACAGTGAAAAATGCAGAAACTTCTAACCGGCGCTAGGAAACAGACTGAGAAAACTGAGTAAAAGTTTCTCCTGCAACCCGTTCCCTTTGTGCTAGATGAACGAACGTCTCTCCACATGCTCAGTTCTGAGAGATAAGTGTGTGTGAAAGCCGTCTTTCACCTAGCTTGTTGGGAAGACAAAGTTTCTTTTCACTTGCAAACTCCACTCCATACATATATATGGGGAGGTACTAGCTCCAACTCGGTTTTACAGTGAAAACTGCAGGAACTTCAAACCGGCACTAGGAAACAGACTGAGAAACCAGAGTAAAAGTTTCTCCTGCAACCCGTTCCCTTTGTGCTAGATGAACGAACGTCTCTCCACATGCTCAGTTCTGAGAGATAACTGTGTGTGAAAGCCGTCCTTCACCTAGCTTGTTGGGAACACAAAGTTTATTTTCAGTTGCAAATTCCACTCCATACATATATATAGGGAGGTACTAGCTCCAACTCGGTTTTACAGTGAAAATTGCAGGAACTTCTAACCGGCGCTAGGAAACAGACTGAGAAACCAGAGTAAAAGTTTCTCCTGCAACCGGTTCCCTTTGTGCTAGATGAACGAACGTCTCTCCACATGCTCAGTTCTGAGAGATAAGTGTGTGTGAAAGCCGTCCTTCAACTAGCTTGTTGGGAAGACAAAGTTTCTTTTCACTTGCAAACTCCACTCCATACATATATACGGGGAGGTACTAGCTCCAACTCGGTTTTACAGTGAAAACTGCAGGAACTTCTAACCAGCGCTAGGAAACAGACTGAGAAACCAGAGTAAAAGTTTCTCCTGCAACCCGTTCCTTTTGTGCTAAATGAACGAACGTCTATCCACATGCTCTGTTCGGAGAGATAAGTGTGTGTGAAAGCCGTCCTTCACCTAGCTTGTTGGGAATAGAAAGTTTCTTTTCACTTGCAAACTCCACTCCATACATATATATATGGGGAGGTACTAGCTCCAACTCGGTTTTACAGTGAAAACTGCAGGAAATTCAAACAGGCACTAGGAAACAGACTGAGAAACCAGAGTAAAAGTTTCTCCTGCAACCCGTTCCCTTTGTGCTAGATGAACGAACGTCTCTCCACATGCTCAGTTCTGAGAGATAAGTGTGTGTGAAAGCCGTCCTTCACCTAGCTTGTTGGGAAGACAAAGTTTCTTTTCACTTGCAAACTCCACTCCATACATATATATGGGGAGGTACTAGCTCCAACTCGGTTTTACAGTGAAAACTGCAGGAAATTCAAACCGGCACTAGGAAACAGACTGAGAAACCAGAGTAAAAGATTCTAGTGCAACCCGTTCCCTTTGTGCTAGATGAACGAACGTCTCTCCACATGCTCAGTTCTGAGAGATAACTGTGTGTGAAAGCCGTCCTTCACCTAGCTTGTTGGGAACACAAAGTTTCTTTTAACTTGACATCTCCACTCCATACATATATATGGGGAGGTACAAGCTCCAACTCGGTTTTACAGTGAAAACTGCAGGAACTTCAAACCGGCACTAGGAAACAGACTGAGAAACCAGAGTAAAAGTTTCTCCTGCAACCCGTTCCCTTTGTGCTAAATGAACGAACGTCTATCCACATGCTCTGTTCGGAGAGATAAGTGTGTGTGAAAGCCGTCCTTCACCTAGATTGTTGGGAACAGAAAGTTTCTTTTCACTTGCAAACTCCACTCCATACATATATATATGGGGAGGTACTAGCTCCAACTCGGTTTTACAGTGAAAACTGCAGGAACTTCAAACCGGCACTAGGAAACAGACTGAGAAACCAGAGTAAAAGTTTCTCCTGCAACCCGTTCCCTTTGTGCTAGATGAACGAACGTCTCTCCACATGCTCAGTTCTGAGAGATAAGTGTGTGTGAAAGCCGTCCTTCACCTAACTTGTTGGGAAGACAAAGTTTCTTTTCACTTGCAAACTCCACTCCATACATATATATGGGGAGGTACTAGCTCCAACTCGGTTTTACAGTGAAAACTGCAGGAAATTCAAACCGGCACTAGGAAACAGACTGAGAAACCAGAGTAAAAGTTTCTCCTGCAACCCGTTCCCTTTGTGCTAGATGAACGAACGTCTCTCCACATGCTCAGTTCTGAGAGATAACTGTGTGTGAAAGCCGTCCTTCACCTAGCTTGTTGGGAACACAAAGTTTCTTTTCACTTGCAAACTCCACTCCATACATATATATTGGGAGGTACTAGCTCCAACTCGGTTTTACTGTGTAAACTGCAGGAACTTCAAAACGGCACTAGGAAACAGACTGAGAAACCAGACTAAAAGTTTCTCCTGCAACCCGATCACTTTGTGCAAGATGAACGAACGTCTGTCCACATGCTACTTTCTGAGAGATAAGTATGTGTGAAAGCCGTCCTTCACCTAGCTTGTTGGGAACACAAAGTTTCTTTTCAGTTGCAAATTCCACTCCATACATATATATAGGGAGGTACTAGCTCCAACTCGGTTTTACAGTGAAAATTGCAGGAACTTCTAACCGGCGCTAGGAAACAGACTGAGAAACCAGAGTATAAGTTTCTCCTGCAACCGGTTCCCTTTGTGCTAGATGAACGAACGTCTCTCCACATGCTCAGTTCTGAGAGATAAGTGTGTGTGAAAGCCGTCCTTCACCTAGCTTGTTGGGAAGACAAAGTTTCTTTTCACTTGCAAACTCCACTCCATACATATATATTGGGAGGTACTAGCTCCAACTCGGTTTTACAGTGTAAACTGCAGGAACTTCAAAACGGCACTAGGAAACAGACTGAGAAACCAGACTAAAAGTTTCTCCTGCAACCCGATCACTTTGTGCAAGATGAACGAACGTCTGTCCACATGCTACTTTCTGAGAGATAAGTATGTGTGAAAGCCGTCCTTCACCTAGCTTGTTGGGAACCAAAGTTTCTTTTCAGTTGCAAATTCCACTCCATACATATATATAGGGAGGTACTAGCTCCAACTCGGTTTTACAGTGAAAATTGCAGAAACTTCTAACCGGCGCTAGGAAACAGACTGAGAAACCAGAGTAAAAGTTTCTCCTGCAACCGGTTCCCTTTGTGCTAGATGAACGAACGTCTCTCCACATGCTCAGTTCTGAGAGATAAGTGTGTGTGAAAGCCGTCCTTCACCTAGCTTGTTGGGAAGACAAAGTTTCTTTTCATTTGCAAACTCCACTCCATACATATATATGGGGAGGTACTAGCTCCAACTCGGTTTTACAGTGAAAACTGCAGGAAATTCAAACCGGCACTAGGAAACAGACTGAGAAACCAGAGTAAAAGTTTCTCCTGCAACCCGTTCCCTTTGTGCTAGATGAACGAACGTCTCTCCACATGCTCAGTTCTGAGAGATAACTGTGTGTGGAAGCCGTCCTTCACCTATCATGTTGGGAACACAAAGTTTCTTTTCACTTGCAAACACCACTCCATACATATATATGGGTAGGTACAAGCTCCAACTCGGTTTTAAGGTGAAAACTGCAGGAAACTCAAACCGGCACTAGGAAACAGAATGAGAAACCAGAGTAAAAGTTTCTCCTGCAACCCGTTCCCTTTGTGCTAGATGAACGAACGTCTCTCCACATGCTCAGTTCTGAGAGATAAGTGTGTGTGAAAGCCATTCTTCAGCTAGCTTGTTGGGAACACAAAGTTTCTTTTCACTTGCAAACTCCACTCCATACATATATATGGGGAGGTACTAGCTCCAAATCGGTTTTACAGTGAAAACTGCAGGAACTTCAAAACGGCACTAGGAAACAGACTGAGAAATCAGAGTAAAAATTTCTCCTGCAACCCGATCCCTTTGTGCTAGATGAACGAACGTCTCTCCACATGCTCAGTTCTGAGAGATAAGTGTGTGTGAATGTCATACTTCACTTAGCTTGTGGGGAACACAAAGTTTCTTTTAACTTGACATCTCCACTCCATACATATATATGGGGAGGTACTAGGTCCAACTCGGTTTTACAGTGAAAACTGCAGGAACTTCAAACCGGCACTAGGAAACAGACTGAGAAACCAGAGTAAAAGTTTCTCCTGCAACCCGTTCCCTTTGTGCTAAATGAACGAACGTCTATCCACATGCTCTGTTCGGAGAGATAAGTGTGTGTGAAAGCCGTCCTTCACCTAGCTTGTTGGGAACAGAAAGTTTCTTTTCACTTGCAAACTCCACTCCATACATATATATATGGGGAGGTACTAGCTCCAACTCGGTTTTACAGTGAAAACTGCAGGAAATTCAAACCGGCACTAGGAAACAGACTGAGAAACCAGAGTAAAAGTTTCTCCTGCAACCCGTTCCCTTTGTGCTAGATGAACGAACGTCTCTCCACATGCTCAGTTCTGAGAGATAAGTGTGTGTGAAAGCCGTCCTTCACCTAGCTTGTTGGGAAGACAAAGTTTCTTTTCACTTGCAAACTCCACTCCATACATATATATGGGGAGGTACTAGCTCCAACTCGGTTTTACAGTGAAAACTGCAGGAAATTCAAACCGGCACTAGGAAACAGACTGAGAAACCAGAGTAAAAGTTTTTCCTGCAACCCGTTCCCTTTGTGCTAGATGAACGAACGTCTCTCCACATGCTCAGTTCTGAGAGATAACTGTGTGTGAAAGCCGTCCTTCACCTAGCTTGTTGGGAACACAAAGTTTCTTTTCACTTGCAAACTCCACTCCATACATATATATAGGGGGTACTAGCTCCAACTCGGTTTTACAGTGTAAACTGCAGGAACTTCAAAACGGCACTAGGAAACAGACTGAGAAACCAGACTAAAAGTTTCTCCTGCAACCCGATCACTTTGTGCAAGATGAACGAACGTCTGTCCACATGCTACTTTCTGAGAGATAAGTATGTGTGAAAGCCGTCCTTCACCTAGCTTGTTGGGAACACAAAGTTTCTTTTCAGTTGCAAATTCCACTCCATACATATATATAGGGAGGTACTAGCTCCAACTCGGTTTTACAGTGAAAATTGCAGGAACTTCTAACCGGCGCTAGGAAACAGACTGAGAAACCAGAGTAAAAGTTTCTCCTGCAACCGGTTCCCTTTGTGCTAGATGAACGAACGTCTCTCCACATGCTCAGTTCTGAGAGATAAGTGTGTGTGAAAGCCGTCCTTCACCTAGCTTGTTGGGAAGACAAAGTTTCTTTTCACTTGCAAACACCACTCCATACATATATACGGGGAGGTACTAGCTCCAACTCGGTTTTACAGTGAAAACTGCAGGAACTTCTAACCGGCGCTAGGAAACAGACTGAGAAACCAGAGTAAAAGTTTCTCCTGCAACCCGTTCCCTTTGTGCTAAATGAACGAACGTCTATCCACATGCTCTGTTCGGAGAGATAAGTGTGTGTGAAAGCCGTCCTTCACCTAGCTTGTTGGGAACAGAAAGTTTCTTTTCACTTGCAAACTCCACTCCATACATATATATATGGGGAGGTACTAGCTCCAACTCGGTTTTACAGTGAAAACTGCAGGAACTTCAAACCGGCACTAGGAAACAGACTGAGAAACCAGAGTAAAAGTTTCTCCTGCAACCCGTTCCCTTTGTGCTAGATGAAAGAACGTCTCTCCACATGCTCAGTTCTGAGAGATAAGTGTGTGTGAAAGCCGTCCTTCACCTAGCTTGTTGGGAAGACAAAGTTTCTTTTCACTTGCAAACTCCACTCCATACATATATATGGGGAGGTACTAGCTCCAACTCGGTTTTACAGTGAAAACTGCAGGAAATTCAAACCGGCACTAGGAAACAGACTGAGAAACCAGAGTAAAAGTTTCTCCTGCAACCCGTTCCATTTGTGCTAGATGAACGAACGTCTCTCCACATGCTCAGTTCTGAGAGATAACTGTGTGTGAAAGCCGTCCTTCACCTAGCTTGTTGGGAACACAAAGTTTCTTTTCACTTGCAAACTCCACTCCATACATATATATTGGGAGGTACTAGCTCCAACTCGGTTTTACAGTGTAAACTGCAGGAACTTCAAAACGGCACTAGGAAACAGACTGAGAAACCAGACTAAAAGTTTCTCCTGCAACCCGATCACTTTGTGCAAGATGAACGAACGTCTGTCCACATGCTACTTTCTGAGAGATAATTATGTGTGAAAGCCGTCCTTCACCTAGCTTGTTGGGAACACAAAGTTTCTTTTCAGTTGCAAATTCCACTCCATACATATATATAGGGAGGTACTAGCTCCAACTCGGTTTTACAGTGAAAATTGCAGGAACTTCTAACCGGCGCTAGGAAACAGACTGAGAAACCAGAGTAAAAGTTTCTCCTGCAACCGGTTCCCTTTGTGCTAGATGAACGAACGTCTCTCCACATGCTCAGTTCTGAGAGATAAGTGTGTGTGAAAGCCGTCCTTCACCTAGCTTGTTGGGAAGACAAAGTTTCTTTTCACTTGCAAACTCCACTCCATACATATATACGGGGAGGTACTAGCTCCAACTCGGTTTTACAGTGAAAACTGCAGGAACTTCTAACCGGCGCTAGGAAACAGACTGAGAAACCAGAGTAAAAGTTTCTCCTGCAACCCGTTCCCTTTGTGCTAAATGAACGAACGTCTATCCACATGCTCTGTTCGGAGAGATAAGTGTGTGTGAAAGCCGTCCTTCACCTAGCTTGTTGGGAACAGAAAGTTTCTTTTCACTTGCAAACTCCACTCCATACATATATATATGGGGAGGTACTAGCTCCAACTCGGTTTTACAGTGAAAACTGCAGGAACTTCAAACCGGCACTAGGAAACAGACTGAGAAACCAGAGTAAAAGTATCTCCTGCAACCCGTTCCCTTTGTGCTAGATGAACGAACGTCTCTCCACATGCTCAGTTCTGAGAGATAAGTGTGTGTGAAAGCCGTCCTTCACCTAGCTTGTTGGGAAGACAAAGTTTCTTTTCACTTGCAAACTCCACTCCATACATATATATGGGGAGGTACTAGCTCCAACTCGGTTTTACAGTGAAAACTGCAGGAAATTCAAACCGGCACTAGGAAACAGACTGAGAAACCAGAGTAAAAGTTTCTCCTGCAACCCGTTCCCTTTGTGCTAGATGAACGAACGTCTCTCCACATGCTCAGTTCTGAGAGATAACTGTGTGTTAAAGCCGTCCTTCACCTAGCTTGTTGGGAACACAAAGTTTCTTTTCACTTGCAAACTCCACTCCATACATATATATTGGGAGGTACTAGCTCCAACTCGGTTTTACAGTGTAAACTGCAGGAACTTCAAAACGGCACTAGGAAACAGACTGAGAAACCAGACTAAAAGTTTCTCCTGCACCCCGATCACTTTGTGCAAGATGAACGAACGTCTGTCCACATGCTACTTTCTGAGAGATAAATATGTGTGAAAGCCGTCCTTCACCTAGCTTGTTGGGAACACAAAGTTTCTTTTCAGTTGCAAATTCCACTCCATACATATATATAGGGAGGTACAAGCTCCAACACGGTTTTACAGTGAAAATTGCAGGAACTTCTAACCGGCGCTAGGAAACAGACTGAGAAACCAGAGTAAAAGTTTCTCCTGCAACCGGTTCCCTTCGTGCTAGATGAACGAACGTCTCTCCACATGCTCAGTTCTGAGAGATAAGTGTGTGTGAAAGCCGTCCTTCACCTAGCTTGTTGGGAAGACAAAGTTTCTTTTCACTTGCAAACTCCACTCCATACATATATACGGGGAGGTACTAGCTCCAACTCGGTTTTACAGTGAAAACTGCAGGAACTTCTAACCGGCGCTAGGAAACAGCCTGAGAAACCAGAGTAAAAGTTTCTCCTGCAACCCGTTCCCTTTGTGCTAGATGAACGAACGTCTCTCCACATGCTCAGTTCTGAGAGATAAGTGTGTGTGAAAGCCGTCCTTCAACTAGCTTGTTGGCAACACAAAGTTTCTATTCACTTGCAAACTCCACTCCATACATATATATGGGGAGGTACTAGCTCCAACTCGGTTTTACACTGAAAACTGCAGGAACTTCAAACAGGCACTAGGAAACAGACTGAGAAACCAGAGTAAAAGTTTCTCCTGCAACCCGTTCCCTTTGTGCTAGATGAACGAACGTCTATACACATGCACTGTTCGGAGAGATAAGTGTGTGTGGAAGCCATCCTTCACCTATCATGTTGGGAACACAAAGTTTCTTTTCACTTGCAAACACCACTCCATACATATATATGGATAGGTACAAGCTCCAACTCGTTTTTAAAGTGAAAACTGCAGGAAATTGAAACCGGCACTAGGAAACAGACTGAGAAACCAGAGAAAAGTTTCTCCTGCAACCGGTTCCCTTTGTGCTAGATGAACGAACGTCTCTCCACATGCTCAGTTCTGAGAGATAAGTGTGTGTGAAAGCCGTCCTTCACCTAGCTTGTTGGGAACACAAAGTTTCTTTTCACTTGCCAACTCCATTCCATACATATATATGGGGAGGTACTAGCTCCAACTCGGTTTTACAGTGTAAACAGCAGGAACTTCAAAACGGCACTAGGAAACAGACTGAGAAACCAAACTAAAAGTTTCTCCTGCAACCCGATCCCTTTGTGCTAGATGAACGAACGTCTGTCCACATGCTCCGTTCTGAGGGATAAGTATGTGTGAAAGCCGTCCTTCACATAGCTTGTTGGGAACACAAAGTTTCTTTTCAGTTGCAAATTCCACTCCATACATATATATGGGTAGGTACTAGCTCCAACTCGTTTTTACAGTGAAAAATGCAGAAACTTCTAACCGGCGCTAGGAAACAGACTGAGAAAACTGTGTAAAAGTTTCTCCTGCAACCCGTTCCCTTTGTGCTAGATGAACGAACGTCTCTCCACATGCTCAGTTCTGAGAGATAAGTGTGTGTGAAAGTCGTACTTCACTTAGCTTGTTGGGAACACAAAGTTTCTTTTAACTTGACATCTCCACTCAATACATATATATGGGGAGGTACTAGCTCCAACTCGGTTTTACAGTGAAAACTGCAGGAACTTCAAACCGGCACTAGGAAACAGACTGAGAAACCAGAGTAAAAGTTTCTCCTGCAACCCGTTCCCTTTGTGCTAAATGAACGAACGTCTATCCACATGCTCTGTTCGGAGAGATAAGTGTGTGTGAAAGCCGTCCTTCACCTAGCTTGTTGGGAACAGAAAGTTTCTTTTCACTTGCAAACTCCACTCCATACATATATATATGGGGAGGTACTAGCTCCAACTCGGTTTTACAGTGAAAACTGCAGGAACTTCAAACCGGCACTAGGAAACAGACTGAGAAACCAGAGTAAAAGTTTCTCCTGCAAACCGATCCCTTTGTGCTAGATGAACGAACGTCTCTCCACATGCTCAGTTCTGAGAGATAAGTGTGTGTGGAAGCCGTCCTTCACCTATCATGTTGGGAACACAAAGTTTCTTTTCACTTGCAAACACCACTCCATACATATATATGGGTAGGTACAAGCTCCAACTCGGTTTTAAGGTGAAAACTGCAGGAAATTCAAACCGGCACTAGGAAACAGAATGAGAAACCAGAGTAAAAGTTTCTCCTGCAACCCGTTCCCTTTGTGCTAGATGAACGAACGTCTCTCCACATGCTCAGTTCTGAGAGATAAGTGTGTGTGAAAGCCATCCTTCACCTAGCTTGTTTGGAACACAAAGTTTCTTTTCACTTGCAAACTCCACTCCATACATATATATGGGGAGGTACTAGCTCCAAATCGGTTTTACAGTGAAAACTGCAGGAACTTCAAAACGGCACTAGGAAACAGACTGAGAAATCAGAGTAAAAGTTTCTCCTGCAACCCGATCCCTTTGTCCTAGATGAACGAACGTCTCTCCACATGCTCAGTTCTGAGAGATAAGTGTGTGAAAGCCGTCCTTCACCTAGCTTGTTGGGAACACAAAGTTTCTTTTCACTTGCAAACTCCACTCCATTCATATATAAGGGGAGGTACTAGCTGCAACAAGTCTTTACACTGAAAACTGCAGGAAATTGAAACCGGCACTAGGAAACAGACTGAGAAACCAGAGTAAAAGTTTCTCCTGTAACCCGTTCCTTTGTGCTAGATGAACGAAAGTCTTTCCACATGCTCAGTTCTGAGAGATAAGTGTGTGAAAGCCGTCCTTCACCTAGCTTGTTGGGAACACAAAGTTTCTTTTCACTTGACATCACCACTCCATACATATATATGGGGAGGTACTAGCTCCAACTAGGTTTTACAGTGAAAACTGCAGGAAATTCAAACCGGCACTAGGATCAGACTGACAAACCAGAGTAAAAGTTTCTCCTGCAACCCGTTCCCTTTGTGCTAGATGAATGAACGTCTCTCCACATGCTCAGTACTGAGAGATAAGTGTGTGTGAAAGCCGTCCTTCACCTAGTTTGTTGGGAACACAAAGTTTCTTTTAAATTGCAATCTCCACTCCATACATATATATGGGGAGGTACTAGCTCCAACTCGGTTTTACAGTGAAAAATGCAGGAACTTGAAACCGGCACTAGGAAACAGACTGAGAAACCAGAGTAAAAGTTTCTCCTGCAACCCGTTTCCTTTGTGCTAGATGAACGAACGTCTCTCCACATGCTCAGTTCTAAGAGATAAGTGTGTGTGAAAGCCGTCCTTCAACTAGCTTGTTGGGAACACAAAGTTTCTTTTCACTTGCAAACTCCACTCCATACATACATATGGGGAGGTACTAGCTCCAACTCGGTTTTACAGTGAAAACTGCAGGAACTTCAAACCGGCACTAGGAAACAGACTTAGAAACCAGAGTAAAAGTTTCTCCTGCAACCCGTTCCCTTTCTGCTAGATGAACGAACGTCTCTCCACATGCTCAGTTCTGAGAGATAAGTGTGTGTGAAAGCCGTCCTTCACCTAGCTTGTTGGGAACACAAAGTTTCTTTTCACTTGCAAACTCCACTCCATACATATATATATGGGGAGGTAATAGCTCCAACTCGATTTTACAGTGAAAACTGCAGGAACTTCTAACCGGCGCTAGGAAACAGACTGAGAAACCAGAGTAAAAGTTTCTCCTGCAACCCGTTCCCTTTGTGCTAGATGAACGAACGTCTCTCCACATGCTCAGTTCTGAGAGATAATTGTGTGTGAAAGCCGTCCTTCACATTACTTGTTGGCTACACAAAGTTTCTTTTCAGTTGCAAACTACACTCCATACATATATATATGGGGAGGTACTAGCTCCAACTCGGTTTTACAGTGAAAACTGCAGGAACTTCAAACCGGCACTAGGAAACAGACTGAGAAACCAGAGTAAAAGTTTCTCCTGCAACCCGATCCCTTTGTGCTAGATGAACGAACGTCTCTCCACATGCTCAGTTCTGAGAGATAAGTGCGTGTGGAAGCCGTCCTTCACCTATCATGTTGGGAACACAAAGTTTCTTTTCCTTGCAAACCCACTCCATACATATATATGGGGAGGTACTAGCTCCAAATCGGTTTTACAGTGAAAACTGCAGGAACTTCAAAACGGCACTAGGAAACAGACTGAGAAATCAGAGTAAAAGTTTCTCCTGCAACCCGATCCCTTTGTGCTAGATGAACGAACGTCTCTCCACATGCTCAGTTCTGAGAGATAAGTGTGTGTGAAAGCCATCCTTCACCTAGCTTGTTGGGAACACAAAGTTTCTTTTCACTTGCAAACTCCATTCCATACATATATATGGGGAGGTACAAGCTCCAACTCGGTTTTACAGTGTAAACTGCAGGAACTTCAAAACGGCACTAGGAAACAGACTGAGAAACGAGACAAAAAGTTTCTCCTGCAACCCAATCACTTTGTGCTAGATGAACGAACGTCTGTCCACATGCTACTTTCTGAGGGATAAGTAAGTGTGAAAGCCGTCCTTCACCTAGCTTGTTGGGAACACAAAGTTTCTTTTCAGTTGCAAATTCCACTCCATACATATATATGGGGAGGTACTAGCTCCAACTCGGTTTTACAGTGAAAACTGCAGAAACTTCAAACCGGCAATAGGAAACAGACTGAGAAACCAGAGTAAAAGTTTCTCCTGCAACCCGTTCCATTTGTTATAGATGAACGAAAGTCTCTCCACATGCTCAGTTCTGAGAGATAAGTGTGTTTATAAGCCGTCCTTCACCTAGCTTGTTGGGAACACAAAGTTTCTTTTCACTTGCAAACTCCACTCCATACATATATATGGGGAGGTACTAGCTCCAAATCGGTTTTACAGTGAAAACTGCAGGAACTTCAAAACGGCACTAGGAAACAGACTGAGAAATCAGAGTAAAAGTTTCTCCTGCAACCCGATCCCTTTGTGCTAGATGAACGAACGTCTGTCCACATGCTCCGTTCTGAGGGATAAGTGTGTGTGAAAGCCATCCTTCACCTAGCTTGTTGGGAACACAAAGATCCTTTTCAGTTGCAAATTCCACTCCATACATATATATGGGGAAGTACTAGCTCCAACTCGGTTTTACAGTGAAATCTGCAGGAACTTCTAACCGGCGCTAGGAAACAGACTGAGAAACCAGAGTAAAAGTTTCTCCTGCAACCCGTTCCCTTTGTGCTAGATGAACGAACGTCTCTCCACATGCTCAGTTCTGAGAGATAAGTGTGTGTGAAAGCCATCCTTCAACTAGCTTGTTGGGAACACAAAGTTTCTTTTCACTTGCAAACTCCATTCCATACATATATATGGGGAGGTACTAGCTCCAACTCGGTTTTACAGTGTAAACTGCAGGAACTTCAAAACGGCACTAGGAAACAGACTGAGAGACCAGAGTAAAAGTTTCTCCTGTAACCCGTTCCTTTGTGCTAGATGAAAGAAAGTCTCTCCACATGCTCAGTTCTGAGAGATAAGTGTGTGTGAAAGCCATCCTTCACCTAGCTTGTTGGGAACACAAAGTTTCTTTTCACTTGACATCTCCACTCCATACATATATATGGGGAGGTACTAGCTCCAACTCGGTTTTACAGTGAAAACTACAGGAACTTCAAACCGGCACTAGGATCAGACTGAGAAACCAGAGTAAAATTTCTCCTGCAACCCGTTCCCTTTGTGCTAGATGAACGAACGTCTCTCCACATGCTCAGTACTGAGAGATAAGTGTGTGTGAAAGCCGTCCTTCACAAAGCTTGTTGGGAACACAAAGTTTCTTTTAAATTGCAATCTCCACTCCATACATATATATGGGGAGGTACTAGCTCCAACTCGGTTTTACAGTGAAAAATGCAGGAACTTGAAACCGGCACAAGGAAACAGACTGAGAAAACAGAGTAAAAGTTTCTCCTGCAACCCGTTCCCTTTGTGCTAGATGAACGAACGTCTCTCCACATGCTCAGTTCTAAGAGATAAGTGTGTGTGAAAGCCGTCCTTCAACTAGCTTGTTGGGAACACAAAGTTTCTTTTCACTTGCAAACTCCACTCCATACATATATATGGGGAGGTACTAGCTCCAACTCGGTTTTACAGTGAAAACTGCAGGAACTTCAAACCGGCACTAGGAAACAGACTTAGAAACCAGAGTAAAAGTTTCTCCTGCAACCCGTTCCCTTTCTGCTAGATGAACGAACGTCTCTCCACATGCTCATTTCTGAGAGATAAGTGTGTGTGAAAGCCGTCCTTCACCTAGCTTGTTGGGAACACAAAGTTTCTTTTCACTTGCAAAATCCACTCCATACATATATATGGGGAGGTAAAAGCTCCAACTCGGTTTTACAGTGAAAACTGCAGGAACTTCAAACCGGCACTAGGAAACAGACTGAGAGACCAGAGTAAAAGTTTCTCCTGTAACCCGTTCCTTTGTGCTAGATGAACGAAAGTCTCTCCACATGCTCAGTTCTGAGAGATAAATGTGTGTGAAAGCCGTCCTTCACCTAGCTTGTTGGGAACACAAAGTTTCTTTTCACTTGACATCTCCACTCCATACATATATATGGGGAGGTACTAGCTCCAACTCGGTTTTACAGTGAAAACTACAGGAACTTCAAACCGGCACTAGGATCAGTCTGAGAAACCAGAGTAAAATTTCTCCTGCAACCCGTTCCTTTGTGCTAGATGAACGAACGTCTCTCCACATGCTCAGTACTGAGAGATAAGTGTGTGTGAAAGCCGTCCTTCACCTAGCTTGTTGGAAACACAAAGTTTCTTTTAAATTGCAATCTCCACTCCATACATATATATGGGGAGGTACTAGCTCCAACTCGGTTTTACAGTGAAAAATGCAGGAACTTGAAACCGGCACAAAGAAACAGACTGAGAAAACAGAGTAAAAGTTTCTCCTGCAACCCGTTCCCTTTGTGCTAGATGAACGAACGTCTCTCCACATGCTCAGTTCTAAGAGATAAGTGTGTGTGAAAGCCGTCCTTCAACTAGCTTGTTGGGAACACAAAGTTTCTTTTCACTTGCATACTCCACTCCATACATATATATGGGGAGGTACTAGCTCCAACTCCGTTTTACAGTGAAAACTGCAGGAACTTCAAACCGGCACTAGGAAACAGACTTAGAAACCAGAGTAAAAGTTTCTCCTGCAAACCGTTCCCTTTCTGCTAGATGAACGAACGTCTCTCCACATGCTCAGTTCTGAGAGATAAGTGTGTGTGAAAGCCGTCCTTCACCTAGCTTGTTGGGAACACAAAGTTTCTTTTCACTTGCAAACTCCACTCCATACATATATATGGGGAGGTAAAAGCTCCAAATCGGTTTTACAGTGAAAACTGCAGGAACTTCAAACCGGCACTAGGAAACAGACTGAGAAACCAGAGTAAAAGTTTCTCCTGCAACCCGTTCCCTTAGTGCTAGATGAACGAACGTCTCTCCACATGCTCAGTTCGGAGAGAAAAGTGTGTGTGAAAGCCGTCCTTCACCTAGCTTGTTGGCTACACAAAGTTTCTTTTCAGTTGCAAACTCCACTCCTTATATATATATGGTGAGGTAATAGCTCCAACTCGATTTACAGTGAAAACTGCAGGAACTTCAAACCGGCACTTGGAAACAGACTGAGAAACCAGAGTAAAAGTTTCTCCTGAAACCCGTTCCCTTTGTGCTAGATGAACGAACGTCTCTCCACATGCTCAGTACTGAGAGATAAGTGTGTGTGAAAGCCGTCCTTCAACTAGCTTGTTGGGAACACAAAGTTTCTTTTCACTTGCAAACTCCACTCCATACATATATATGGGGAGGTACTAGCTCCAACTCGGTTTTACAGTGAAAAATGCACGAACTTGAAACCGGCACTAGGAAACAGACTGAGAAAACAGAGTAAAAGTTTCTCCTGCAACCCGTTCCCTTTGTGCTAAATGAACGAACGTCTCTCCACATGCTCAGTTCTAAGAGATAAGTGTGTGTGAAAGCCGTCCTTCAACTAGCTTGTTGGGAACACAAAGTTTCTTTTCACTTGCAAACTCCTCTCCATACATATATATGGGGAGGTACTAGCTCCAACTCGGTTTTACAGTGAAAACTGCAGGAACTTCAAACCGGCACTAGGAAACAGACTGAGAAACCAGAGTAAAGGTTTCTCCTGCAAACCGTTCCCTTTCTGCTAGATGAACGAACGTCTCTCCACATGCTCAGTTCTGAGAGATAAGTGTGTGTGAAAGCCATTCTTCACCTAGCTTGTTGGGAACACAAAGTTTCTTTTCACTTGCAAACTCCATTCCATACATATATATGGGGAGGTACTAGCTCCAACTCGGTTTTACAGTGTAAACTGCAGGAACTTCAAAACGGCACTAGGAAACAGACTGAGAAACCAGACTAAAAGTTTCTCCTGCAACCCGATCACTTTGTGCTAGATGAACGAACGTCTGTCCACATGCTACTTTCTGAGGGATAAGTATGTGTGAAAGCCGTCCTTCACCTAGCTTGTTGGGAACACAAAGTTTCTTTTCAGTTGCAAATTCCACTCCATACATATATATGGGGAGGTACTAGCTCCAACTCGGTTTTACAGTGAAAACTGCAGGAACTTCTAACCGTCGCTAGGAAACAGACTGAGAAACCAGAGTAAAAGTTTCTCCTGCAACCGGTTCCCTTTTAGCTAGATGAACGAACGTCTCTCCACATGCTCAGTTCTGAGAGATAAGTGTGTGTGAAAGCCGTCCTTCACCTAGCTTGTTGGGAAGACAAAGTTTCTTTTCACTTGCAAACTCCACTCCATACATATATATGGGGAGGTACTAGCTCCAACTCGGTTTTACTGTGAAAACTGCAGGAACTTCAAACCGGCACTAGGAAAAAGACTGAGAAACCAGAGTAAAAGTTTCTCCTGCAAACCGTTCCCTTTGTGCTAAATGAACGAACGTCTCTCCACATGCTCAGTTCTGAGAGATAAGTGTGTGTGAAAGCCGTCCTTCACCTAGCTTGTTGGGAACACAAAGTTTCTATTCACTTGCAAACTCCACTCCATACATATATACGGGGAGGTACTAGCTCCAACTCGGTTTTACAGTGAAAACTGCAGGAACTTCTAACCGGCGCTAGGAAACAGACTGAGAAACCAGAGTAAATGTTTCTACTGCAACCCGTTCCCTTTGTGCTAGATGAACGAACGTCTCTCCACATGCTCAGTTCTGAGAGATAAGTGTGTGTGAAAGCCGTCCTTCACCTAGCTTGTTGGGAACACAAAGTTTCTTTTCAGTTGCAAACTCCACTCCATACATATATATGGGGAGGTACTAGCTCCAACTCGGTTTTACAGTGAAAACTGCAGGAACTTCAAACAGGCACTAGGAAACAGACTGAGAAACCAGAGTAAAAGTTTCTCCTGCAACCCGTTCCCTTTGTGCTAGATGAACGAACGTCTATACACATGCTCTGTTCGGAGAGATAAGTGTGTGTGGAAGCCATCCTTCACCTATCATGTTGGGAACACAAAGTTTCTTTTCACTTGCAAACACCACTCCATACATATATATGGATAGGTACAAGCTCCAACTCGTTTTTAAAGTGAAAACTGCAGGAAATTCAAACCGGCACTAGGAAACAGACTGAGAAACCAGAGAAAAGTTTCTCCTGCAACCCGTTCCCTTTGTGCTAGATGAACGAACGTCTCTCCACATGCTCAGATCTGAGAGATAAGTGTGTGTGAAAGCCGTCCTTCACCTAGCTTGTTGGGAACACAAAGTTTCTTTTCACTTGCAAACTCCATTCCATACATATATATGGGGAGGTACTAGCTCCAACTCGGTTTTACAGTGTAAACTGCAGGAAATTCAAACCGGCACTAGGAAACAGAGTGAGAAACAAGAGTAAAAGTTTCTCCTGCAACCCGTTCCCTTTGTGCTAAATGAACGAACGTCTATCCACATGCTCTGTTCGGAGAGATAAGTGTGTGTGAAAGCCGTCCTACACCTAGCTTGTTGGGAACAGAAAGTTTCTTTTCACTTGCAAACTCCACTCCATACATATATATATGGGGAGGTACTAGCTCCAACTCGGTTTTACAGTGAAAACTGCAGGAACTTCAAACCGGCACTAGGAAACAGACTGAGAAACCAGAGTAAAAGTTTCTCCTGCAACCCGATCCCTTTGTGCTAGATGAACGAACGTCTCTCCACATGCTCAGTTCTGAGAGATAAGTGTGTGTGGAAGCCGTCCTTCACCTATCATGTTGGGAACACAAAGTTTCTTTTCACTTGCAAACACCACTCCATACATATATATGGGTAGGTACAAGCTCCAACTCGGTTTTAAGGTGAAAACTGCAGGAAATTCAAACCGGCACTAGGAAACAGAATGAGAAACCAGAGTAAAAGTTTCTCCTGCAACCCTTTCCCTTTGTGCTAGATGAACGAACGTCTCTCCACATGCTCAGTACTTAGAGAGAAGTGTGTGTGAAAGCCATCCTTCACCTAGCTTGTTGGGAACACAAAGTTTCTTTTCACTTGCAAACTCCACTCCATACATATATATGGGGAGGTACTAGCTCCAAATCGGTTTTACAGTGAAAACTGCAGGAAATTCAAACCGGCACTAGGAAACAGACTGAGAAAACAGAGAAAAGTTTCTCCTGCAACCCGTTCCCTTTGTGCTAGATGAACGAACGTCTCTCCACATGCTCAGTTCTGAGAGATAAGTGTGTGTGAAAGCCGTCCTTCACCTAGCTTGTTGGGAACACAAAGTTTCTTTTCACTTGCAAACTCCATTCCATACATATATATGGGGAGGTACTAGCTCCAACTCGGTTTTACAGTGTAAACTGCAGGAACTTCAAAACGGCACTAGGAAACAGACTGAGAAACCAAACTAAAAGTTTCTCCTGCAACCCGATCCCTTTGTGCTAGATGAACGAACGTCTGTCCACATGCTCCATTCTGAGGGATAAGTATGTGTGAAAGCCGTCCTTCACCTAGCTTGTTGGGAACACAAAGTTTCTTTTAACTTGACATCTCCACTCCATACATATATATGGGGAGGTACTAGCTCCAACTCGGTTTTACAGTGAAAACTGCAGGAACTTCAAACCGGCACTAGGAAACAGACTGAGAAACCAGAGTAAAAGTTTCTCCTGCAACCCGTTCCCTTTGTGCTAAATGAACGAACGTCTATCCACATGCTCTGTTCGGAGAGATAAGTGTGTGTGAAAGCCGTCCTTCACCTAGCTTGTTGGGAACAGAAAGTTTCTTTTCACTTGCAAACTCCACTCCATACATATATATATGGGGAGGTACTAGCTCCAACTCTGTTTTACAGTGAAAACTGCAGGAACTTCAAACCGGCACTAGGAAACAGACTGAGAAACCAGAGTAAAAGTTTCTCCTGCAACCCGATCCCTTTGTGCTAGATGAACGAACGTCTCTCCACATGCTCAGTTCTGAGAGATAAGTGTGTGTGGAAGCCGTCCTTCACCTATCATGTTGGGAACACAAAGTTTCTTTTCACTTGCAAACACCACTCCATACATATATATGGGTAGGTACAAGCTCCAACTCGGTTTTAAGGTGAAAACTGCAGGAAATTCAAACCGGCACTAGGAAACAGAATGAGAAACCAGAGTAAAAGTTTCTCCTGCAACCCTTTCCCTTTGTGCTAGATGAACGAACGTCTCTTCACATGCTCAGTACTTAGAGAGAAGTGTGTGTGAAAGCCATCCTTCACCTAGCTTGTTGGGAACACAAAGTTTCTTTTCACTTGCAAATTCCACTCCATACATATATATGGGGAGGTACTAGCTCCAAATCGGTTTTACAGTGAAAACTGCAGGAACTTCAAAACGGCACTAGGAAACAGACTGAGAAATCAGAGTAAAAGTTTCACCTGCAACCCGATCCCTTTGTGCTAGATGAACGAACGTCTCTCCACATGCTCAGTTTTGAGAGATAAGTGTGTGAAAGCCGTCCTTCACCTAGCTTGTTGGGAACACAAAGTTTCTTTTCACTTGCAAACTCCACTCCATTCATATATATGGGGAGGTACTAGCTGCAACAAGGTTTTACAGTGAAAACTGCAGGAACTTGAAACCGGCACTAGGAAACAGACTGAGAAACCAGAGTAAAAGTTTCTCCTGTAACCCGATCCCTTTGTGCTAGATGAACGAACGTCTGTCCACATGCTCCGTTCTGAGGGATAATTATGTGCGAAAGCCGTCCTTCACCTAGCTTGTTGGGAACACAAAGTTTCTTTTCAGTTGCAAATTCCACTCCATACATATATATGGGGAGGTACTAGCTCCAACTCGGTTTTACAGTGAAAAATGCAGGAACTTCTAACCGGCGCTAGAAAACAGACTGAGAAAACTGAGTAAAAGTTTCTCCTGCAACCCGTTCCCTTTGTGCTAGATGAACGAACGTCTCTCCACATGCTCAGTTCTGAGAGATAAGTGTGTGTGAAAGTCGTACTTCACTTAGCTTGTTGGGAACACAAAGTTTCTTTTAACTTGACATCTCCACTCCATACATATATATGGGGAGGTACTAGCTCCAACTCGGTTTTACAGTGAAAACTGCAGGAACTTCAAACCGGCACTAGGAAACAGACTGAGAAACCAGAGTAAAAGTTTCTCCTGCAACCCGTTCCCTTTGTGCTAAATGAACGAAAGTCTATCCACATGCTCTGTTCGGAGAGATAAGTGTGTGAGAAAGCCGACCTTCACCTAGCTTGCTGGGAACACAAAGTTTCTTTTCACTTGCAAACTCCATTCCATACATATATATATGGGGAGGTACTAGCTCCAACTCGGTTTTACAGTGAAAACTGCAGGAACTTCAAACCGGCACTAGGAAACAGACTGAGAAACCAGAGTAAAAGTTTCTCCTGCAACCCGTTCCCTTTGTGCTAGATGAACGAACGTCTCTCCACATGCTCAGTTCTGAGAGATAAGTGTGTGTGAAAGCCATCCTTCACCTAGCTTGTTGGGAACACAAAGTTCCTTTTCACTTGCAAACTCCACTCCATACATATATATGGGGAGGTACTAGCTCCAAATCGGTTTTACAGTGAAAACTGCAGGAACTTCAAAACGGCACTAGGAAACAGACTGAGAAATCAGAGTAAAAGTTTCTCCTGCAACCCGATCCCTTTGTGCTAGATGAACGAACGTCTGTCCACATGCTCCGTTCTGAGGGATAAGTGTGTGTGAAAGCCGTACTTCACGTAGATTGTTGGGAACACAAAGATCCTTTTCAGTTGCAAATTCCACTCCATACATATATATGGGGAAGTACTAGCTCCAACTCGATTTTACAGTGAAAACTGCAGGAACTTCTAACCGGCGCTAGGAAACAGACTGAGAAACCAGAGTAAAAATTTCTCCTGCAACCCGTTCCCTTTGTGCTAGATGAACGAACGTCTCTCCACATGCTCAGTTCTGAGAGATAAGTGTGTGTGAAAGCCGTCCTTCAACTAGCTTGTTGGCAACACAAAGTTTCTTTTCACTTGCAAACTCCACTCCATACATATATATGGGGAGGTACTAGCTCCAACTCGGTTTTACAGTGAAAGCTGCAGGAACTTCAAACAGGCACTAGGAAACAGACTGAGAAACCAGAGTAAAAGTTTCCCCTGAAACCCGTTCCCTTTGTGCTAGATGAACGAACGTCTATACACATGCTCTGTTCGGAGAGATAAGTATGTGTGGAAGCAATCCTTCACCTATCATGTTGGGAACACAAAGTTTCTTTTCACTTGCAAACACCACTCCATACATATATATGGATAGGTACAAGCTCCAACTCGTTTTTAAAGTGAAAACTGCAGGAAACTCAAACCGGCACTAGGAAACAGACTGAGAAACCAGAGAAAAGTTTCTCCTGCAACCCGTTCCCTTTGTGCTAGATGAACGAACGTCTCTCCACATGCTCACTTCTGAGAGATAAGTGTGTGTGAAAGCCGTCCTTCACCTAGCTTGTTGGGAACACAAAGTTTCTTTTCAGTTGCAAATTCCACTCCATACATATATATGGGTAGGTACTAGCTCCAACTCGGTTTTACAGTGAAAAATGCAGGAACTTCTAACCGGCGCTAGGAAACAGACTGAGAAAACTGAGTAAAAGTTTCTCCTGCAACCCGTTCCCTTTGTGCTAGATGAACGAACGTCTCTCCACATGCTCAGTTCTGAGAGATAAGTGTGTGTGAAAGCCATCCTTCACCTAGCTTGTTGGGAACACAAAGTTTCTTTTCACTTGCAAACTCCATTCCATACATATATATGGGGAGGTACTAGCTCCAACTCGGTTTTACAGTGTAAACTGCAGGAACTTCAAAACGGCACTAGGAAACAGACTGAGAAACCAGACTAAAAGTTTCTCCTGCAACCCGATCACTTTGTGCTAGATGAACGAACGTCTGTCCACATGCTACTTTCTGAGGGATAAGTATGTGTGAAAGCCGTCCTTCACCTAGCTTGTTGGGAAAACAAAGTTTCTTTTCAGTTGCAAATTCCACTCCATACATATATATGGGGAGGTACTAGCTCCAACTCGGTTTTACAGTGAAAACTGCAGGAACTTCTAACCGGCGCTAGGAAGCAGACTGAGAAACCAGAGTAAAAGTTTCTCCTGCAACCGGTTCCCTTTGTGCTAGATGAACGAACGTCTCTCCACATGCTCAGTTCTGAGAGATAAGTGTGTGTGAAAGCCGTCCTTCACCTAGCTTGTTGGGAAGACAAAGTTTCTTTTCACTTGCAAACTCCACTCCATACATATATATGGGGAGGTACTAGCTCCAACTCGGTTTTACAGTGAAAACTGCAGGAACTTCAAACCGGCACTAGGAAACAGACTGAGAAACCAGAGTAAAAGTTTCTCCTGCAACCCGTTCCCTTTGTGCTAAATGAACGAACGTCTCTCCACATGCTCAGTTCTGAGAGATAAGTGTGTGTGAAAGCCGTCCTTCACTTAGCTTGTTGGGAACACAAAGTTTCTTTTCACTTGCAAACTCCACTCCATACATATATATGGGGAGGTACTAGCTCCAACTCGGTTTTACAGTGTAAACTGCAGGAACTTCAAAACGGCACTAGGAAACAGACTGAGAAACCAGACTAAAAGTTTCTCCTGCAACCCGATCACTTTGTGCTAGATGAACGAACGTCTGTCCACATGCTACTTTCTGAGGGATAAGTATGTGTGAAAGCCGTCCTTCACCTAGCTTGTTGGGAACACAAAGTTTCTTTTCAGTTGCAAATTCCACTCCATACATATATATGGGGAGGTACTAGCTCCAACTCGGTTTTACAGTGAAAACTGCAGGAACTTCTAACCGGCGCTAGGAAACAGACTGAGAAACCAGAGTAAAAGTTTCTCCTGCAACCCGTTCCCTTTGTGCTAGATGAACGAACGTCTCTCCACATGCTCAGTTCTGAGAGATAAGTGTGTGTGAAAGCCGTCCTTCAACTAGCTTGTTGGGAACACAAAGTTCCTTTTCACTTGCAAACTCCACTCCATACATATATATGGGGAGGTACTAGCTCCAAATCGGTTTTACAGTGAAAACTGCAGGAACTTCAAAACGGCACTAGGAAACAGACTGAGAAATCAGAGTAAAAGTTTCTCCTGCAACCCGATCCCTTTGTGCTAGATGAACGAAAGTCTGTCCACATGCTCCTTTCTGAGGGATAAGTGTGTGTGAAAGCCGTACTTCACGTAGATTGTTGGGAACACAAAGATCTTTTTCAGTTGCAAATTCCACTCCATACATATATATGGGGAAGTACTAGCTCCAACTCGATTTTACAGTGAAAACTGCAGGAACTTCTAACCGGCGCTAGGAAACAGACTGAGAAACAAGAGTAAAAATTTCTCCTGCAACCCGTTCCCTTTGTGCTAGATGAACGAACGTCTCTCCACATGCTCAGTTCTGAGAGATAAGTGTGTGTGAAAGCCGTCCTTCAACTAGCTTGTTGGCAACACAAAGTTTCTTTTCACTTGCAAACTCCACTCCATACATATATATGGGGAGGTAATAGCTCCAACTCGGTTTTACAGTGAAAGCTGCAGGAACTTCAAACAGGCACTAGGAAACAGACTGAGAAACCAGAGTAAAAGTTTCCCCTGAAACCCGTTCCCTTTGTGCTAGATGAACGAACGTCTATACACATGCTCTGTTCGGAGAGATAAGTATGTGTGGAAGCAATCCTTCACCTATCATGTTGGGAACACAAAGATTCTTTTCACTTGCAAACACCACTCCATACATATATATGGATAGGTACAAGCTCCAACTCGTTTTTAAAGTGAAAACTGCAGGAAATTCAAACCGGCACTAGGAAACAGACTGAGAAACCAGAGAAAAGTTTCTCCTGCAACCCGTTCCCTTTGTGCTAGATGAACGAACGTCTCTCCACATGCTCACTTCTGAGAGATAAGTGTGTGTGAAAGCCGTCCTTCACCTAGCTTGTTGGGAACACAAAGTTTCTTTTTAGTTGCAAATTCCACTCCATACATATATATGGGTAGGTACTAGCTCCAACTCGGTTTTACAGTGAAAAATGCAGGAACTTCTAACCGGCGCTAGGAAACAGACTGAGAAAACTGAGTAAAAGTTTCTCCTGCAACCCGTTCCCTTTGTGCTAGATGAACGAACGTCTCTCCACATGCTCAGTTCTGAGAGATAAGTGTGTGTGAAAGCCATCCTTCACCTAGCTTGTTGGGAACACAAAGTTTCTTTTCACTTGCAAACTCCATTCCATACATATATATGGGGAGGTACTAGCTCCAACTCGGTTTTACAGTGTAAACTGCAGGAACTTCAAAACGGCACTAGGAAACAGACTGAGAAACCAGACTAAAAGTTTCTCCTGCAACCCGATCACTTTGTGCTAGATGAACGAACGTCTCTCCACATGCTACTTTCTGAGGGATAAGTATGTGTGAAAGCCGTCCTTCACCTAGCTTGTTGGGAACACAAAGTTTCTTTTCAGTTGCAAATTCCACTCCATACATATATATGGGGTGGTACTAGCTCCAACTCGGTTTTACAGTGAAAACTGCAGGAACTTCTAACCGGCGCTAGGAAACAGACTGAGAAACCAGAGTAAAAGTTTCTCCTGCAACCGGTTCCCTTTGTGCTAGATGAACGAACGTCTCTCCACATGCTCAGTTCTGAGAGATAAGTGTGTGTGAAAGCCGTCCTTCACCTAGCTTGTTGGGAAGACAAAGTTTCTTTTCACTTGCAAACTCCACTCCATACATATATACGGGGAGGTACTAGCTCCAACTCGGTTTTACAGTGAAAACTGCAGGAACTTCAAACCGGCACTAGGAAACAGACTGAGAAACCAGAGTAAAAGTTTCTCCTGCAACCCGTTCCCTTTGTGCTAAATGAACGAACGTCTCTCCACATGCTCAGTTCTGAGAGATAAGTGTGTGTGAAAGCCGTCCTTCACTTAGCTTGTTGGGAACACAAAGTTTCTTTTCACTTGCAAACTCCACTCCATACATATATATGGGGAGGTACTAGCTCCAACTCGGTTTTACAGTGTAAACTGCAGGAACTTCAAAACGGCACTAGGAAACAGACTGAGAAACCAGACTAAAAGTTTCTCCTGCAACCCGATCACTTTGTGCTAGATGAACGAACGTCTGTCCACATGCTACTTTCTGAGGGATAAGTATGTGTGAAAGCCGTCCTTCACCTAGCTTGTTGGGAACACAAAGTTTCTTTTCAGTTGCAAATTCCACTCCATACATATATATGGGGAGGTACTAGCTCCAACTCGGTTTTACAGTGAAAACTGCAGGAACTTCTAACCGGCGCTAGGAAACAGACTGAGAAACCAGAGTAAAAGTTTCTCCTGCAACCCGTTCCCTTTGTGCTAGATGAACGAACGTCTCTCCACATGCTCAGTTCTGAGAGATAAGTGTGTGTGAAAGCCGTCCTTCAACTAGCTTGTTGGCAACACAAAGTTTCTTTTCACTTGCAAACTCCACTCCATACATATATATGGGGAGGTACTAGCTCCAACTCGGTTTTACAGTGAAAACTGCAGGAACTTCAAACAGGCACTAGGAAACAGACTGAGAAACCAGAGTAAAAGTTTCTCCTGCAACCCGTTCCCTTTGTGCTAGATGAACGTACGTCTATACACATGCTCTGTTCGGAGAGATAAGTGTGTGTGGAAGCCATCCTTCACCTATCATGTTGGGAACACAAAGTTTCTTTTCACTTGCAAACACCACTCCATACATATATATGGATAGGTACAAGCTCCAACTCGTTTTTAAAGTGAAAACTGCAGGAAATTCAAACCGGCACTAGGAAACAGACTGAGAAACCAGAGAAAAGTTTCTCCTGCAACCCGTTCCCTTTGTGCTAGATGAACGAACGTCTCTCCACATGCTCAGTTCTGAGAGATAAGTGTGTGTGAAAGCCGTCCTTCACCTAGCTTGTTGGGAACACAAAGTTTCTTTTCACTTGCCAACTCCATTCCATACATATATATGGGGAGGTACTAGCTCCAACTCGGTTTTACAGTGTAAACTGCAGGAACTTCAAAACGGCACTAGGAAACAGACTGAGAAACCAAACTAAAAGTTTCTCCTGCAACCCGATCCCTTTGTGCTAGATGAACGAACGTCTGTCCACATGCTCCGTTCTGAGGGATAAGTATGTGTGAAAGCCGTCCTTCACCTAGCTTGTTGGGAACACAAAGTTTCTTTTCAGTTGCAAACTCCACTCCATACATATATATGGGTAGGTACTAGCTCCAACTCGGTTTTACAGTGAAAAATGCAGGAACTTCTAACCGGCGCTAGGAAACAGACTGAGAAAACTGAGTAAAAGTTTCTCCTGCAACCCGTTCCCTTTGTGCTAGATGAACGAACGTCTCTCCACATGCTCAGTTCTGAGAGATAAGTGTGTGTGAAAGCCATCCTTCACCTAGCTTGTTGGGAACACAAAGTTTCTTTTCACTTGCAAACTCCATTCCATACATATATATGGGGAGGTACTAGCTCCAACTCGGTTTTACAGTGTAAACTGCAGGAACTTCAAAACGGCACTAGGAAACATACTGAGAAACCAGACTAAAAGTTTCTCCTGCAACCCGATCCCTTTGTGCTAGATGAACGAACGTCTGTCCACATGCTCCGTTCTGAGTGATAAGTATGTGTGAAAGCCGTCCTTCACCTAGCTTGTTGGGAACACAAAGTTTCTTTTCAGTTGCAAATTCCACTCCATACATATATATGGGTAGGTACTAGCTCCAACTCGGTTTTACAGTGAAAAATGCAGGAACTTCTAACCGGCGCTAGGAAACAGACTGAGAAAACTGAGTAAAAGTTTCTCCTGCAACCCGTTCCCTTTGTGCTAGATGAACGAACGTCTCTCCACATGCTCAGTTCTGAGAGATAAGTGTGTGTGAAAGCCGAACTTCACTTAGCTTGTTGGGAACACAAAGTTTCTTTTAACTTGACATCTCCACTCCATACATATATATGGGGAGGTACTAGCTCCAACTCGGTTTTACAGTGAAAACTGCAGGAACTTCAAACCGGCACTAGGAAACAGACTGAGAAACCAGAGTAAAAGTTTCTCCTGCAACCCGTTCCCTTTGTGCTAAATGAACGAACGTCTCTCCACATGCTCAGTTCTGAGAGATAAGTGTGTGTGAAAGCCGTCCTTCACCTAGCTTGTTGGGAACAGAAAGTTTCTTTTCACTTGCAAACTCCACTCCATACATATATATATGGGGAGGTACTAGCTCCAACTCGGTTTACAGTGAAAACTGCAGGAAATTCAAACAAGCACTAGGAAACAGACTGAGAAACCAGAGTTAAAGTTTCTCCTGCAACCCGATCCCTTTGTGCTAGATGAACGAACGTCTCTCCACATGCTCAGTTCTGAGAGATAAGTGTGTGTGGAAGCCGTCCTTCACATATCATGTTGGGAACACAAAGTTTCTTTTCACTTGCAAACACCACTCCATGCATATATATGGGTAATTACAAGCTCCAACTCGGTTTTAAGGTGAAAACTGCAGAAAATTCAAACCGGCACTAGGAAACAGAATGAGAAACCAGAGTAAAAGTTTCTCCTGCAACCCGTTCCCTTTGTGCTAGATGAACGAACGTCTCTCCACATGCTCAGTTCTGAGAGATAATTGTGTGTGAAAGCCATCCTTCACCTAGCTTGTTGGGAACACAAAGTTTCTTTTCACTTGCAAACTCCACTCCATACATATATATGGGGAGGTACTAGCTCCAAATCGGTTTTACAGTGAAAACTGCAGGAACTTCAAAACGGCACTAGGAAACAGACTGAGAAATCAGAGTAAAAGTTTCTCCTGCAACCCGATCCCTTTGTGCTAGATGAACGAACGTCTCTCCACATGCTCAGTTCTGAGAGATAAGTGTGTGAAAGCCGTCCTTCACCTAGCTTGTTGGGAACACAAAGTTTCTTTTCACTTGCAAACTCCAATCCATTCATATATATGGGGAGGTACTAGCTGCAACAAGGCTTTACTGTGAAAACTGCAGGAACTTGAAACCGGCACTAGGAAACAGACTGAGAAACCAGAGTAAAAGTTTCTCCTGTAACCCGTTCCTTTGTGCTAGATGAACGAAAGTCTCTCCACATGCTCAGTTCTGAGAGATAAGTGTGTGAAACCCGTCCTTCACCTAGCTTGTTGGGAACACAAAGTTTCTTTTCACTTGACATCTCCACTCCATACATATATATGGGGAGGTACTAGCTCCAACTCGGTTTTACAGTGAAAACTGCAGGAAATTCAAACCGGCACTAGGATCAGACTGAGAAACCAGAGTAAAAGTTTCTCCTGCAACCCGTTCCCTTTCTGCTAGATGAACGAACGTCTCTCCACATGCTCACTACTGAGAGATAAGTGTGTGTGAAAGCCGTCCTTTAACTAGCTTGTTGGGAACACAAAGTTTCTTTTCAGTTGCAAATTCCACTCCATACATATATATGGGGAGGTACTAGCTCCAACTCGGTTTTACAGTGAAAATTGCAGGAACTTCTAACCGGCGCTAGGAAACAGACTGAGAAACCAGAGTAAAAGTTTCTCCTGCAACCGGTTCCCTTTGTGCTAGATGAACGAACGTCTCTCCACATGCTCAGTTCTGAGAGATAAGTGTGTGTGAAAGCCGTCCTTCACCTAGCTTGTTGGGAAGACAAAGTTTCTTTTCACTTGCAAACTCCACTCCATACATATATATGGGGAGGTACTAGCTCCAACTCGGTTTTACTGTGAAAACTGCAGGAACTTCAAACCGGCACTAGGAAACAGACTGAGAAACCAGAGTAAAAGTTTCTCCTGCAACCCGTTCCCTTTGTGCTAAATGAACGAACGTCTCTCCACATGCTCAGTTCTGAGAGATAAGTGTGTGTGAAAGCCGTCTTTCACCTAGCTTGTTGGGAACACAAAGTTTCTTTTCACTTGCAAACTCCACTCCATACATATATACGGGGAGGTACTAGCTCCAACTCGGTTTTACAGTTAAAACTGCAGGAACTTCTAACCGGCGCTAGGAAACAGACTGAGAAACCAGAGTAAAAGTTTCTCCTGCAACCCGTTCCCTTTGTGCTAGATGAACGAACGTCTCCCCACATGCTCAGTTCTGAGAGATAAGTGTGTGTGAAAGCCGTCCTTCAACTAGCTTGTTGGCAACACAAAGTTTCTTTTCACTTGCAAACTCCACTCCATACATATATATGGGGAGGTACTAGCTCCAACTCGGTTTTACAGTGAAAACTGCAGGAACTTCAAACAGGCACTAGGAAACAGACTGAGAAACCAGAGTAAAAGTTTCTCCTGCAACCCGTTCCCTTTGTGCTAGATGAACGAACGTCTATACACATGCTCTTTTCGGAGAGATAAGTGTGTGTGGAAGCCATCCTTCACCTAACATGTTGGGAACACAAAGTTTCTTTTCACTTGCAAACACCACTCCATACATATATATGGATAGGTATAAGCTCCAACTCGTTTTTAAAGTGAAAACTGCAGGAAATTCAAACAGGCACTAGGAAACAGACTGAGAAACCATAGTAAAAGTTTCTCCTGCAACCCTTTCACTTTGTGCTAAATGAACGAAAGTCTATCCACATGCTCTGTTCGGAGAGATAAGTGTGTGTGAAAGCCGTCCTTCACCTAGCTTGTTGGGAACAGAAAGTTTCTTTTCACTTGCAAACTCCACTCCATACATATATATATGGGGAGGTACTAGCTCCAACTCGGTTTTACAGTGAAAACTGCAGGAACTTCAAACCGGCACTAGGAAACCGACTGAGAAACCAGAGTAAAAGTTTCTCCTGCAACCCGATCCCTTTGTGCTAGATAAACGAACGTCTCTCCACATGCTCAGTTCTGAGAGATAAGTGTGTGTGGAAGCCGTCCTTCACCTATCATGTTGGGAACACAAAATTTCTTTTCACTTGCAAACACCACTCCATACATATATATGGGTAGGTACAAGCTCCAACACGGTTTTAAGGTGAAAACTGCAGGAACTTCAAAACGGCACTAGGAAACAGACTAAGAAACCAGAGAAAAGTTTCTCCTGCAACCCGATCCCTTTGTGCTAGATGAACGATCGTCTGTCCACATGCTTCTTTCTGAGGGATAAGTGTGTGTGAAAGCCGTCCTTCACCTAGCTTGTTGGGAACACAAAGATCCTTTTCAGTTGCAAATTCCACTCCATACATATATATGGGGAAGTACTAGCTCCAACTCGGTTTCACAGTGAAAACTGCAGGAACTTCTAACCGGCGCTAGGAAACAGACTGAGAAACCAGAGTAAAAGTTTCTCCTGCAACCCGTTCCCTTTGTGCTAGATGAACGAACGTCTCTCCACATGCTAAGTTCTGAGAGATAAGTGTGTGTGAAAGCCGTCCTTCACTTAGCTTGTTGGGAACACAAAGTTTCTTTTCATTTGCAAACTCCACTCCATACTTATATATGGGGAGGTACTAGCTCCAACTCGGTTTTACAGTGAAAACTGCAGGAACTTCTACCCGGCGCTAGGAAACAGACTGAGAAACCAGAGTAATAGTTTCTCCTGCAACCCGTTCCTTTTGTGCTAGATGAACGAACGTCTCTCACATGCTCAGTTCTGAGAGATAAGTGTGTGTGAAAGCCGTCCTTCACCTAGCTTGTTGGGAACACAAAGTTCCTTTTCACTTGCAAACTCCACTCCATACATATATATGGGGAGGTACTAGCTCCAACTCGGTTTTACAGTGAAAACTACAGGAACTTCAAACAGGCACTAGGAAACAGACTGAGAAACCAGAGTAAAAGTTTCTCCTGCAACCCGTTCCCTTTGTGCTAGATGAACGAACGTCTATCCACATGCTCTGTTCGGAGAGATAAGTGTGTGTGAAAGCCGTCCATCACCTAGCTTGTTGGGAACAGAAAGTTTCTTTTCACTTACAAACTCCACTCCATACATATATATATGGGGAGGTACAAGCTCCAACTCGGTTTTACAGTGAAAACTGCAGGAACTTCAAAACGGCACTAGGAAACAGACTGAGAAACCAGAGTAAAAGTTTCTCCTGCAACCCGTTCCCTTTGTGCTAAATGAACGAAAGTCTATCCACATGCTCAGTTCTGAGAGATAAGTGTGTGTGGAAGCCATTCTTCACCTAGCTTGTTGGGAACACAAAGTTTCTTTTCACTTGCAAACTCCACTCCATACATATATATGGGGAGGTACTAGCTCCAACTCGGTTTTACAGTGAAAACTGCAGGAATTTCAAAACGGCACTAGGAAACAGGCTGAGAAATCAGACTAAAAGTTTCTCCTGCAACCCGATCCCTTTGTGCTAGATAAACGAACGTCTCTCCACATGCTCAGTTCTGAGAGATAAGTGTGTGTGGAAGCCGTCCTTCACCTATCATGTTGGGAACACAAAATTTCTTTTCACTTGCAAACACCACTCCATACATATATATGGGTAGGTACAAGCTCCAACTCGGTTTTAAGGTGAAAACTGCAGGAAATTCAAACCGGCACTAGGAAACAGAATGAGAAACCAGAGTAAAATTTCTCCTGCAACCCGTTCCATTTGTGCTAGATGAACGAATTTCTCTCCACATGCTCAGTTCTGAGAGATAAGTGTGTGTGAAAGCCGTCCTTCACCTAGCTTGTTGGGAACACAAAGTTTCTTTTCACTTGCAAACTCCACTCCATACATATATATGGGGAGGTACTAGCTCCAAATCGGTTTTACAGTGAAAACTGCAGGAACTTCAAAACGGCACTAGGAAACAGACTGAGAAATCAGAGTAAAAGTTTCTCCTGCAACCCGATCCCATTGTGCTAGATGAACGAACATCTGTCCACATGCTCCGTTCTGAGGGATAAGTGTGTGTGAAAGCCGTCCTTCACCTAGATTGTTGGGAACACAAAGATACTTTTCAGTTGCAAATTCCACTCCATACATATATATGGGGAAGTACTAGCTCCAACTCGGTTTTACAGTGAAAACTGCAGGAACTTCTAACCGGCACTAGGAAACAGACTGAGAAACCAGAGTAAAAGTTTCTCCTGCAACCTATTCCCTTTGTGCTAGATGAACGAACGTCTCTCCACATGCTAAGTTCTGAGAGATAAGTGTGTGTGAAAGCCGCCCTTCACCTAGCTTGTTGGGAACACAAAGTTTCTTTTCATTTGCAAACTCCACTCCATACTTATATATGGGAAGGTACTAGCTCCAACTCGGTTTTACAGTGAAAACTGCAGGAACTTCTACCCGGAGCTAGGAAACAGACTGAGAAACCAGAGTAATAGTTTCTCCTGCAACCCGTTCCCTTTGTGCTAGATGAACGAACGTCTCTCCACATGCTCAGTTCTGAGAGATAAATGTGTGTGAAAGCCGTCCTTCACCTAGCTTGTTGGGAACACAAAGTTCCTTTTCACTTGCAAACTCCACTCCATACATATATATGGGGAGGTACTAGCCCCAACTCGGTTTTACAGTGAAAACTGCAGGAACTTCAAACCGGCACTAGGAAACAGACTGAGAAACCAGAGTAAAAGTTTCTCTTGCAACCCGTTCCCTTTGTGCTAGATGAACGAACGTCTATCCACATGCTCTGTTCGGAGAGATAAGTGTGTGTGAAAGCCGTCCTTCACCTAGCTTGTTGGGAACAGAAAGTTTCTTTTCACTTACAAACTCCACTCCATACATATATATATAGGGAGGTACTAGCTCCAACTCGGTTTTACAGTGAAAACTGCAGGAACTTCAAACCGGCACTAGGAAACAGACTGAGAAACCAGAGTAAAAGTTTCTCCTGCAACCCTTTCCCTTTGTGCTAAATGAACGAACGTCTATCCACATGCTCTGTTCGGAGAGATAAGTGTGTGTGAAAGCCGTCCTTCACCTAGCTTGTTGGGAACAGAAAGTTTCTTTTCACTTTCAAACTCCATTCCATACATATATATATGGGGAGGTACTAGCTCCAACTCGGTTTTACAGTGAAAACTGCAGGAACTTCAAACCGACACTAGGAAACAAACTGAGAAACCAGAGTAATAGTTTCTCCTGCAACCCGATCCCTTTGTGCTAGATAAACGAACGTCTCTCCACATGCTCAGTTCTGAGAGATAAGTGTGTGTGGAAGCCGTCCTTCACCTATCATGTTGGGAACACAAAATTTCTTTTCACTTGCAAACACCACTCCATACATATATATGGGTAGGTACAAGCTCCAACTCGGTTTTAAGGTGAAAACTGCAGGAAACTGAAACTTGCACTAGGAAACAGAATGAGAAACCAGAGTAAATGTTTCTCCAGCAACCCGTACCCTTTGTGCTAGATGAACGAACGTCTCTCCACATGCTCAGTTCTGAGAGATAAGTGTGTGTGAAAGCCATTCTTCACCTAGCTTGTTGGGAACACAAAGTTTCTTTTCACTTGCAAACTCCACTCCATACATATATATGGGGAGGTACTAGCTCCAACTCGGTTTTACAGTGAAAACTGCAGGAATTTCAAAACGGCACTAGGAAACAGACTGAGAAATCAGACTAAAAGTTTCTCCTGCAACCCGATCCGTTTGTGCTAGATAAACGAACGTCTCTCCACATGCTCAGTTCTGAGAGATAAGTGTGTGTGGAAGCCGTACTTCACCTATCATGTTGGGAACACAAAATTTCTTTTCACTTGCAAACACCACTCCATACATATATATGGGTAGGTACAAGCTCCAACTCGGTTTTAAGGTGAAAACTGCAGGAAATTCAAACCGGCACTAGGAAACAGACCGGAGAAACCAGAGTAAAAGTTTCTCCTGCAACCCGTTCCCTTTGTGCTAGATGAAAGAACGTCTCTCCACATGCTCAGTTCTGAGAGATAAGTGTGTGTGAAAGCCGTCCTTCACCTAGCTTGTTGGGAACACAAAGTTTCTTTTCACTTGCAAACTCCACTCCATACTTATATATGGGGAGGTACTAGCTCCAACTCGGTTTTACAGTGAAAACTGCAGGACCTTCAAACCGGCACTAGGAAACAGACTGAGAAACCACAGTAAAGTTTCTCCTGCAACCCGATCCGTTTGTGCTAGATAAACGAACGTCTCTCCACATGCTCAGTTCTGAGAGATATGTGTGTGTGGAAGCCGTCCTTCACCTATCATGTTGGGAACACAAAATTTCTTTTCACTTGCAAACACCACTCCATACATATATATGGGTAGGTACAAGCTCCAACTCGGTTTTAAGGTGAAAACTGCAGGAAATTGAAACCGGCACTAGGAAACAGAATGAGAAACCAGAGTAAAAGTTTCTCCAGCAACCCGTTCACATTGTGCTAGATGAACGAACGTCTCTCCACATGCTCAGTTCTGAGAGATAAGTGTGTGTGAAAGCCATCCTTCACCTAGCTTGTTGGGAACACAAAGTTTCTTTTCACTTGCAAACTCCACTCCATACATATATATGGGGAAGTACTAGCTCCAAATCGGTTTTACAGTGAAAACTGCAGGAACTTCAAAACGGCACTAGGAAACAGACTGAGAAATCACAGTAAAAGTTTCTCCTGCATCCCGATCCCATTGTGCTAGATGAACGAACGTCTGTCCACATGCTCCGTTTTGAGGGATAAATGTGTGTGAAAGCCGTCCTTCACCTAGCTTGTTGGGAACACAAAGATCCTTTTCAGTTGCAAATTCCACTCCATACATATATATGGGGAAGTACTAGCTCCAACTCGGTTTTACAGTGAAAACTGCAGGAACTTCTAACCGGCGCTAGGAAACAGACTGAGAAACCAGAGTAAAAGTTTCTCCTGCAACCCGTTCCCTTTGTGCTAGATGAACGAACGTCTCTCCACATGCTAAGTTCTGAGAGATAAGTGTGTGTGGAAGCCGTCCTTCACCTATCATGTTGGGAACACAAAATTTCTTTTCACTTGCAAACACCACTCCATACATATATATGGGTAGGTACAAGCTCCAACTCGGTTTTAAGGTGAAAACTGCAGGAAATTCAAACCGGCACTAGGAAACAGAATGAGAAACCAGAGTAAAATTTCTCCTGCAACCCGTTCCATTTGTGCTAGATGAACGAATTTCTCTCCACATGCTCAGTTCTGAGAGATAAGTGTGTGTGAAAGCCGTCCTTCACCTAGCTTGTTGGGAACACAAAGTTTCTTTTCACTTGCAAACTCCACTCCATACATATATATGGGGAGGTACTAGCTCCAAATCGGTTTTACAGTGAAAACTGCAGGAACTTCAAAACGGCACTAGGAAACAGACTGAGAAATCAGAGTAAAAGTTTCTCCTGCAACCCGATCCCATTGTGCTAGATGAACGAACATCTGTCCACATGCTCCGTTCTGAGGGATAAGTGTGTGTGAAAGCCGTCCTTCACCTAGATTGTTGGGAACACAAAGATACTTTTCAGTTGCAAATTCCACTCCATACATATATATGGGGAAGTACTAGCTCCAACTCGGTTTTACAGTGAAAACTGCAGGAACTTCTAACCGGCGCTAGGAAACAGACTGAGAAACCAGAGTAAAAGTTTCTCCTGCAACCTATTCCCTTTGTGCTAGATGAATGAACGTCTCTCCACATGCTAAGTTCTGAGAGATAAGTGTGTGTGAAAGCCGCCCTTCACCTAGCTTGTTGGGAACACAAAGTTTCTTTTCATTTGCAAACTCCACTCCATACTTATATATGGGAAGGTACTAGCTCCAACTCGGTTTTACAGTGAAAACTGCAGGAACTTCTACCCGGAGCTAGGAAACAGACTGAGAAACCAGAGTAATAGTTTCTCCTGCAACCCGTTCCCTTTGTGCTAGATGAACGAACGTCTCTCCACATGCTCAGTTCTGAGAGATAAATGTGTGTGAAAGCCGTCCTTCACCTAGCTTGTTGGGAACACAAAGTTCCTTTTCACTTGCAAACTCCACTCCATACATATATATGGGGAGGTACTAGCCCCAACTCGGTTTTACAGTGAAAACTGCAGGAACTTCAAACCGGCACTAGGAAACAGACTGAGAAACCAGAGTAAAAGTTTCTCTTGCAACCCGTTCCCTTTGTGCTAGATGAACGAACGTCTATCCACATGCTCTGTTCGGAGAGATAAGTGTGTGTGAAAGCCGTCCTTCACCTAGCTTGTTGGGAACAGAAAGTTTCTTTTCACTTACAAACTCCACTCCATACATATATATATAGGGAGGTACTAGCTCCAACTCGGTTTTACAGTGAAAACTGCAGGAACTTCAAACCGGCACTAGGAAACAGACTGAGAAACCAGAGTAAAAGTTTCTCCTGCAACCCTTTCCCTTTGTGCTAAATGAACGAACGTCTATCCACATGCTCTGTTCGGAGAGATAAGTGTGTGTGAAAGCCGTCCTTCACCTAGCTTGTTGGGAACAGAAAGTTTCTTTTCACTTTCAAACTCCATTCCATACATATATATATGGGGAGGTACTAGCTCCAACTCGGTTTTACAGTGAAAACTGCAGGAACTTCAAACCGACACTAGGAAACAAACTGAGAAACCAGAGTAATAGTTTCTCCTGCAACCCGATCCCTTTGTGCTAGATAAACGAACGTCTCTCCACATGCTCAGTTCTGAGAGATAAGTGTGTGTGGAAGCCGTCCTTCACCTATCATGTTGGGAACACAAAATTTCTTTTCACTTGCAAACACCACTCCATACATATATATGGGTAGGTACAAGCTCCAACTCGGTTTTAAGGTGAAAACTGCAGGAAACTGAAACTTGCACTAGGAAACAGAATGAGAAACCAGAGTAAATGTTTCTCCAGCAACCCGTACCCTTTGTGCTAGATGAACGAACGTCTCTCCACATGCTCAGTTCTGAGAGATAAGTGTGTGTGAAAGCCATTCTTCACCTAGCTTGTTGGGAACACAAAGTTTCTTTTCACTTGCAAACTCCACTCCATACATATATATGGGGAGGTACTAGCTCCAACTCGGTTTTACAGTGAAAACTGCAGGAATTTCAAAACGGCACTAGGAAACAGACTGAGAAATCAGACTAAAAGTTTCTCCTGCAACCCGATCCGTTTGTGCTAGATAAACGAACGTCTTTCCACATGCTCAGTTCTGAGAGATAAGTGTGTGTGGAAGCCGTACTTCACCTATCATGTTGGGAACACAAAATTTCTTTTCACTTGCAAACACCACTCCATACATATATATGGGTAGGTACAAGCTCCAACTCGGTTTTAAGGTGAAAACTGCAGGAAATTCAAACCGGCACTAGGAAACAGACCGGAGAAACCAGAGTAAAAGTTTCTCCTGCAACCCGTTCCCTTTGTGCTAGATGAAAGAAAGTCTCTCCACATGCTCAGTTCTGAGAGATAAGTGTGTGTGAAAGCCGTCCTTCACCTAGCTTGTTGGGAACACAAAGTTTCTTTTCACTTGCAAACTCCACTCCATACTTATATATGGGGAGGTACTAGCTCCAACTCGGTTTTACAGTGAAAACTGCAGGACCTTCAAACCGGCACTAGGAAACAGACTGAGAAACCACAGTAAAGTTTCTCCTGCAACCCGATCCGTTTGTGCTAGATAAACGAACGTCTCTCCACATGCTCAGTTCTGAGAGATATGTGTGTGTGGAAGCCGTCCTTCACCTATCATGTTGGGAACACAAAATTTCTTTTCACTTGCAAACACCACTCCATACATATATATGGGTAGGTACAAGCTCCAACTCGGTTTTAAGGTGAAAACTGCAGGAAATTGAAACCGGCACTAGGAAACAGAATGAGAAACCAGAGTAAAAGTTTCTCCAGCAACCCGTTCACATTGTGCTAGATGAACGAACGTCTCTCCACATGCTCAGTTCTGAGAGATAAGTGTGTGTGAAAGCCATCCTTCACCTAGCTTGTTGGGAACACAAAGTTTCTTTTCACTTGCAAACTCCACTCCATACATATATATGGGGAAGTACTAGCTCCAAATCGGTTTTACAGTGAAAACTGCAGGAACTTCAAAACGGCACTAGGAAACAGACTGAGAAATCACAGTAAAAGTTTCTCCTGCATCCCGATCCCATTGTGCTAGATGAACGAACGTCTGTCCACATGCTCCGTTTTGAGGGATAAGTGTGTGTGAAAGCCGTCCTTCACCTAGCTTGTTGGGAACACAAAGATCCTTTTCAGTTGCAAATTCCACTCCATACATATATATGGGGAAGTACTAGCTCCAACTCGGTTTTACAGTGAAAACTGCAGGAACTTCTAACCGGCGCTAGGAAACAGACTGAGAAACCAGAGTAAAAGTTTCTCCTGCAACCCGTTCCCTTTGTGCTAGATGAACGAACGTCTCTCCACATGCTAAGTTCTGAGAGATAAGTGTGTGTGGAAGCCGTCCTTCACCTATCATGTTGGGAACACAAAATTTCTTTTCACTTGCAAACACCACTCCATACATATATATGGGTAGGTACAAGCTCCAACTCGGTTTTAAGGTGAAAACTGCAGGAAATTCAAACCGGCACTAGGAAACAGAATGAGAAACCAGAGTAAAATTTCTCCTGCAACCCGTTCCATTTGTGCTAGATGAACGAATTTCTCTCCACATGCTCAGTTCTGAGAGATAAGTGTGTGTGAAAGCCGTCCTTCACCTAGCTTGTTGGGAACACAAAGTTTCTTTTCACTTGCAAACTCCACTCCATACATATATATGGGGAGGTACTAGCTCCAAATCGGTTTTACAGTGAAAACTGCAGGAACTTCAAAACGGCACTAGGAAACAGACTGAGAAATCAGAGTAAAAGTTTCTCCTGCAACCCGATCCCATTGTGCTAGATGAACGAACATCTGTCCACATGCTCCGTTCTGAGGGATAAGTGTGTGTGAAAGCCGTCCTTCACCTAGATTGTTGGGAACACAAAGATACTTTTCAGTTGCAAATTCCACTCCATACATATATATGGGGAAGTACTAGCTCCAACTCGGTTTTACAGTGAAAACTGCAGGAACTTCTAACCGGCGCTAGGAAACAGACTGAGAAACCAGAGTAAAAGTTTCTCCTGCAACCTATTCCCTTTGTGCTAGATGAACGAACGTCTCTCCACATGCTAAGTTCTGAGAGATAAGTGTGTGTGAAAGCCGCCCTTCACCTAGCTTGTTGGGAACACAAAGTTTCTTTTCATTTGCAAACTCCACTCCATACTTATATATGGGAAGGTACTAGCTCCAACTCGGTTTTACAGTGAAAACTGCAGGAACTTCTACCCGGAGCTAGGAAACAGACTGAGAAACCAGAGTAATAGTTTCTCCTGCAACCCGTTCCCTTTGTGCTAGATGAACGAACGTCTCTCCACATGCTCAGTTCTGAGAGATAAATGTGTGTGAAAGCCGTCCTTCACCTAGCTTGTTGGGAACACAAAGTTCCTTTTCACTTGCAAACTCCACTCCATATATATATATGGGGAGGTACTAGCCCCAACTCGGTTTTACAGTGAAAACTGCAGGAACTTCAAACCGGCACTAGGAAACAGACTGAGAAACCAGAGTAAAAGTTTCTCTTGCAACCCGTTCCCTTTGTGCTAGATGAACGAACGTCTATCCACATGCTCTGTTCGGAGAGATAAGTGTGTGTGAAAGCCGTCCTTCACCTAGCTTGTTGGGAACAGAAAGTTTCTTTTCACTTACAAACTCCACTCCATACATATATATATAGGGAGGTACTAGCTCCAACTCGGTTTTACAGTGAAAACTGCAGGAACTTCAAACCGGCACTAGGAAACAGACTGAGAAACCAGAGTAAAAGTTTCTCCTGCAACCCTTTCCCTTTGTGCTAAATGAACGAACGTCTATCCACATGCTCTGTTCGGAGAGATAAGTGTGTGTGAAAGCCGTCCTTCACCTAGCTTGTTGGGAACAGAAAGTTTCTTTTCACTTTCAAACTCCATTCCATACATATATATATGGGGAGGTACTAGCTCCAACTCGGTTTTACAGTGAAAACTGCAGGAACTTCAAACCGACACTAGGAAACAAACTGAGAAACCAGAGTAATAGTTTCTCCTGCAACCCGATCCCTTTGTGCTAGATAAACGAACGTCTCTCCACATGCTCAGTTCTGAGAGATAAGTGTGTGTGGAAGCCGTCCTTCACCTATCATGTTGGGAACACAAAATTTCTTTTCACTTGCAAACACCACTCCATACATATATATGGGTAGGTACAAGCTCCAACTCGGTTTTAAGGTGAAAACTGCAGGAAACTGAAACTTGCACTAGGAAACAGAATGAGAAACCAGAGTAAATGTTTCTCCAGCAACCCGTACCCTTTGTGCTAGATGAACGAACGTCTCTCCACATGCTCAGTTCTGAGAGATAAGTGTGTGTGAAAGCCATTCTTCACCTAGCTTGTTGGGAACACAAAGTTTCTTTTCACTTGCAAACTCCACTCCATACATATATATGGGGAGGTACTAGCTCCAACTCGGTTTTACAGTGAAAACTGCAGGAATTTCAAAACGGCACTAGGAAACAGACTGAGAAATCAGACTAAAAGTTTCTCCTGCAACCCGATCCGTTTGTGCTAGATAAACGAACGTCTCTCCACATGCTCAGTTCTGAGAGATAAGTGTGTGTGGAAGCCGTACTTCACCTATCATGTTGGGAACACAAAATTTCTTTTCACTTGCAAACACCACTCCATACATATATATGGGTAGGTACAAGCTCCAACTCGGTTTTAAGGTGAAAACTGCAGGAAATTCAAACCGGCACTAGGAAACAGACCGGAGAAACCAGAGTAAAAGTTTCTCCTGCAACCCGTTCCCTTTGTGCTAGATGAAAGAACGTCTCTCCACATGCTCAGTTCTGAGAGATAAGTGTGTGTGAAAGCCGTCCTTCACCTAGCTTGTTGGGAACACAAAGTTTCTTTTCACTTGCAAACTCCACTCCATACTTATATATGGGGAGGTACTAGCTCCAACTCGGTTTTACAGTGAAAACTGCAGGACCTTCAAACCGGCACTAGGAAACAGACTGAGAAACCACAGTAAAGTTTCTCCTGCAACCCGATCCGTTTGTGCTAGATAAACGAACGTCTCTCCACATGCTCAGTTCTGAGAGATATGTGTGTGTGGAAGCCGTCCTTCACCTATCATGTTGGGAACACAAAATTTCTTTTCACTTGCAAACACCACTCCATACATATATATGGGTAGGTACAAGCTCCAACTCGGTTTTAAGGTGAAAACTGCAGGAAATTGAAACCGGCACTAGGAAACAGAATGAGAAACCAGAGTAAAAGTTTCTCCAGCAACCCGTTCACATTGTGCTAGATGAACGAACGTCTCTCCACATGCTCAGTTCTGAGAGATAAGTGTGTGTGAAAGCCATCCTTCACCTAGCTTGTTGGGAACACAAAGTTTCTTTTCACTTGCAAACTCCACTCCATACATATATATGGGGAAGTACTAGCTCCAAATCGGTTTTACAGTGAAAACTGCAGGAACTTCAAAACGGCACTAGGAAACAGACTGAGAAATCACAGTAAAAGTTTCTCCTGCATCCCGATCCCATTGTGCTAGATGAACGAATGTCTGTCCACATGCTCCGTTTTGAGGGATAAGTGTGTGTGAAAGCCGTCCTTCACCTAGCTTGTTGGGAACACAAAGATCCTTTTCAGTTGCAAATTCCACTCCATACATATATATGGGGAAGTACTAGCTCCAACTCGGTTTTACAGTGAAAACTGCAGGAACTTCTAACCGGCGCTAGGAAACAGACTGAGAAACCAGAGTAAAAGTTTCTCCTGCAACCCGTTCCCTTTGTGCTAGATGAACGAACGTCTCTCCACATGCTAAGTTCTGAGAGATAAGTGTGTGTGGAAGCCGTCCTTCACCTATCATGTTGGGAACACAAAATTTCTTTTCACTTGCAAACACCACTCCATACATATATATGGGTAGGTACAAGCTCCAACTCGGTTTTAAGGTGAAAACTGCAGGAAATTCAAACCGGCACTAGGAAACAGAATGAGAAACCAGAGTAAAAGTTTCTCCTGCAACCCGTTCCCTTTGTGCTAGATGAACGAACGTCTCTCCACATGTTCAGTTCTGAGAGATAAGTGTGTGTGAAAGCCGTCCTTCACCTAGCTTGTTGGGAACACAAAGTTTCTTTTCACTTGCAAACTCCATTCCATACTTATATATGGGGAGGTACTAGCTCCAACTCGGTTTTACAGTGAAAAATGCAGGAACTTGAAACCGGCACTAGGAAACACACTGAGAAAACAGAGTAAAAGTTTCTCCTGAAACCGTTCCCTTTCTGCTAGATGAACGAACGTCTCTACACATGCTCAGTTCTGAGAGATAAGTGTGTGTGAAAGCCGCCCTTCACCTAGCTTGTTGGGAACACAAAGTTTCTTTTCACGTGCAAACTCCACTCCATACATATATATGGGGAGGTACTAGCTCCAACTCGGTTTTACAGTGAAAACTGCAGGAACTTCAAACAGGCACTAGGAAACAGACTGAGAACCCAGAGTAAAAGTTTCTCCTGCAACCCGTTCCCTTTGTGCTAGATGAACGAACGTCTCTCCACATGCTCAGTTCTGAGAGATAAGTGTGTGTGAAAGCCATCCTTCACCTAGCTTGTTGGGAACACAAAGTTTCTTTTCACTTGCAAACTCCATTCCATACATATATATGGGGAGGTACTAGCTCCAACTCGGTTTTACAGTGTAAACTGCAGGAACTTCAAAACGGCACTAGGAAACAGACTGAGAATCCAGACTAAAAGTTACTCCTGGAACCCGATCACTTTGTGCTAGATGAACGAACGTCTGTCCACATGCTACTTTCTGAGGTATAAGTATGTGTGAAAGCCGTCCTTCACCTAGCTTGTTGGGAACACAAAGTTTCTTTTCAGTTGCAAATTCCACTCCATACATATATATGGGGAGGTACTAGCTCCAACTCGGTTTTACAGTGAAAACTGCAGGAACTTCTAACCGACGCTAGGAAACAGACTGAGAAACCAGAGTAAAAGTTTCTCCTGCAACCCTTTCACTTTGTGCTAGATGAACGAACGTCTCTCCACATGCTCAGTTCTGAGAGATAAGTGTGTGTGAAAGCCGTCCTTCACCTAGCTTGTTGGGAACACAAAGTTTCTTTTCACTTGCAAACTCCACTCCATACATATATACGAGGAGGTACTAGCTCCAACTCGGTTTTACAGTGAAAACTGCAGGAACTTCTAACCGGCGCTAGGAAACAGACTGAGAAACCAGAGTAAAAGTTTCTCCTGCAACCCGTTCCCTTTGTGCTAGATGAACGAACGTCTCTCCACAAGCTCAGTTCTGAGAGATAAGTGTGTGTGAAAGCCGTACTTCACCTAGCTTGTTGGCAACACAAAGTTTCTTTTCACTTGCAAACTCCACTCCATACATATATATGGGGAGGTACTAGCTCCAACTCGGTTTTACAGAGAAAACTGCAGGAACTTCAAACAGGCACTAGGAAACAGACTGAGAAACCAGAGTAAAAGTTTCTCCTGCAACCCGTTCCCTTTGTGCTAGATGAACGAACGTCTATACACATGCTAAGTTCGGAGAGATAAGTGTGTGTGGAAGCCAACCTTCACCTATCATGTTGGGAACACAAAGTTTCTTTTCACTTGCAAACACCACTCCATACATATATATGGATATGTACAAGCTCCAACTCGTATGTAAAGTGAAAACTGCAGGAAATTCAAACCGGCACTAGGAAACAGACTGAGAAACCAGAGAAAAGTTTCTCCTGCAACCCGTTCCCTTTGTGCTAGATGAACGAACGTCTCTCCACATGCTCAGTTCTGAGAGATAAGTGTGTGTGAAAGCCGTCCTTCACCTAGCTTGTTGGGAACAGAAAGTTTCTTTTCACTTGCAAACTCCATTCCATACATATATATGGAGAGGTACTAGCTCCAACTCGGTTTTACAGTGTAAACTGCAGGAACTTCAAAACGGCACTAGGAAACAGACTGAGAAACCAAACTAAAAGTTTCTCCTGCAACCCGATCCCTTTGTGCTATATGAACGAACGTCTGTCCACATGCTCCGTTCTCAGGGAAAAGTATGTGTGAAAGCCGTCCTTCACCTAGCTTGTTGGGAACACAAAGTTTCTTTTCAGTTGCAAACTCCACTCCATACATATATATGGGTAGGTACTAGCTCCAACTCGGTTTTACAGTGAAAAATGCAGGAACTTGAAACTGGCACTAGGAAACAGACTGAGAAACCAGAGTAAAAGTTTCTCCAGCAACACGTTCCTTTGTGCTAGATGAACGAAAGTCTCTCCACATGCTCAGTTCTGAGAGACAAGTGTGTGAAATCCGTCCTTCACCTAGCTTGTTGGGAACACAAAGTTTCTTTTCACTTGACATCTCCACTCCATACATATATATGGGGAGGTACTAGCTCCTACTCGGTTTTACAGTGAAAACTGCAGGAACTTCAAACCGGCACTAGGATCAGACTGAGAAACCAGAGTAAAAGTATCTCCTGCAACCCGTTCCCTTTGTGCTAGAAGAACGAACGTCTCTCCACATGCTCTGTACTGAGAGATAAGTGTGTGTGAAAGCCGTCCTTCACCTAGCTTGTTGGGAACACAAAGTTTCTTTTAAATTGCAATCTCCACTCCATACATATATATGGGGAGGTACTAGCTCCAACTCGGATTTACAGTGAAAAATGCAGGAACTTGAAACCGGCACTAGGAAACAGACTGAGAAAACAGAGTAAAAGTTTCTCCTGCAACCCGTTCCCTTTGTGCTAGATGAACGAACGTCTCTCCACATGCTCAGTTCTAAGAGATAAGTGTGTGTGAAAGCCGTCCTTCAACTAGCTTGTTGGGAACACAAAGTTTATTTTCACTTGCAATCTCCACTCCATACATATATATGGGGAGGTACTAGCTCCAACTCGTTTTTACAGTGAAAACTGCAGGAACTTCAAACCGGCACTAGGAAACAGACTTAGAAACCAGAGTAAAAGTTTCTCCTGCAACCCGTTCCCTTTCTGCTAAATGAACGAACGTCTCTCCACATGCTCAGTTCTGAGAGATAAGTGTGTGTGAAAGCCGTCCTTCACCTAGCTTGTTGGGAACACAAAGTTTCTTTTCACTTGCAAACTCCACTCCGTACATATATATGGGGAGGTAATAGCTCCAACTCGGTTTTACAGTGAAAACTGCAGGAACTTCTAACCGGCGCTAGGAAACAGACTGAGAAACCAGAGTAAAAGTTTCTCCTGCAACCAGTTCCATTTGTGCTAGATGAACGAACGTCTCTCCACATGCTCAGTTCTGAGAGATAAGTGTGTGTGAAAGCCGTACTTCACCTAGCTTGTTGGCTACACAATGTTTCTTTTCAGTTGCAAACTCCACTCCATACATATATATGGGGATGTACTAGCTCCAACTCGGTTTTACAGTGAAAACTGCAGGAACTTCAAACCGGCACTAGGAAACAGACTGAGAAACCAGAGTAAAAGTTTCTCCTGCAACCCGTTCCCTTAGTGCTAGATGAACGAACGTCTCTCCACATGCTCAGTTCGGAGAGAAAAGTGTGTGTGAAAGCCGTCCTTCACATAGCTTGTTGGGAACACAAAGATCCTTTTCAGTTGCAAATTCCACTCCATACATATATATGGGGAAGTACTAGCTCCAACTCGGTTTTACAGTGAAAACTGCAGGAACTTCTAACCGGCGCTAGGAAACAGACTGAGAAACCAGAGTAAAAGTTTCTCCTGCAACCCGTTCCCTTTGTGCTAGATGAACGAACGTCTCTCCACATGCTCAGTTCTGAGAGATAAGTGTGTGTGAAAGCCGTCCTTCACCTAGCTTGTTGGCAACACAAAGTTTCTTTTCACTTGCAAACTCCACTCCATACATATATATGGGGAGGTACTAGCTCCAACTCGGTTTTACAGTGAAAACTGCAGGAACTTCAAACCGGCACAAGGAAACAGACTGAGAAACCAGAGTAAAAGTTTCTCCTGCAACCCGTTCCCTTTGTGCTAGATGAACGAACGTCTATACACATGCTCTGTTCGGAGAGATAAGTGTGTGTGGAAGCCATCCTTCAGCTATCATGTTGGGAACACAAAGTTTCTTTTCACTTGCAAACACCACTCCATACATATATATGGATAGGTATAAGCTCCAACTCGTTTTTAAAGTGAAAACTGCAGGAACTTCTAACCGGCACTAGGAAACAGACTGAGAAACCAGAGTAAAAGTTTCTCCTGAAACCCTTTCATTTTGTGCTAAATGAACGAACGTCTATCCACATGCTCTGTTCGGAGAGATAAGTGTGTGTGAAAGCCGTCCTTCACCTAGCTTGTTGGGAACAGAAAGTTTCTTTTCACTTGCAAACTCCACTCCATACATATATATATGGGGAGGTACTAGCTCCAACTCGGTTTTACAGTGAAAACTGCAGGAACTTCAAACCGGCACTAGGAAACAGACTGAGAAACCAGAGTAAAAGTTTCTCCTGCAACCCGTTCCCTTAGTGCTAGATGAACGAACGTCTCTCCACATGCTCAGTTCGGAGAGAAAAGTGTGTGTGAAAGCCGTCCTTCACCTAGCTTGTTGGCTACACAAAGTTTCTTTTCAGTTGCAAACTCCACTCCATATATATATATGGGAAGGTACTAGCTCCAACTCGATTTACAGTGAAAACTGCAGGAACTTCAAACCGGCACTAGGAAACAGACTGAGAAACCAGAGTAAAAGTTTCTCCTGAAACCCGTTCCCATTGTGCTAGATGAACGAACGTCTCTCCACATGCTCAGTACTGAGAGATAAGTGTCTGTGAAAGCCGTCCTTCACCTAGCTTGTTGGGAACACAAAGTTTCTTTTAAATTGCAATCTCCACTCCATACATATATATGGGGAGGTACTAGCTCCAACTCGGTTTTACAGTGAAAAATGCAGGAACTTGAAACCGGCACTAGGAAACAGACTGAGAAAACAGAGTAAAAGTTTCTCCTGCAACCCGTTCCCTTTGTGCTAAATGAACGAACGTCTCTCCACATGCTCAGTTCTAAGAGATAAGTGTGTGTGAAAGCCGTCCTTCAACTAGCTTGTTGGGAACACAAAGTTTCTTTTCACTTGCAAACTCCACTCCATACATATATATGGGGAGGTACTAGCTCCAACTCGGTTTTACAGTGAAAACTGCAGGAACTTCAAACCGGCGCTAGGAAACAGACTGAGAAACCAGAGTAAAAGTTTCTCCTGCAACCCGTTCCCTTTCTGCTAGATGAACGAACGTCTCTCCACATGCTCAGTTCTGAGAGATAAGTGTGTGTGAAAGCCGTACTTCACCTAGCTTGTTGGGAACACAAAGTTTCTTTTCACTTGCAAACTCCACTCCATACATATATATGGGGAGGTACTAGCTCCAACTCGGTTTTACAGTGAAAAATGCAGGAACTTCTAACCGGCGCTAGGAAACAGACTGAGAAACCAGAGTAAATGTTTCTCCTGCAACCCGTTCCCTTTGTGCTAGATGAACGAACGTCTCTCCACATGTTCAGTTCTGAGAGATAAGTGTGTGTGAAAGCCGTCCTTCACCTAGCTTGTTGGGAACACAAAGTTTCTTTTCACTTGCAAACTCCACTCCATACATATATATGGGGAGGTACTAGCTCCAAATCGGTTTTACAGTGAAAACTGCAGGAACTTCAAAACGGCACTAGGAAACAGACTGAGAAATCAGAGTAAAAGTTTCTCCTGCAACCCGATCCCTTTGTGCTAGATGAACGAACGTCTGTCCACATGCTCCGTTCTGAGGGATAAGTGTGTGTGAAAGCCGTCCTTCACCTAGCTTGTTGGGAACACAAAGATCCTTTTCAGTTGCAAATTCCACTCCATACATATATATGGGGAAGTACTAGCTCCAACTCGGTTTTACAGTGAAAACTGCAGGAACTTCTAACCGGCGCTAGGAAACAGACTGAGAAACCAGAGTAAAAGTTTCTCCTGAAACCCGTTCCCTTTGTGCTAGATGAACGAACGTCTCTCCACATGCTCAGTTCTGAGAGATAAGTGTGTGTGAAAGCCGTCCTTCACCTAGCTTGTTGGGAACACAAAGATTCTTTTCACTTGCAAACTCCACTCCATACATATATACGGGGAGGTACTAGCTCCAACTCGGTTTTACAGTGAAAACTGCAGGAACTTCTAACCGGCGCTAGGAAACAGACTGAGAAACCAGAGTAAAAGTTTCTCCTGCAACCCGTTCCCTTTGTGCTAGATGAACGAACGTCTCTCCACATGCTCAGTTCTGAGAGATAAGTGTGTGTGAAAGCCGTCCTTCACCTAGCTTGTTGGCAACACAAAGTTTCTTTTCAATTGCAAACTCCACTCCATACATATATACGGGGAGGTACTAGCTCCAACTCGGTTTTACAGTGAAAACTGCAGGAACTTCTAACCGGCGCTAGGAAACAGACTGAGAAACCAGAGTAAAAGTTTCTCCTGCAACCCGTTCCCTTTTTGCTAGATGAACGAACGTCTCTCCACATGCTCAGTTCTGAGAGATATGTGTGTGTGAAAGCCGTCCTTCACCTAGCTTGTTGGCAACACAAAGTTTCTTTTCACTTGCAAACTCCACTCCATACATATATATGGGGAGGTACTAGCTCCAACTCGGTTTTACAGTGAAAACTGCAGGAACTTCAAACCGGCACTAGGAAACAGACTGAGAAACCAGAGTAATAGTTTCTCCTGCAACCCGTTCCCTTTGTGCTAGATGAACGAACGTCTATACACATGCTCTGTTCGGAGAGATAAGTGTGTGTGGAAGCCATCCTTCAGCTATCATGTTGGGAACACAAAGTTTCTTTTCACTTGCAAACACCACTCCATACATATATATGGATATGTATAAGCTCCAACTCGATTTTAAAGTGAAAACTGCAGGAAATTCAAACCGGCACAAGGAAACAGACTGAGAAACCAGAGTAAAAGTTTCTCCTGCAACCCTTTCACTTTGTGCTAAATGAACGAACGTCTATCCACATGCTCTGTTCGGAGAGATAAGTGTGTGTGAAAGCCGTCCTTCACCTAGCTTGTTGGGAACAGAAAGTTTCTTTTCACTTGCAAACTCCACTCCATACATATATATATGGGGAGGTACTAGCTCCAACTCGGTTTTACAGTGAAAACTGCAGGAACTTCAAACCGGCACTAGGAAACAGACTGAGAAACCAGAGTAAAAGTTTCTCCTGCAACCCGATCCCTTTGTGCTAGATAAACGAACGTCTCTCCACATGCTCATTTCTGAGAGATAAGTGTGTGTGGAAGCCGTCCTTCACCTATCATGTTGGGAACACAAAATTTCTTTTCACTTGCAAACACCACTCCATACATATATATGGGTAGGTACAAGCTCCAACTCGGTTTTAAGGTGAAAACTGCAGGAAATTCAAAACGGCACTAGGAAACAGACTGAGAAACCAGAGAAAAGTTTCTCCTGCAACCCGATCCCTTTGTGCTAGATGAACGAACGTCTGTCCACATGCTTCTTTCTGAGGGATAAGTGTGTGTGAAAGCCGTCCTTCACCTAGCTTGTTGGGAACACAAAGATCCTTTTCAGTTGCAAATTCCACTCCATACATATATATGGGGAAGTACTAGCTCCAACTCGGTTTCACAGTGAAAAATGCAGGAACATCTAACCGGCGCTAGGAAACAGACTGAGAAACCAGAGTAAAAGTTTCTCCTGCAACCCGTTCCCTTTGTGCTAGATGAACGAACGTCTCTCCACATGCTAAGTTCTGAGAGATAAGTGTGTGTGAAAGCCGTCCTTCACCTAGCTTGTTGGGAACACAAAGTTTCTTTTCATTTGCAAACTCCACTCCATACTTATATATGGGGAGGTACTAGCTCCAACTCGGTTTTACAGTGAAAACTGCAGGAACTTCTACCCGGCGCTATTAAACAGACTGAGAAACCAGAGTAATAGTTTCTCCTGCAACCCGTTCCTTTTGTGCTAGATGAACGAACGTCTCTCACATGCTCAGTTCTGAGAGATAAGTGTGTGTGAAAGCCGTCCTTCACCTAGCTTGTTGGGAACACAAAGTTCCTTTTCACTTGCAAACTCCACTCCATACATATATATGGGGAGGTACTAGCTCCAACTCGGTTTTACAATGAAAACTACAGGTACTTCAAACAGGCACTAGGAAACAGACTGAGAAACCAGAGTAAAAGTTTCTCCTGCAACCCGTTCCCTTTGTGCTAGATGAACGAACGTCTATCCACATGCTCTGTTCGGAGAGATAAGTGTGTGTGAAAGACGTCCATCACCTAGCTTGTTGGGAACAGAAAGTTTCTTTTCACTTACAAACTCCACTCCATACATATATATATGGGGAGGTACTAGCTCCAACTCGGTTTTACAGTGAAAACTGCAGGAACTTCAAAACGGCACTAGGAAACAGACTGAGAAACCAGAGTAAAAGTTTCTCCTGCAACCCTTTCCCTTTGTGCTAAATGAACGAACGTCTATCCACATGCTCAGTTCTGAGAGATAAGTGTGTGTGGAAGCCATCCTTCACCTAGCTTGTTGGGAACACAAAGTTTCTTTTCAATTGCAAACTCCACTCCATACATATATATGGGGAGGTACTAGCTCCAACTCGGTTTTACAGTGAAAACTGCAGGAATTTCAAAACGGCACTAGGAAACAGACTGAGAAATCAGACTAAAAGTTTCTCCTGCAACCCGATCCCTTTGTGCTAGATAAACGAACGTCTCTCCACATGCTCATTTCTGAGAGATAAGTGTGTGTGGAAGCTGTCCTTCACCTATCATGTTGGGAACACAAAATTTCTTTTCACTTGCAAACACCACTCCATACATATATATGGGTAGGTACAAGCTCCAACTCGGTTTTAAGGTGAAAACTGCAGGAAATTCAAACCGGCACTAGGAAACAGAATGAGAAACCAGAGTAAAAGTTTCTCCTGCATCCCGTTCCATTTGTGCTAGATGAACGAACGTCTCTCCACATGCTCAGTTCTGAGAGATAATTGTGTGTGAAAGCCGTCCTTCACCTAGCTTGTTGGGAACACAAAGTTTCTTTTCACTTGCAAACTCCACTCCATACATATATATGGGGAGGTACTAGCTCCAACTCGGTTTTACAGTGAAAACTGCAGGAACTTCTAACTGGCACTAGGAAAGAGACTGAGAATCCAGAGTAAAAGTTTCTCCTGCAACCCGATCCCTTTGTGCTAGATAAACGAATGTCTCTCCACATGCTCAGTTCTGAGAGATAAGTGTGTGTGGAAGCCGTCCTTCACCTATCATGTTGGGAACACAAAATTTCTTTTCACTTGCAAACACCACTCCATACATATATATGGGTAGGTACAAGCTCCAACTCGGTTTTAAGGTGAAAACTGCAGGAAATTGAAACCGGCACTAGGAAACAGAATGAGAAACCAGAGTAAAAGTTTCTCCAGCAAACCGTTCCCTTTGTGCTAGATGAACGAACGTCTCTCCACATGCTCAGTTCTGACAGATAAGTGTGTGTGAAAGCCATCCTTCACCTAGCTTGTTGGGAAGACAAAGTTTCTTTTCACTTGCAAACTCCACTCCATACATATATATGGGGAGGTACTAGCTCCAAATCGTTTTTACAGTGAAAACTGCAGGAACTTCAAAACGGCACTAGGAAACAGACTGAGAAATCAGAGTAAAAGTTTCTCCTGCAACCCGATCCCTTTGTGCTAGATGAACGAACGTCTGTCCACATGCTCCGTTCTGAGGGATAAGTGTGTGTGAAAGCCGTCCTTCACCTAGCTTGTTGGGAACACAAAGATCCTTTTCAGTTACAAATTCCACTCCATGCATATTTATGGGGAAGTACTAGCTCCAACTCGGTTTTACAGTGAAAACTGCAGGAACTTCTAACCGGCGCTAGGAAACAGACTGAGAAACCAGAGTAAAAGTTTCTCCTGCAAACCTTTCCCTTTGTGCTAGACAAACGAACGTCTCTCCACATGCTCAGTTCTGAGAGTTAAGTGTGTGTGGAAGCCGTCCTTCACCTATCATGTTGGGAACACAAAATTTCTTTTCACTTGCAAACACCACTCCATACATATATATGGGTAGCTACAAGCTCCAACTCGGTTTTAAGGTGAAAACTGCAGGAAATTCAAAACGGCACTAGGAAACAGTCTGAGAAACCAGAGAAAAGTTTCTCCTGCAACCCGTTCCCTTTGTGCTAGATGAACGAACGTCTCTCCACATGCTCAGTTCTGAGAGATAAGTGTGTGTGAAAGCCGTACTTCACCTAGCTTGTTGGCAACACAAAGTTTCTTTTCACTTGCAAACTCCACTCCATACATATATATGGGGAGGTACTAGCTCCAACCCGGTTTTACAGAGAAAACTGCAGGAACTTCAAACAGGCACTAGGAAACAGACTGAGAAACCAGAGTAAAAGTTTCTCCTGCAACCCGATCCCTTTGTGCTAGATGAACGAACGTCTATACACATGCTCAGTTCGGAGAGATAAGTGTGTGTGGAAGCCAAACTTCACCTATCATGTTGGGAACACAAAGTTTCTTTTCACTTGCAAACACCACTCCATACATATATATGGATAGGTACAAGCTCCAACTCGTATTTAAAGTGAAAACTGCAGGAAATTCAAACCGGCACTAGGAAACAGACTGAGAAACCAGAGAAAAGTTTCTCCTGCAACCCGTTCCCTTTGTGATAGATGAACGAACGTCTCTCCACATGCTCAGTTCTGAGAGATAAGTGTGTGTGAAAGCCGTCCTTCACCTAGCTTGTTGGGAACAGAAAGTTTCTTTTCACTTGCAAACTCCATTCCATACATATATATGGAGAGGTACTAGCTCCAACTCGGTTTTACAGTGTAAAATGCAGGAACTTCAAAACGGCACTAGGAAACAGACTGAGAAACCAAACTAAAAGTTTCTCCTGCAACCCGATCCCTTTGTGCTAGATGAACGAAAGTCTGTCCACATGCTCCGTTCTGAGGAATAATTATGTGTGAAAGCCGTCCTTCACCTAGCTTGTTGGGAACACAAAGTTTCTTTTCAGTTGCAAACTCCACTCCATACATATATATGGGTAGGTACTAGCTCCAACTCGGTTTTACAGTGAAAAATGCAGGAACTTGAAACAGGCACTAGGAAACAGACTGAGAAACCAGAGTAAAAGTTTCTCCAGCAACACGTTCCTTTGTGCTAGATGAACGAAAGTCTCTCCACATGCTCAGTTCTGAGAGTTAAGTGTGTGAAAGCCGTCCTTCACCTAGCTTGTTGGGAACACAAAGTTTCTTTTCACTTGACATCTCCACTCCATACATATATATGGGGAAGTACTAGCTCCTACTCGGTTTTACAGTGAAAACTGCAGGAACTTCAAACCGGCACTAGGATCAGACTGAGAAACCAGAGTAAAAGATTCTCCTGCAACCCGTTCCCTTTGTGCTAGATGAACGAACGTCTCTCCACATGCTCAGTACTGAGAGATAAGTGTGTGTGAAAGCCGTCCTTCACCTAGCTTGTTGGGAACACAAAGTTTCTTTTAAATTGCAATCTCCACTCCATACATATATATGGGGAGGTACTAGCTCCAACTCGGTTTTACAGTGAAAAATGCAGGAACTTGAAACCGGCACTAGGAAACAGACTGAGAAACCAGAGTAAAAGTTTCTCCTGCAACCCGTTTCCTTTGTGCTAGATGAACGAACGTCTCTCCACATGCTCAGTTCTAAGAGATAAGTGTGTGTGAAAGCCGTCCTTCAACTAGCTTGTTGGGAACACAAAGTTTCTTTTCACTTGCAAACTCCACTCCATACATATATATGGGGAGGTACTAGCTCCAACTCGTTTTTACAGTGAAAACTGCAGGAACTTCAAACCGGCACTAGGAAACAGACTTAGAAACCAGAGTAAAAGTTTCTCCTGCAACTCGTTCCCTTTCTGCTAAATGAACGAACGTCTCTCCACATGCTCAGTTCTGAGAGATAAGTGTGTGTGAAAGCCGTCCTTCACCTAGCTTGTTGGGAACACAAAGTTTCTTTTCACTTGCAAACTCCACTCCTTACATATATATGGGGAGGTAATAGCTCCAACTCGGTTTTACAGTGAAAACTGCAGGAACTTCTAACCGGCGCTAGGAAACAGACTGAGAAACCAGAGTAAAAGTTTCTCCTGCAACCCGTTCCATTTGTGCTAGATGAACGAACGTCTCTCCACATGCTCAGTTCTGAGAGATAAGTGTGTGTGAAAGCCGTACTTCACCTAGCTTGTTGGCTACACAATGTTTCTTTTCAGTTGCAAACTCCACTCCATACATATATATGGGGAGGTACTAGCTCCAACTCGGTTTTACAGTGAAAACTGCAGGAACTTCAAACCGGCACTAGGAAACAGACTGAGAAACCAGAGTAAAAGTTTCTCCTGCAACCCGTTCCCTTAGTGCTAGATGAACGAACGTCTCTCCACATGCTCAGTTCGGAGAGAAAAGTGTGTGTGAAAGCCGTCCTTCACCTAGCTTGTTGGCTACACAAAGTTTCTTTTCAGTTTCAAACTCCACTCCATATATATATATGGGAAGGTACTAGCTCCAACTCGATTTACAGTGAAAACTGCAGGAACTTCAAACCGGCACTAGGAAACAGACTGAGAAACCAGAGTAAAAATTTCTCCTGAAACCCGTTCCCTTTGTGCTAGATGAACGAACGCCTCTCCACATGCTCAGTACTGAGAGATAAGTGTCTGTGAAAGCCGTCCTTCACCTAGCTTGTTGGGAACACAAAGTTTCTTTTAAATTGCCATCTCCACTCCATACATATATATGGGGAGGTACTAGCTCCAACTCGGTTTTACAGTGAAAAATGCAGGAACTTGAAACCGGCACTAGGAAACAGACTGAGAAAACAGAGTAAAAGTTTCTCCTGCAACCCGTTCCCTTTGTGTTAAATGAACGAACGTCTCTCCACATGCTCAGTTCTAAGAGATAAGTGTGTGTGAAAGCCGTCCTTCAACTAGCTTGTTGGGAACACAAAGTTTCTTTTCACTTGCAAACTCCACTCCATACATATATATGGGGAGGTACTAGCTCCAACTCGGTTTTACAGTGAAAACTGCAGGAACTTCAAACCGGCACTAGGAAACAGACTGAGAAACCAGAGTAAAAGTTTCTCCTGCAACCCGTTCCCTTTCTGCTAGATGAACGAACGTCTCTCCACATGCTCAGTTCTGAGAGATAATTCTGTGTGAAAGCCGTCCTTCATCTAGCTTGTTGGGAACACAAAGTTTCTTTTCACTTGCAAACTCCACTCCATACATATATATGGGGAGGTACTAGCTCCAACTCGGTTTTACTGTGAAAACTGCAGGAACTTCTAACCGGCGCTAGGAAACAGACTGAGAAACCAGAGTAAATGTTTCTCCTGCAACCCGTTCCCTTTGTGCTAGATGAACGAACGTCTCTCCACATGTTCAGTTCTGAGAGATAAGTGTGTGTGAAAGCCGTCCTTCACCTAGCTTGTTGGGAACACAAAGTTTCTTTTCACTTGCAAAGTCCACTCCATACATACATATGGGGAGGTACTAGCTCCAAATCGGTTTTACAGTGAAAACTGCAGGAACTTCAAAACGGCACTAGGAAACAGACTGAGAAATCAGAGTAAAAGTTTCTCCTGCAACCCGATCCCTTTGTGCTAGATGAACGAACGTCTGTCCACATGCTCCGTTCTGAGGGATAAGTGTGTGTGAAAGCCGTCCTTCACCTAGCTTGTTGGGAACACAAAGATCCTTTTCAGTTGCAAATTCCACTCCATACATATATATGGGGAAGTACTAGCTCCAACTCGGTTTTACAGTGAAAACTGCAGGAACTTCTAACCGGCGCTAGGAAACAGACTGAGAAACCAGAGTAAAAGTTTCTCCTGCTACCCGTTCCCTTTGTGCTAGATGAACGAACGTCTCTCCACATGCTCAGTTCTGAGAGATAAGTGTGTGTGAAAGCCGTCCTTCACCTAGCTTGTTGGGAACACAAAGTTTCTTTTCACTTGCAAACTCCACTCCGTACATATATACGGGGAGGTACTAGCTCCAACTCGGTTTTACAGTGAAAACTGCAGGAACTTCTAACCGGCGCTAGGAAACAGACTGAGAAACCAGAGTAAAAGTTTCTCCTGCAACCCGTTCCCTTTTTGCTAGATGAACGAACGTCTCTCCACATGCTCAGTTCTGAGAGATAAGTGTGTGTGAAAGCCGTCCTTCACCTAGCTTGTTGGCAACACAAAGTTTCTTTTCACTTGCAAACTCCACTCCATACATATATATGGGGAGGTACTAGCTCCAACTCGGTTTTACAGTGAAAACTGCAGGAACTTCAAACCGGCACTAGGAAACAGACTGAGAAACCAGAGTAAAAGTTTCTCCTGCAACCCGTTCCCTTTGTGCTAGATGAACGAACGTCTATACACATGCTCTGTTCGGAGAGATAAGTGTGTGTGGAAGCCATCCTTCAGCTATCATGTTGGGAACACAAAGTTTCTTTTCACTTGCAAACACAACTCCATACATATATATGGATAGGTATAAGCTCCAACTGGTTTTTAAAGTGAAAACTGCAGGAAATTCAAACCGGCACAAGGAAACAGACTGAGAAACCAGAGTAAAAGTTTCTCCTGCAACCCTTTCACTTTGTGCTAAATGAACGAATGTCTATCCACATGCTCTGTTCGGAGAGGTAAGTGTGTGTGAAAGCCGTCCTTCACCTAGCTTGTTGGGAACAGAAAGTTTCTTTTCACTTGCAAACTCCACTCCATACATATATATATGGGGAGGTACTAGCTCCAACTCGGTTTTACAGTGAAAACTGCAGGAACTTCAAACCGGCACTAGGAAACAGACTGAGAAACCAGAGTAAAAGTTTCTCCAGCAACCCGTTCCCTTTGTGCTAGATGAACGAACGTCTGTCCACATGCTACTTTCTGAGGGATAAGTATGTGTGAAAGCCGTCCTTCACCTAGCTTGTTGGGAACACAAAGATTCTTTTCAGTTGCAAATTCCACTCCATACATATATATGGGGAGGTACTAGCTCCAACTCGGTTTTACAGTGAAAACTGCAGGAACTTCAAACCGGCACTAGGAAACAGAATGAGAAACCAGAGTAAAAGTTTCTCCAGCAACCCGTTCCCTTTGTGCTAGATGAACGAACGTCTCTCCACATGCTCAGTTCTGAGAGATAAGTGTGTGTGAAAGCCATCCTTCACCTAGCTTGTTGGGAACACAAAGTTTCTTTTCACTTGCAAACTCCACTCCATACATATATATGGGGAGGTACTAGCTCCAAATCGGTTTTACAGTGAAAACTGCAGGAACTTCAAAACGGCACTAGGAAACAGACTGAGAAATCAGAGTAAAAGTTTCTCCTGCAACCCGATCCCATTGTGCTGGATGAACGAACGTCTGTCCACATGCTCCGTTCTGAGGGAAAAGTGTGTGTGAAAGCCGTACTTCACCTAGCTTGTTGGGAACACAAAGATCCTTTTCAGTTGCAAATTCCACTCCATACATATATATGGGGAAGTACTAGCTCCAACTCGGTTTTACAGTGAAAACTGCAGGAACTCCTAACCGGCGCTAGGAAACAGACTGAGAAACCAGAGTAAATGTTTCTCCTGCAAACTGTTCCCTTTGTGGTAGATGAACGAACGTCTCTCCACATGCTAAGTTCTGAGAGATAAGTGTGTGTGAAAGCCGTCCTTCACCTAGCTTGTTGGGAAGACAAAGTTTATTTTCATTTGCAAACTCCACTCCATACTTATATATGGGGAGGTACTAGCTCCAACTCGGTTTTACAGTGAAAACTGCAGGAACTTCAAACCGGCACTAGGAAACAGACTGAGAAACCAGAGTAAAAGTTTCTCCTGCAACCCGTTCCCTTTGTGCTAGATGAACGAACGTCTATACACATGCTCTGTTCGGAGAGATAAGTGTGTGTGGAAGCCATCCTTCAGCTATCATGTTGGGAACACAAAGTTTCTTTTCACTTGCAAACACCACTCCATACATATATATGGATAGGTATAAGCTCCAACTGGTTTTTAAAGTGAAAACTGCAGGAAATTCAAACCGGCACAAGGAAACAGACTGAGAAACCAGAGTAAAAGTTTCTCCTGCAACCCTTTCACTTTGTGCTAAATGAACGAATGTCTATCCACATGCTCTGTTCGGAGAGATAAGTGTGTGTGAAAGCCGTCCTTCACCTAGCTTGTTGGGAACAGAAAGTTTCTTTTCACATGCTAACTCCACTCCATACATATATATATGGGGAGGTACTAGCTCCAACTCGGTTTTACAGTGAAAACTGCAGGAACTTCAAACCGGCACTAGGAAACAGACTGAGAAACCAGAGTAAAAGTTTCTCCAGCAACCCGTTCCCTTTGTGCTAGATGAACGAACGTCTGTCCACATGCTACTTTCTGAGGGATAAGTATGTGTGAAAGCCGTCCTTCACCTAGCTTGTTGGGAACACAAAGTTTCTTTTCAGTTGCAAATTCCACTCCATACATATATATGGGGAGGTACTAGCTCCAACTCGGTTTTACAGTGAAAACTGCAGGAACTTCAAACCGGCACTAGGAAACAGAATGAGAAACCAGAGTAAAAGTTTCTCCAGCAACCCGTTCCCTTTGTGCTAGATGAACGAACGTCTCTCCACATGCTCAGTTCTGAGAGATAAGTGTGTGTGAAAGCCATCCTTCACCTAGCTTGTTGGGAACACAAAGTTTCTTTTCACTTGCAAACTCCACTCCATACATATATATGGGGAGGTACTAGCTCCAAATCGGTTTTACAGTGAAAACTGCAGGAACTTCAAAACGGCACTAGGAAACAGACTGAGAAATCAGAGTAAAAGTTTCTCCTGCAACCCGATCCCATTGTGCTGGATGAACGAACGTCTGTCCACATGCTCCGTTCTGAGGGATAAGTGTGTGTGAAAGCCGTACTTCACCTAGCTTGTTGGGAACACAAAGATCCTTTTCAGTTGCAAATTCCACTCCATACATATATATGGGGAAGTACTAGCTCCAACTCGGTTTTACAGTGAAAACTGCAGGAACTCCTAACCGGCGCTAGGAAACAGACTGAGAAACCAGAGTAAATGTTTCTCCTGCAAACTGTTCCATTTGTGGTAGATGAACGAACGTCTCTCCACATGCTAAGTTCTGAGAGATAAGTGTGTGTGAAAGCCGACCTTCACCTAGCTTGTTGGGAAGACAAAGTTTATTTTCATTTGCAAACTCCGCTCCATACTTATATATGGGGAGGTACTAGCTCCAACTCGGTTTTACAGTGAAAACTGCAGGAACTTCTACCCGGCGCTAGGAAACAGACTGAGAAACCAGAGTAATAGTTTCTCCTGCAACCCGTTCCCTTTGTGCTAGATGAACGAACGTCTCTCCACATGCTCAGTTCTGAGAGATAAGTGTGTGTGAAAGCCGTCCTTCACCTAGCTTGTTGGGAACACAAAGATCCTTTTCACTTGCAAACTCCACTCCATACATATATATGGGGAAGTACTAGCTCCAACTCGGTTTTACAGTGAAAACTGCAGGAACTTCAAACCGACACTAGGAAACAGACTGAGAAACCAGAGTAAAAGTTTCTCCTGCAACCCGATCCCTTTGTGCTAGATAAACTAACGTCTCTCCACATGCTCAGTTCTGAGAGATAAGTGTGTGTGGAAGCCGTCCTTCACCTATCATGTTGGGAACACAAAATTTCTTTTCACTTGCAAACACCAATCCATACATATATATGGGTAGGTACAAGCTCCAACTCGGTTTTAAGGTGAAAACTGCAGGAAACTGAAACCGGCACTAGAAAACAGAATGAGAAACCAGAGTAAAAGTTTCTCCAGCAACCCGTTCCCTTTGTGCTAGATGAACGAACGTCTCTCCACATGCTCAGTTCTGAGAGATAAGTGTGTGTGAAAGCCATTCTTCACCTAGCTTGTTGGGAACACAAAGTTTCTTTTCACTTGCAAACTCCACTCCATACATATATATGGGGAGGTACTAGCTCCAACTCGGTTTTACAGTGAAAACTGCAGGAATTTCAAAACGGCACTAGGAAAAAGACTGAGAAATCAGACTAAAAGTTTCTCCTGCAACCCGATCCCTTTGTGCTAGATAAACGAACGTCTCTCCACATGCTCAGTTCTGAGAGATAAGTGTGTGTGGAAGCCGTCCTTCACCTATCATGTTGGGAACACAAAATTTCTTTTCACTTGCAAACACCACTCCATACATATATATGGGTAGGTACAAGCTCCAACTCGGTTTTAAGGTGAAAACTGCAGGAAATTGAAACCGGCACTAGGAAACAGAATGAGAAACCAGAGTAAAAGTTTCTCCAGCAAAGCGTTCCCTTTGTGCTAGATGAACGAACGTCTCTCCACATGCTCAGTTCTGAGAGGTAAGTGTGTGTGAAAGCCATCCTTCACCTAGCTTGTTGGGAACACAAAGTTTATTTTCACTTGCAAACTCCACTCCATACATATATATGGGGAGGTACTAACTCCAACTCGGTTTTACAGTGAAAACTGCAGGAACTTCTACCCGGCGCTAGGAAACAGACTGAGAAACCAGAGTAATAGTTTCTCCTGCAACCCGTTCCCTTTGTGCTAGATGAACGAACGTCTCTCCACATGCTCAGTTCTGAGAGATAAGTGTGTGTGAAAGCCGTCCTTCACCTAGCTTGTTGGGAACACAAAGTTCCTTTTCACTTGCAAACTCCACTCCATACATATATATGGGGAGGTACTAGCTCCAACTCGGTTTTACAGTGAAAACTACAGGAACTTCAAACAGGCACTAGGAAACAGACTGAGAAACCAAAGTAAAAGTTTCTCCTGCAACCCGTTCCCTTTGTGCTAGATGAACGAACGTCTATCCACATGCTCTGTTCGGAGAGATAAGTGTGTGTGAAAGCCGTCCTTCACCTAGCTTGTTGGGAAGAGAAAGTTTCTTTTCACTTACAAACTCCACTCCATACATATATATATAGGGAGGTACTAGCTCCAACTCGGTTTTACAGTGAAAACTGCAGGAACTTCAAACCGGCACTAGGAAACAGACTGAGAAACCAGAGTAAAAGTTTCTCCTGCAACCCTTTCCCTTTGTGCTAAATGAACGAACGTCTATCCACATGCTCTGTTCGGAGAGATAAGTGTGTGTGAAAGCCTTCCTTCACCTAGCTTGTTGGGAACAGAAAGTTTCTTTTCAAATTCAAACTCCATTCCATACATATATATATGGGGAGGTACTAGCTCCAACTCGGTTTTACAGTGAAAACTGCAGGAAATTCAAACCGACACTAGGAAACAGACTGAGAAAACAGAGTAAAAGTTTCACCTGCAACCCGATCCCTTTGTGCTAGATAAACGAACGTCTCTCCACATGCTCAGTTCTGAGAGATAAGTGTGTGTGGAAGCCGTCCTTCACCAATCATGTTGGGAACACAAAATTTCTTTTCACTTGCAAACACCACTCCATACATATATATGGGTAGGTACAAGCTCCAACTCGGTTTTAAGGTGAAAACTGCAGGAAACTGAAACCGGCACTAGGAAACAGAATGAGAAACCAGAGTAAAAGTTTCTCCAGCAACCCGTTCCCTTTGTGCTAGATGAACGAACGTCTCTCCACATGCTCAGTTCTGAGAGATAAGTGTGTGTGAAAGCCATTCTTCACATAGCTTGTTGGGAACACAAAGTTTCTTTTCACTTGCAAACTCCACTCCATACATATATATGGGGAGGTACTAGCTCCAACTCGGTTTTACAGTGAAAACTGCAGGAATTTCAAAACGGCACTAGGAAACAGACTGAGAAATCAGACTAAAAGTTTCTCCTGCAACCCGATCCCTTTGTGCTAGATAAACGAACGTCTCTCCACATGCTCAGTTCTGAGAGATAAGTGTGTGTGGAAGCCGTCCTTCACCTATCATGTTGGGAACACAAAATTTCTTTTCACTTGCAAACACCACTCCATACATATATATGGGTAGGTACAAGCTCCAACTCGGTTTTAAGGTGAAAACTGCAGGAAATTCAAACCGGCACTAGGAAACAGAATGAGAAACCAGAGTAAAAGTTTCTCCTGCAACCCGTTCCCTTTGTGCTAGATGAACGAACGTCTCTCCACATGCTCAGTTCTGAGAGATAAGTGTGTGTGAAAGCCGTCCTTCACCTAGCTTGTTGGGAACACAAAGTTTCTTTTCACTTGCAAACTCCACTCCATACTTATATATGGGGAGGTACTAGCTCCAACTCGGTTTTACAGTGAAAACTGCAGGAATTTCAAACCGGCACAAGGAAACAGACTGAGAAACCAGAGTAAAAGTTTCTCCTGCATCCCGATCTTTTTGTGCTAGATAAACGAACGTCTCTCCACATGCTCAGTTCTGAGAGATAAGTGTGTGTGGAAGCCGTCCTTCACCTATCATGTTGGGAACACAAAATTTCTTTTCACTTGCAAACACCACTCCATACATATATATGGGTAGGTACAAGCTCCAACTCGGTTTTAAGGTGAAAACTGCAGGAAATTGAAACCGACACTAGGAAACAGAATGAGAAACCAGAGTAAAAGTTTCTCCAGCAACCCGTTCACTTTGTGCTAGATGAACGAACGTCTCTCCACATGCTCAGTTCTGAGAGATAAGTGTGTGTGAAAGCCATCCTTCACCTAGCTTGTTGGGAACACAAAGTTTCTTTTAAATTGCAATCTCCACTCCATACATATATATGGGGAGGTACTAGCTCCAACTCGGTTTTACAGTGAAAACTGCAGGAACTTCAAACCGGCACTAGGAAACAGACTGAGAAACCAGAGTAAAAGTTTCTCCTGCAACCCGTTCCCTTTCTGCTAGATGAACGAACGTCTCTCCAAATGCTCAGTTCTGAGAGATAAGTGTGTGTGAAAGCCGTCCTTCACCTAGCTTGTTGGGAACACAAAGTTTCTTTTCACTTGCAAACTCCAATCCATACATATATATGGGGAGGTACTAGCTCCAACACGGTTTTACAGTGAAAACTGCAGGAACTTCTAACCGGCGCTAGGAAACAGACTGAGAAACCAGAGTAAATGTTTCTCCTGCAAACCGTTCCCTTTTTGCTAGATGAACGAACGTCTCTCCACATGCTCAGTTCTGAGAGATAAGTGTGTGTGAAAGCCGCCCTTCACCTAGCTTGTTGGGAACACAAAGATTCTTTTTACTTGCAAACTCCACTCCATACATATATATGGGGAGGTACTAGCTCCAACTCGGTTTTACAGTGAAAACTGCAGGAACTTCAAACAGGCACTACGAAACAGACTGAGAACCCAGAGTAAAAGTTTCTCCTGCAACCCGTTCCCTTTGTGCTAGATGAACGAACGTCTCTCCACATGCTCAGTTCTGAGAGATAAGTGTGTGTGAAAGCCATCCTTCACCTACCTTGTTGGGAACACAAAGTTTCTTTTCACTTGCAAACTCCATTCCATACATATATATGGGGATGTACTAGCTCCAACTAGGTTTTACAGTGTAAACTGCAGGAACTTCAAAACGGCACTAGGAAACAGACTGAGAAACCAGACTAAAAGTTTTTCCTGCAACCCGATCACTTTGTGCTAGATGAACGAACGTCTGTCCACATGCTACTTTCTGAGGGATAAGTATGTGTGAAAGCCGTCCTTCACCTAGCTTGTTCGGAACACAAAGTTTCTTTTCAGTTGCAAATTCCACTCCATACATATATATGGGGAGGTACTAGCTCCAACTCGGTTTTACAGTGAAAACTGCTGGAACTTCTAACCGGCGCTAGGAAACAGACTGAGAAACCAGAGTAAAAGTTTCTCCTGCAACCCGTTCCCTTTGTGCTAGATGAACGAACGTCTATACACATGCTCAGTTCTGAGAGATAAGTGTGTGTGAAAGCCATCCTTCACCTAGCTTGTTGGGAACACAAAGTTTATTTTCACTTGCAAACTCCACTCCATACATATATATGGGGAGGTACTAGCTCCAACTCGGTTTTACAGTGAAAAATGCAGGAACTTCAAACCGGCACTAGGAAACAGACTGAGAAACCAGAGTAAAAGTTTCTCCTGCAACCCGTTCCCTTTGTGCTAAATGAACGAACGTCTCTCCACATGCTCAGTTCTGAGAGATAAGTGTGTGTGGAAGCCGTCCTTCACCAATCATGTTGGGAACACAAAATTTCTTTTCACTTGCAAACACCACTCCATACATATATATGGGTAGGTACAAGCTCCAACTCGGTTTTAAGGTGAAAACTGCAGGAAACTGAAACCGGCACTAGGAAACAGAATTAGAAACCAGAGTAAAAGTTTCTCCAGCAACCCGTTCCCTTTGTGCTAGATGAACGAACGTCTCTCCACATGCTCAGTTCTGAGAGATAAGTGTGTGTGAAAGCCATCCTTCACCTAGCTTGTTGGGAACACAAAGTTTCTTTTAAATTGCAATCTCCACTCCATACATATATATGGGGAGGTACTAGCTCCAACTCGGTTTTACAGTGAAAACTGCAGGAACTTCAAACCGGCACTAGGAAACAGACTGAGAAACCAGAGTAAAAGTTTCTCCTGCAACCCGTTCCCTTTCTGCTAGATGAACGAACGTCTCTCCACATGCTCAGTTCTGAGAGATAAGTGTGTGTGAAAGCCGTCCTTCACCTAGCTTGTTGGGAACACAAAGTTTCTTTTCAATTGCAAACTCCACTCCATACATATATATGGGTAGGTACTAGCTCCAACTCGGTTTTACAGTGAAAAATGCAGGAACTTGAAACCGGCACTAGGAAACAGACTGAGAAACCAGAGTAAAAGTTTCTCCAGCAACCCGTTCCTTTGTGCTAGATGAACGAAAGTCTCTCCACATGCTCAGTTCTGAGAGATAAGTGTGTGAAAGCCGTCCTTCACCTAGCTTGTTGGGAACACAAAGTTTCTTTTCACTTGACATCTCCACTCCATACATATATATGGGGAAGTACTAGCTCCAACTCGGTTTTACAGTGAAAACTGCAGGAACTTCAAACCGGCACTAGGATCAGACTGAGAAACCAGAGTAAAGTTTCTCCTGCAACCCGTTCCCTTTGTGCTAGATGAACGAACGTCTCTCCACATGCTCAGTACTGAGAGATAAGTGTGTGTGAAAGCCGTCCTTCACCTAGCTTGTTGGGAACACAAAGTTTCTTTTAAATTGCAATCTCCACTCCATACATATATATGGGGAGGTACTAGCTCCAACTCGGTTTTACAGTGAAAAATGCAGGAACTTGAAACCGGCACTAGGAAACAGACTGAGAAACCAGAGTAAAAGTTTCCCCTGCAACCCGTTCCCTTTGTGCTAGATGAACGAACGTCTCTCCACATGCTCAGTTCTAAGAGATAAGTGTGTGTGAAAGCCGTCCTTCAACTAGCTTGTTGGGAACACAAAGTTTATTTTCACTTGCAAACTCCACTCCATACATATATATGGGGAGGTACTAGCTCCAAATCGTTTTTACAGTGAAAACTGCAGGAACTTCAAACCGGCACTAGGAAACAGACTTAGAAACCAGAGTAAAAGTTTCTCCAGCAACCCGTTCCCTTTCTGCTAGATGAACGAACGTCTCTCCACATGCTCAGTTCTGAGAGATAAGTGTGTGTGAAAGCCGTCCTTCACCTAGCTTGTTGGGAACACAAAGTTTCTTTTCACTTGCAAACTCCATTCCATACATATATATGGGGAGGTACTAGCTCCAACTCGGTTTTACAGTGTAAACTGCAGGAACTTCAAAACGGCACTAGGAAACAGACTGAGAAACCAGACTAAAAGTTTCTCCTGCAACCCGATCACTTTGTGCTAGATGAACGAACGTCTGTACACATGCTACTTTCTGAGGGATAAGTATGTGTGAAAGCCGTCCTTCACCTAGCTTGTTGGGAACACAAAGTTTCTTTTCACTTGCAAACTCCACTCCATACATATATATGGGGAGGTAATAGCTCCAACTCGGTTTTACAGTGAAAACTGCAGGAACTTCTAACCGGCGCTAGGAAACAGACTGAGAAACCAGAGTAAAAGTTTCTCCTGCAACCCGTTCCATTTGTGCTAGATGAACGAACGTCTCTCCACATGCTCAGTTCTGAGAGATAAGTGTGTGTGAAAGCCGTACTTCACCTAGCTTGTTGGCTACACAATGTTTCTTTTCAGTTGCAAACTCCACTCCATACATATATATGGGGAGGTACTAGCTCCAACTCGGTTTTACAATGAAAACTGCAGGAACTTCAAACCGGCACTAGGAAACAGACTGAGAAACCAGAGTAAAAGTTTCTCCTGCAACCCGTTCCCTTAGTGCTAGATGAACGAACGTCTCACCACATGCTCAGTTCGGAGAGAAAAGTGTGTGTGAAAGCCGTCCTTCACCTAGCTTGTTGGCTACACAAAGTTTCTTTACAGTTGCAAACTCCACTCCATATATATATATGGGAAGGTACTAGCTCCAACTCGATTTACAGTGAAAACTGCAGGAACTTCAAACCGGCACTAGGAAACAGACTGAGAAACCAGAGTAAAATTTCTCCTGAAACCCGTTCCCTTTGTGCTAGATGAACGAACGTCTCTCCACATGCTCAGTACTGAGAGATAAGTGTGTGTGAAAGCCGTCCTTCACCTAGCTTGTTGGGAACACAAAGTTTCTTTTAAATTGCAATCTCCACTCCATACATATATATGGGGAGGTACTAGCTCCAACTCGGTTTTACAGTGAAAAATGCAGGAACTTGAAACCGGCACTAGGAAACAGACTGAGAAAACAGAGTAAAAGTTTCTCCTGCAACCCGTTCCCTTTGTGCTAAATGAACGAACGTCTCTCCACATGCTCAGTTCTAAGAAATAAGTGTGTGTGAAAGCCGTCCTTCAACTAGCTTGTTGGGAACACAAAGTTTCTTTTCACTTGCAAACTCCACTCCATACATATATATGGGGAGGTACTAGCTCCAACTCGGTTTTACAGTGAAAACTGCAGGAACTTCAAACCGGCACTAGGAAACAGACTGAGAAACCAGAGTAAAAGTTTCTCCTGCAACCCGTTCCCTTTCTGCTAGATGAACGAACGTCTCTCCACATGCTCAGTTCTGAGAGATAAGTGTGTGTGAAAGCCGTCCTTCAACTAGCTTGTTGGGAACACAAAGTTTCTTTTCACTTGCAAACTCCACTCCATACATATATATGGGGAGGTACTAGCTCCAACTCGGTTTTACAGTGAAAACTGCAGGAACTTCTAACCGGCGCTAGGAAACAGACTGAGAAACCAGAGTAAATGTTTCTCCTGCAACCCGTTCCCTTTGTGCTAGATGAACGAACGTCTCTCCACATGTTCAGTTCTGAGAGATAAGTGTGTTTGAAAGCCGTCCTTCACCTAGCTTGTTGGGAACACAAAGTTTCTTTTCACTTGCAAACTCCACTCCATACATATATATGGGGAGTTACTAGCTCCAAATCGGTTTTACAGTGAAAACTGCAGGAACTTCAAAACGGCACTAGGAAACAGACTGAGAAATCAGAGTAAAAGTTTCTCCTGCAACCCGATCCCTTTGTGCTAGATGAACGAACGTCTGTCCACATGCTCCGTTCTGAGGGATAAGTGTGTGTGAAAGCCGTCCTTCACCTAGCTTGTTGGGAACACAAAGATCCTTTTCAGTTGCAAATTCCACTCCATACATATATATGGGGAAGTACTAGCTCCAACTCGGTTTTACAGTGAAAACTGCAGGAACTTCTAACCGGCGCTAGGAAACAGACTGAGAAACCAGAGTAAAAGTTTCTCCTGCAACCCGTTCCCTTTGTGCTAGATGAACGAACGTCTCTCCACATGCTCAGTTCTGAGAGATAAGTGTGTGTGAAAGCCATCCTTCACCTAGCTTGTTGGGAACACAAAGTTTCTTTTCACTTGCAAACTCCATTCCATACATATATATGGGGAGGTACTAGCTCCAACTCGGTTTTACAGTGTAAACTGCAGGAACTTCAAAACGGCACTAGGAAACAGACTGAGAAACCAGACTAAAAGTTTCTCATGCAAGCCGATCACTTTGTGCTAGATGAACGAACGTCTGTCCACATGCTACTTTCTGAGGGAAAAGTATGTGTGAAAGCCGTCCTTCACCTAGCTTGTTGGGAACACAAAGTTTCTTTTCAGTTGCAAATTCCATTCCATACATATATATGGGGAGGTACTAGCTCCAACTCGGTTTTACAGTGAAAACTGCAGGAACTTCTAACCGGCGCTAGGAAACAGACTGAGAAACCAGAGTAAAAGTTTCTCCTGCAACCGGTTCCCGTTGTGCTAGATGAACGAACGTCTCTCCACATGCTCAGTTCTGAGAGATAAGTGTGTGTGAAAGCCGTTCTTCACCTAGCTTGTTGGGAAGACAAAGTTTCTTTTCACTTGCAAACTCCACTCCATACATATATATGGGGAGGTACTAGCTCCAACTCGGTTTTACAGTGAAAACTGCAGGAACTTCAAACCGGCACTAGGAAACAGACTGAGAAACCAGAGTAAAAGTTTCTCCTGCAACCCGTTCCCTTTGTGCTAAATGAACGAACGTCTCTCCACATGCTCAGTTCTGAGAGAAAAGTGTGTGTGAAAGCCGTCCTTCACCTAGCTTGTTGGGAACACAAAGTTTCTTTTCACTTGCAAACTCCACTCCATACATATATACGGGGAGGTACTAGCTCCAACTCGGTTTTACAGTGAAAACTGCAGGAACTTCTAACCGGCGCTAGGAAACAGACTGAGAAACCAGAGTAAAAGTTTCTCCTGCAACCCGTTCCCTTTGTGCTAGATGAACGAACGTCTCTCCACATGCTCAGTTCTGAGATATAAGTGTGTGTGAAAGCCGTCCTTCACCTAGCTTGTTGGCAACACAAAGTTTCTTTTCACTTGCAAACTCCACTCCATACATATATATGGGGAGGTACTAGCTCCAACTCGGTTTTACAGTGAAAACTGCAGGAACTTCAAACAGGCACTAGGAAACAGACTGAGAAACCAGAGTAAAAGTTTCTCCTGCAACCCGTTCCCTTTGTGCTAGATGAACGAACGTCTATACACATGCTCTTTTCGGAGAGATAAGTGTGTGTGGAAGCCATCCTTCACCTAACATGTTGGGAACACAAAGTTTCTTTTCACTTGCAAACACCACTCCATACATATATATGGATAGGTATAAGCTCCAACTCGTTTTTAAAGTGAAAACTGCAGGAAATTCAAACAGGCACTAGGAAACAGACTGAGAAACCATAGTAAAAGTTTCTCCTGCATCCCTTTCACTTTGTGCTAAATGAACGAAAGTCTATCCACATGCTCTGTTCGGAGAGATAAGTGTGTGTGAAAGCCGTCCTTCACCTAGCTTGTTGGGAACAGAAAGTTTCTTTTCACTTGCAAACTCCACTCCATACATATATATATGGGGAGGTACTAGCTCCAACTCGGTTTTACAGTGAAAACTGCAGGAACTTCAAACCGGCACTAGGAAACCGACTGAGAAACCAGAGTAAAAGTTTCTCCTGCAACCCGATCCCTTTGTGCTAGATAAACGAACGTCTCTCCACATGCTCAGTTCTGAGAGATAAGTGTGTGTGGAAGCCGTCCTTCACCTATCATGTTGGGAACACAAAATTTCTTTTCACTTGCAAACACCACTCCATACATATATATGGGTAGGTACAAGCTCCAACACGGTTTTAAGGTGAAAACTGCAGGAACTTCAAAACGGCACTAGGAAACAGACTAAGAAACCAGAGAAAAGTTTCTCCTGCAACCCGATCCCTTTGTGCTAGATGAACGATCGTCTGTCCACATGCTTCTTTCTGAGGGATAAGTGTGTGTGAAAGCCGTCCTTCACCTAGCTTGTTGGGAACACAAAGATCCTTTTCAGTTGCAAATTCCACTCCATACATATATATGGGGAAGTACTAGCTCCAACTCGGTTTCACAGTGAAAACTGCAGGAACTTCTAACCGGCGCTAGGAAACAGACTGAGAAACCAGAGTAAAAGTTTCTCCTGCAACCCGTTCCCTTTGTGCTAGATGAACGAACGTCTCTCCACATGCTAAGTTCTGAGAGATAAGTGTGTGTGAAAGCCGTCCTTCACTTAGCTTGTTGGGAACACAAAGTTTCTTTTCATTTGCAAACTCCACTCCATACTTATATATGGGGAGGTACTAGCTCCAACTCGGTTTTACAGTGAAAACTGCAGGAACTTCTACCCGGCGCTAGGAAACAGACTGAGAAACCAGAGTAATAGTTTCTCCTGCAACCCGTTCCTTTTGTGCTAGATGAACGAACGTCTCTCACATGCTCAGTTCTGAGAGATAAGTGTGTGTGAAAGCCGTCCTTCACCTAGCTTGTTGGGAACACAAAGTTCCTTTTCACTTGCAAACTCCACTCCATACATATATATGGGGAGGTACTAGCTCCAACTCGGTTTTACAGTGAAAACTACAGGAACTTCAAACAGGCACTAGGAAACAGACTGAGAAACCAGAGTAAAAGTTTCTCCTGCAACCCGTTCCCTTTGTGCTAGATGAACGAACGTCTATCCACATGCTCTGTTCGGAGAGATAAGTGTGTGTGAAAGCCGTCCATCACCTAGCTTGTTGGGAACAGAAAGTTTCTTTTCACTTACAAACTCCACTCCATACATATATATATGGGGAGGTACAAGCTCCAACTCGGTTTTACAGTGAAAACTGCAGGATCTTCAAAACGGCACTAGGAAACAGACTGAGAAACCAGAGTAAAAGTTTCTCCTGCAACCCGTTCCCTTTGTGCTAAATGAACGAAAGTCTATCCACATGCTCAGTTCTGAGAGATAAGTGTGTGTGGAAGCCATTCTTCACCTAGCTTGTTGGGAACACAAAGTTTCTTTTCACTTGCAAACTCCACTCCATACATATATATGGGGAGGTACTAGCTCCAACTCGGTTTTACAGTGAAAACTGCAGGAATTTCAAAACGGCACTAGGAAACAGGCTGAGAAATCAGACTAAAAGTTTCTCCTGCAACCCGATCCCTTTGTGCTAGATAAACGAACGTCTCTCCACATGCTCAGTTCTGAGAGATAAGTGTGTGTGGAAGCCGTCCTTCACCTATCATGTTGGGAACACAAAATTTCTTTTCACTTGCAAACACCACTCCATACATATATATGGGTAGGTACAAGCTCCAACTCGGTTTTAAGGTGAAAACTGCAGGAAATTCAAACCGGCACTAGGAAACAGAATGAGAAACCAGAGTAAAATTTCTCCTGCAACCCGTTCCATTTGTGCTAGATGAACGAATTTCTCTCCACATGCTCAGTTCTGAGAGATAAGTGTGTGTGAAAGCCGTCCTTCACCTAGCTTGTTGGGAACACAAAGTTTCTTTTCACTTGCAAACTCCACTCCATACATATATATGGGGAGGTACTAGCTCCAAATCGGTTTTACAGTGAAAACTGCAGGAACTTCAAAACGGCACTAGGAAACAGACTGAGAAATCAGAGTAAAAGTTTCTCCTGCAACCCGATCCCATTGTGCTAGATGAACGAACATCTGTCCACATGCTCCGTTCTGAGGGATAAGTGTGTGTGAAAGCCGTCCTTCACCTAGATTGTTGGGAACACAAAGATACTTTTCAGTTGCAAATTCCACTCCATACATATATATGGGGAAGTACTAGCTCCAACTCGGTTTTACAGTGAAAACTGCAGGAACTTCTAACCGGCGCTAGGAAACAGACTGAGAAACCAGAGTAAAAGTTTCTCCTGCAACCTATTCCCTTTGTGCTAGATGAACGAACGTCTCTCCACATGCTAAGTTCTGAGAGATAAGTGTGTGTGAAAGCCGCCCTTCACCTAGCTTGTTGGGAACACAAAGTTTCTTTTCATTTGCAAACTCCACTCCATACTTATATATGGGAAGGTACTAGCTCCAACTCGGTTTTACAGTGAAAACTGCAGGACCTTCAAACCGGCACTAGGAAACAGACTGAGAAACCACAGTAAAGTTTCTCCTGCAACCCGATCCGTTTGTGCTAGATAAACGAACGTCTCTCCACATGCTCAGTTCTGAGAGATATGTGTGTGTGGAAGCCGTCCTTCACCTATCATGTTGGGAACACAAAATTTCTTTTCACTTGCAAACACCACTCCATACATATATATGGGTAGGTACAAGCTCCAACTCGGTTTTAAGGTGAAAACTGCAGGAAATTGAAACCGGCACTAGGAAACAGAATGAGAAACCAGAGTAAAAGTTTCTCCAGCAACCCGTTCACATTGTGCTAGATGAACGAACGTCTCTCCACATGCTCAGTTCTGAGAGATAAGTGTGTGTGAAAGCCATCCTTCACCTAGCTTGTTGGGAACACAAAGTTTCTTTTCACTTGCAAACTCCACTCCATACATATATATGGGGAAGTACTAGCTCCAAATCGGTTTTACAGTGAAAACTGCAGGAACTTCAAAACGGCACTAGGAAACAGACTGAGAAATCACAGTAAAAGTTTCTCCTGCATCCCGATCCCATTGTGCTAGATGAACGAACGTCTGTCCACATGCTCCGTTTTGAGGGATAAGTGTGTGTGAAAGCCGTCCTTCACCTAGCTTGTTGGGAACACAAAGATCCTTTTCAGTTGCAAATTCCACTCCATACATATATATGGGGAAGTACTAGCTCCAACTCGGTTTTACAGTGAAAACTGCAGGAACTTCTAACCGGCGCTAGGAAACAGACTGAGAAACCAGAGTAAAAGTTTCTCCTGCAACCCGTTCCCTTTGTGCTAGATGAACGAACGTCTCTCCACATGCTAAGTTCTGAGAGATAAGTGTGTGTGGAAGCCGTCCTTCACCTATCATGTTGGGAACACAAAATTTCTTTTCACTTGCAAACACCACTCCATACATATATATGGGTAGGTACAAGCTCCAACTCGGTTTTAAGGTGAAAACTGCAGGAAATTCAAACCGGCACTAGGAAACAGAATGAGAAACCAGAGTAAAAGTTTCTCCTGCAACCCGTTCCCTTTGTGCTAGATGAACGAACGTCTCTCCACATGTTCAGTTCTGAGAGATAAGTGTGTGTGAAAGCCGTCCTTCACCTAGCTTGTTGGGAACACAAAGTTTCTTTTCACTTGCAAACTCCATTCCATACTTATATATGGGGAGGTACTAGCTCCAACTCGGTTTTACAGTGAAAAATGCAGGAACTTGAAACCGGCACTAGGAAACACACTGAGAAAACAGAGTAAAAGTTTCTCCTGAAACCGTTCCCTTTCTGCTAGATGAACGAACGTCTCTACACATGCTCAGTTCTGAGAGATAAGTGTGTGTGAAAGCCGCCCTTCACCTAGCTTGTTGGGAACACAAAGTTTCTTTTCACGTGCAAACTCCACTCCATACATATATATGGGGAGGTACTAGCTCCAACTCGGTTTTACAGTGAAAACTGCAGGAACTTCAAACAGGCACTAGGAAACAGACTGAGAACCCAGAGTAAAAGTTTCTCCTGCAACCCGTTCCCTTTGTGCTAGATGAACGAACGTCTCTCCACATGCTCAGTTCTGAGAGATAAGTGTGTGTGAAAGCCATCCTTCACCTAGCTTGTTGGGAACACAAAGTTTCTTTTCACTTGCAAACTCCATTCCATACATATATATGGGGAGGTACTAGCTCCAACTCGGTTTTACAGTGTAAACTGCAGGAACTTCAAAACGGCACTAGGAAACAGACTGAGAATCCAGACTAAAAGTTACTCCTGGAACCCGATCACTTTGTGCTAGATGAACGAACGTCTGTCCACATGCTACTTTCTGAGGTATAAGTATGTGTGAAAGCCGTCCTTCACCTAGCTTGTTGGGAACACAAAGTTTCTTTTCAGTTGCAAATTCCACTCCATACATATATATGGGGAGGTACTAGCTCCAACTCGGTTTTACAGTGAAAACTGCAGGAACTTCTAACCGACGCTAGGAAACAGACTGAGAAACCAGAGTAAAAGTTTCTCCTGCAACCCTTTCACTTTGTGCTAGATGAACGAACGTCTCTCCACATGCTCAGTTCTGAGAGATAAGTGTGTGTGAAAGCCGTCCTTCACCTAGCTTGTTGGGAACACAAAGTTTCTTTTCACTTGCAAACTCCACTCCATACATATATACGAGGAGGTACTAGCTCCAACTCGGTTTTACAGTGAAAACTGCAGGAACTTCTAACCGGCGCTAGGAAACAGACTGAGAAACCAGAGTAAAAGTTTCTCCTGCAACCCGTTCCCTTTGTGCTAGATGAACGAACGTCTCTCCACAAGCTCAGTTCTGAGAGATAAGTGTGTGTGAAAGCCGTACTTCACCTAGCTTGTTGGCAACACAAAGTTTCTTTTCACTTGCAAACTCCACTCCATACATATATATGGGGAGGTACTAGCTCCAACTCGGTTTTACAGAGAAAACTGCAGGAACTTCAAACAGGCACTAGGAAACAGACTGAGAAACCAGAGTAAAAGTTTCTCCTGCAACCCGTTCCCTTTGTGCTAGATGAACGAACGTCTCTCCACATGCTCAGTACTGAGAGATAAGTGTCTGTGAAAGCCGTCCTTCACCTAGCTTGTTGGGAACACAAAGTTTCTTTTAAATTGCAATCTCCACTCCATACATATATATGGGGAGGTACTAGCTCCAACTCGGTTTTACAGTGAAAAATGCAGGAACTTGAAACCGGCACTAGGAAACAGACTGAGAAAACAGAGTAAAAGTTTCTCCTGCAACCCGTTCCCTTTGTGCTAAATGAACGAACGTCTCTCCACATGCTCAGTTCTAAGAGATAAGTGTGTGTGAAAGCCGTCCTTCAACTAGCTTGTTGGGAACACAAAGTTTCTTTTCACTTGCAAACTCCACTCCATACATATATATGGGGAGGTACTAGCTCCAACTCGGTTTTACAGTGAAAACTGCAGGAACTTCAAACCGGCGCTAGGAAACAGACTGAGAAACCAGAGTAAAAGTTTCTCCTGCAACCCGTTCCCTTTCTGCTAGATGAACGAACGTCTCTCCACATGCTCAGTTCTGAGAGATAAGTGTGTGTGAAAGCCGTCCTTCACCTAGCTTGTTGGGAACACAAAGTTTCTTTTCACTTGCAAACTCCACTCCATACATATATATGGGGAGGTACTAGCTCCAACTCGGTTTTACAGTGAAAAATGCAGGAACTTCTAACCGGCGCTAGGAAACAGACTGAGAAACCAGAGTAAATGTTTCTCCTGCAACCCGTTCCCTTTGTGCTAGATGAACGAACGTCTCTCCACATGTTCAGTTCTGAGAGATAAGTGTGTGTGAAAGCCGTCCTTCACCTAGCTTGTTGGGAACACAAAGTTTCTTTTCACTTGCAAACTCCACTCCATACATATATATGGGGAGGTACTAGCTCCAAATCGGTTTTACAGTGAAAACTGCAGGAACTTCAAAATGGCACTAGGAAACAGACTGAGAAATCAGAGTAAAAGTTTCTCCTGCAACCCGATCCCTTTGTGCTAGATGAACGAACGTCTGTCCACATGCTCCGTTCTGAGGGATAAGTGTGTGTGAAAGCCGTCCTTCACCTAGCTTGTTGGGAACACAAAGATCCTTTTCAGTTGCAAATTCCACTCCATACATATATATGGGGAAGTACTAGCTCCAACTCGGTTTTACAGTGAAAACTGCAGGAACTTCTAACCGGCGCTAGGAAACAGACTGAGAAACCAGAGTAAAAGTTTCTCCTGAAACCCGTTCCCTTTGTGCTAGATGAACGAACGTCTCTCCACATGCTCAGTTCTGAGAGATAAGTGTGTGTGAAAGCCGTCCTTCACCTAGCTTGTTGGGAACACAAAGATTCTTTTCACTTGCAAACTCCACTCCATACATATATACGGGGAGGTACTAGCTCCAACTCGGTTTTACAGTGAAAACTGCAGGAACTTCTAACCGGCGCTAGGAAACAGACTGAGAAACCAGAGTAAAAGTTTCTCCTGCAACCCGTTCCCTTTGTGCTAGATGAACGAACGTCTCTCCACATGCTCAGTTCTGAGAGATAAGTGTGTGTGAAAGCCGTCCTTCACCTAGCTTGTTGGCAACACAAAGTTTCTTTTCAATTGCAAACTCCACTCCATACATATATACGGGGAGGTACTAGCTCCAACTCGGTTTTACAGTGAAAACTGCAGGAACTTCTAACCGGCGCTAGGAAACAGACTGAGAAACCAGAGTAAAAGTTTCTCCTGCAACCCGTTCCCTTTTTGCTAGATGAACGAACGTCTCTCCACATGCTCAGTTCTGAGAGATATGTGTGTGTGAAAGCCGTCCTTCACCTAGCTTGTTGGCAACACAAAGTTTCTTTTCACTTGCAAACTCCACTCCATACATATATATGGGGAGGTACTAGCTCCAACTCGGTTTTACAGTGAAAACTGCAGGAACTTCAAACCGGCACTAGGAAACAGACTGAGAAACCAGAGTAATAGTTTCTCCTGCAACCCGTTCCCTTTGTGCTAGATGAACGAACGTCTATACACATGCTCTGTTCGGAGAGATAAGTGTGTGTGGAAGCCATCCTTCAGCTATCATGTTGGGAACACAAAGATTCTTTTCACTTGCAAACACCACTCCATACATATATATGGATATGTATAAGCTCCAACTCGATTTTAAAGTGAAAACTGCAGGAAATTCAAACCGGCACAAGGAAACAGACTGAGAAACCAGAGTAAAAGTTTCTCCTGCAACCCTTTCACTTTGTGCTAAATGAACGAACGTCTATCCACATGCTCTGTTCGGAGAGATAAGTGTGTGTGAAAGCCGTCCTTCACCTAGCTTGTTGGGAACAGAAAGTTTCTTTTCACTTGCAAACTCCACTCCATACATATATATATGGGGAGGTACTAGCTCCAACTCGGTTTTACAGTGAAAACTGCAGGAACTTCAAACCGGCACTAGGAAACAGACTGAGAAACCAGAGTAAAAGTTTCTCCTGCAACCCGATCCCTTTGTGCTAGATAAACGAACGTCTCTCCACATGCTCATTTCTGAGAGATAAGTGTGTGTGGAAGCCGTCCTTCACCTATCATGTTGGGAACACAAAATTTCTTTTCACTTGCAAACACCACTCCATACATATATATGGGTAGGTACAAGCTCCAACTCGGTTTTAAGGTGAAAACTGCAGGAAATTCAAAACGGCACTAGGAAACAGACTGAGAAACCAGAGAAAAGTTTCTCCTGCAACCCGATCCCTTTGTGCTAGATGAACGAACGTCTGTCCACATGCTTCTTTCTGAGGGATAAGTGTGTGTGAAAGCCGTCCTTCACCTAGCTTGTTGGGAACACAAAGATCCTTTTCAGTTGCAAATTCCACTCCATACATATATATGGGGAAGTACTAGCTCCAACTCGGTTTCACAGTGAAAACTGCAGGAACATCTAACCGGCGCTAGGAAACAGACTGAGAAACCAGAGTAAAAGTTTCTCCTGCAACCCGTTCCCTTTGTGCTAGATGAACGAACGTCTCTCCACATGCTAAGTTCTGAGAGATAAGTGTGTGTGAAAGCCGTCCTTCACCTAGCTTGTTGGGAACACAAAGTTTCTTTTCATTTGCAAACTCCACTCCATACTTATATATGGGGAGGTACTAGCTCCAACTCGGTTTTACAGTGAAAACTGCAGGAACTTCTACCCGGCGCTATTAAACAGACTGAGAAACCAGAGTAATAGTTTCTCCTGCAACCCGTTCCTTTTGTGCTAGATGAACGAACGTCTCTCACATGCTCAGTTCTGAGAGATAAGTGTGTGTGAAAGCCGTCCTTCACCTAGCTTGTTGGGAACACAAAGTTCCTTTTCACTTGCAAACTCCACTCCATACATATATATGGGGAGGTACTAGCTCCAACTAGGTTTTACAATGAAAACTACAGGTACTTCAAACAGGCACTAGGAAACAGACTGAGAAACCAGAGTAAAAGTTTCTCCTGCAACCCGTTCCCTTTGTGCTAGATGAACGAACGTCTATCCACATGCTCTGTTCGGAGAGATAAGTGTGTGTGAAAGACGTCCATCACCTAGCTTGTTGGGAACAGAAAGTTTCTTTTCACTTACAAACTCCACTCCATACATATATATATGGGGAGGTACTAGCTCCAACTCGGTTTTACAGTGAAAACTGCAGGAACTTCAAAACGGCACTAGGAAACAGACTGAGAAACCAGAGTAAAAGTTTCTCCTGCAACCCTTTCCCTTTGTGCTAAATGAACGAACGTCTATCCACATGCTCAGTTCTGAGAGATAAGTGTGTGTGGAAGCCATCCTTCACCTAGCTTGTTGGGAACACAAAGTTTCTTTTCAATTGCAAACTCCACTCCATACATATATATGGGGAGGTACTAGCTCCAACTCGGTTTTACAGTGAAAACTGCAGGAATTTCAAAACGGCACTAGGAAACAGACTGAGAAATCAGACTAAAAGTTTCTCCTGCAACCCGATCCCTTTGTGCTAGATAAACGAACGTCTCTCCACATGCTCATTTCTGAGAGATAAGTGTGTGTGGAAGCTGTCCTTCACCTATCATGTTGGGAACACAAAATTTCTTTTCACTTGCAAACACCACTCCATACATATATATGGGTAGGTACAAGCTCCAACTCGGTTTTAAGGTGAAAACTGCAGGAAATTCAAACCGGCACTAGGAAACAGAATGAGAAACCAGAGTAAAAGTTTCTCCTGCATCCCGTTCCATTTGTGCTAGATGAACAAACGTCTCTCCACATGCTCAGTTCTGAGAGATAATTGTGTGTGAAAGCCGTCCTTCACCTAGCTTGTTGGGAACACAAAGTTTCTTTTCACTTGCAAACACCACTCCATACATATATATGGGGAGGTACTAGCTCCAACTCGGTTTTACAGTGAAAACTGCAGGAACTTCTAACTGGCACTAGGAAAGAGACTGAGAATCCAGAGTAAAAGTTTCTCCTGCAACCCGATCCCTTTGTGCTAGATAAACGAATGTCTCTCCACATGCTCAGTTCTGAGAGATAAGTGTGTGTGGAAGCCGTCCTTCACCTATCATGTTGGGAACACAAAATTTCTTTTCACTTGCAAACACCACTCCATACATATATATGGGTAGGTACAAGCTCCAACTCGGTTTTAAGGTGAAAACTGCAGGAAATTGAAACCGGCACTAGGAAACAGAATGAGAAACCAGAGTAAAAGTTTCTCCAGCAAACCGTTCCCTTTGTGCTAGATGAACGAACGTCTCTCCACATGCTCAGTTCTGACAGATAAGTGTGTGTGAAAGCCATCCTTCACCTAGCTTGTTGGGAAGACAAAGTTTCTTTTCACTTGCAAACTCCACTCCATACATATATATGGGGAGGTACTAGCTCCAAATCGTTTTTACAGTGAAAACTGCAGGAACTTCAAAACGGCACTAGGAAACAGACTGAGAAATCAGAGTAAAAGTTTCTCCTGCAACCCGATCCCTTTGTGCTAGATGAACGAACGTCTGTCCACATGCTCCGTTCTGAGGGATAAGTGTGTGTGAAAGCCGTCCTTCACCTAGCTTGTTGGGAACACAAAGATCCTTTTCAGTTGCAAATTCCACTCCATGCATATTTATGGGGAAGTACTAGCTCCAACTCGGTTTTACAGTGAAAACTGCAGGAACTTCTAACCGGCGCTAGGAAACAGACTGAGAAACCAGAGTAAAAGTTTCTCCTGCAAACCTTTCCCTTTGTGCTAGACAAACGAACGTCTCTCCACATGCTCAGTTCTGAGAGTTAAGTGTGTGTGGAAGCCGTCCTTCACCTATCATGTTGGGAACACAAAATTTCTTTTCACTTGCAAACACCACTCCATACATATATATGGGTAGCTACAAGCTCCAACTCGGTTTTAAGGTGAAAACTGCAGGAAATTCAAAACGGCACTAGGAAACAGACTGAGAAACCAGAGAAAAGTTTCTCCTGCAACCCGATCCCTTTGTGCTAGATGAACGAACGTCTCTCCACATGCTAAGTTCTGAGAGATAAGTGTGTGTGAAAGCCGTCCTTCACCTAGCTTGTTGGGAACACAAAGTTTCTTTTCATTTGCAAACTCCACTCCATACTTATATATGGGGAGGTACTAGCTCCAACTCGGTTTCACAGTGAAAACTGCAGGAACTTCTAACCGGCGCTAGGAAACAGACTGAGAAACCAGAGTAAAAGTTTCTCCTGCAACCCGTTCCCTTTGTGCTAGATGAACGAACGTCTCTCCACATGCTAAGTTCTGAGAGATAAGTGTGTGTGAAAGCCGTCCTTCACCTAGCTTGTTGGGAACACAAAGTTTCTTTTCATTTGCAAACTCCACTCCATACTTATATATGGGGAGGTACTAGCTCCAACTCGGTTTTACAGTGAAAACTGCAGGAACTTCTACCCGGCGCTAGGAAACAGACTGAGAAACCAGAGTAATAGTTTCTCCTGCAACCCGTTCCTTTTGTGCTAGATGAACGAACGTCTCTCACATGCTCAGTTCTGAGAGATAAGTGTGTGTGAAAGCCGTCCTTCACCTAGCTTGTTGGGAACACAAAGTTCCGTTTCACTTGCAAACTCCACTCCATACATATATATGGGGAGGTACTAGCTCCAACTCGGTTTTACAGTGAAAACTACAGGTACTTCAAACAGGCACTAGGAAACAGACTGAGAAACCAGAGTAAAAGTTTCTCCTGCAACCCGTTCCCTTTGTGCTAGATGAACGAACGTCTATCCACATGCTCTGTTCGGAGAGATAAGTGTGTGTGAAAGACGTCCATCACCTAGCTTGTTGGGAACAGAAAGTTTCTTTTCACTTACAAACTCCACTCCATACATATATATATGGGGAGGTACTAGCTCCAACTCGGTTTTACAGTGAAAACTGCAGGAACTTCAAAACGGCACTAGGAAACAGACTGAGAAACCAGAGTAAAAGTTTCTCCTGCAACCCTTTCCCTTTGTGCTAAATGAACGAACGTCTATCCACATGCTCAGTTCTGAGAGATAAGTGTGTGTGGAAGCCATCCTTCACCTAGCTTGTTGGGAACACAAAGTTTCTTTTCAATTGCAAACTCCACTCCATACTTATATATGGGGAGGTACTAGCTCCAACTCGGTTTTACAGTGAAAACTGCAGGAATTTCAAAACGGCACTAGGAAACAGACTGAGAAATCAGACTAAAAGTTTCTCCTGCAACCCGATCCCTTTGTGCTAGATAAACGAACGTCTCTCCACATGCTCAGTTCTGAGAGATAAGTGTGTGTGGAAGCTGTCCTTCACCTATCATGTTGGGAACACAAAATTTCTTTTCACTTGCAAACACCACTCCATACATATATATGGGTAGGTACAAGCTCCAACTCGGTTTTAAGGTGAAAACTGCAGGAAATTCAAACCGGCAGTAGGAAACAGAATGAGAAACCAGAGTAAAAGTTTCTCCTGCAACCCGTTCAATTTGTGCTAGATGACCGAACGTCTCTCCACATGCTCAGTTCTGAGAGATAAGTGTGTGTGAAAGCCGTCCTTCACCTAGCTTGTTGGGAACACAAAGTTTCTTTTCACTTGCAAACTCCACTCCATACATATATATGGGGAGGTACTAGCTCCAACTCGGTTTTACAGTGAAAACTGCAGGAACTTCTAACCGGCACTAGGAAAGAGACTGAGAATCCAGAGTAAAAGTTTCTCCTGCAACCCGATCCCTTTGTGCTAGATTAACGAATGTCTCTCCACATGCTCAGTTCTGAGAGATAAGTGTGTGTGGAAGCCGTCCTTCACCTATCATGTTGGGAACACAAAATTTCTTTTCACTTGCAAACACCACTCCATACATATATATGGGTAGGTACAAGCTCCAACTCGGTTTTAAGGTGAAAACTGCAGGAAATTGAAACCGGCACTAGGAAACAGAATGAGAAACCAGAGTAAAAGTTTCTCCAGCAAACCGTTCCCTTTGTGCTAGATGAACGAACGTCTGTCCACATGCTCCGTTCTGAGGGATAAGTGTGTGTGAAAGCCGTCCTTCACCTAGCTTGTTGGGAACACAAAGATCCTTTTCAGTTGCAAATTCCACTCCATGCATATATATGGGGAAGTACTAGCTCCAACTCGGTTTTACAGTGAAAACTGCAGGAACTTCTAACCGGCGCTAGGAAACAGACTGAGAAACCAGAGTAAAAGTTTCTCCTGCAAACCGTTCCCTTTCTGCTAGACAAACGAACGTCTCTCCACATGCTCAGTTCTGAGAGATAAGTGTGTGTGGAAGCCGTCCTTCACCTATCATGTTGGGAACACAAAATTTCTTTTCACTTGCAAACACCACTCCATACATATATATGGGTAGGTACAAGCTCCAACTCGGTTTTAAGGTGAAAACTGCAGGAAATTCAAACCGGCACTAGGAAACAGAATGAGAAACCAGAGTAAAAGTTTCTCCTGCAACCCGTTCCCTTTGTGCTAGATGAACGAACGTCTCTCCACATGCTAAGTTCTGAGAGATAAGTGTGTGTGAAATCCGTCCTTCACCTAGCTTTGGGAACACAAAGTTTCTTTTCACTTGCAAACTCCACTCCATACATATATATGGGGAGGTACTAGCTCCAACTCGGTTTTACAGTGAAAACTGCAGGAACTTCAAACCGGCACTAGGAAACAGACTGAGAAACCAGAGTAAAAGATTCTCCTGCAACCCGATCCCTTTGTGCTAGATAAACGAACGTCTCTCCACATGCTCAGTTCTGAGAGATAAGTGTGTGTGGAAGCCGTCCTTCACCTATCATGTTGGGAACACAAAATTTCTTTTCACTTGCAAACACCACTCCATACATATATATGGGTAGGTACAAGCTCCAACTCGGTTTTAAGGTGAAAACTGCAGGAAATTGAAACCGGCACTAGGAAACAGAATGAGAAACCAGAGTAAAAGTTTCTCCAGCAACCCGTTCCCTTTGTGCTAGATGAACGAACGTCTCTCCACATGCTCCGTTCTGAGGGATAAATGTGTGTGAAAGCCGTCCTTCACCTAGCTTGTTGGGAACACAAAGATCCTTTTCAGTTGCAAATTCCACTCCATACATATATATGGGGAAGTACTATCTCCAACTCGGTTTTACAGTGAAAACTGCAGGAACTTCTAACAGGCGCTAGGAAACAGACTGAGAAACCAGAGTAAAAGTTTCTCCTGCAACCCGTTCCCTTTGTGCTAGATGAACGAACGTCTCTCCACATGCTAAGTTCTGAGAGATAAGTGTGTGTGAAAGCCGTCCTTCACCTAGCTTGTTGGGAAGACAAAGTTTCTTTTCACTTGCAAACTCCACTCCATACATATATATGGGGAGGTACTAGCTCCAACTCGGTTTTACAGTGAAAACTGCAGGAACTTCAAACCGGCACTAGGAAACAGACTGAGAAACCAGAGTAAAAGTTTCTCCTGCAACCCGTTCCCTTTGTGCTAAATGAACGAACGGCTCTCCACATGCTCAGTTCCGAGAGATAAGTGTGTGTGAAAGCCGTCCTTCACCTAGCTTGTTGGGAACACAAAGTTTCTTTTCACTTGCAAACTCCACTCCATACATATATATGGGGAGGTACTATCTCCAACTCGGTTTTACAGTGAAAACTGCAGGAACTTCTAACCGGCGCTAGGAAACAGACTGAGAAACCAGAGTAAAAGTTTCTCCTGCAACCCGTTCCCTTTGTGCTAGATGAACGAACGTCTCTCCACATGCTCAGTTCTGAGAGATAGGTGTGTGTGAAAGCCATACTTCACCTAGCTTGTTGGGAACACAAAGTTTCTTTTCACTTGCAAACTCCACTCCATACATATATATGGGGAGGTACTAGCTCCAAATCGGTTTTACAGTGAAAACTGCAGGAACTTCAAAACGGCACTAGGAAACAGACTGAGAAACCAGAGTAAAAGTTTCTCCTGCAACCCGATCCCTTTGTGCTAGATGAACGAACGTCTGTCCACATGCTCCGTTCTGAGGGATAAGTGTGTGTGAAAGCCGTCCTTCACCTAGCTTGTTGGGAACACAAAGATCCTTTTCAGTTGCAAATTCCACTCCATAGATATATATGGGGAAGTACTAGCTCCAACTCGGTTTTACAGTGAAAACTGCAGGAACTTCTCACAGGCGCTAGGAAACAGACTGAGAAACCAGACTAAAAGTTTCTCCTGCAACCCGTTCCCTTTGTGCTAGATGAACGAACGTCTCTCCACATGCTCAGTTCTGAGAGATAAGGGTGTGTGAAAGCCGTCCTTCACCTTGCTTGTTGGGAACACAAAGTTTCTTTTCACTTGCAAACTCCACTCCATACATATATATGGGGAGGTACTAGCTCCAACTCGGTTTTACAGTGAAAACTGCAGGAACTTCAAACCGGCACTAGGAAACAGACTGAGAAACCAGAGTAAAAGTTTCTCCTGCAACCCGATCCCTTTGTGCTAGATAAACGAACGTCTCTCCACATGCTCAGTTCTGAGAGATAAGTGTGTGTGGAAGCCGTCCTTCACCTATCATGTTGGGAACACAAAATTTCTTTTCACTTGCAAACACCACTCCATACATATATATGGGTAGGTACAAGCTCCAACTCGGTTTTAAGTTGAAAAATGCAGGAAATTGAAACCGGCACTAGGAAACAGAATGAGAAACCAGAGTAAAAGTTTCTCCAGCAACCCGTTCCCTTTGTGCTAGATGAACGAACGTCTCTCCACATGCTCAGTTCTGAGAGATAAGTGTGTGTGAAAGCCATCCTTCACCTAGCTTGTTGGGAACAGAAAGTTTCTTTTCACTTGCAAACTCCACTCCATATATATATATGGGGAGGTACTAGCTCCAAATCGGTTTTACAGTGAAAACTGCAGGAACTTCAAAACGGCACTAGGAAACAGACTGAGAAATCAGAGTAAAAGTTTCTCCTGCAAACCGATCCCTTTGTGCTAGATGAACGAACGTCTGTCCACATGCTCCGTTCTGAGGGGTAAGTGTGTGTGAAAGCCGTCCTTCACCTAGCTTGTTGGGAACACAAAGATCCTTTTCAGTTGCAAATTCCACTCCATACATATATATGGGGAAGTACTAGCTCCAACTCGGTTTTACAGTGAAAACTGCAGGAACTTCTAACAGGCGCTAGGAAACAGACTGAGAAACCAGAGTAAAAGTTTCACCTGCAACCCGATCCCTTTGTGCTAGATAAACGAACGTCTCTCCACATGCTCAGTTCTGAGAGATAAGTGTGTGTGGAAGCCGTCCTTCACCTATCATGTTGGGAACACAAAATTTCTTTTCACTTGCAAACACCACTCCATACATATATATGGGTAGGTACAAGCTCCAACTCGGTTTTAAGGTGAAAACTGCAGGAAATTGAAACCGGCACTAGGAAACAGAATGAGAAACCAGAGTAAAAGTTTCTCCAGCAACCCGTTCCCTTTGTGCTAGATGAACGAACGTCTCTCCACATGCTCAGTTCTGAGAGATAAGTGTGTGTGAAAGCCATCCTTCACCTAGCTTGTTGGGAACACAAAGTTTCTTTTCACTTGCAAACTTCACTCCATACATATATATGGGGAGGTACTAGCTCCAAATCGGTTTTACAGTGAAAACTGCAGGAACTTCAAAACGGCACTAGGAAACAGACTGAGAAATCAGAGTAAAAGTTTCTCCTGCAAACCGATCACTATGTGCTAGATGAACGAACGTCTGTCCACATGCTCCGTTCTGAGGGATAAGTGTGTGTGAAAGCCGTCCTTCACCTAGCTTGTTGGGAACACAAAGATCCTTTTCAGTTGCAAATTCCACTCCATACATATATATGGGGAAGTACTAGCTCCAACTCGGTTTTACAGTGAAAACTGCAGGAACTTCTAACAGGCGCTAGGAAACAGACTGAGAAACCAGAGTAAAAGTTTCTCCTGCAACCCGTTCCCTTTGTGCTAGATGAACGAACGTCTCTCCACATGCTAAGTTCTGAGAGATAAGTGTGTGTGAAAGCCGTCCTTCACCTAGCTTGTTGGGAAGACAAAGTTTCTTTTCACTTGCAAACTCCACTCCATACATATATATGGGGAGGTACTAGCTCCAACTCGGTTTTACAGTGAAAACTGCAGGAACTTCTAACAGGCACTAGGAAACAGACTGAGAAAGAAAAGTAAAAGTTTCTCCTGCAACCCGTTCCCTTTGTGCTAAATGAACGAACGTCTCTCCACATGCTCAGTTCTGAGAGATAAGTGTGTGTGAAAGCCGTCCTTCACCTAGCTTGTTGGGAACACAAAGTTTCTTTTCACTTGCAAACTCCACTCCATACATATATATGGGGAGGTACTAGCTCCAACTCGGTTTTACAGTGAAAACTGCAGGAACTTCAAACCGGCACTAGGAAACAGACTGAGAAACCAGAGTAAAAGTTTCTCCTGCAACCCGATCCCTTTGTGCTAGATAAACGAACGTCTCTCCACATGCTCAGTTCTGAGAGATAATTGTGTGTGGAAGCCGTCCTTCACCTATCATGTTGGGAACACAAAATTTCTTTTCACTTGCAAACACCACTCCATACATATATATGGGTAGGTACAAGCTCCAACTCGGTTTTAAGGTGAAAACTGCAGGAATTTGAAACCGGCACTAGGAAACAGAATGAGAAACCAGAGTAAAAGTTTCTCCAGCAACCCGTTCCCTTTGTGCTAGATGAACGAACTTCTCTCCACATGCTCAGTTCTGAGAGATAAGTGTGTGTGAAAGCCATCCTTCACCTAGCTTGTTGGGAACACAAAGTTTCTTTTCACTTGCAAACTCCACTCCATACATATATATGGGGAGGTACTAGCTCTAAATCGGTTTTACCGTGAAAACTGCAGGAACTTCAAAACGGCACTAGGAAACAGACTGAGAAATCAGAGTAAAAGTTTCTCCTGAAACCCGATCCCTTTGTGCTAGATGAACGAAAGTCTGTCCACATGCTCCGTTCTGAGGGATAAGTGTGTGTGAAAGCCGTCCTTCACCTAGCTTGTTGGGAACACAAAGATCCTTTTCAGTTGCAAATTCCACTCCATACATATATATGGGGAAGTACTAGCTCCAACTCGGTTTTACAGTGAAAACTGCAGGAACTTCTAACAGGCGCTAGGAAACAGACTGAGAAACCAGAGTAAAAGTTTCTCCTGCAAACCGTTCCCTTTGTGCTAGATGAACGAACGTCTCTCCACATGCTAAGTTCTGAGAGATAAGTGTGTGTGAAACCCGTCCTTCACCTAGCTTGTTGGGAAGACAAAGTTTCTTTTCACTTGCAAACTCCACTCCATATATATATATGGGGAGGTACTAGCTCCAACTCGGTTTTACAGTGAAAACTGCAGGAACTTCTAACCGGCGCTAGGAAACAGACTGAGAAACCAGAGTAAAAGTTTCTCCTGCAACCCGTTCCCTTTGTGCTAGATGAACGAACGTCTCTCCACATGCTCAGTTCTGAGAGATAGGTGTGTGTGAAAGCCATCCTTCACCTAGCTTGTTGGGAACACAAAGTTTCTTTTCACTTGCAAACTCCACTCCATACATATATATGGGGAGGTACTAGCTCCAAATCGGTTTTACAGTGAAAACTGCAGGAACTTCAAAACGGCACTAGGAAACAGACTGAGAAACCAGAGTAAAAGTTTCTCCTGCAACCCGATCCCTTTGTGCTAGATGAACGAACGTCTGTCCACATGCTCCGTTCTGAGGGATAAGTGTGTGTGAAAGCCGTCCTTCACCTAGCTTGTTGGGAACACAAAGATCCTTTTCAGTTGCAAATTCCACTCCATACATATATATGGGGAAGTACTAGCTCCAACTCGGTTTTACAGTGAAAACTGCAGGAACTTCTAACAGGCGCTAGGAAACAGACTGAGAAACCAGAGTAAAAGTTTCTCCTGCAACCCGTTCCCTTTGTGCTAGATGAACGAACGTCTCTCCACATGCTAAGTTCTGAGAGATAACTATGTGTGAAAGCCGTCCTTCACCTAGCTTGTTGGGAACACAAAGTTTCTTTTCATTTGCAAACTCCACTCCATTCTTATATATGGGGAGGTACTAGCTCCAACTCGGTTTTACAGTGAAAACTGCAGGAACTTCTACCCGGCGCAAGGAAACAGACTGAGAATCCAGAGAAATAGTTTCTCCTGCAACCCGTTCCCTTTGTGCTAGATGAACGAACGTCTCTCCACATGCTAAGTTCTGAGAGATAACTATGTGTGAAAGCCGTCCTTCACCTAGCTTGTTGGGAACACAAAGTTCCTTTTCACTTGCAAACTCCACTCCATACATATATATGGGGAGGTACTAGCTCCAACTCGGTTTTACAGTGAAAACTACAGGAACTTCAAACAGGCACTAGGAAACAGACTGAGAAACCAGAGTAAAAGTTTGTCCTGCAACCGGTTCCCTTTGTGCTAAATGAACGAACGTCTCTCCACATGCTAAGTTCGGAGAGATAAGTGTGTGTGAAAGCCGTCCTTCACCTAGCTTGTTGGGAACACAAAGTTTCTTTTCACTTGCAAACTCCACTCCATACATATATACGGGGAGGTACTAGCTCCAACTCGGTTTTACAGTGAAAACTGCAGGAACTTCTAACCGGCGCTAGGAAACAGACTGAGAAACCAGAGTAAAAGTTTCTCCTGCAACCGGTTCCCTTTGTACTAGATGAACGAACGTCTCTCCACATGCTCTGTTCGGAGAGATAAGTGTGTGTGGAAGCCATACTTCACCTATCATGTTGGGAACACAAAGTTTCTTTTCACTTGCAAACACCACTCCATACATATATATGGATAGGTACAAGCTCCAACTCGTTTTTAAAGTGAAAACTGCAGGAAATTCAAACCAGCACTAGGAAACAGACTGAGAAACCAAACTAAAATTTTCCCTGCAACCCGATCCCTTTGTGCTAGATGAACGAACGTCTGTCCACATGCTCCGTTCTGAGGGATAAGTATGTGTGAAAGCCGTCCTTCACCTAGCTTGTTGGGAACACAAAGTTTCTTTTCAGTAGCAAATTCCACTCCATACATATATATGGTAGGTACTAGCTCCAACTCGGTTTTACAGTGAAAAATGCAGGAACTTCAACCCGGCACTAGGAAACAGACTGAGAAACGAGAGTAATATTTTCTCCTGCAACCCGTTCCCTTTTTGCTAAATGAACGAACGTCTATCCACATGCTCTGTTCGGAGAGATAAGTGTGTGTGAAAGCCGTCCTTCACCTAGCTTGTTGGGAACAGAAAGTTTCTTTTCACTTGCAAACTCCACTCCATACATATATATATGGGGAGGTACTAGCTCCAACTCGGTTTTACAGTGAAAACTGCAGGAACTTCAAACCGGCACTAGGAAACAGACTGAGAAACCAGAGTAAAAGTTTCTCCTGCAACCCGATCCCTTTGTGCTAGATGAACGAACGTCTCTCCACATGCTCAGTTCTGAGAGATAAGTGTGTGTGGAAGCCGTCCTTCACCTATCATGTTGGGAACACAAAGTTTCTTTTCACTTGCAAACACCACTCCATACATATATATGGGTAGGTACAAGCTCCAACTCGGTTTTAAGGTGAAAACTGCAGGAACTTCAAACCGGCACTAGGAAACAGACTGAGAAACCAGAGTAAAAGTTTCTCCTGCAACCCGTTCCCTTTGTGCTAAATGAACGAACGTCTCTCCACATGCTCAGTTCTGAGAGATAAGTGTGTGTGAAAGCCGTCCTTCACCTAGCTTGTTGGGATCACAAAGTTTCTTTTCACTTGCAAACTCCACTCCATACATATATACGGGGAGGTACTAGCTCCAACTCGGTTTTACAGTGAAAACTGCAGGAACTTCTAACCGGCGCTAGGAAACAGACTGAGAAACCAGAGTAAAAGTTTCTCCTGCAACCCGTTCCCTTTGTGCTAGATGAACGAACGTCTCTCCACATGCTCAGTTCTGAGAGATAAGTGTGTGTGAAAGCCGTCCTTCACCTAGCTTGTTGGCAACACAAAGTTTCTTTTCACTTGCAAACTCCACTCCATACATATATATGGGGAGGTACTAGCTCCAAATCGGTTTTACAGTGAAAACTGCAGGAACTTCAAAACGGCACTAGGAAACAGACTGAGAAATCAGAGTAAAAGTTTCTCCTGCAACCCGATCCCTTTGTGCTAGATGAACGAACTTCTATCCACATGCTCCGTTCTGAGTGATAAGTGTGTGTGAAAGCCGTCCTTCACCTAGCTTGTTGGGAACAAAAAGATCCTTTTCAGTTGCAAATTCCACTCCATACATATATATGGGGAAGTACTAGCTCCAACTCGGTTTTACAGTGAAAACTGCAGGAACTTCTAACCGGCGCTAGGAAACAGACAGAGAAACCAGAGTAAAAGTTTCTCCTGCAACCCGTTCCCTTTGTGCTAGATGGACAAACGTCTCTCCACATGCTCAGTTCTGAGAGATAAGTGTGTGTGAAAGCCGTCCTTCACCTAGCTTGTTGGCAACACAAAGTTTCTTTTCACTTGCAAACTCCACTCCATACATATATATGGGGAGGTACAAGCTCCAACACGGTTTTACAGTGAAAACTGCAGGACTACAAACAGGCACTAGGAAACAGACTGGGAATCCAGAGTAAAAGTTTCTCCTGCAACCCGTTCCCTTTGTGCTAGATGAACGAACGTCTATACACATGCTATGTTCCGAGAGATAAGTGTGTGTGGAAGCCATCCTTCACCTATCATGTTGGGAACACAAAGTTTCTTTTCACTTGCAAACACCACTCCATACATATATATGGATAGGTACAAGCTCCAACTCGTTTTTAAAGTGAAAACTGCAGGAAATTCAAACCGGCACTAGGAAACAGACTGAGAAACCAAACTAAAAGTTTCTCCAGCAACCCGATCCCTTTGTGCTAGATGAACGAACGTCTGTCCACATGCTCCGTTCTGAGGGATAATTATGTGTGAAAGCCGTCCTTCACCTAGCTTGTTGGGAACACAAAGTTTCTTTTCAGTTGCAAATTCCACTCCATACATATATATGGGTAGGTACTAGCTCCAACTCGGTTTTACAGTGAAGAATGCAGGAACTTCTAACCGGCGCTAGGAAAAAGACTGAGAAAACTGAGTAAAAGTTCCTCCTGCAACCCGTTCCCTTTGTGCTAGATGAACGAACGTCTCTCCACATGCTCAGTTCTGAGAGATAAGTGTGTGTGAAAGTCGTACTTCACTTAGCTTGTTGGGAACACAAAGTTTCTTTTAACTTGACATCTCCACTCCATACATATATATGGGAAGGTACTAGCTGCAACTCGGTTTTACAGTGAAAACTGCAGGAACTTCAAACCGGCACTAGGAAACAGACTGAGAAACCAGAGTAAAAGTTTCTCCTGCAACCCGATCCCTTTGTGCTAGATGAACGAACGTCTCTCCACATGCTCAGTTCTGAGAGATAAGTGTGTGTGGAAGCCGTCCTTCACCTATCATGTTGGGAACACAAAGTTTCTTTTCACTTGCAAACTCCACTCCATACATATATATGGGTAGGTACAAGCTCCAACTCGGTTTTAAGGTGAAAACTGCAGGAAATTCAAACCGGCACTAGGAAACAGAATGAGAAACCAGAGTAAAATTTTCTCCTGCAACCCGTTCCCTTTGTGCTAGATGAACGAACGTCTCTCCACATGCTCAGTTCTGAGAGATAAGTGTGTGTGAAAGCCATCCTTCACCTAGCTTGTTGGGAACACAAAGTTTCTTTTCACTTGCAAACTCCACTCCATACATATATATGGGGAGGTACTAGCTCCAAATCGGTTTTACAGTGAAAACTGCAGGAACTTAAAAACGGCACTAGGAAACAGACTGAGAAATCAGAGTAAAAGTTTCTCCTGCAACCCGATCCTTTGTGCTAGATGAACGAACTTCTGTCCACATGCTCCGTTCTGAGGGATAAGTGTGTGTGAAAGCCGTCCTTCACCTAGCTTGTTGGGAACACAAAGATCCTTTTCAGTTGCAAATTCCACTCCATACATATATATGGGGAAGTACTAGATCCAACTCGGTTTTACAGTGAAAACTGCAGGAACTTCTAACCGGCGCTAGGAAACAGACTGAGAAACCAGAATAAAAGTTTCTCCTGCAACCCGTTCCCTTTGTGCTAGATGAACGAACGTCTGTCCACATGCTACTTTCTGAGGGATAAGTATTTGTGAAAGCCGTCCTTCACCTAGCTTGTTGGGAACACAAAGTTTCTTTTCACTTGCAAATTCCACTCCATACATATATATGGGGAGGTACTAGCTCCAACTCGGTTTTACAGTGAAAACTGCAGGAACGTCTAACCGGCGCTAGGAAACAGACTGAGAAACCAGAGTAAAAATTTCTCCTGCAACCGGTTCCATTTGTGCTAGATGAGCGAACGTCTCTCCACATGCTGAGTTCTGAGAGATAAGTGTGTGTGAAAGCCGTCCTTCACCGAGCTTGTTGGGAAGACAAAGTTTCTTTTCACTTGCAAACTCCACTCCATACATATATATGGGGAGGTACTAGCTCCAACTCGGTTTTACAGTGAAAACTGCAGGAACTTCAAACCGGCACTAGGAAACAGACTGAGAAACCAGAGTAAAAGTTTCTCCTGCAACCCGTTCCCTTTGTGCTAAATGAAAGAACGTCTCTCCACATGCTCAGTTCTGAGAGATAAGTGTGTGTGAAAGCCGTCCTTCACCTAGCTTGTTGGGAACACAAAGTTTCTTTTCACTTGCAAACTCCACTCCATACATATATACGGGGAGGTACTAGCTCCAACTCGGATTTACAGTGAAAACTGCAGGAACTTCTAACCGGCGCTAGGAAACAGACTGAGAAACCAGAGTAATATTTTCTCCTGCAACCCGTTCCCTTTGTGCTAGATGAACGAACGTCTCTCCACATGCTCAGTTCTGAGAGATAAGTGTGTGTGAAAGCCGTCTTTCACCTAGCTTGTTGGCAACACAAAGTTTCTTTTCACTTGCAAACTCCACCCCATACATATATATGGGGAGGTACTAGCTCCAACTCGGTTTTACAGTGAAAACTGCAGGAACTTCAAACACGCACTAGGAAACAGACTGAGAAACCAGAGTAAAAGTTTCACCTGCAACCCATTCCCTTTGTGCTAGATGAACGAACGTCTATACACATGCTCTGTTCGGAGAGATAAGTGTGTGTGGAAGTCGTACTTCACTTAGCTTGTTGGGAACACAAAGTTTCTTTTAACTTGACATCTCCACTCCATACATATATATGGGGAAGTACTAGCTCCAACTCGGTTTTACAGTGAAAACAGCAGGAACTTCAAACCGGCACTAGAAACAGACTGAGAAACCAGAGTAAGAGTTTCTCCTGCAACCCGTTCCCTTTGTGCTAAATGAACGAACGTCTATCCACATCCTCTGTTCGGAGAGATAAGTGTGTGTGAAAGCCATCCTATACCTAGCTTGTTGGGAAGACAAAGTTTCTTTTCACTTGCAAACTCCACTCCATACATATATATATGGGGAGGTACTAGCTCCAACTCGGTTTTACAGTGAAAACTGCAGGAACTTCAAACCGGCACTAGGAAACAGACTGAGAAACCAGAGTAAAAGTTTCTCCTGCAACCCGATCCCTTTGTGCTAGATGAACGAACGTCTCTCCACATGCTCAGTTCTGAGAGATAAGTGTGTGTGGAAGCCATCCTTCACCTATCATGTTGGGAACACAAAGTTTCTTTTCACTTGCAAACACCACTCCATACATATATATGGGTAGGTACAAGCTCCAACTCGGTTTTAAGGTGAAAACTGCAGGAAATTCAAACCGGCACTAGGAAACAGAATGAGAAACCAGAGTAAAAGTTTCTCCTGCAACCCGTTCCCTTTGTGCTAGATGAACGAACGTCTCTCCACATGCTCAGTTCTGAGAGATAAGTGTGTGTGAAAGCCATCCTTCACCTAGCTTGTTGGGAAGACAAAGTTTCTTTTCACTTGCAAACTCCACTCCATACATATATATGGGGAGGTACTAGCTCCAACTCGGTTTTACAGAGAAAACTGCAGGAACTTCAAACCGGCACTAGGAAACAGACTGAGAAACCAGAGTAAAAGTTTCTCCTGCAACCCGTTCCCTTTGTGCTAAATGAAAGAACGTCTCTCCACATGCTCAGTTCTGAGAGATAAGTGTGTGTGAAAGCCGTCCTTCACCTAGCTTGTTGGGAAAACAAAGTTTCTTTTCACTTGCAAACTCCACTCCATACATATATACGGGGAGGTACTAGCTCCAACTCGGTTTTACAGTGAAAACTGCAGGAACTTCTAACCGGCGCTAGGAAACAGACTGAGAAACCAGAGTAATAGTTTCTCCTGCAACCCGTTCCCTTTGTGCTAGATGAACGAACGTCTCTCCACATGCTCAGTTCTGAGAGATAAGTGTGTGTGAAAGCCGTCCTTCACCTAGCTTGTTGGCAACACAAAGTTTCTTTTCACTAGCAAACTCCACTCCAAACATATATATGGGGAGGTACTAGCTCCAACTCGGTTTTACAGTGAAAACTGCAGGAACTTCAAACACGCACTAGGAAACAGACTGAGAAACCAGAGTAAAAGTTTCTCCTGCAAACCGTTCCCTTTGTGCTAGATGAACGAACGTCTATACACATGCTCTGTTCGTAGAGATAAGTGTGTGTGGAAGTCGTACTTCACTTAGCTTGTTGGGAACACAAAGTTTCTTTTAACTTGACATCTCCACTCCATACATATATAAGGGGAGGTACTAGCTCCAACTCGGTTTTACAGTGAAAACTGCAGGAACTTCAAACCGGCACTAGAAACAGACTGAGAAACCAGAGTAAGAGTTTCTACCGCAACCCGTTCCTTTTGTGCTAAATGAACGAACGTCTATCCACATGCTGTGTTCGGAGAGATAAGTGTGTGTGAAAGCCGTCCTTCACCTAGCTTGTTGGGAACAGAAAGTTTCTTTTCACTTGCAAACTCCACTCCATACATATATATATGGGGAGGTACTATCTCCAACTCGGTTTTACAGTGAAAACTGCAGGAACTTCAATCCGGCACTAGGAAACAGACTGAGAAACCAGAGTAAAAGTTTCTCCTGCAACCCGATCCCTTTGGGCTAGATGAACGAACGTCTCTCCACATGCTCAGTTCTGAGAGATAAGTGTGTGTGGAAGCCGTCCTTCACCTATCATGTTGGGAACACAAAGTTTCTTTTCACTTGCAAACACTACTTCATACATATATATGGGTAGGTACAAGCTCCAACTCGGTTTTAAGGTGAAAACTGCAGGAAATTCAAACCGGCACTAGGAAACAGAATGAGAAACCAGAGTAAAAATTTCTCCTGCAACCCGTTCCCTTTGTGCTAGATGAACGAACGTCTCTCCACATGCTCAGTTCTGAGAGATAAGTGTGTGTGAAAGCCATCCTTCACCTAGCTTGTTGGGAACACAAAGTTTCTTTTCACTTGCAAACTCCACTCCATACATATATATGGGGAGGTACTAGCTCCAACTCGGTTTTACAGTGAAAACTGCAGGAACTTCAAAACGGCACTAGGAAACAGACTGAGAAATCAGAGTAAAAGTTTCCCCTGCAACCCGATCCCTTTGTGCTAGATGAACGAACGTCTGTCCACATGCTCCGTTCTGAGGGATAAGTGTGTGTGAAAGCCGTCCTTCACCTAGCTTGTTGGGAACACAAAGATCCTTTTCAGTTGCAAATTCCACTCCATACATATATATGGGGAAGTACTAGCTCCAACTCGGTTTTACAGCGAAAACTGCAGGAACTTCTAACCGGCGCTAGGAAACAGACTGAGAACCCAGAATAAAAGTTTCTCCTGCAACCCGTTCCCTTTGTGCTAGATGAACGAACGTCTCTCCACATGCTCAGTTCTGAGAGATAAGTGTGTGTGAAAGTCGTACTTCACTTAGCTTGTTGGGAACACAAAGTTTCTTTTAACTTGACATCTCCACTCCATACATATATATGGGGAGGTACTAGCTCCAACTCGGTTTTACAGTGAAAACTGCAGGAACTTCAAACCGGCACTAGGAAACAGACTGAGAAACCAGAGTAAAAGTTTCTCCTGCAACCCGTTCCCTTTGTGCTAAATGAACGAACGTCTATCCACATGCTCTGTTCGGAGAGATAAGTGTGTGTGAAAGCCGTCCTTCACCTAGCTTGTTGGGAACAGAAAGTTGCTTTTCACTTGCAAACTCCACTCCATACATATATATATGGGGAGGTACTAGCTCCAACTCGGTTTTACAGTGAAAACTGCAGGAACTTCAAACCGGCACTAGGAAACAGACTGAGAAACCAGAGTAAAAGTTTCTCCTGCAAACCAATCCCTTTGTGCTAGATGAACGAACGTCTGTCCACATGCTCCGTTCTGAGGGATAAGTGTGTGTGAAAGCCGTACTTCACCTAGCTTGTTGGGAACACAAAGATCCTTTTCAGTTGCAAATTCCACTCCATACTTATATATGGGGAAGTACTAGCTCCAACTCGGTTTTACAGTGAAAACTGCAGGAACTTCTAACCGGCGCTAGGAAACAGACTGAGAAACCAGAGTAAAAGTTTCTCCTGCAACCCGTTCCCTTTGTGCTAAATGAACGAACGTCTCTCCACATGCTCAGTTCTGAGAGATAAGTGTGTGTGAAAGTCGTACTTCACTTAGCTTGTTGGGAACACAAAGTTTCTTTTAACTTGACATCTCCACTCCATACATATATATGGGGAGGTACTAGCTCCAACTCGGTTTTACAGTGAAAACTGCAGGAACTTCAAACCGGCACTAGGAAACAGACTGAGAAACCAGAGTAAAAGTTTCTCCTGCAACCCGTTCCCTTTGTGCTAAATGAACGAACGACTATCCACATGCTCTGTTCGGAGAGATAAGTGTGTGTGAAAGCCGTCCTTCACCTATCATGTTGGGAACACAAAGTTTCTTTTCACTTGCAAAAACCACTCCATACATATATATGGGGAGGTACAAGCTCCAACTCGGTTTTAAGTTGAAAACTGCAGGAAATTCAAACCGGCACTAGGAAACAGACTGAGAAATCAGAGTAAAAGTTTCTCCTGCAACCCGATCCATTTTTGCTAGATGAACGAACGTCTGTCCACATGCTCCGTTCTGAGGGTTAAGTGTGTGTGAAAGCGGTCCTTCACCTAGCTTGTTGGGAACACAAAGATCCTTTTCAGTTGCAAATTCCACTCCAAACATATATATGGGTAAGTACTAGCTCCAACTCGGTTTTACAGTGAAAACTGCAGGAACTTCTAACCGGCGCTAGGAAACAGACTGAGAAACCAGAGTAAAAGTTTCTCCTGCAAACCGTTCCCTTTGTGCTAGATGAACGAACGTCTCTCCACATGCTAAGTTCTGAGAGATAAGTGTGTGTGAAAGCCGTCCTTCACCTAGCTTGTTGGGAACACAAAGTTTCTTTTCATTTGCAAACTCCACTCCATACTTATATATGGGGAGGTACTAGCTCCAACTCGGTTTTACAGTGAAAACTGCAGGAACTTCTACCCGGCGCTAGGAAACAGACTGAGAAACCAGAGTAATAGTTTCTCCTGCAACCCGTTCCCTTTGTGCTAGATGAACGAACGTCTCTCCACATGCTAAGTTCTGAGAGATAAGTGTGTGTGAAAGCCGTCCTTCACCTAGCTTGTTGGGAACACAAAGTTCCTTTTCACTTGCAAACTCCACTCCATACATATATATGGGGAGGTACTAGCTCCAACTCGGTTTTACAGTGAAAACTGCAGGAACTTCAAAACGGCACTAGGAAACAGACTGAGAAACCAGAGTAAAAGTTTCTCCTGCAACCCTTTCACTTTGTGCTAAATGAACGAACGTCTATCCACATGCTCTGTTCGGAGAGATAAGTGTGTGTGAAAGCCGTCCTTCACCTAGCTTGTTGGGAACAGAAAGTTTCTTTTCAGTTGCAAATTCCACTCCATACATATATATGGGTTGGTACTAGCTCCAAATCCGTTTTACAGTGAAAAATGCAGGAACTTCTAACCGGCGCTAGGAAACAGACTGAGAAAACTGAGTAAAAGTTTCTCCTGCAACCCGTTCCCTTTGTGCTAGATGAACGAACGTCTCTCCACATGCTCAGTTCTGAGAGATAAGTGTGTGTGAAAGTCGTACTTCACTTAGCTTGTTGGGAACACAAAGTTTCTTTTAACTTGACATCTCCACTCCATACATATATATGGGGAGGTACTAGCTCCAACTCGGTTTTACAGTGAAAACTGCAGGAACTTCAAACCGGCACTAGGAAACAGACTGAGAAACCAGAGTAAAAGTTTCTCCTGCAACCCGTTCCCTTTGTGCTAAATGAACGAACGACTATCCACATGCTCTGTTCGGAGAGATAAGTGTGTGTGAAAGCCGTCCTTCACCTAGCTTGTTGGGAACAGAAAGTTTCTTTTCACTTGCAAACTCCACTCCATACATATATATATGGGGATGTACAAGCTCCAACTCGGTTTTACAGTGAAAACTGCAGGAACTTCAAACCGGCACTAGGAAACAGACTGAGAAACCAGAGTAAAAGTTTCCCCTGCAACCCGATCCCTTTGTGCTAGATGAACGAACGTCTCTCCACATGCTCAGTTCTGAGAGATAAGTGTGTGTGGAAGCCGTCCTTCACCTATCATGTTGGGAACACAAAGTTTCTTTTCACTTGCAAACACCACTCCATACATATATATGGGTAGGTACAAGCACCAACTCGGTTTTAAGGTGAAAACTGCAGGAAATTCAAACCGGCACTAGGAAACAGAATGAGAAACCAGAGTAAAAGTTTCTCCTGCAACCCGTTCACTTTGTGCTAGATGAACGAACGTCTCTCCACATGCTCAGTTCTGAGAGATAAGTGTGTGTGAAAGCCATCCTTCACCTAGCTTGTTGGGAACACAAAGTTTCTTTTCACTTGCAAACTCCACTCCATACATATATATGGGGCGGTACTAGCTCCAACTCGGTTTTACAGTGAAAACTGCAGGAACTTCAAAACGGCACTAGGAAACAGACTGAGAAATCAGAGTAAAAGTTTCTCCTGCAACCCGATTCCTTTGTGCTAGATGAACGAACGTCTGTCCACATGCTCCGTTCTGAGGGATAAGTGTGTGTGAAAGCCGTCCTTCACCTTGCTTGTTGGGAACACAAAGATCCTTTTCAGTTGGAAATTCCACTCCATACATATATATGGGGAAGTACTAGCTCCAACTCGGTTTTACAGTGAAAACTGCAGGAACATCTAACCGGCGCTAGGAAACAGACTGAGAAACCAGAGTAAAAGTTTCTCTTGCAACCCGTTCCATTTGTGCTAGATGAACGAACGTCTCTCCACATGCTCAGTTCTGAGAGATAAGTGTGTGTGAAAGCCGTCCTTCACCTAGCTTGTTGGGAACACAAAGTTTCTTTTCATTTGCAAACTCCACTCCATACTTATATATGGCGAGGTACTAGCTCCAACTCGATTTTACAGTGAAAACTTCAGGAACTTCTACCCAGCGCTAGGAAACAGACTGAGAAACCAGAGTAATAGTTTCTCCTGCAACCCGTTCTCTTTGTGCTAGATGAACGAACGTCTCTCCACATGCTAAGTTCTGAGAGATAAGTGTGTGTGAAAGCCGTCCTTCACCTAGCTTGTTGGGAACACAAAGTTCCTTTTCACTTGCAAACTCCACTCCATACATATATATGGGGAGGTACTAGCTCCAACTCGGTTTTACAGTGAAAACTACAGGAACTTCAAACAGGCACTAGGAAACAGACTGAGAAACCAGAGTAAAAGTTTCTCCTGCAACCCGTTACCTTTGTGCTAGATGAACGAACGTCTATCCACATGCTCTGTTCGGAGAGATAAGTGTGTGTGAAAGCCGTCCTTCACCTAGCTTGTTGGGAACAGAAAGTTTCTTTTCACTTGCAAACTCCACTCCATACATATATATATGGGGAGGTACTAGCTCCAACTCGGTTTTACAGTGAAAATTGCAGGAACTTCAAAACGGCACTAGGAAACAGACTGAGAAACCAGAGTAAAAGTTTCTCCTGAAACCCTTTCACTTTGTGCTAAATGAACGAACGTCTAACCACATGCTCTGTTCGGAGAGATAAGTGTGTGTGAAAGCCGCCTTCACCTAGCTTGTTGGGAACACAAAGATCCTTTTAAGTTGCAAATTCCACTCCATACATATATATGGGGAAGTACTAGCTCCAACTCGGTTTTACAGTGAAAACTGCAGGAACTTCTAACCGGCGCAAGGAAACAGACTGAGAAACCAGAGTAAAAGTTTCTCCTGCAACCCGTTCCCTTTGTGCTAGATGAACGAACGTCTGTCCACATGCTACTTTCTGAGGGATAATTATATGTGAAAGCCGTCCTTCACCTAGCTTGTTGGGAACACAAAGTTTCTTTTCACTTGCAAATTCCACTCCATACATATATATGGGGAGGTACTAGCTCCAACTCGATTTTACAGTGAAAACTGCAGGAACTTCTAACCGGCGCTAGGAAACAGACTGAGAAACCAGAGTAAAAGTTTCTCCTGCATCCGGTTCCATTTGTGCTAGATGAACGAACGTCTCTCCACATGCTCAGTTCTGAGAGATAAGTGTGTGTGAAAGCCGTCCTTCACCTAGCTTGTTGGGAAGACAAAGTTTCTTTTCACTTGCAAACTCCACTCCATACATATATACGGGGAGGTACTAGCTCCAACTCGGTTTTACAGTGAAAACTGCAGGAACTTCTAACCGGCGCTAGGAAACAGACTGAGAAACCAGAGTAATAGTTTCTCCTGCAACCCGTTCCCTTTGTGCAAGATGAACGAACGTCTCTCCACATGCTCAGTTCTGAGAGATAAGTGTGTGTGAAAGCCGTCCTTCACCTAGCTTGTTGGCAACACAAAGTTTCTTTTCACTTGCAAACTACACTCCATACATATATATGGGGAGGTACTAGCTCCAACTCGGTTTTACAGTGAAAACTGCAGGAACTTCAAACACGCACTAGGAAACAGACTGAGAAACCAGAGTAAAAGTTTCTCCTGCAACCCGTTCCCTTTGTGCTAGATGAACGAACGTCTATACACATGCTCTGTTCGGAGAGAAAAGTGTGTGTGGAAGTCGTACTTCACTTAGCTTGTTGGGAACACAAAGTTTCTTTTAGCTTGACATCTCCACTCCATACATATATATGGGGAGGTACTAGCTCCAACTCGGTTTTACAGTGAAAACAGCAGGAACTTCAAACCGGCACTAGAAACAGACTGAGAAACCAGAGTAAGAGTTTCTCCTGCAACCCGTTCCCTTTGTGCTAAATGAACGAACGTCTATCCACATCCTCTGTTCGGAGAGATAAGTGTGTGTGAAAGCCGTCCTACACCTAGCTTGTTGGGAACAGAAAGTTTCTTTTCACTTGCAAACTCCACTCCATACATATATATATGGGGAGGTACTAGCTCCAACTCGGTTTTACAGTGAAAACTGCAGGAACTTCACACCGGCACTAGGAAACAGACTGAGAAACCAGAGTAAAAGTTTCTCCTGCATCCCGATCCCTTTGTGCTAGATGAACGAACGTCTCTCCACATGCTCAGTTCTGAGAGATAAGTGTGTTTGGAAGCCATCCTTCACCTATCATGTTGGGAACACAAAGTTTCTTTTCACTTGCAAACACCACTCCATACATATATATGGGTAGGTACAAGCTCCAACTCGGTTTTAAGGTGAAAACTGCAGGAAATTCAAACCGGCACTAGGAAACAGAATGAGAAACCAGAGTAAAAGTTTCTCCTGCAAACCGTTCCCTTTGTGCTAGATGAACGAACGTCTCTCCACATGCTCAATTCTGAGAGATATGTGTGTGTGAAAGCCATCCTTCACCTAGCTTGTTGGGAAGACAAAGTTTCTTTTCACTTGCAAACTCCACTCCATACATATATATGGGGAGGTACTAGCTCCAACTCGGTTTTACAGTGAAAACTGCAGGAATTTCAAACCGGCACTAGGAAACAGACTGAGAAACCAGAGTAAAAGTTTCTCCTGCAACCCGTTCCCTTTGTGCTAAATGAAAGAACGTCTCTCCACATGCTCAGTTCTGAGAGATAAGTGTGTGTGAAAGCCGTCCTTCACCTAGCTTGTTGGGAACACAAAGTTTCTTTTCACTTGCAAACTCCACTCCATACATATATACGGGGAGGTACTAGCTCCAACTCGGTTTTACAGTGAAAACTGCAGGAACTTCTAACCGGCGCTAGGAAACAGACTGAGAAACCAGAGTAATAGTTTCTCCTGCAACCCGTTCCATTTGTGCTAGATGAACGAACGTCTCTCCACATGCTCAGTTCTGAGAGATAAGTGTGTGTGAAAGCCGTCCTTCACCTAGCTTGTTGGCAACACAAAGTTTCTTTTCACTTGCAAACTCCACTCCATACATATATATGGGGAGGTACTAGCTCCAACTCGGTTTTACAGTGAAAACTGCAGGAACTTCAAACACGCACTAGGAAACAGACTGAGAAACCAGAGTAAAAGTTTCTCCTGCAAACCGTTCCCTTTGTGCTAGATGAACGAACGTCTATACACATGCTCTGTTCGGAGAGATAAGTGTGTGTGGAAGTCGTACTTCACTTAGCTTGTTGGGAACACAAAGTTTCTTTTAACTTGACATCTCCACTCCATACATATATAAGGGGAGGTACTAGCTCCAACTCGGTTTTACAATGAAAACTGCAGGAACTTCAAACCGGCACTAGAAACAGACTGAGAAACCAGAGTAAGAGTTTCTCCCGCAACCCGTTCCCTTTGTGCTAAATGAACGAACGTCTATCCACATGCTCTGTTCGGAGAGATAAGTGTGTGTGAAAGCCGTCCTTCACCTAGCTTGTTGGGAACAGAAAGTTTCTTTTCAATTGCAAACTCCACTCCGTACATATATATATGGGGAGGTACTAGCTCCAACTCGGTTTTACAGTGAAAACTGCAGGAACTTCAAACCGGCACTAGGAAACAGACTGAGAAACCAGAGTAAAAGTTTCTCCTGCAACCCGATCCCTTTGTGCTAGATGAACGAACGTCTCTCCACATGCTCAGTTCTGAGAGATAAGTGTGTGTGGAAGCCGTCCTTCACCTATCATGTTGGGAACACAAAGTTTCTTTTCACTTGCAAACACTACTTCATATATATATATGGGTAGGTACAAGCTCCAACTCGGTTTTAAGGTGAAAACTGCAGGAAATTCAAACCGGCACTAGGAAACAGAATGAGAAACCAGAGTAAAAATTTCTCCTGCAAACCGTTCTCTTTGTGCTAGATGAACGAACGTCTCTCCACATGCTCAGTTCTGAGAGATAAGTGTGTGTGAAAGCCATCCTTCACCTAGCTTGTTGGGAACACAAAGTTTCTTTTCACTTGCAAACTCCACTCGATACATATATATGGGGAGGTACTAGCTCCAACTCGGTTTTACAGTGAAAACTGCAGGAACTTCAAAACGGCACTAGGAAACAGACTGAGAAATCAGAGTAAAAGTTTCTCCTGCAACCCGATCCCTTTGTGCTAGATGAACGAACGTCTGTCCACATGCTCCGTTCTGAGGGATAAGTGTGTGTGAAAGCCGTCCTTCACCTAGCTTGTTGGGAACACAAAGATCCTTTTCAGTTGCAAATTCCACTCCATACATATATATGGGGAAGTACTAGCTCCAACTCGGTTTTACAGTGAAAACTGCAGGAACTTCTAACCGGCGCTAGGAAACAGACTGAGAAACCAGAGTAAAAGTTTCTCCTGCAACCCGTTCCCTTTGTGCTAGATGAACGAACGTCTCTCCACATGCTCAGTTCTGAGAGATAAGTGTGTGTGAAAGTCGTACTTCACTTAGCTTGTTGGGAACACAAAGTTTCTTTTAACTTGACATCTCCACTCCATACATATATATGGGGAGGTACTAGCTCCAACTCGGTTTTACAGTGAAAACTGCAGGAACTTCAAACCGGCACTAGGAAACAGACTGAGAAACCAGAGTAAAAGTTTCTCCTGCAACCCGTTCCCTTTTTGCTAAATGAACGAACGTCTATCGACATGCTCTGTTCGGAGAGATAAGTGTGTGTGAAAGCCGTCCTTCACCTAGCTTGTTGGGAACAGAAAGTTTTTTTTCACTTGCAAACTCCACTCCATACATATATATATGGGGAGGTACTAGCTCCAACTCGGTTTTACAGTGAAAACTGCAGGAACTTCAAACCGGCACTAGGAAACAGACTGAGAAACCAGAGTAAAAGTTTCTCCTGCAACCCGATCCCTTTGTGCTAGATGAACGAACGTCTCTCCACATGCTCAGTTCTGAGAGATAAGTGTGTGTGGAAGCCGTCCTTCACCTATCATGTTGGGAACCCAAAGTTTCTTTTCACTTGCAAACACCACTCCATACATATATATGGGGAGGTACAAGCTCCAACTCGGTTTTAAGGTGAAAACTGCAAAAAATTCAAACCGGCACTAGGAAACAGACTGAGAAATCAGAGTAAAAGTTTCTCCTGCAACCCGATCCCTTTGTGCTAGATGAACGAACGTCTGTCCACATGCTCCGTTCTGAGGGATAAGTGTGTGTGAAAGCGGTCCTTCACCTAGCTTGTTGTGAACACAAAGATCCTTTTCAGTTGCAAATTCCACTCCATACATATATATGGGGAAGTACTAGCTCCAACTCTGTTTTACAGTGAAAACTGCAGGAACTTCTAACCGGCGCTAGGAAACAGACTGAGAAACCAGAGTAAAAGTTTCTCCTGCAACCCGTTCCCTTTGTGCTAGATGAACGAACGTCTCTCCACATGCTAAGTTCTGAGAGATAAGTGTGTGTGAAAGCCGTCCTTCACCTAGCTTGTTGGGAACACAAAGTTTCTTCTCATTTGCAAACTCCACTCCATACTTATATATGGGGAGGTACTAGCTCCAACTCGGTTTTACAGTGAAAACTGCAGGAACTTCTACCCGGCGCTAGGAAACAGACTGAGAAACCAGAGTAATAGTTTCTCCTGCAACCCGTTCCCTTTGTGCTAGATGAACGAACGTCTCTCCACATGCTCAGTTCTGAGAGATAAGTGTGTGTGAAAGCCATCCTTCACCTAGCTTGTTGGGAACACAAAGTTTCTTTTCACTTGCACACTCCACTCCATACATAAATATGGGGAGGTACTAGCTCCAACTCGGTTTTACAGTGAAAACTGCAGGAACTTCAAAACGGCACTAGGAAACAGACTGAGAAATCAGAGTAAAAGTTTCTCCTGCAACCCGATCCCTTTGTGCTAGATGAACGAACGTCTGTCCACATGCTCCGTTCTGAGGGATAAGTGTGTGTGAAAGCCGTCCTTCACCTAGCTTGTTGGGAACACAAAGATCCTTTTCAGTTGCAAATTCCACTCCATACATATATATGGGGAAGTACTAGCTCCAACTCGGTTTTACAGTGAAAACTGCAGGAACTTCTAACCGGCGCTAGGAAACAGACTGAGAAACCAGAGTAAAAGTTTCTCCTGCACCCGTTCCCTTTGTACTAGATGAACGAACGTCTCTCCACATGCTCAGTTCTGAGAGATAAGTGTGTGTGAAAGTCGTACTTCACATAGCTTGTTGGGAACACAAAGTTTCTTTTAACTTGACATCTCCACTCCATACATATATATGGGGAGGTACTAGCTCCAACTCGGTTTTACAGTGAAAACTGCAGGAACTTCAAACCGGCACTAGGAAACAGACTGAGAAACCAGAGTAAAAGTTTCTCCTGCAACCCGTTCCCTTTGTGCTAAATGAACGAACGTCTATCCACATGCTCTGTTCGGAGAGATAAGTGTGTGTGAAAGCCGTCCTTCACCTAGCTTGTTGGGAACAGAAAGTTTCTTTTCACTTGCAAACACCACTCCATACATATATATGGGGAGGTGCAAGCTCCAACTCGGTTTTACAGTGAAAACTGCAGGAAATTCAAACCGGCACTAGGAAACAGACTGAGAAATCAGAGTAAAAGTTTCTCCTGCAACCCGATCCATTTTTGCTAGATGAACGAACGTCTGTCCACATGCTCCGTTCTGAGGGATAAGTGTGTGTGAAAGCGGTCCTTCACCTAGATTGTTGGGAACACAAAGATCCTTTTCAGTTGCAAATTCCACTCCATACATATATATGGGGAAGTACTAGCTCCAACTCGGTTTTACAGTGAAAACTGCAGGAACTTCTAACCAGCGCTAGGAAACAGACTGAGAAACCAGAGTAAAAGTTTCTCCTGCAACCCGTTCCCTTTGTGCTAGATGAACGAACGTCTCTCCACATGCTAAGTTCTGAGAGATAAGTGTGTGTGAAAGCCGTCCTTCACCTAGCTTGTTGGGAACACAAAGTTTCTTTTCATTTGCAAACTCCACTCCATACTTATATATGGGGAGGTACTAGCTCCAACTCGGTTTTACAGTGAAAACTGCAGGAACTTCTACCCGGCGCTAGGAAACAGACTGAGAAACCAGAGTAATAGTTTCTCTTGCAACCCGTTCCCTTTGTTCTAGATGAACGAACGTCTCTCCACATGCTAAGTTCTGAGAGATAAGTGTGTGTGAAAGCCGTCCTTCACCTAGCTTGTTGGGAACACAAAGTTCCTTTTCACTTGCAAACTCCACTCCATACATATATATGGGGAGGTACTAGCTCCAACTCGGTTTTACAGTGAAAACTGCAGGAACTTCAAAACGGCACTAGGAAACAGACTGAGAAACCAGAGTAAAAGTTTCTCCTGCAACCCTTTCACTTTGTGCTAAATGAACGAACGTCTATCCACATGCTCTGTTCGGAGAGATAAGTGTGTGTGAAAGCCGTCCTTCACCTAGCTTGTTGGGAACAGAAAGTTTCTTTTCAGTTGCAAATTCCACTCCATACATATATATGGGTAGGTACTAGCTCCAACTCGGTTTTACAGTGAAAAATGCAGGAACTTCTAAACGGCGCTAGGAAACAGACTGAGAAAACTGAGTAAAAGTTTCTCCTGCAACCCGTTCCCTTTGTGCTAGATGAACGAACGTCTCTCCACATGCTCAGTTCTGAGAGATAAGTGTGTGTGAAAGTCGTACTTCACTTAGCTTGTTGGGAACACAAAGTTTCTTTTAACTTGACATCTCCACTCCATACATATATATGGGGAGGTACTAGCTCCAAATCGGTTTTACAGTGAAAACTGCAGGAACTTCAAACCGGCACTAGGAAACAGACTGAGAAACCAGAGTAAAAGTTTCTCCTGCAACCCGTTCCCTTTGTGCTAAATGAACGAACGACTATCCACATGCTCTGTTCGGAGAGATAAGTGTGTGTGAAAGCCGTCCTTCACCTAGCTTGTTGGGAACAGAAAGTTTCTTTTCACTTGCAAACTCCACTCCATACATATATATATGGGGAGGTACTAGCTCCAACTCGGTTTTACAGTGAAAACTGCAGGAACTTCAAACCGGCACTAGGAAACAGACTGAGAAACCAGAGTAAAAGTTTCCCCTGCAACCCGATCCCTTTGTGCTAGATGAACGAACGTCTCTCCACATGCTCAGTTCTGAGAGATAAGTGTGTGTGTAAGCCGTCCTTCACCTATCATGTTGGGAACACAAAGTTTCTTTTCACTTGCAAACACAACTCCATACATATATATGGGTAGGTACAAGCTGCAACAAGGTTTTAAGGTGAAAACTGCAGGAAATTCAAACCGGCACTAGGAAACAGAATGAGAAACCAGAGTATAAGTTTCTCCTGCAACCCGTTCCCTTTGTGCTAGATGAACGAACGTCTCTCCACATGCTCAGTTCTGAGAGATAAGTGTGTGTGAAAGCCATCCTTCACCTAGCTTGTTGGGAACACAAAGTTTCTTTTCACTTGCAAACTCCACTCCATACATATATATGGGGAGGTACAAGCTCCAACTCGGTTTTACAGTGAAAACTGCAGGAACTTCAAAAAGGCACTAGGAAACAGACTGAGAAAACTGAGTAAAAGTTTCTCCTGCAACCCGATTCCTTTGTGCTAGATGAACGAACGTCTGTCCACATGCTCCGTTCTGAGGGATAAGTGTGTGTGAAAGCCGTCCTTCACCTAGCTTGTTGGGAACACAAAGATCCTTTTCAGTTGGAAATTCCACTCCATACATATATATGGGGAAGTACTAGCTCCAACTCGGTTTTACAGTGAAAACTGCAGGAACTTCTAACCGGCGCTAGGAAACAGACTGAGAAACCAGAGTAAAAGTTTCTCCTGCAACCCGTTCCATTTGAGCTAGATGAACGAACGTCTCTCCACATGCTATGTTCTGAGAGATAAGTGTGTGTGAAAGCCGCCCTTCACCTAGCTTGTTGGGAACACAAAGTTTCTTTTCATTTGCAAACTCCACTCCATACTTATATATGGGGAGGTACTAGCTCCAACTCGGTTTTACAGTGAAAACTGCAGGAACTTCTACCCGGCGCTAGGAAACAGACTGAGAAACCAGAGTAATAGTTTCTCCTGCAACCCGTTCCCTTTGTGCTAGATGAACGAACGTCTCTCCACATGCTAAGTTCTGAGAGATAAGTGTGTGTGAAAGCCGTCCTTCACCTAGCTTGTTGGGAACACAAAGTTCCTTTTCACTTGCAAACTCCACTCCATACATATATATGGGGAGGTACTAGCTCCAACTCGGTTTTACAGTGAAAACTACAGGAACTTCAAACAGGCACTAGGAAACAGACTGAGAAACCAGAGTAAAAGTTTCTCCTGCAACCCGTTTCTTTTGTGCTAGATGAACGAACGTCTATCCACATGCTCTGTTCGGAGAGATAAGTGTGTGTGAAAGCCGTCCTTCACCTAGTTTGTTGGGAACAGAAAGTTTCTTTTCACTTGCAAACTCCACTCCATACATATATATATGGGGAGGTACTAGCTCCAACTCGGTTTTACAGTGAAAACTGCAGGAACTTCTACCCGGCGCTAGGAAACAGACTGAGAAACCAGAGTAATAGTTTCTCCTGCAACCAGTTCCCTTTGTGCTAGATGAACGAACGTCTCTCCACATGCTCAGTTCTGAGAGATAAGTGTGTGTGAAAGCCATCCTTCACCTAGCTTGTTGGGAACACAAAGTTTCTTTTCACTTGCAAACTCCACTCCATACATATATATGGGGAGGTACTAGCTCCAACTCGGTTTTACAGTGAAAACTGCAGGAACTTCAAAACGGCACTAGGAAACAGACTGAGAAATCAGAGTAAAAGTTTCTCCTGCAACCCGATCCCTTTGTGCTAGATGAACGAACGTCTGTCCACATGCTCCGTTCTGAGGGATAAGTGTGTGTGAAAGCCGTCCTTCACCTAGCTTGTTGGGAACACAAAGATCCTTTTCAGTTGCAAATTCCACTCCATACATATATATGGGGAAGTACTAGCTCCAACTCGGTTTTACAGTGAAAACTGCAGGAACTTCTAACCGGCGCTAGGAAACAGACTGAGAAACCAGAGTAAAAGTTTCTCCTGCAACCCGTTCCCTTTGTGCTAGATGAACGAACGTCTCTCCACATGCTCAGTTCTGAGAGATAAGTGTGTGTGAAAGTCGTACTTCACATAGCTTGTTGGGAACACAATGTTTCTTTTAACTTGACATCTCCACTCCATACATATATATGGGGAGGTACTAGCTCCAACTCGGTTTTACAGTGAAAACTGCAGGAACTTCAAACCGGCACTAGGAAACAGACTGAGAAACCAGAGTAAAAGTTTCTCCTGCAACCCGTTCCCTTTGTGCTAAATGAACGAACGTCTATCCACATGCTCTGTTCGGAGAGATAAGTGTGTGTGAAAGCCGTCCTTCACCTAGCTTGTTGGGAACAGAAAGTTTCTTTTCACTTGCAAACACCACTCCATACATATATATGGGGAGGTACAAGCTCCAACTCGGTTTTACAGTGAAAACTGCAGGAAATTCAAACCGGCACTAGGAAAAAGACTGAGAAATCAGAGTAAAAGTTTCTCCTGTAAACCGATCCCTTTTTGCTAGATGAACGAACGTCTGTCCACATGCTCCGTTCTGAGGGATAAGTGTGTGTGAAAGCGGTCCTTCACCTAGCTTGTTGGGAACACAAAGATCCTTTTCAGTTGCAAATTCCACTCCATACATATATATGGGGAAGTACTAGCTCCAACTCGGTTTTACAGTGAAAACTGCAGGAACTTCTAACCGGCGCTAGGAAACAGACTGAGAAACCAGAGTAAAAGTTTCTCCTGCAACCCGTTCCCTTTGTGCTAGATGAACGAACGTCTCTCCACATGCTAAGTTCTGAGAGATAAGTGTGTGTGAAAGCCGTCCTTCACCTAGCTTGTTGGGAACACAAAGTTTCTTTTCATTTGCAAACTCCACTCCATACTTATATATGGGGAGGTACTAGCTCCAACTCGGTTTTACAGTGAAAACTGCAGGAACTTCTACCCGGCGCTAGGAAACAGACTGAGAAACCAGAGTAATAGTTTCTCTTGCAACCCGTTCCCTTTGTGCTAGATGAACGAACGTCTCTCCACATGCTAAGTTCTGAGAGATAAGTGTGTGTGAAAGCCGTCCTTCACCTAGCTTGTTGGGAACACAAAGTTCCTTTTCACTTGCAAACTCCACTCCATACATATATATGGGGAGGTACTAGCTCCAACTCGGTTTTACAGTGAAAACTGCAGGAACTTCAAAACGGCACTAGGAAACAGACTGAGAAACCAGAGTAAAAGTTTCTCCTGCAACCCTTTCACTTTGTGCTAAATGAACGAACGTCTATCCACATGCTCTGTTCGGAGAGATAAGTGTGTGTGAAAGCCGTCCTTCACCTAGCTTGTTGGGAACAGAAAGTTTCTTTTCAGTTGCAAATTCCACTCCATACATATATATGGGTAGGTACTAGCTCCAAATCGGTTTTACAGTGAAAACTGCAGGAACTTCAAACCGGCACTAGGAAACAGACTGAGAAACCAGAGTAAAAGTTTCTCTTGCAACCCTTTCCCTTTGTGCTAAATGAACGAACGACTATCCACATGCTCTGTTCGGAGAGATAAGTGTGTGTGAAAGCCGTCCTTCACCTAGCTTGTTGGGAACAGAAAGTTTCTTTTCACTTGCAAACTCCACTCCATACATATATATATGGGGAGGTACTAGCTCCAACCGGGTTTTACAGTGAAAACTGCAGGAACTTCAAACCGGCACTAGGAAACAGACTGAGAAACCAGAGTAAAAGTTTCCCCTGCAACCCGATCCCTTTGTGCTAGATGAACGAACGTCTCTACACGTGCTCAGTTCTGAGAGATAAGTGTGTGTGGAAGCCGTCCTTCACCTATCATGTTGGGAACACAAAGTTTCTTTTCACATGCAAACACCACTCCATACATATATATGGGTAGGTACAAGCTCCAACTCGGTTTTAAGGTGAAAACTGCAGGAAATTCAAACCGGCACTAGGAAACAGAATGAGAAACCAGAGTAAAAGTTTATCCTGCAACCCGTTCCCTTTGTGCTAGATGAACGAACGTCTCTCCACATGCTCAGTTCTGAGAGATAAGTGTGTGTGAAAGCCATCCTTCACCTAGCTTGTTGGGAACACAAAGTTTCTTTTCACTTGCAAACTCCACTCCATACATATATATGGGGAGGTACTAGCTCCAACTCGGTTTTACAGTGAAAACTGCAGGAACTTCAAAACGGCACTAGGAAACAGACTGAGAAATCAGAGTAAAAGTTTCTCCTGCAACCCGATTCCTTTGTGCTAGATGAACGAACGTCTGTCCACATGCTCCGTTCTGAGGGATAAGTGTGTGTGAAAGCCGTCCTTCACCTAGCTTGTTGGGAACACAAAGATCCTTTTCAGTTGGAAATTCCACTCCATACATATATATGGGGAAGTACTAGCTCCAACTCGGTTTTACAGTGAAAACTGCAGAAACTTCTAACCGGCGCTAGGAAACAGACTGAGAAACCAGAGTAAAAGTTTCTCCTGCAACCCGTTCCATTTGAGCTAGATGAACGAACGTCTCTCCACATGCTAAGTTCTGAGAGATAAGTGTGTGTGAAAGCCGTCCTTCACCTAGCTTGTTGGGAACACAAAGTTTCTTTTCATTTGCAAACTCCACTCCATACTTATATATGGGGAGGTACTAGCTCCAACTCGGTTTTACAGCGAAATTGCAGGAACTTCTACCCGGCGCTAGGAAACAGACTGAGAAACCAGAGTAATAGTTTCTCCTGCAACCCGTTCCCTTTGTGCTAGATGAACGAACGTCTCTCCACATGCTAAGTTCTGAGAGATAAGTGTGTGTGAAAGCCGTCCTTCACCTAGCTTGTTGGGAACACAAAGTTCCTTTTCACTTGCAAACTCCACTCCATACATATATATGGGGAGGTACTAGCTCCAACTCGGTTTTACAGTGAAAACTACAGGAACTTCAAACAGGCACTAGGAAACAGACTGAGAAACCAGAGTAATAGTTTCTCCTGCAACCCGTTACCTTTGTGCTAGATGAACGAACGTCTATCCACATGCTCTGTTCGGAGAGATAAGTGTGTGTGAAAGCCGCCTTCACCTAGTTTGTTGGGAACAGAAAGTTTCTTTTCACTTGCAAACTCCACTCCATACATATATATATGGGGAGGTACTAGCTCCAACTCGGTTTTACAGTGAAAACTGCAGGAACTTCAAAACGGCACTAGGAAACGGACTGAGAAACCAGAGTAAAAGTTTCTCCTGAAACCCTTTCACTTTGTGCTAAATGAACGAACGTCTATCCACATGCTCTGTTCGGAGAGATAAGTGTGTGTGAAAGCCGTCCTTCACCTAGCTTGTTGGGAACAGAAAGTTTCTTTTCACTTGCAAACTCCACTCCATACATATATATACGGAGAGGTACTAGCTCCAACTCGGTTTTACAGTGAAAACTGCAGGAACTTCAAACCGGCACTAGGAAACAGACTGAGAAACCAGAATAAAAGTTTCTCCTGCAACCCGATCCCTTTGTGCTAGATAAACGAACGTCTCTCCACATGCTCAGTTCTGAGAGATAAGTGTGTGTGGAAGCCTTCCTTCACCTATCATGTTGGGAACACAAAATTTCTTTTCACTTGCAAACACCACTCCATACATATATATGGGTAGGTACAAGCTCCAACACGGTTTTAAGGTGAAAACTGCAGGAAATTCAAACCGGCACTAGGAAACAGAATGAGAAACCAGAGTAAAAGTTTCTCCTGCAACCCGTTCCCTTTGTACTAGATGAACGAACGTCTCTCCACATGCTCAGTTCTGAGAGATAAGTGTGTGTGAAAGCCGTCCTTCACCTAGCTTGTTGGGAACACAAAGTTTCTTTTCACTTGCAAACTCCACTCCATACATATATATGGGGAGGTACTAGCTCCAACTCGGTTTTACAGTGAAAACTGCAGGAACTTCAAACCGGCACTAGGAAACAGACTGAGAAACCAGAGTAAAAGTTTCTCCTGCAACCCGTTCCCTTTGTGCTAAATGAACGAACGTCTCTCCACATGCTAAGTTCTGAGAGATAAGTGTGTGTGAATGCCGTCCTTCACCTAGCTTGTTGGGAACACAAAGTTTCTTTTCACTTGCAAACTCCACTCCATACATATATACGGGGAGGTACTAGCTCCAACTCGGTTTTACAGTGAAAACTGCAGGAACTTCTAACCGGCGCTAGGAAACAGACTGAGAAACCAGAGTAAAAGTTTCTCCTGCAACCCGTTCCCTTTGTGCTAGATGAACGAACGTCTCTCCACATGCTCAGTTCTGAGAGATAAGTGTGTGTGAAAGCCGTCCTTCACCTAGCTTGTTGGCAACACAAAGTTTCTTTTCACTTGCAAACTCCACTCCATACATATATATGGGGAGGTACTAGCTCCAACTCGGTTTTACAGTGAAAACTGCAGGAACTTCAAAACGGCACTAGAAAACAGACTGAGAAATCAGAGTAAAAGTTTCTCCTGCAACCCGATCCCTTTGTGCTAGATGAACGAAAGTCTGTCCACATGCTCCGTTCTGAGGGATAAGTGTGTGTGAAAGCCGTCCTTCACCTAGCTTGTTGGGAACACAAAGATCCTTTTCAGTTGCAAATTCCACTCCATACATATATATGGGGAAGTACTAGCTCCAACTCGGTTTTACAGTGAAAACTGCAGGAACTTCTAACCGGCGCTAGGAAACAGACTGAGAAACCAGAGTAAAAGTTTCTCCTGCAACCCGTTCCCTTTGTGCTAGATGAACGAACGTCTCTCCACATGCTCAGTTCTGAGAGATAAGTGTGTGTGAAAGCCGTCCTTCATCTAGCTTGTTGGGAACACAAAGTTCCTTTTCACTTGCAAACTCCACTCCATACATATATATGGATAGGTACTAGCTCCAACTCGGTTTTACAGTGAAAACTACAGGAACTTCAAACAGGCACTAGGAAACAGACTGAGAAACCAGAGTAAAAGTTTCTCCTGCAACCGGTTCCCTTTTTACTAGATGAACGAACGTCTCTCCACATGCTCAGTTCTGAGAGATAAGTGTGTGTGAAAGCCGTCCTTCACCTAGCTTGTTGGGAAGACAAAGTTTCTTTTCACTTGCAAACTCCACTCCATACATATATATGGGGAGGTACTAGCTCCAAATCGGTTTTACAGTGAAAACTGCAGGAACTTCAAACCGGCACTAGGAAACAGACTGAGAAACCAGAGTAAAAGTTTCTCCTGCAACCCGTTCCCTTTGTGCTAAATGAACGAACGTCTCTCCACATGCTCAGTTCTGAGAGATAAGTGTGTGTGAAAGCCGTCCTTCACCTAGCTTGTTGGGAACACAAAGTTTCTTTTCACTTGCAAACTCCACTCCATACATACATACGGGGAAGTACTAGCTCCAACTCGGTTTTACAGTGAAAACTGCAGGAACTTCTAACCGGCGCTAGGAAACAGACAGAGAAACCAGAGTAAAAGTTTCTCCTGCAAACCGTTCCCTTTGTGCTAGATGAACGAACGTCTCTCCACATGCTCAGTTCTGAGAGATAAGTGTGTGTGAAAGCCGTCCTTCACCTAGCTTGTTGGCAACACAAAGTTTCTTTTCACTTGCAAACTCCACTCCATACATATATATGGGGAGGTACTAGCTCCAACTCGGTTTTACAGTGAAAACTGCAGGAACTTCAAACAGGCACTAGGAAACAGACTGAGAAACCAGAGTAAAAGTTTCTCCTGCAACCCGTTCCCTTTGTGCTAGATGAACGAACGTCTATACACATGCTCTGTTCCGAGAGATAAGTGTGTGTGGAAGCCATCCTTCACCTATCATGTTGGGAGCACAAAGTTTCTTTTCACTTGCAAACACCACTCCATACATATATATGGATAGGTACAAGCTCCAACTCGTTTTTAAAGTGAAAACTGCAGGAAATTCAAACCGGCACTAGGAAACAGACTGAGAAACCAAAATAAAAGTTTCTCCTGTAACCCGATCCCTTTGTGCTAGATGAACGAACGTCTGTCCACATGCTCCGTTCTGAGGGATAATTATGTGTGAAAGCCGTCCTTCACCTAGCTTGTTGGGAACACAAAGTTTCTTTTCAGTTGCAAATTCCACTCCATACATATATATGGGTAGGTACTAGCTCCAACTCGGTTTTACAGTGAAAAATGCAGGAACTTCTAACCGGCGCTAGGAAACAGACTGAGAAAACTGAGTAAAAGTTCCTCCTGCAACCCGTTCCCTTTGTGCTAGATGAACGAACGTCTCTCCACATGCTCAGTTCTGAGAGATAAGTGTGTGTGAAAGTCGTACTTCACTTAGCTTGTTGGGAACACAAAGTTTCTTTTAACTTGACATCTCCACTCCATACATATATATGGGGAGGTACTTGCTCCAACTCGGTTTTACAGTGAAAACTGCAGGAACTTCAAACCGGCACTAGGAAACAGACTGAGAAACCAGAGTAAAAGTTTCTCCTGCAACCCGATCCCTTTGTGCTAGATGAACGAACGTCTCTCCACATGCTCAGTTCTGAGAGATAAGTGTGTGTGGAAGCCGTCCTTCACCTATCATGTTGGGAACACAAAGTTTCTTTTCACTTGCAAACTCCACTCCATACATATATATGGGTAGGTACAAGCTCCAACTCGGTTTTAAGGTGAAAACTGCAGGAAATTCAAACCGGCACTAGGAAACAGAATGAGAAACCAGAGCAAAAGTTTCTCCTGCAACCCGTTCCCTTTGTGCTAGATGAACGAACGTCTCTCCACATGCTCAGTTCTGAGAGATAAGTGTGTGTGAAAGCCATCCTTCACCTAGCTTGTTGGGAACACAAAGTTTCTTTTCACTTGCAAACTCCACTCCATACGTATATATGGGGAGGTACTAGCTCCAAATCGGTTTTACAGTGAAAACTGCAGGAACTTCAAAACGGCACTAGGAAACAGACTGAGAAATCAGAGTAAAAGTTTCTCCTGCAACCCGATCCCTTTGTGCTAGATGAACGAATGTCTGTCCACGTGCTCCGTTCTGAGTGATAAGTGTGTGTGAAAGCCGTCCTTCACCTAGCTTGTTGGGAACACAAAGATCCTTTTCAGTTGCAAATTCCACTCCATACATATATATGGGGAAGTACTAGCTCCAACTCGGTTTTACAGTGAAAACTGCAGGAACTTCTAACCGGCGCTAGGAAACAGACTGAGAAACCAGAGTAAAAGTTTCTCCTGCAACCCGTTCCCTTTGTGCTAGATGAACGAACGTCTGTCCACATGCTACTTTCTGAGGGATAAGTATATGTGAAAGCCGTCCTTCACCTAGCTTGTTGGGAACATAAAGTTTCTTTTCACTTGCAAATTCCACTCCATACATATATATGTGGAGGCACTAGCTCCAACTCGGTTTTACAGTGAAAACTGCAGGAACTTCTAACCGGCGCTAGGAAACAGACTGAGAAACCAGAGTAAAAGTTTCTCCTGCAACCGGTTCCATTTGTGCTAGATGAACGAACGTCTCTCCACATGCTCAGTTCTGAGAGATAAGTGTGTGTGAAAGCCGTCCTTCACCTAGCTTGTTGGTAAGACAAAGTTTCTTTTCACTTGCAAACTCCACTCCATACATATATATGGGGAGGTACTAGCTCCAACTCGGTTTTACAGTGAAAACTGCAGGAACTTCAAACCGGCACTAGGAAACAGACTGAGAAACCAGAGTAAAAGTTTCTCCTGCAACCCGTTCCCTTTGTGCTAAATGAACGAACGTCTCTCCACATGCTCAGTTCTGAGAGATAAGTGTGTGTGAAAGCCGTCCTTCACCTAGCTTGTTGGGAACACAAAGTTTCTTTTCACTTGCAAACTCCACTCCATACATATATATGGGGAGGTACTAGCTCCAACTCGGTTTTACAGTGAAAACTGCAGGAACTTCTAACCGGCGCTAGGAAACAGACTGAGAAACCAGAGTAATAGTTTCTCCTGCAACCCGTTCCCTTTGTGCTAGATGAACGAACGTCTCTCCACATGCTCAGTTCTGAGAGATAAGTGTGTGTGAAAGCCGTCCTTCACCTAGCTTGTTGGCAACACAAAGTTTCTTTCCACTTGCAAACTCCAATCCATACATATATATGGGGTGGTACTAGCTCCAACTCGGTTTTACAGTGAAAACTGCAGGAACTTCAAACCGGCACTAGGAAACAGACTGAGAAACCAGAGTAAAAGTTTCTCCTGCAACCCGTTCCCTTTGTGCTAAATGAACGAACGTCTATCCACATGCTCTGTTCGGAGAGATAAGTGTGTGTGAAAGCCGTCCTTCACCTAGCTTGTTGGGAACAGAAAGTTTCTTTTCACTTGCAAACACCAGTCCATACATATATATGGGGAGGTACAAGCTCCAACTCGGTTTTACAGTGAAAACTGCAGGAAATTCAAACCGGCACTAGGAAACAGACTGAGAAATCAGAGTAAAAGTTTCTCCTGCAACCCGATCCCTTTTTGCTAGATGAACGAACGTCTGTCCACATGCTCCGTTCTGAGGGATAAGTGTGTGTGAAATCGGTCCTTCACCTAGCTTGTTGGGAACACAAAGATCCTTTTCAGTTGCAAATTCCACTCCATACATATATATGGGGAAGTACTAGCTCCATCTCGGTTTTACAGTGAAAACTGCAGGAACTTCTAACCGGCGCTAGGAAACAGACTGAGAAACCAGAGTAAAAGTTTCTCCTGCAAACCGTTCCCTTTGTGCTAGATGAACGAACGTCTCTCCACATGCTAAGTTCTGAGAGATAAGTGTGTGTGAAAGCCGTCCTTCACCTAGCTTGTTGGGAACACAAAGTTTCTTTTCATTTGCAAACTCCACTCCATACTTATATATGGGGAGGTACTAGCTCCAACTCGGTTTTACAGTGAAAACTGCAGGAACTTCTACCCGGCGCTAGGAAACAGACTGAGAAACCAGAGTAATAGTTTCTCTTGCAACCCGTTCCCTTTGTGCTAGATGAACGAACCTCTCTCCACATGCTAAGTTCTGAGAGATAAGTGTGTGTGAAAGCCGTCCTTCACCTAGCTTGTTGGGAACACAAAGTTCCTTTTCACTTGCAAACTCCACTCCATACATATATATGGGGAGGTACTAGCTCCAACTCGGTTTTACAGTGAAAACTGCAGGAACTTCAAAACGGCACTAGGAAACAGACTGAGAAACCAGAGTAAAAGTTTCTTCTGCAACCCTTTCACTTTGTGCTAAATGAACGAACGTCTATCCACATGCTCTGTTCGGAGAGATAAGTGTGTGTGAAAGCCGTCCTTCACCTAGCTTGTTGGGAACAGAAAGTTTCTTTTCACTTGCAAACTCCACTCCATACATATATATATGGGGAGGTACTAGCTCCAACTCGGTTTTACAGTGAAAACTGCAGGAACTTCAAACCGGCACTAGGAAACAGACAGAGAAACCAGAGTAAAAGTTTCCCCTGCAACCCGATCCCTTTGTGCTAGATGAACGAACGTCTCTCCACATGCTCAGTTCTGAGAGATAAGTGTGTGTGGAAGCCGTCCTTCACCTATCATGTTGGGAACACAAAGTTTCTTTTCACTTGCAAACACCACTCCATACATATATATGGGTAGGTACAAGCTCCAACTCGGTTTTAAGGTGAAAACTGCAGGAAATTCAAACCGGCACTAGGAAACAGAATGAGAAACCAGAGTAAAAGTTTCTCCTGCAACCCGTTCCCTTTGTGCTAGATGAACGAACGTCTCTCCACATGCTCAGTTCTGAGAGATAAGTGTGTGTGAAAGCCATCCTTCACCTAGCTTGTTGGGAACACAAAGTTTCTTTTCACTTGCAAACTCCACTCCATACATATATATGGGGAGGTACTAGCTCCAACTCGGTTTTACAGTGAAAACTGCAGGAACTTCAAAACGGCACTAGGAAACAGACTGAGAAATCAGAGTAAAAGTTTCTCCTGCAACCCGATTCCTTTGTGCTAGATGAACGAACGTCTGTCCACATGCTCCGTTCTGAGGGATAAGTGTGTGTGAAAGCCGTCCTTCACCTTGCTTGTTGGGAACACAAAGATCCTTTTCAGTTGGAAATTCCACTCCATACATATATATGGGGAAGTACTAGCTCCAACTCGGTTTTACAGTGAAAACTGCAGGAACTTCTAACCGGCGCTAGGAAACAGACTGAGAAACCAGAGTAAAAGTTTCTCCTGAAACCCTTTCACTTTGTGCTAAATGAACGAACGTCTATCCACATGCTCTGTTCGGAGAGATAAGTGTGTGTGAAAGCCGTCCTTCACCTAGCTTGTTGGGAACAGAAAGTTTCTTTTCACTTGCAAACTCCACTCCATACATATATATATGGGGATGTACTAGCTCCAACTCGGTTTTACAGTGAAAACTGCAGGAACTTCAAACCGGCACTAGGAAACAGACTGAGAAACCAGAATAAAAGTTTCTCCTGCAACCCGATCCCTTTGTGCTAGATAAACGAACGTCTCTCCACATGCTCAGTTCTGAGAGATAAGTGTGTGTGGAAGCCTTCCTTCACCTATCATGTTGGGAACACAAAATTTCTTTTCACTTGCAAACACCACTCCATATATATATATGGGTAGGTACAAGCTCCAACACGGTTTTAAGGTGAAAACTGCAGGAAATTCAAACCGGCACTAGGAAACAGACTGAGAAACCAGAGTAAAAGTTTCTCCTGCAACCCGTTCCCTTTGTACTAGATAAACGAACGTCTCTCCACATGCTCAGTTCTGAGAGATAAGTGTGTGTGAAAGCCGTCCTTCACCTAGCTTGTTGGGAACACAAAGTTTCTTTTCACTTGCAAACTCCACTCCATACATATATATGGGGAGGTACTAGCTCCAACTCGGTTTTACAGTGAAAACTGCAGGAACTTCAAACCGGCACTAGGAAACAGACTGAGAAACCAGAGTAAAAGTTTCTCCTGCAACCCGTTCCCTTTGTGCTAAATGAACGAACGTCTCTCCACATGCTCAGTTCTGAGAGATAAGTGTGTGTGAATGCCGTCCTTCACCTAGCTTGTTGGGAACACAAAGTTTCTTTTCACTTGCAAACTCCACTCCATACATATATACGGGGAGGTACTAGCTCCAACTCGGTTTTACAGTGAAAACTGCAGGAACTTCTAACCGGCGCTAGGAAACAGACTGAGAAACCAGAGTAAAAGTTTCTCCTGCAACCCGTTCCCTTTGTGCTAGATGAACGAACGTCTCTCCACATGCTCAGTTCTGAGAGATAAGTGTGTGTGAAAGCCGTCCTTCACCTAGCTTGTTGGCAACACAAAGTTTCTTTTCACTTGCAAACTCCACTCCATACATATATATGGGGAGGTACTAGCTCCAACTCGGTTTTACAGTGAAAACTGCAGGAACTTCAAAACGGCACTAGAAAACAGACTGAGAAATCAGAGTAAAAGTTTCTCCTGCAACCCGATCCCTTTGTGTTAGATGAACGAACGTCTGTCCACATGCTCCGTTCTGAGGGATAAGTGTGTGTGAAAGCCGTCCTTCACCTAGCTTGTTGGGAACACAAAGATCCTTTTCAGTTGCAAATTCCACTCCATACATATATATGGGGAAGTACTAGCTCCAACTCGGTTTTACAGTGAAAACTGCAGGAACTTCTAACCGGCGCTAGGAAACAGACTGAGAAACCAGAGTAAAAGTTTCTCCTGCAACCCGTTCCCTTTGTGCTAGATGAACGAACGTCTCTCCACATGCTCAGTTCTGAGAGATAAGTGTGTGTGAAAGCCGTCCTTCACCTAGCTTGTTGGGAACACAAAGTTCCTTTTCACTTGCAAACTCCAATCCATACATATATATGGATAGGTACTAGCTCCAACTCGGTTTTACAGTGAAAACTACAGGAACTTCAAACAGGCACTAGGAAACAGACTGAGAAACCAGAGTAAAAGTTTCTCCTGCAACCGGTTCCCTTTTTACTAGATGAACGAACGTCTCTCCACATGCTCAGTTCTGAGAGATAAGTGTGTGTGAAAGCCGTCCTTCACCTAGCTTGTTGGGAAGACAAAGTTTCTTTTCACTTGCAAACACCACTCCATACATATATATGGGGAGGTACTAGCTCCAAATCGGTTTTACAGTGAAAACTGCAGGAACTTCAAACCGGCACTAGGAAACAGACTGAGAAACCAGAGTAAAAGTTTCCCCTGCAACCCGTTCCCTTTGTGCTAAATGAACGAACGTCTCTCCACATGCTCAGTTCTGAGAGATAAGTGTGTGTGAAAGCCGTCCTTCACCTAGCTTGTTGGGAACACAAAGTTTCTTTTCACTTGCAAACTCCACTCCATACATACATACGGGGAAGTACTAGCTCCAACTCGGTTTTACAGTGAAAACTGCAGGAACTTCTAACCGGCGCTAGGAAACAGACAGAGAAACCAGAGTAAAAGTTTCTCCTGCAACCCGTTCCCTTTGTGCTAGATGAACGAACGTCTCTCCACATGCTCAGTTCTGAGAGATAAGTGTGTGTGAAAGCCGTCCTTCACCTAGCTTGTTGGCAACACAAAGTTTCTTTTCACTTGCAAACTCCACTCCATACATATATATGGGGAGGTAATAGCTCCAACTCGGTTTTACAGTGAAAACTGCAGGAACTTCAAACAGGCACTAGGAAACAGACTGAGAAACCAGAGTAAAAGTTTCTCCTGCAACCCGTTCCCTTTGTGCTAGATGAACGAACGTCTATACACATGCTCTGTTCCGAGAGATAAGTGTGTGTGGAAGCCATCCTTCACCTATCATGTTGGGAGCACAAAGTTTCTTTTCACTTGCAAACACCACTCCATACATATATATGGATAGGTACAAGCTCCAACTCGTTTTTAAAGTGAAAACTGCAGGAAATTCAAACCGGCACTAGGAAACAGACTGAGAAACCAAAATAAAAGTTTCTCCTGCAACCCGATCCCTTTGTGCTAGATGAACGAACGTCTGTCCACATGCTCCGTTCTGAGGGATAAGTATGTGTGAAAGCCGTCCTTCACCTAGCTTGTTGGGAACACAAAGTTTCTTTTCAGTTGCAAATTCCACTCCATACATATATATGGGTAGGTACTAGCTCCAACTCGGTTTTACAGTGAAAAATGCAGGAACTTCTAACCGGCGCTAGGAAACAGACTGAGAAAACTGAGTAAAAGTTCCTCCTGCAACCCGTTCCCTTTGTGCTAGATGAACGAACGTCTCTCCACATGCTCAGTTCTGAGAGATAAGTGTGTGTGAAAGTCGTACTTCACTTAGCTTGTTGGGAACACAAAGTTTCTTTTAACTTGACATCTCCACTCCATACATATATATGGGGAGGTACTAGCTCCAACTCGGTTTTACAGTGAAAACTGCAGGAACTTCAAACCGGCACTAGGAAACAGACTGAGAAACCAGAGTAAAAGTTTCTCCTGCAACCCGATCCCTTTGTGCTAGATGAACGAACGTCTCTCCACATGCTCAGATCTGAGAGATAAGTGTGTGTGGAAGCCGTCCTTCACCTATCATGTTGGGAACACAAAGTTTCTTTTCACTTGCAAACTCCACTCCATACATATATATGGGTAGGTACAAGCTCCAACTCGGTTTTAAGGTGAAAACTGCAGGAAATTCAAACCGGCACTAGGAAACAGAATGAGAAACCAGAGCAAAAGTTTCTCCTGCAACCCGTTCCCTTTGTGCTAGATGAACGAACGTCTCTCCACATGCTCAGTTCTGAGAGATAAGTGTGTGTGAAAGCCATCCTTCACCTAGCTTGTTGGGAACACAAAGTTTCTTTTCACTTGCAAACTCCACTCCATACGTATTTATGGGGAGGTACTAGCTTCAAATCGGTTTTACAGTGAAAACTGCAGGAACTTCAAAACGGCACTAGGAAACAGACTGAGAAATCAGAGTAAAAGTTTCTCCTGCAACCCGATCCCTTTGTGCTAGATGAACGAACGTCTGTCCACGTGCTCCGTTCTGAGTGATAAGTGTGTGTGAAAGCCGTCCTTCACCTAGCTTGTTGGGAACACAAAGATCCTTTTCAGTTGCAAATTCCACTCCATACATATATATGGGGAAGTACTAGCTCCAACTCGGTTTTACAGTGAAAACTGCAGGAACTTCTAACCGGCGCTAGGAAACAGACTGAGAAACCAGAGTAAAAGTTTCTCCTGCAACCCGTTCCCTTTGTGCTAGATGAACGAACGTCTGTCCACATGCTACTTTCTGAGGGATAAGTATATGTGAAAGCCGTCCTTCACCTAGCTTGTTGGGAACACAAAGTTTCTTTTCACTTGCAAATTCCACTCCATACATATATATGGGGAGGCACTAACTCCAACTCGGTTTTACAGTGAAAACTGCAGGAACTTCTAACCGGCGCTAGGAAACAGACTGAGAAACCAGAGTAAAAGTTTCTCCTGCAACCGGTTCCATTTGTGCTAGATGAACGAACGTCTCTCCACATGCTCCGTTCTGAGAGATAAGTGTGTGTGAAAGCCGTCCTTCACCTAGCTTGTTGGTAAGACAAAGTTTCTTTTCACTTGCAAACTCCACTCCATACATATATATGGGGAGGTACTAGCTCCAACTCGGTTTTACAGTGAAAACTGCAGGAACTTCAAACCGGCACTAGGAAACAGACTGAGAAACCAGAGTAAAAGTTTCTCCTGCAACCCGTTCCCTTTGTGCTAAATGAAAGAACGTCTCTCCACATGCTCAGTTCTGAGAGATAAGTGTGTGTGAAAGCCGTCCTTCACCTAGCTTGTTGGGAACACAAAGTTTCTTTTCACTTGCAAACTCCACTCCATACATATATATGGGGAGGTACTAGCTCCAACTCGGTTTTACAGTGAAAACTGCAGGAACTTCAAACCGGCACTAGGAAACAGACTGAGAAACCAGAGTAAAAGTTTCTCCTGCAACCCGTTCCCTTTGTGCTAAATGAACGAACGTCTCTCCACATGCACATTTCTGAGAGATAAGTGTGTGTGAATGCCGTCCTTCACCTAGCTTGTTGGGAACACAAAGTTTCTTTTCACTTGCAAACTCCACTCCATACATATATACGGGGAGGTACTAGCTCCAACTCGGTTTTACAGTGAAAACTGCAGGAACTTCTAACCGGCGCTAGGAAACAGACTGAGAAACCAGAGTAAAAGTTTCTCCTGCAACCCGTTCCCTTTGTGCTAGATGAACGAACGTCTCTCCACATGCTCAGTTCTGAGAGATAAGTGTGTGTGAAAGCCGTCCTTCACCTAGCTTGTTGGCAACACAAAGTTTCTTTTCACTTGCAAACTCCACTCCATACATATATATGGGGAGGTACTAGCTCCAACTCGGTTTTACAGTGAAAACTGCAGGAACTTCAAAACGGCACTAGAAAACAGACTGAGAAATCAGAGTAAAAGTTTCTCCTGCAACCCGATCCCTGTGTGCTAGATGAACGAACGTCTGTCCACATGCTCCGTTCTAAGGGATAAGTGTGTGTGAAAGCCGTCCTTCACCTAGCTTGTTGGGAACACAAAGATCCTTTTCAGTTGCAAATTCCACTCCATACATATATATGGGGAAGTACTAGCTCCAACTCGGTTTTACAGTGAAAACTGCAGGAACTTCTAACCGGCGCTAGGAAACAGACTGAGAAACCAGAGTAAAAGTTTCTCCTGCAACCCGTTCCCTTTGTGCTAGATGAACGAACGTCTCTCCACATGCTCAGTTCTGAGAGATAAGTGTGTGTGAAAGCCGTCCTTCACCTAGCTTGTTGGGAACACAAAGTTCCTTTTCACTTGCAAACTCCACTCCATACATATATATGGATAGGTACTAGCTCCAACTCGGTTTTACAGTGAAAACTACAGGAACTTCAAACAGGCACTAGGAAACAGACTGAGAAACCAGAGTAAAAATTTCCCTGCAACCGGTTCCCTTTTTACTAGATGAACGAACGTCTCTCCACATGCTCAGTTCTGAGAGATAAGTGTGTGTGAAAGCCGTCCTTCACCTAGCTTGTTGGGAAGACAAAGTTTCTTTTCACTTGCAAACTCCACTCCATACATATATATGGGGAGGTACTAGCTCCAAATCGGTTTTACAGTGAAAACTGCAGGAACTTCAAACCGGCACTAGGAAACAGACTGAGAAACCAGAGTAAAAGTTTCTCCTGCAACCCGTTCCCTTTGTGCTAAATGAACGAACGTCTCTCCACATGCTCAGTTCTGAGAGATAAGTGTGTGTGAAAGCCGTCCTTCACCTAGCTTGTTGGGAACACAAAGTTTCTTTTCACTTGCAAACTCCACTCCATACATACATACGGGGAAGTACTAGCTCCAACTCGGTTTTACAGTGAAAACTGCAGGAACTTCTAACCGGCGCTAGGAAACAGACAGAGAAACCAGAGTAAAAGTTTCTCCTGCAACCCGTTCCCTTTGTGCTAGATGAACGAACGTCTCTCCACATGCTCAGTTCTGAGAGATAAGTGTGTGTGAAAGCCGTCCTTCACCTAGCTTGTTGGCAACACAAAGTTTCTTTTCACTTGCAAACTCCACTCCATACATATATATGGGGAGGTACTAGCTCCAACTCGGTTTTACAGTGAAAACTGCAGGAACTTCAAACAGGCACTAGGAAAGAGACTGAGAAACCAGAGTAAAAGTTTCTCCTGCAACCCGTTCCCTTTGTGCTAGATGAACGAACGTCTATACACATGCTCTGTTCCGAGAGATTAGTGTGTGTGGAAGCCATCCTTCACCTATCATGTTGGGAGCACAAAGTTTCTTTTCACTTGCAAACACCACTCCATACATATATATGGATAGGTACAAGCTCCAACTCGTTTTTAAAGTGAAAACTGCAGGAAATTCAAACCGGCACTAGGAAACAGACTGAGAAACCAAAATAAAAGTTTCTCCTGCAACCCGATCCCTTTGTGCTAGATGAACGAACGTCTGTCCACATGCTCCGTTCTGAGGGATAAGTATGTGTGAAAGCCGTCCTTCACCTAGCTTGTTGGGAACACAAAGTTTCTTTTCAGTTGCAAATTCCACTCCATACATATATATGGGTAGGTACTAGCTCCAACTCGGTTTTACAGTGAAAAATGCAGGAACTTCTAACCGGCGCTAGGAAACAGACTGAGAAAACTGAGTAAAAGTTCCTCCTGCAACCCGTTCCCTTTGTGCTAGATGAACGAACGTCTCTCCACATGCTCAGTTCTGAGAGATAAGTGTGTGTGAAAGTCGTACTTCACTTAGCTTGTTGGGAACACAAAGTTTCTTTTAACTTGACATCTCCACTCCATACATATATATGGGGAGGTACTAGCTCCAAATCGGTTTTACAGTGAAAACTGCAGGAACTTCAAACCGGCACTAGGAAACAGACTGAGAAACCAGAGTAAAAGTTTCTCCTGCAACCCGATCCCTTTGTGCTAGATGAACGAACGTCTCTCCACATGCTCAGTTCTGAGAGATAAGTGTGTGTGGAAGCCGTCCTTCACCTATCATGTTGGGAACACAAAGTTTCTTTTCACTTGCAAACTCCACTCCATACATATATATGGGTAGGTACAAGCTCCAACTCGGTTTTAAGGTGAAAACTGCAGGAAATTCAAACCGGCACTAGGAAACAGAATGAGAAACCAGAGCAAAAGTTTCTCCTGCAACCCGTTCCCTTTGTGCTAAATGAACGAACGACTATCCACATGCTCTGTTCGGAGAGATAAGTGTGTGTGAAAGCCGTCCTTCACCTAGCTTGTTGGGAACAGAAAGTTTCTTTTCACTTGCAAACTCCACTCCATACATATATATGGGTAGGTACAAGCTCCAACTCGGTTTTAAGGTGAAAACTGCAGGAAATTCAAACCGGCACTAGGAAACAGAATGAGAAACCAGAGCAAAAGTTTCTCCTGCAACCCGTTCCCTTTGTGCTAGATGAACGAACGTCTCTCCACATGCTCTGTTCGGAGAGATAAGTGTGTGTGAAAGCCGTCCTTCACCTAGCTTGTTGGGAACAGAAAGTTTCTTTTCACTTGCAAACACCAGTCCATACATATATATGGGGAGGTACAAGCTCCAACTCGGTTTTACAGTGAAAACTGCAGGAAATTCAAACCGGCACTAGGAAACAGACTGAGAAATCAGAGTAAAAGTTTCTCCTGCAACCCGATCCCTTTTTGCTAGATGAACGAACGTCTGTCCACATGCTCCGTTCTGAGGGATAAGTGTGTGTGAAAGCGGTCCTTCACCTAGCTTGTTGGGAACACAAAGATCCTTTTCAGTTGCAAATTCCACTCCATACATATATATGGGGAAGTACTAGCTCCAACTCGGTTTTACAGTGAAAACTGCAGGAACTTCTAACCGGCGCTAGGAAACAGACTGAGAAACCAGAGTAAAAGTTTCTCCTGCAACCCGTTCCCTTTGTGCTAGATGAACGAACGTCTCTCCACATGCTAAGTTCTGAGAGATAAGTGTGTGTGAAAGCCGTCCTTCACCTAGCTTGTTGGGAACACAAAGTTTCTTTTCATTTGCAAACTCCACTCCATACTTATATATGGGGAGGTACTAGCTCCAACTCGGTTTTACAGTGAAAACTGCAGGAACTTCTACCCGGCGCTAGGAAACAGACTGAGAAACCAGAGTAATAGTTTCTCTTGCAACCCGTTCCCTTTGTGCTAGATGAACGAACGTCTCTCCACATGCTAAGTTCTGAGAGATAAGTGTGTGTGAAAGCCGTCCTTCACCTAGCTTGTTGGGAACACAAAGTTCCTTTTCACTTGCAAACTCCACTCCATACATATATATGGGGAGGTACTAGCTCCAACTCGGTTTTACAGTGAAAACTGCAGGAACTTCTAACCGGCGCTAGGAAACAGACTGAGAAACCAGAGTAAAAGTTTCTCCTGCAACCCGTTCCCTTTGTGCTAGATGAACGAACGTCTCTCCACATGCTCAGTTCTGAGAGATAAGTGTGTGTGAAAGCCGTCCTTCACCTAGCTTGTTGGCAACACAAAGTTTCTTTCCACTTGCAAACTCCACTCCATACATATATATGGGGAGGTACTAGCTCCAACTCGGTTTTACAGTGAAAACTGCAGGAACTTCAAAACGGCACTAGGAAACAGACTGAGAAATCAGAGTAAAAGTTTCTCCTGCAACCCGATTCCTTTGTGCTAGATGAACGAACGTCTGTCCACATGCTCCGTTCTGAGGGATAAGTTTGTGTGAAAGCCGTCCTTCACCTAGCTTGTTGGGAACACAAAGATCCTTTTCAGTTGGAAATTCCACTCCATACATATATATGGGGAAGTACTAGCTCCAACTCGGTTTTACAGTGAAAACTGCAGGAACTTCTAACCGGCGCTAGGAAACAGACTGAGAAACCAGAGTAAAAGTTTCTCCTGAAACCCTTTCACTTTGTGCTAAATGAACGAACGTCTATCCACATGCTCTGTTCGGAGAGATAAGTGTGTGTGAAAGCCGTCCTTCACCTAGCTTGTTGGGAACAGAAAGTTTCTTTTCACTTGCAAACTCCACTCCATACATATATATATGGGGAGGTACTAGCTCCAACTCGGTTTTACAGTGAAAACTGCAGGAACTTCAAACCGGCACTAGGAAACAGACTGAGAAACCAGAATAAAAGTTTCTCCTGCAACCCGATCCCTTTGTGCTAGATAAACGAACGTCTCTCCACATGCTCAGTTCTGAGAGATAAGTGTGTGTGGAAGCCGTCCTTCACCTATCATGTTGGGAACACAAAGTTTCTTTTCACTTGCAAACTCCACTCCATACATATATATGGGTAGGTACAAGCTCCAACTCGGTTTTAAGGTGAAAACTGCAGGAAATTCAAACCGGCACTAGGAAACAGAATGAGAAACCAGAGCAAAAGTTTCTCCTGCAACCCGTTCCCTTTGTGCTAGATGAACGAACGTCTCTCCACATGCTCAGTTCTGAGAGATAAGTGTGTGTGAAAGCCATCCTTCACCTAGCTTGTTGGGAACACAAAGTTTCTTTTCACTTGCAAACTCCACTCCATACGTATATATGGGGAGGTACTAGCTTCAAATCTGTTTTACAGTGAAAACTGCAGGAACTTCAAAACGGCACTAGGAAACAGACTGAGAAATCAGAGTAAAAGTTTCTCCTGCAACCCGTTCCCTTTGTGCTAGATGAACGAACGTCTGTCCACGTGCTCCGTTCTGAGTGATAAGTGTGTGTGAAAGCCGTCCTTCACCTAGCTTGTTGGGAACACAAAGATCCTTTTCAGTTGCAAATTCCACTCCATACATATATATGGGGAAGTACTAGCTCCAACTCGGTTTTACAGTGAAAACTGCAGGAACTTCTAACCGGCGCTAGGAAACAGACTGAGAAACCAGAGTAAAAGTTTCTCCTGCAACCCGTTCCCTTTGTGCTAGATGAACGAACGTCTGTCCACATGCTACTTTCTGAGGGATAAGTATATGTGAAAGCCGTCCTTCACCTAGCTTGTTGGGAACACAAAGTTTCTTTTCACTTGCAAATTCCACTCCATACATATATATGGGGAGGCACTAACTCCAACTCGGTTTTACAGTGAAAACTGCAGGAACTTCTAACCGGCGCTAGGAAACAGACTGAGAAACCAGAGTAAAAGTTTCTCCTGCAACCGGTTCCATTTGTGCTAGATGAACGAACGTCTCTCCACATGCTCCGTTCTGAGAGATAAGTGTGTGTGAAAGCCGTCCTTCACCTAGCTTGTTGGTAAGACAAAGTTTCTTTTCACTTGCAAACTCCACTCCATACATATATATGGGGAGGTACTAGCTCCAACTCGGTTTTACAGTGAAAACTGCAGGAACTTCAAACCGGCACTAGGAAACAGACTGAGAAACCAGAGTAAAAGTTTCTCCTGCAACCCGTTCCCTTTGTGCTAAATGAAAGAACGTCTCTCCACATGCTCAGTTCTGAGAGATAAGTGTGTGTGAAAGCCGTCCTTCACCTAGCTTGTTGGGAACACAAAGTTTCTTTTCACTTGCAAACTCCACTCCATACATATATATGGGGAGGTACTAGCTCCAACTCGGTTTTACAGTGAAAACTGCAGGAACTTCAAACCGGCACTAGGAAACAGACTGAGAAACCAGAGTAAAAGTTTCTCCTGCAACCCGTTCCCTTTGTGCTAAATGAACGAACGTCTCTCCACATGCACATTTCTGAGAGATAAGTGTGTGTGAATGCCGTCCTTCACCTAGCTTGTTGGGAACACAAAGTTTCTTTTCACTTGCAAACTCCACTCCATACATATATACGGGGAGGTACTAGCTCCAACTCGGTTTTACAGTGAAAACTGCAGGAACTTCTAACCGGCGCTAGGAAACAGACTGAGAAACCAGAGTAAAAGTTTCTCCTGCAACCCGTTCCCTTTGTGCTAGATGAACGAACGTCTCTCCACATGCTCAGTTCTGAGAGATAAGTGTGTGTGAAAGCCGTCCTTCACCTAGCTTGTTGGCAACACAAAGTTTCTTTTCACTTGCAAACTCCACTCCATACATATATATGGGGAGGTACTAGCTCCAACTCGGTTTTACAGTGAAAACTGCAGGAACTTCAAAACGGCACTAGAAAACAGACTGAGAAATCAGAGTAAAAGTTTCTCCTGCAACCCGATCCCTGTGTGCTAGATGAACGAACGTCTGTCCACATGCTCCGTTCTAAGGGATAAGTGTGTGTGAAAGCCGTCCTTCACCTAGCTTGTTGGGAACACAAAGATCCTTTTCAGTTGCAAATTCCACTCCATACATATATATGGGGAAGTACTAGCTCCAACTCGGTTTTACAGTGAAAACTGCAGGAACTTCTAACCGGCGCTAGGAAACAGACTGAGAAACCAGAGTAAAAGTTTCTCCTGCAACCCGTTCCCTTTGTGCTAGATGAACGAACGTCTCTCCACATGCTCAGTTCTGAGAGATAAGTGTGTGTGAAAGCCGTCCTTCACCTAGCTTGTTGGGAACACAAAGTTCCTTTTCACTTGCAAACTCCACTCCATACATATATATGGATAGGTACTAGCTCCAACTCGGTTTTACAGTGAAAACTACAGGAACTTCAAACAGGCACTAGGAAACAGACTGAGAAACCAGAGTAAAAGTTTCCCTGCAACCGGTTCCCTTTTTACTAGATGAACGAACGTCTCTCCACATGCTCAGTTCTGAGAGATAAGTGTGTGTGAAAGCCGTCCTTCACCTAGCTTGTTGGGAAGACAAAGTTTCTTTTCACTTGCAAACTCCACTCCATACATATATATGGGGAGGTACTAGCTCCAAATCGGTTTTACAGTGAAAACTGCAGGAACTTCAAACCGGCACTAGGAAACAGACTGAGAAACCAGAGTAAAAGTTTCTCCTGCAACCCGTTCCCTTTGTGCTAAATGAACGAACGTCTCTCCACATGCTCAGTTCTGAGAGATAAGTGTGTGTGAAAGCCGTCCTTCACCTAGCTTGTTGGGAACACAAAGTTTCTTTTCACTTGCAAACTCCACTCCATACATACATACGGGGAAGTACTAGCTCCAACTCGGTTTTACAGTGAAAACTGCAGGAACTTCTAACCGGCGCTAGGAAACAGACAGAGAAACCAGAGTAAAAGTTTCTCCTGCAACCCGTTCCCTTTGTGCTAGATGAACGAACGTCTCTCCACATGCTCAGTTCTGAGAGATAATTGTGTGTGAAAGCCGTCCTTCACCTAGCTTGTTGGCAACACAAAGTTTCTTTTCACTTGCAAACTCCACTCCATACATATATATGGGGAGGTACTAGCTCCAACTCGGTTTTACAGTGAAAACTGCAGGAACTTCAAACAGGCACTAGGAAAGAGACTGAGAAACCAGAGTAAAAGTTTCTCCTGCAACCCGTTCCCTTTGTGCTAGATGAACGAACGTCTATACACATGCTCTGTTCCGAGAGATTAGTGTGTGTGGAAGCCATCCTTCACCTATCATGTTGGGAGCACAAAGTTTCTTTTCACTTGCAAACACCACTCCATACATATATATGGATAGGTACAAGCTCCAACTCGTTTTTAAAGTGAAAACTGCAGGAAATTCAAACCGGCACTAGGAAACAGACTGAGAAACCAAAATAAAAGTTTCTCCTGCAACCCGATCCCTTTGTGCTAGATGAACGAACGTCTGTCCACATGCTCCGTTCTGAGGGATAAGTATGTGTGAAAGCCGTCCTTCACCTAGCTTGTTGGGAACACAAAGTTTCTTTTCAGTTGCAAATTCCACTCCATACATATATATGGGTAGGTACTAGCTCCAACTCGGTTTTACAGTGAAAAATGCAGGAACTTCTAACCGGCGCTAGGAAACAGACTGAGAAAACTGAGTAAAAGTTCCTCCTGCAACCCGTTCCCTTTGTGCTAGATGAACGAACGTCTCTCCACATGCTCAGTTCTGAGAGATAAGTGTGTGTGAAAGTCGTACTTCACTTAGCTTGTTGGGAACACAAAGTTTCTTTTAACTTGACATCTCCACTCCATACATATATATGGGGAGGTACTAGCTCCAAATCGGTTTTACAGTGAAAACTGCAGGAACTTCAAACCGGCACTAGGAAACAGACTGAGAAACCAGAGTAAAAGTTTCTCCTGCAACCCGATCCCTTTGTGCTAGATGAACGAACGTCTCTCCACATGCTCAGTTCTGAGAGATAAGTGTGTGTGGAAGCCGTCCTTCACCTATCATGTTGGGAACACAAAGTTTCTTTTCACTTGCAAACTCCACTCCATACATATATATGGGTAGGTACAAGCTCCAACTCGGTTTTAAGGTGAAAACTGCAGGAAATTCAAACCGGCACTAGGAAACAGAATGAGAAACCAGAGCAAAAGTTTCTCCTGCAACCCGTTCCCTTTGTGCTAAATGAACGAACGACTATCCACATGCTCTGTTCGGAGAGATAAGTGTGTGTGAAAGCCGTCCTTCACCTAGCTTGTTGGGAACAGAAAGTTTCTTTTCACTTGCAAACTCCACTCCATACATATATATGGGTAGGTACAAGCTCCAACTCGGTTTTAAGGTGAAAACTGCAGGAAATTCAAACCGGCACTAGGAAACAGAATGAGAAACCAGAGCAAAAGTTTCTCCTGCAACCCGTTCCCTTTGTGCTAGATGAACGAACGTCTCTCCACATGCTCTGTTCGGAGAGATAAGTGTGTGTGAAAGCCGTCCTTCACCTAGCTTGTTGGGAACAGAAAGTTTCTTTTCACTTGCAAACACCAGTCCATACATATATATGGGGAGGTACAAGCTCCAACTCGGTTTTACAGTGAAAACTGCAGGAAATTCAAACCGGCACTAGGAAACAGACTGAGAAATCAGAGTAAAAGTTTCTCCTGCAACCCGATCCCTTTTTGCTAGATGAACGAACGTCTGTCCACATGCTCCGTTCTGAGGGATAAGTGTGTGTGAAAGCGGTCCTTCACCTAGCTTGTTGGGAACACAAAGATCCTTTTCAGTTGCAAATTCCACTCCATACATATATATGGGGAAGTACTAGCTCCAACTCGGTTTTACAGTGAAAACTGCAGGAACTTCTAACCGGCGCTAGGAAACAGACTGAGAAACCAGAGTAAAAGTTTCTCCTGCAACCCGTTCCCTTTGTGCTAGATGAACGAACGTCTCTCCACATGCTAAGTTCTGAGAGATAAGTGTGTGTGAAAGCCGTCCTTCACCTAGCTTGTTGGGAACACAAAGTTTCTTTTCATTTGCAAACTCCACTCCATACTTATATATGGGGAGGTACTAGCTCCAACTCGGTTTTACAGTGAAAACTGCAGGAACTTCTACCCGGCGCTAGGAAACAGACTGAGAAACCAGAGTAATAGTTTCTCTTGCAACCCGTTCCCTTTGTGCTAGATGAACGAACGTCTCTCCACATGCTCAGTTCTGAGAGATAAGTGTGTGTGAAAGCCGTCCTTCACCTAGCTTGTTGGGAACACAAAGTTCCTTTTCACTTGCAAACTCCACTTCATACATATATATGGGGAGGTACTAGCTCCAACTCGGTTTTACAGTGAAAACTGCAGGAACTTCAAAACGGCACTAGGAAACAGACTGAGAAACCAGAGTAAAAGTTTCTCCTGCAACCCTTTCACTTTGTGCTAAATGAACGAACGTCTATCCACATGCTCTGTTCGGAGAGATAAGTGTGTGTGAAAGCCGTCCTTCACCTAGCTTGTTGGGAACAGAAAGTTTCTTTTCAGTTGCAAATTCCACTCCATACATATATATGGGTAGGTACTAGCTCCAACTCGGTTTTACACTGAAAACTGCAGGAACTTCAAACCGGCACTAGGAAACAGACTGAGAAACCAGAGTATAAGTTTCTCCTGCAACCCGTTCCCTTTGTGCTAAATGAACGAACGACTATCCACATGCTCTGTTCGGAGAGATAAGTGTGTGTGAAAGCCGTCCTTCACCTAGCTTGTTGGGAACAGAAAGTTTCTTTTCACTTGCAAACTCCACTCCATACATATATATATGGGGAGGTACTAGCTCCAACTCGGTTTTACAGTGAAAACTGCAGGAACTTCAAACCGGCACTAGGAAACAGACTGAGAAACCAGAGTAAAAGTTTCCCCTGCAACCCGATCCCTTTGTGCTAGATGAACGAACGTCTCTCCACATGCTCAGTTCTGAGAGATAAGTGTGTGTGGAAGCCGTCCTTCACCTATCATGTTGGGAACACAAAGTTTCTTTTCACTTGCAAACACCACTCCATACATATATATGGGTAGGTACAAGCTCCAACTCGGTTTTAAGGTGAAAACTGCAGGAAATTCAAACCGGCACTAGGAAACAGAATGAGAAACCAGAGTAAAAGTTTCTCCTGCAACCCGTTCCCTTTGTGCTAGATGAACGAACGTCTCTCCACATGCTCAGTTCTGAGAGATAAGTGTGTGTGAAAGCCATCCTTCACCTAGCTTGTTGGGAACACAAAGTTTCTTTTCACTTGCAAACTCCACTCCATACATATATATGGGGAGGTACTAGCTCCAACTCGGTTTTACAGTGAAAACTGCAGGAACTTCAAAACGGCACTAGGAAACAGACTGAGAAATCAGAGTAAAAGTTTCTCCTGCAACCCGATTCCTTTGTGCTAGATGAACGAACGTCTGTCCACATGCTCCGTTCTGAGGGATAAGTGTGTGTGAAAGCCGTCCTTCACCTAGCTTGTTGGGAACACAAAGATCCTTTTCAGTTGGAAATTCCACTCCATACATATATATGGGGAAGTACTAGCTCCAACTCGGTTTTACAGTGAAAACTGCAGGAACTTCTAACCGGCGCTAGGAAACAGACTGAGAAACCAGAGTAAAAGTTTCTCCTGAAACCCTTTCACTTTGTGCTAAATGAACGAACGTCTGTCCACATGCTCTGTTCGGAGAGATAAGTGTGTGTGAAAGCCGTCCTTCACCTAGCTTGTTGGGAACAGAAAGTTTCTTTTCACTTGCAAACTCCACTCCATACATATATATATGGGGAGGTACTAGCTCCAACTCGGTTTTACAGTGAAAACAGCAGGAACTTCAAACCGGCACTAGGAAACAGACTGAGAAACCAGAATAAAAGTTTCTCCTGCAACCCGATCCCTTTGTGCTAGATAAACGAACGTCTCTCCACATGCTCAGTTCTGAGAGATAAGTGTGTGTGGAAGCCTTCCTTCACCTATCATGTTGGGAACACAAAATTTCTTTTCACTTGCAAACACCACTCCATACATATATATGGGTAGGTACAAGCTCCAACACGGTTTTAAGGTGAAAACTGCAGGAAATTCAAACCGGCACTAGGAAACAGACTGAGAAACCAGAGTAAAAGTTTCTCCTGCAACCCGTTCCCTTTGTGCTAAATGAACGAACGTCTCTCCACATGCTCCGTTCTGAGAGATAAGTGTGTGTGAATGCCGTCCTTCACCTAGCTTGTTGGGAACACAAAGTTTCTTTTCACTTGCAAACTCCACTCCATACATATATACGGGGAGGTACTAGCTCCAACTCGGTTTTACAGTGAAAACTGCAGGAACTTCTAACCGGCGCTAGGAAACAGACTGAGAAACCAGAGTAAAAGTTTCTCCTGCAACCCGTTCCCTTTGTGCTAGATGAACGAACGTCTCTCCACATGCTCAGTTCTGAGAGATAAGTGTGTGTGAAAGCCGTCCTTCACCTAGCTTGTTGGCAACACAAAGTTTCTTTCCACTTGCAAACTCCACTCCATACATATATATGGGGAGGTACTAGCTCCAACTCGGTTTTACAGTGAAAACTGCAGGAACTTCAAAACGGCACTAGGAAACAGACTGAGAAATCAGAGTAAAAGTTTCTCCTGCAACCCGATTCCTTTGTGCTAGATGAACGAACGTCTGTCCACATGCTCCGTTCTGAGGGATAAGTGTGTGTGAAAGCCGTCCTTCACCTAGCTTGTTGGGAACACAAAGATCCTTTTCAGTTGGAAATTCCACTCCATACATATATATGGGGAAGTACTAGCTCCAACTCGGTTTTACAGTGAAAACTGCAGGAACTTCTAACCGGCGCTAGGAAACAGACTGAGAAACCAGAGTAAAAGTTTCTCCTGAAACCCTTTCACTTTGTGCTAAATGAACGAACGTCTATCCACATGCTCTGTTCGGAGAGATAAGTGTGTGTGAAAGCCGTCCTTCACCTAGCTTGTTGGGAACAGAAAGTTTCTTTTCACTTGCAAACTCCACTCCATACATATATATATGGGGAGGTACTAGCTCCAACTCGGTTTTACAGTGAAAACTGCAGGAACTTCAAACCGGCACTAGGAAACAGACTGAGAAACCAGAATAAAAGTTTCTCCTGCAACCCGATCCCTTTGTGCTAGATAAACGAACGTCTCTCCACATGCTCAGTTCTGAGAGATAAGTGTGTGTGGAAGCCGTCCTTCACCTATCATGTTGGGAACACAAAGTTTCTTTTCACTTGCAAACTCCACTCCATACATATATATGGGTAGGTACAAGCTCCAACTCGGTTTTAAGGTGAAAACTGCAGGAAATTCAAACCGGCACTAGGAAACAGAATGAGAAACCAGAGCAAAAGTTTCTCCTGCAACCCGTTCCCTTTGTGCTAAATGAACGAACGACTATCCACATGCTCTGTTCGGAGAGATAAGTGTGTGTGAAAGCCGTCCTTCACCTAGCTTGTTGGGAACAGAAAGTTTCTTTTCACTTGCAAACTCCACTCCATACATATATATGGGTAGGTACAAGCTCCAACTCGGTTTTAAGGTGAAAACTGCAGGAAATTCAAACCGGCACTAGGAAACAGAATGAGAAACCAGAGCAAAAGTTTCTCCTGCAACCCGTTCCCTTTGTGCTAGATGAACGAACGTCTCTCCACATGCTCTGTTCGGAGAGATAAGTGTGTGTGAAAGCCGTCCTTCACCTAGCTTGTTGGGAACAGAAAGTTTCTTTTCACTTGCAAACACCAGTCCATACATATATATGGGGAGGTACAAGCTCCAACTCGGTTTTACAGTGAAAACTGCAGGAAATTCAAACCGGCACTAGGAAACAGACTGAGAAATCAGAGTAAAAGTTTCTCCTGCAACCCGATCCCTTTTTGCTAGATGAACGAACGTCTGTCCACATGCTCCGTTCTGAGGGATAAGTGTGTGTGAAAGCGGTCCTTCACCTAGCTTGTTGGGAACACAAAGATCCTTTTCAGTTGCAAATTCCACTCCATACATATATATGGGGAAGTACTAGCTCCAACTCGGTTTTACAGTGAAAACTGCAGGAACTTCTAACCGGCGCTAGGAAACAGACTGAGAAACCAGAGTAAAAGTTTCTCCTGCAACCCGTTCCCTTTGTGCTAGATGAACGAACGTCTCTCCACATGCTAAGTTCTGAGAGATAAGTGTGTGTGAAAGCCGTCCTTCACCTAGCTTGTTGGGAACACAAAGTTTCTTTTCATTTGCAAACTCCACTCCATACTTATATATGGGGAGGTACTAGCTCCAACTCGGTTTTACAGTGAAAACTGCAGGAACTTCTACCCGGCGCTAGGAAACAGACTGAGAAACCAGAGTAATAGTTTCTCTTGCAACCCGTTCCCTTTGTGCTAGATGAACGAACGTCTCTCCACATGCTAAGTTCTGAGAGATAAGTGTGTGTGAAAGCCGTCCTTCACCTAGCTTGTTGGGAACACAAAGTTCCTTTTCACTTGCAAACTCCACTCCATACATATATATGGGGAGGTACTAGCTCCAACTCGGTTTTACAGTGAAAACTGCAGGAACTTCAAAACGGCACTAGGAAACAGACTGAGAAACCAGAGTATAAGTTTCTCCTGCAACCCGTTCCCTTTGTGCTAAATGAACGAACGACTATCCACATGCTCTGTTCGGAGAGATAAGTGTGTGTGAAAGCCGTCCTTCACCTAGCTTGTTGGGAACAGAAAGTTTCTTTTCACTTGCAAACTCCACTCCATACATATATATATGGGGAGGTACTAGCTCCAACTCGGTTTTACAGTGAAAACTGCAGGAACTTCAAACCGGCACTAGGAAACAGACTGAGAAACCAGAGTAAAAGTTTCCCCTGCAACCCGATCCCTTTGTGCTAGATGAACGAACGTCTCTCCACATGCTCAGTTCTGAGAGATAAGTGTGTGTGGAAGCCGTCCTTCACCTATCATGTTGGGAACACAAAGTTTCTTTTCACTTGCAAACACCACTCCATACATATATATGGGTAGGTACAAGCTCCAACTCGGTTTTAAGGTGAAAACTGCAGGAAATTCAAACCGGCACTAGGAAACAGAATGAGAAACCAGAGTAAAAGTTTCTCCTGCAACCCGTTCCCTTTGTGCTAGATGAACGAACGTCTCTCCACATGCTCAGTTCTGAGAGATAAGTGTGTGTGAAAGCCATCCTTCACCTAGCTTGTTGGGAACACAAAGTTTCTTTTCACTTGCAAACTCCACTCCATACATATATATGGGGAGGTACTAGCTCCAACTCGGTTTTACAGTGAAAACTGCAGGAACTTCAAAACGGCACTAGGAAACAGACTGAGAAATCAGAGTAAAAGTTTCTCCTGCAACCCGATTCCTTTGTGCTAGATGAACGAACGTCTGTCCACATGCTCCGTTCTGAGGGATAAGTGTGTGTGAAAGCCGTCCTTCACCTAGCTTGTTGGGAACACAAAGATCCTTTTCAGTTGGAAATTCCACTCCATACATATATATGGGGAAGTACTAGCTCCAACTCGGTTTTACAGTGAAAACTGCAGGAACTTCTAACCGGCGCTAGGAAACAGACTGAGAAACCAGAGTAAAAGTTTCTCCTGAAACCCTTTCACTTTGTGCTAAATGAACGAACGTCTATCCACATGCTCTGTTCGGAGAGATAAGTGTGTGTGAAAGCCGTCCTTCACCTAGCTTGTTGGGAACAGAAAGTTTCTTTTCACTTGCAAACTCCACTCCATACATATATATATGGGGAGGTACTAGCTCCAACTCGGTTTTACAGTGAAAACAGCAGGAACTTCAAACCGGCACTAGGAAACAGACTGAGAAACCAGAATAAAAGTTTCTCCTGCAACCCGATCCCTTTGTGCTAGATAAACGAACGTCTCTCCACATGCTCAGTTCTGAGAGATAAGTGTGTGTGGAAGCCTTCCTTCACCTATCATGTTGGGAACACAAAATTTCTTTTCACTTGCAAACACCACTCCATACATATATATGGGTAGGTACAAGCTCCAACACGGTTTTAAGGTGAAAACTGCAGGAAATTCAAACCGGCACTAGGAAACAGACTGAGAAACCAGAGTAAAAGTTTCTCCTGCAACCCGTTCCCTTTGTGCTAAATGAACGAACGTCTCTCCACATGCTCAGTTCTGAGAGATAAGTGTGTGTGAATGCCGTCCTTCACCTAGCTTGTTGGGAACACAAAGTTTCTTTTCACTTGCAAACTCCACTCCATACATATATACGGGGAGGTACTAGCTCCAACTCGGTTTTACAGTGAAAACTGCAGGAACTTCTAACCGGCGCTAGGAAACAGACTGAGAAACCAGAGTAAAAGTTTCTCCTGCAACCCGTTCCCTTTGTGCTAGATGAACGAACGTCTCTCCACATGCTCAGTTCTGAGAGATAAGTGTGTGTGAAAGCCGTCCTTCACCTAGCTTGTTGGCAACACAAAGTTTCTTTCCACTTGCAAACTCCACTCCATACATATATATGGGGAGGTACTAGCTCCAACTCGGTTTTACAGTGAAAACTGCAGGAACTTCAAAACGGCACTAGGAAACAGACTGAGAAATCAGAGTAAAAGTTTCTCCTGCAACCCGATTCCTTTGTGCTAGATGAACGAACGTCTGTCCACATGCTCCGTTCTGAGGGATAAGTGTGTGTGAAAGCCGTCCTTCACCTAGCTTGTTGGGAACACAAAGATCCTTTTCAGTTGGAAATTCCACTCCATACATATATATGGGGAAGTACTAGCTCCAACTCGGTTTTACAGTGAAAACTGCAGGAACTTCTAACCGGCGCTAGGAAACAGACTGAGAAACCAGAGTAAAAGTTTCTCCTGAAACCCTTTCACTTTGTGCTAAATGAACGAACGTCTATCCACATGCTCTGTTCGGAGAGATAAGTGTGTGTGAAAGCCGTCCTTCACCTAGCTTGTTGGGAACAGAAAGTTTCTTTTCACTTGCAAACTCCACTCCATACATATATATATGGGGAGGTACTAGCTCCAACTCGGTTTTACAGTGAAAACTGCAGGAACTTCAAACCGGCACTAGGAAACAGACTGAGAAACCAGAATAAAAGTTTCTCCTGCAACCCGATCCCTTTGTGCTAGATAAACGAACGTCTCTCCACATGCTCAGTTCTGAGAGATAAGTGTGTGTGGAAGCCTTCCTTCACCTATCATGTTGGGAACACAAAATTTCTTTTCACTTGCAAACACCACTTCATACATATATATGGGTAGGTACAAGCTCCAACACGGTTTTAAGGTGAAAACTGCAGGAAATTCAAACCGGCACTAGGAAACAGAATGAGAAACCAGAGTAAAAGTTTCTCCTGCAACCCGTTCCCTTTGTACTAGATGAACGAACGTCTCTCCACATGCTCAGTTCTGAGAGATAAGTGTGTGTGAAAGCCGTCCTTCACCTAGCTTGTTGGGAACACAAAGTTTCTTTTCACTTGCAAACTCCACTCCATACATATATATGGGGAGGTACTAGCTCCAACTCGGTTTTACAGTGAAAACTGCAGGAACTTCAAACCGGCACTAGGAAACAGACTGAGAAACCAGAGTAAAAGTTTCTCCTGCAACCCGTTCCCTTTGTGCTAAATGAACGAACGTCTCTCCACATGCTCAGTTCTGAGAGATAAGTGTGTGTGAATGCCGTCCTTCACCTAGCTTGTTGGGAACACAAAGTTTCTTTTCACTTGCAAACTCCACTCCATACATATATACGGGGAGGTACTAGCTCCAACTCGGTTTTACAGTGAAAACTGCAGGAACTTCTAACCGGCGCTAGGAAACAGACTGAGAAACCAGAGTAAAAGTTTCTCCTGCAACCCGTTCCCTTTGTACTAGATGAACGAACGTCTCTCCACATGCTCAGTTCTGAGAGATAAGTGTGTGTGAAAGCCGTCCTTCACCTAGCTTGTTGGCAACACAAAGTTTCTTTTCACTTGCAAACTCCACTCCATACATATATATGGGGAGGTACTAGCTCCAACTCGGTTTTACAGTGAAAACTGCAGGAACTTCAAAACGGCACTAGAAAACAGACTGAGAAATCAGAGTAAAAGTTTCTCCTGCAACCCGATCCCTTTGTGCTAGATGAACGAACGTCTGTCCACATGCTCCGTTCTGAGGGATAAGTCTGTGTGAAAGCCGTCCTTCACCTAGCTTGTTGGGAACACAAAGATCCTTTTCAGTTGCAAATTCCACTCCATACATATATATGGGGAAGTACAAGCTCCAACTCGGTTTTACAGTGAAAACTGCAGGAACTTCTAACCGGCGCTAGGAAACAGACTGAGAAACCAGAGTAAAAGTTTCTCCTGCAACCCGTTCCCTTTGTGCTAGATGAACGAACGTCTCCCCACATGCTCAGTTCTGAGAGATAAGTGTGTGTGAAAGCCGTCCTTCACCTAGCTTGTTGGGAACACAAAGTTCCTTTTCACTTGCAAACTCCACTCCATATATATATATGGATAGGTACTAGCTCCAACTCGGTTTTACAGTGAAAACTACAGGAACTTCAAACAGGCACTAGGAAACAGACTGAGAAACCAGAGTAAAAGTTTCTCCTGCAACCGGTTCCCTTTTTACTAGATGAACGAACGTCTCTCCACATGCTCAGTTCTGAGAGATAAGTGTGTGTGAAAGCCGTCCTTCACCTAGCTTGTTGGGAAGACAAAGTTTCTTTTCACTTGCAAACTCCACTCCATACATATATATGGGGAGGTACTAGCTCCAACTCGGTTTTACAGTGAAAACTGCAGGAACTTCAAACCGGCACTAGGAAACAGACTGAGAAACCAGAGTAAAAGTTTCTCCTGCAACCCGTTCCCTTTATGCTAAATGAACGAACGTCTCTCCACATGCTCAGTTCTGAGAGATAAGTGTGTGTGAAAGCCGTCCTTCACCTAGCTTGTTGGGAACACAAAGTTCCTTTTCACTTGCAAACTCCACTCCATACATACATACGGGGAAGTACTAGCTCCAACTCGGTTTTACAGTGAAAACTGCAGGAACTTCTAACCGGCGCTAGGAAATAGACAGAGAAACCAGAGTAAAAGTTTCTCCTGCAACCCGTTCCCTTTGTGCTAGATGAACGAACGTCTCTCCACATGCTCAGTTTTGAGAGATAAGTGTGTGTGAAAGCCGTCCTTCACCTAGCTTGTTGGCAACACAAAGTTTCTTTTCACTTGCAAACTCCACTCCATACATATATATGGGGAGGTACTAGCTCCAACTCGGTTTTACAGTGAAAACTGCAGGAACTTCAAACAGGCACTAGGAAACAGACTGAGAAACCAGAGTAAAAGTTTCTCCTGCAACCCGTTCCCTTTGTGCTAGATGAACGAACGTCTATACACATGCTCTGTTCCGAGAGATAAGTGTGTGTGGAAGCCATCCTTCACCTATCATGTTGGGAACACAAAGTTTCCTTTCACTTGCAAACACCACTCCATACATATATATGGATAGGTACAAGCTCCAACTCGTTTTTAAAGTGAAAACTGCAGGAAATTCAAACCGGCACTAGGAAACAGACTGAGAAACCAAAATAAAAGTTTCTCCTGCAACCCGATCCCTTTGTGCTAGATGAACGAACGTCTGTCCACATGCTCCGTTCTGAGGGATAAGTATGTGTGAAAGCCGTCCTTCACCTAGCTTGTTGGGAACACAAAGTTTCTTTTCAGTTGCAAATTCCACTCCATACATATATATGGGTAGGTACTAGCTCCAACTCGGTTTTACAGTGAAAAATGCAGGAACTTCTAACCGGCGCTAGGAAACAGACTGAGAAAACTGAGTAAAAGTTCCTCCTGCAACCCGTTCCCTTTGTGCTAGATGAACGAACGTCTCTCCACATGCTCAGTTCTGAGAGATAAGTGTGTGTGAAAGTCGTACTTCACTTAGCTTGTTGGGAACACAAAGTTTCTTTTAACTTGACATCTCCACTCCATACATATATATGGGGAGGTACTAGCTCCAACTCGGTTTTACAGTGAAAACTGCAGGAACTTCAAACCGGCACTAGGAAACAGACTGAGAAACCAGAGTAAAAGTTTCTCCTGCAACCCGATCCCTTTGTGCTAGATGAACGAACGTCTCTCCACATGCTCAGTTCTGAGAGATAAGTGTGTGTGGAAGCCGTCCTTCACCTATCATGTTGGGAACACAAAGTTTCTTTTCACTTGCAAACTCCACTCCATACATATATATGGGTAGGTACAAGCTCCAACTCGGTTTTAAGGTGAAAACTGCAGGAAATTCAAACCGGCACTAGGAAACAGAATGAGAAACCAGAGCAAAAGTTTCTCCTGCAACCCGTTCCCTTTGTGCTAGATGAACGAACGTCTCTCCACATGCTCAGTTCTGAGAGATAAGTGTGTGTGAAAGCCATCCTTCACCTAGCTTGTTGGGAACACAAAGTTTCTTTTCACTTGCAAACTCCACTCCATACATATATATGGGGAGGTACTAGCTCCAAATCGGTTTTACAGTGAAAACTGCAGGAACTTCAAAACGGCACTAGGAAACAGACTGAGAAATCAGAGTAAAAGTTTCTCCTGCAACCCGATCCCTTTGTGCTAGATGAACGAACGTCTGTCCACATGCTCCGTTCTGAGTGATAAGTGTGTGTGAAAGCCGTCCTTCACCTAGCTTGTTGGGAACACAAAGATCCTTTTCAGTTGCAAATTCCACTCCATACATATATATGGGGAAGTACTAGCTCCAACTCGGTTTTACAGTGAAAACTGCAGGAACTTCTAACCGGCGCTAGGAAACAGACTGAGAAACCAGAGTAAAAGTTTCTCCTGCAACCCGTTCCCTTTGTGCTAGATGAACGAACGTCTGTCCACATGCTACTTTCTGAGGGATAAGTATATGTGAAAGCCGTCCTTCACCTAGCTTGTTGGGAACACAAAGTTTCTTTTCACTTGCAAATTCCACTCCATACATATATATGGGGAGGCACTAGCTCCAACTCGGCTTTACAGTGAAAACTGCAGGAACTTCTAACCGGCGCTAGGAAACAGACTGAGAAACCAGAGTAAAAGTTTCTCCTGCAACCGGTTCCATTTGTGCTAGATGAACGAACGTGTCTCCACATGCTCAGTTCTGAGAGATAAGTGTGTGTGAAAGCCGTCCTTCACCTAGCTTGTTGGGAAGACAAAGTTTCTTTTCACTTGCAAACTCCACTCCATACATATATATGGGGAGGTACTAGCTCCAACTCGGTTTTACAGTGAAAACTGCAGGAACTTCAAACCGGCACTAGGAAACAAACTGAGAAACCAGAGTAAAAGTTTCTCCTGCAACCCGTTCCCTTTGTGCTAAATGAAAGAACGTCTCTCCACATGCTCAGTTCTGAGAGATAAGTGTGTGTGAAAGCCGTCCTTCACCTAACTTGTTGGGAACACAAAGTTTCTTTTCACTTGCAAACTCCACTCCATATATATATATGGGGAGGTACTAGCTCCAACTCGGTTTTACAGTGAAAACTGCAGGAACTTCTAACCGGCGCTAGGAAACAGACTGAGAAACCAGAGTAATAGTTTCTCCTGCAACCCGTTCCCTTTGTGCTAGATGAACGAACGTCTCTCCACATGCTCAGTTCTGAGAGATAAGTGTGTGTGAAAGCCGTCCTTCACCTAGCTTGTTGGCAACACAAAGTTTCTTTCCACTTGCAAACTCCAATCCATACATATATATGGGGTGGTACTAGCTCCAACTCGGTTTTACAGTGAAAATGGCAGGAACTTCAAACCGGCACTAGGAAACAGACTGAGAAACCAGAGTAAAAGTTTCTCCTGCAACCCGTTCCCTTTGTGCTAAATGAACGAACGTCTATCCACATGCTCTGTTCGGAGAGATAAGTGTGTGTGAAAGCCGCCCTTCACCTAGCTTGTTGGGAACAGAAAGTTTCTTTTCACTTGCAAACACCAGTCCATACATATATATGGGGAGGTACAAGCTCCAACTCGGTTTTACAGTGAAAACTGCAGGAAATTCAAACCGGCACTAGGAAACAGACTGAGAAATCAGAGTAAAAGTTTCTCCTGCAACCCGATCCCTTTTTGCTAGATGAACGAACGTCTGTCCACATGCTCCGTTCTGAGGGATAAGTGTGTGTGAAAGCGGTCCTTCACCTAGCTTGTTGGGAACACAAAGATCCTTTTCAGTTGCAAATTCCACTCCATACATATATATGGGGAAGTACTAGCTCCAACTCGGTTTTACAGTGAAAACTGCAGGAACTTCTAACCGGCGCTAGGAAACAGACTGAGAAACCAGAGTAAAAGTTTCTCCTGCAACCCGTTCCCTTTGTGCTAGATGAACGAACGACTCTCCCCATGCTAAGTTCTGAGAGATAATTGTGTGTGAAAGCCGTCCTTCACCTAGCTTGTTGGGAACACAAAGTTTCTTTTCATTTGCAAACTCCACTCCATACTTATATATGGGGAGGTACTAGCTCCAACACGGTTTTACAGTGAAAACTGCAGGAACTTCTACCCGGCGCTAGGAAACAGACTGAGAAACCAGAGTAATAGTTTCTCTTGCAAACCGTTCCCTTTGTGCTAGATGAACGAACGTCTCTCCACATGCTAAGTTCTGAGAGATAAGTGTGTGTGAAAGCCGTCCTTCACCTAGCTTGTTGGGAACACAAAGTTCCTTTTCACTTGCAAACTCCACTCCATACATATATATGGGGAGGTACTAGCTCCAACTCGGTTTTACAGTGAAAACTGCAGGAACTTCAAAACGGCACTAGGAAACAGACTGAGAAACCAGAGTAAAAGTTTCTCCGGCATCCCTTTCATTTTGTGCTAAATGAACGAACGTCTATCCACATGCTCTGTTCGGAGAGATAAGTGTGTGTGAAAGCCGTCCTTCACCTAGCTTGTTTGGAACAGAAAGTTTCTTTTCAGTTGCAAATTCCACTCCATACATATATATGGGTAGGTACTAGCTCCAACTCGGTTTTACACTGAAAACTGCAGGAACTTCAAACCGGCACTAGGAAACAGACTGAGAAACCAGAGAAAAAGTTTCTCCTGCAACCCGTTCCATTTGTGCTAAATGAACGAACGACTATCCACATGCTCTGTTCGGAGAGATAAGTGTGTGTGAAAGCCGTCCTTCACCTAGCTTGTTGGGAACAGAAAGTTTCTTTTCACTTGCAAACTCCACTCCATACATATATATATGGGGAGGTACTAGCTCCAACTCGGTTTTACAGTGAAAACTGCAGGAACTTCAAACCGGCACTAGGAAACAGACTGAGAAACCAGAGTAAAAGTTTCCCCTGCAACCCGATGCCTTTGTGCTAGATGAACGAACGTCTCTCCACATGCTCAGTTCTGAGAGATAAGTGTGTGTGAAAGCCATCCTTCACCTAGCTTGTTGGGAACACAAAGTTTCTTTTCACTTGCAAACTCCACTCCATACATATATATGGGGAGGTACTAGCTCCAAATCGATTTTACAGTGAAAACTACAGGAATTTCAAACAGGCACTAGGAAACAGACTGAGAAACCAGAGTAAAAGTTTCTCCTGCAACCCGTTACCTTTGTGCTAGATGAACGAACGTCTATCCACATGCTCTGTTCGGAGAGATAAGTGTGTGTGAAAGCCGTCCTTCACCTAGTTTGTTGGGAACAGAAAGTTTCTTTTCACTTGCAAACTCCACTCCATACATATATATATGGGGAGGTACTAGCTCCAACTCGGTTTTACACTGAAAACTGCAGGAACTTCAAACACGCACTAGGAAACAGACTGAGAAACCAGAGTAAATGTTTCTCTTGCAACCCGTTCCCTTTGTGCTAGATGAACGAACGTCTATACACATGCTCTGTTCGGAGAGATAAGTGTGTGTGGAAGCCATCCTTCACCTATCATGTTGGGAACACAAAGTTTCTTTTCACTTGCAAACACCACTCCATACATATATATGGATAGGTACAAGCTCCAACTCGTTTTTAAAGAGAAAACTGCAGGAAATTCAAACCGGCACTAGGAAACAGACTGAGAAACCAGAGAAAAGTTTCTCCTGCAACCCGTTCCCTTTGTGCTAGATGAACGAACGTCTCTCCACATGCTCAGTTCTGAGAGATAAGTGTGTGTGAAAGCCGTCCTTCACCTAGCTTGTTGGGAACACAAAGTTTCTTTTCACTTGCAAACTCCATTCCATACATATATATGGGGAGGTACTAGCTCCAACTCGGTTTACAGTGTAAACTGCAGGAACTTCAAAACGGCACTAGGAAACAGACTGAGAAACCAAACTAAAAGTTTCTCCAGCAACCCGATCCCTTTGTGCTAGATGAACGAACGTCTGTCCACATGCTACTTTCTGAGGGATAAGTATGTGTGAAAGCCGTCCTTCACCTAGCTTGTTCGGAACACAAAGTTTCTTTTCAGTTGCAAATTCCACTCCATACATATATATGGGTAGGTACTAGCTCCAACTCGGTTTTACAGTGAAAAATGCAGGAACTTCTAACCGGCGCTAGGAAACAGACTGAGAAACCTGAGTAAAAGTTTCTCCTGCAACCCGTTCCCTTTGTGCTAGATGAACGAACGTCTCTCCACATGCTCAGTTCTGAGAGATAAGTGTGTGTGAATGTCGTACTTCACTTAGCTTGTTGGGAACACAAAGTTTCTTTTAACTTGACATCTCCACTCCATACATATATATGGGGAGGTAAAACCTCCAACTCGGTTTTACAGTGAAAACTGCAGGAACTTCAAACCGGCACTAGAAACAGACTGAGAAACCAGAGAAAAGTTTCTCCTGCAACCCGTTCCCTTTGTGCTAAATGAACGAACGTCTATCCACATGCTCTGTTCGGAGAGATAAGTGTGTGTGAAAGCCGTCCTTCACCTAGCTTGTTGGGAACAGAAAGTTTCTTTTCACTTGCAATCTCCACTCCATACATATATATATGGGGAGGTACTAGCTCCAACTCGGTTTTACAGTGAAAACTGCAGGAACTTCAAACCGGCACTAGGAAACAGACTGAGAAACCAGAGTAAAAGTTTCTCCTGCAACCCGATCCCTTTGTGCTAGATGAACGAACGTCTCTCCACATGCTCAGTTCTGAGAGATAAGTGTGTGTGGAAGCCGTCCTTCACCTATCATGTTGGGAACACAAAGTTTCTTTTCACTTGCAAACACCACTCCATACATATATATGGGTAGGTACAAGCTCCAACTCGGTTTTAAGGTGAAAACTGCAGGAAATTCAAACCGGCACTAGGAAACAGAATGAGAAACCAGAGTAAAAGTTTCTCCTGCAACCCGTTCCCTTTGTGCTAGATGAACGAACGTCTCTCCACATGCTCAGTTCTGAGAGATAAGTGTGTGTGAAAGCCATCCTTCACCTAGCTTGTTGGGAACACAAAGTTTCTTTTCACTTGCAAACTCCACTCCATACATATATATGGGGAGGTACTAGCTCCAACTCGGTTTTACAGTGAAAACTGCAGGAACTTCAAAACGGCACTAGGAAACAGACTGAGAAATCAGAGTAAAAGTTTCTCCTGCAACCCGATCCCTTTGTGCTAGATGAACGAACGTCTGTCCACATGCTCCGTTCTGAGGGATAAGTGTGTGTGAAAGCCGTCCTTCACCTAGCTTGTTGGGAACACAAAGATCCTTTTCAGTTGCAAATTCCACTCCATACATATATATGGGGAAGTACTAGCTCCAACTCGGTTTTACAGTGAAAACTGCAGGAACTTCTAACCGGCGCTAGGAAACAGACTGAGAAACCAGAGTAAAAGTTTCTCCTGCAACCCGTTCCCTTTGTGCTAGATGAACGAACGTCTCTCCACATGCTAAGTTCTGAGAGATAAGTGTGTGTGAAAGCCGTCCTTCACCTAGCTTGTTGGGAACACAAAGTTTCTTTTCATTTGCAAACTCCACTCCATACTTATATATGGGGAGGTACTAGCTCCAACTCGGTTTTACAGTGAAAACCGCAGGAACTTCTACAAGGCGCTAGGAAACAGACTGAGAAACCAGAGTAATAGTTTCTCCTGCAACCCGTTCCCTTTGTGCTAGATGAACGAACGTCTCTCCACATGCTAAGTTCTGAGAGATAAGTGTGTGTGAAAGTCGTCCTTCACCTAGCTTGTTGGGAACACAAAGTTCCTTTTCACTTGCAAACTCCACTCCATACATATATATGGGGAGGTACTAGCTCCAACTCGGTTTTACAGTGAAAACTACAGGAACTTCAAACAGGCACTAGGAAACAGACTGAGAAACCAGAGTAAAAGTTTCCCCTGCAACCCGTTCCCTTTGTGCTAGATGAACGAACGTCTATCCAAATGCTCTGTTCGGAGAGATAAGTGTGTGTGAAAGCCGTCCTTCACCTAGTTTGTTGGGAACAGAAAGTTTCTTTTCACTTGCAAACTCCACTCCATACTTATATATATGGGGAGGTACTAGCTCCAACTCGGTTTTACAGTGAAAACTGCAGGAACTTCAAAACGGCACTAGGAAACAGACTGAGAAACCAGAGTAAAAGTTTCTCCTGCAACCCGTTTCCTTTGTGCTAGATGAACGAACGTCTCTCCACATGCTCAGTTCTGAGAGAGAAGTGTGTGTGAAAGTCGTACTTCACTTAGCTTGTTGGGAACACAAAGTTTCTTTTAACTTGACATCTCCACTCCATACATATATATGGGGAGGTACTAGCTCCAACACGGTTTTACAGTGAAAACTGCAGGAACTTCAAACCGGCACTAGGAAACAGACTGAGAAACCAGAGTAAAAGTTTCTCCTGCAACCCGTTCCCTTTGTGCTAAATGAACGAACGTCTATCCACATGCTCTGTTCGGAGAGATAAGTGTGTGTGAAAGCCGTCCTTCACCTAGCTTGTTGGGAACAGAAAGTTTCTTTTCACTTGCAATCTCCACTCCATACATATATATATGGGGAGGTACTAGCTCCAACTCGGTTTTACAGTGAAAACTGCAGGAACTTCAAACCGGCACTAGGAAACAGACTGAGAAACCAGAGTAAAAGTTTCTCCTGCAACCCGATCCCTTTGTGCTAGATGAACGAACGTCTCTCCACATGCTCAGTTCTGAGAGATAAGTGTGTGTGGAAGCCGTCCTTCACCTATCATGTTGGGAACACAAAGTTTCTTTTCACTTGCAAACACCACTCCATACATATATATGGGTAGGTACAAGCTCCAACTCGGTTTTAAGGTGAAAACTGCAGGAAATTCAAACCGTCACTAGGAAACAGAATGAGAAACCAGAGTAAAAGTTTCTCCTGCAACCCGTTCCCTTTGTGCTAGATGAACGAACGTCTCTCCACATGCTCAGTTCTGAGAGATAAGTGTGTGTGAAAGCCATCCTTCACCTAGCTTGTTGGGAACACAAAGTTTCTTTTCACTTGCAAACTCCACTCCATACATATATATGGGGAGGTACTAGCTCCAACTCGGTTTTACAGTGAAAACTGCAGGAACTTCAAAACGGCACTAGGAAACAGACTGAGAAATCAGAGTAAAAGTTTCTCCTGCAACCCGATCCCTTTGTGCTAGATGAACGAACGTCTGTCCACATGCTCCGTTCTGAGGGATAAGTGTGTGTGAAAGCCGTCCTTCACCTAGCTTGTTGGGAACACAAAGATCCTTTTCAGTTGCAAATTCCACTCCATACATATATATGGGGAAGTACTAGCTCCAACTCGGTTTTACAGTGAAAACTGCAGGAACTTCTAACCGGCGCTAGGAAACAGACTGAGAAACCAGAGTAAAAGTTTCTCCTGCAACCCGTTCCCTTTGTGCTAGATGAACGAACGTCTCTCCACATGCTAAGTTCTGAGAGATAAGTGTGTGTGAAAGCCGTCCTTCACCTAGCTTGTTGGGAACACAAAGTTTCTTTTCATTTGCAAACTCCACTCCATACTTATATATGGGGAGGTACTAGCTCCAACTCGGTTTTACAGTGAAAACCGCAGGAACTTCTACAAGGCGCTAGGAAACAGACTGAGAAACCAGAGTTATAGTTTCTCCTGCAACCCGTTCCCTTTGTGCTAGATGAACGAACGTCTCTCCACATGCTAATTTCTGAGAGATAAGTGTGTGTGAAAGTCGTCCTTCACCTAGCTTGTTGGGAACACAAAGTTCCTTTTCACTTGCAAACTCCACTCCATACATATATATGGGGAGGTACTAGCTCCAACTCGGTTTTACAGTGAAAACTACAGGAACTTCAAACAGGCACTAGGAAACAGACTGAGAAACCAGAGTAAAAGTTTCCCCTGCAACCCGTTCCTTTGTGATAGATGAACGAACGTCTATCCAAATGCTCTGTTCGGAGAGATAAGTGTGTGTGAAAGCCGTCCTTCACCTAGTTTGTTGGGAACAGAAAGTTTCTTTTCACTTGCAAACTCCACTCCATACATATATATATGGGGAGGTACTAGCTCCAACTCGGTTTTACAGTGAAAACTGCAGGAACTTCAAAACGGCACTAGGAAACAGACTGAGAAACCAGAGTAAAAGTTTCTCCTGCAACCCGTTTCCTTTGTGCTAGATGAACGAACGTCTCTCCACATGCTCAGTTCTGAGAGAGAAGTGTGTGTGAAAGTCGTACTTCACTTAGCTTGTTGGGAACACAAAGTTTCTTTTAACTTGACATCTCCACTCCATACATATATATGGGGAGGTACTAGCTCCAACACGGTTTTACAGTGAAAACTGCAGGAACTTCAAACCGGCACTAGGAAACAGACTGAGAAACCAGAGTAAAAGTTTCTCCTGCAACCCGTTCCCTTTGTGCTAAATGAACGAACGTCTATCCACATGCTCTGTTCGGAGAGATAAGTGTGTGAGAAAGCCGTCCTTCACCTAGCTTGTTGGGAACAGAAAGTTTCTTTTCAGTTGCAAATTCCACTCCATACATATATATGGGTAGGTACTAGCTCCAACTCGGTTTTACAGTGAAAAATGCAGGAACTTCTAACCGGCGCTAGGAAACAGTCTGAGAAAACTGAGTAAAAGTTTCTCCTGCAACCCGTTCCCTTTGTGCTAGATGAACGAACGTCTCTCCACATGCTCAGTTCTGAGAGATAAGTGTGTGTGGAAGCCGTCCTTCACCTATCATGTTGGGAAAACAAAGTTTCTTTTCACTTGCAAACACCACTCCATACATATATATGGGTAGGTACAAGCTCCAACTCGGTTTTAAGGTGAAAACTGCAGGAAATTCAAACCGGCACTAGGAAACAGAATGAGAAACCAGAGTAAAAGTTTCTCCTGCAACTCGTTCCCTTTGTGCTAGATGAACGAACGTCTCTCCACATGCTCAGTTCTGAGAGATAAGTGTGTGTGAAAGCCATCCTTCACCTAGCTTGTTGGGAACACAAAGTTTCTTTTCACTTGCAAACTCCACTCCATACATATATATGGGGAGGTACTAGCTCCAACTCGGTTTTACAGTGAAAACTGCAGGAACTTCAAAACGGCACTAGGAAACAGACTGAGAAATCAGAGTAAAAGTTTCTCCTGCAACCCGATCCCTTTGTGCTAGATGAACGAACGTCTGTCCACATGCTCCGTTCTGAGGGATAAGTGTGTGTGAAAGCCGTCCTTCACCTAGCTTGTTGGGAACACAAAGATCCTTTTCAGTTGCAAATTCCACTCCATACATATATATGGGGAAGTACTAGCTCCAACTCGGTTTTACAGTGAAAACTGCAGGAACTTCTAACCGGCGCTAGGAAACAGACTGAGAAACCAGAGTAAAAGTTTCTCCTGCAACCCGTTCCCTTTGTGCTAGATGAACGAACGTCTCTCCACATGCTAAGTTCTGAGAGATAAGTGTGTGTGAAAGCCGTCCTTCACCTAGCTTGTTGGGAACACAAAGTTTCTTTTCATTTGCAAACTCCACTCCATACTTATATATGGGGAGGTACTAGCTCCAACTCGGTTTTACAGTGAAAACTGCAGGAACTTCTACAAGGCGCTAGGAAACAGACTGAGAAACCAGAGTAATAGTTTCTCCTGCAACCCGTTCCCTTTGTGCTAGATGAACGAACGTCTCTCCACATGCTAAGTTCTGAGAGATAAGTGTGTGTGAAAGTCGTCCTTCACCTAGCTTGTTGGGAACACAAAGTTCCTTTTCACTTGCAAACTCCACTCCATACATATATATGGGGAGGTACTAGCTCCAACTCGGTTTTACAGTGAAAACTACAGGAACTTCAAACAGGCACTAGGAAACAGACTGAGAAACCAGAGTAAAAGTTTCCCCTGCAACCCGTTCCCTTTGTGCTAGATGAACGAACGTCTATCCAAATGCTCTGTTCGGAGAGATAAGTGTGTGTGAAAGCCGTCCTTCACCTAGTTTGTTGGGAACAGAAAGTTTCTTTTCACTTGCAAACTCCACTCCATACATATATATATGGGGAGGTACTAGCTCCAACTCGGTTTTACATTGAAAACTGCAGGAACTTCAAAACGGCACTAGGAAACAGACTGAGAAACCAGAGTAAAAGTTTCTCCTGCAACCCTTTAACTTTGTGCTAAATGAACGAACGTCTATCCACATGCTCTGTTCGGAGAGATAAGTGTGTGTGAAAGCCGTCCTTCACCTAGCTTGTTGGGAACAGAAAGTTTCTTTTCACTTGCAAACTCCACTCCATACATATATATATGGGGAGGTAATAGCTCCAACTCGGTTTTACAGTGAAAACTGCAGGAACTTCAAACCGGCACTAGGAAACAGACTGAGAAACCAGAGTAAAAGTTTCTCCTGCAACCCGATCCCTTTGTGCTAGATGAACGAACGTCTGTCCACATGCTCCGTTCTGAGGGATAAGTATGTGTGAAAGCCGTCCTTCACCTAGCTTCTTGGGAACACAAAGTTTCTTTTCAGTTGCAAATTCCACTCCATACATATATATGGGTAGGTACTAGCTCCAACTCGGTTTTACAGTGAAAAATGCAGGAACTTCTAACCGGCGCTAGGAAACAGACTGAGAAAACTGAGTAAAAGTTTCTCCTGCAACCCGTTCCCTTTGTTCTAGATGAACGAACGTCTCTCCACATGCTCAGTTCTGAGAGATAAGTGTGTGTGAAAGTCGTACTTCACTTAGCTTGTTGGGAACACAAAGTTTCTTTTAAATTGACATCTCCACTCCATACATATATATAGGGAGGTACTAGCTCCAACTCGGTTTTACAGTGAAAACTGCAGGAACTTCAAACCGGCACTAGGAAACAGACTGAGAAACCAGAGTAAAAGTTTCTCCTGCAACCCGTTCCCTTTGTGCTAAATGAACGAACGTCTATCCACATGCTCTGTTCGGAGAGATAAGTGTGTGTGAAAGCCGTCCTTCACCTAGCTTGTTGGGAACAGAAAGTTTCTTTTCACTTGCAAACTCCACTCCATACATATATATATGGGGAGGTACTAGCTCCAAATCGGTTTTACAGTGAAAACTGCAGGAACTTCAAACCGGCACTAGGAAACAGACTGAGAAACCAGAGTAAAATTTCTCCTGCAACCCGATCCCTTTGTGCTAGATGAACGAACGTCTCTCCACATGCTCAGTTCTGAGAGATAAGTGTGTGTGGAAGCCGTCCTTCACCTATCATGTTGGGAACACAAAGTTTCTTTTCACTTGCAAACACCACTCCATACATATATATGGGTAGGTACAAGCTCCAACACGGTTTTAAGGTGAAAACTGCAGGAAATTCAAACCGGCACTAGGAAACAGACTGAGAAATCAGAGTAAAAGTTTCTCCTGCAACCCGATCCCTTTGTTCTAGATGAACGAACGTCTGTCCACATGCTCCGTTCTGAGGGATAAGTGTGTGTGAAAGCGGTCCTTCACCTAGCTTGTTGGGAACACAAAGATCCTTTTCAGTTGCAAATTCCACTCCATACATATATATGGGGAAGTACTAGCTCCAACTCGGTTTTACAGTGAAAACTGCAGGAACTTCTAACCGGCGCTAGGAAACAGACTGAGAAACCTGAGTAAAAGTTTCTCCTGCAACCCGTTCCCTTTGTGCTAGATGAACGAACGTCTCCCCACATGCTAAGTTCTGAGAGATAAGTGTGTGTGAAAGCCGTCCTTCACCTAGCTTGTTGGGAACACAAAGTTACTTTTCATTTGCAAACTCCACTCCATACTTATATATGTGGAGGTACTAGCTCCAACTCGGTTTTACAGTGAAAACTGCAGGAACTTCTACCCGGCGCTAGGAAACAGACTGAGAAACCAGAGTAATAGTTTCTCCTGCAACCCGTTCCCTTTGTGCTAGATGAACGAACGTCTCTCCACATGCTAAGTTCTGAGAGATAAGTGTGTGTGAAAGCCGTCCTTCACCTAGCTTGTTGGGAACACAAAGTTCCTTTTCACTTGCAAACTCCACTCCATACATATATATGGGGAGGTACTAGCTCCAACTCGGTTTTACAGTGAAAACTGCAGGAACTTCAAAACGGCACTAGGAAACAGACTGAGTAACCAGAGTAAAAGTTTCTCCTGCAACCCGTTCCCTTTGTGCTAAATGAACGAACGACTATCCACATGCTCTGTTCGGAGAGATAAGTGTGTGTGAAAGCCGTCCTTCACCTAGCTTGTTGGGAACAGAAAGTTTCTTTTCACTTGCAAACTCCACTCCATACATATATATATGGGGAGGTACTAGCTCCAACTCGGTTTTACAGTGAAAACTGCAGGAACTTCAAACCGGCACTAGGAAACAGACTGAGAAACCAGAGTAAAAGTTTCTCCTGCAACCCGATCCCTTTGTGCTAGATGAACGAACGTCTCTCCACATGCTCAGTTCTGAGAGATAAGTGTGTGTGGAAGCCGTCCTTCACCTATCATGTTGGGAACACAAAGTTTCTTTCCACTTGCAAACACCACTCCATACATATATATGGGTAGGTACAAGCTCTAACTCGGTTTTAAGGTGAAAACTGCAGGAAATTCAAACCGGCACTAGGAAACAGAATGAGAAACCAGAGTAAAAGTTTCTCCTGCAACCCGTTCCCTTTGTGCTAGATGAACGAACGTCTCTCCACATGCTCAGTTCTGAGAGATAAGTGTGTGTGAAAGCCATCCTTCACCTAGCTTGTTGGGAACACAAAGTTTCTTTTCACTTGCAAACTCCACTCCATACATATATATGGGGAGGTACTAGCTCCAACTCGGTTTTACAGTGAACACTGCAGGAACTTCAAAACGGCACTAGGAAACAAACTTAGAAATCAGAGTAAAAGTTTCTCCTGCAACCCGTTCCCTTTGTGCTAGATGAACGAACGTCTGTCCACATGCTCCGTTCTGAGGGATAAGTGTGTGTGAAAGCCGTCCTTCACCTAGCTTGTTGGGAACACAAAGATCCTTTTCAGTTGCAAATTCCACTCCATACATATATATGGGGAAATACTAGCTCCAACTCTGTTTTACAGTGAAAACTGCAGGAACTTCTAACCGGCGCTAGGAAACAGACTGAGAAACCAGAGTAAAAGTTTCTCCTGCAACCCGTTCCTTTTGTGCTAGATGAACGAACGTCTCTCCACATGCTAAGTTCTGAGAGATAAGTGTGTGTGAAAGCCGTCCTTCACCTAGCTTGTTGGGAACACAAAGTTTCTTTTCACTTGTAAACTCCACTCCATACTTATATATGGGGAGGTACTAGCTCCAACTCGGTTTTACAGTGAAAACTGCAGGAACTTCTACCCGGCGCTAGGAAACAGACTGAGAAACCAGAGTAATAGTTTCTCCTGCAACCCGTTCCCTTTGTGCTAGATGAACGAACGTCTCTCCACATGCTAAGTTCTGAGAGATAAGTGTGTGTGAAAGCCGTACTTCACCTAGCTTGTTGGGAACACAAATTTCCTTTTCACTTGCAAACTCCACTCCATACATATATATGGGGAGGTACTAGCTCCAACTCGGTTTTACAGTGAAAACTACAGGAACTTCAAACAGGCACTAGGAAACAGACTGAGAAACCAGAGTAAAAGTTTCTCCTGCAACCCGTTCCCTTTGTGCTAGATGAACGAACGTCTATCCACATGCTCTGTTCGGAGAGATAAGTGTGTGTGAAAGCCGTCCTTCACCTAGTTTGTTGGGAACAGAAAGTTTCTTTTCACTTGCAAACTCCACTCCATACATATATATATGGGGAGGTACTAGCTCCAACTCGGTTTTACAGAGAAAACTGCAGGAACTTCAAAACGGCACTAGGAAACAGACTGAGAAACCAGAGTAAAAGTTTCTCCTGCAACCCTTTCACTTTGTGCTTAATGAACGAACGTCTATCCACATGCTCTGTTCGGAGAGATAAGAGTGTGTGAAAGCCGTCCTTCACCTAGCTTGTTGGGAACAGAAAGTTTCTTTTCACTTGCAAACTCCACTCCATACATATATATATGGGGAGGTACTAGCTCCAACTCGGTTTTACAGTGAAAACTGCAGGAACTTCAAACCGGCACTAGGAAACAGACTGAGAAACCAGAATAAAAGTTTCTCCTGCAACCCGATCCCTTTGTGCTAGATAAACGAACGTCTCTCCACATGCTCAGTTCTGAGAGATAAGTGTGTGTGGAAGCCGTCCTTCACCTATCATGTTGGGAACACAAAATTTCTTTTCACTTGCAAACACCACTCCATACATATATATGGGTAGGTACAAGCTCCAACACGATTTTAAGGTGAAAACTGCAGGAAATTCAAACCGGCACTAGGAAACAGAATAAGAAACCAGAGTAAAAGTTTCTCCTGCAACCCGTTCCCTTTGTGCTAGATGAACGAACGTCTCTCCACATGCTCAGTTCTGAGAGATAAGTGTGTGTGAAAGCCATCCTTCACCTAGCTTGTTGGGAACACAAAGTTTCTTTTCACTTGCAAACTCCACTCCATACATATATATGGGGAGGTACTAGCTCAAACTATGTTTTACAGTGAAAACTGCAGGAACTTCAAACAGGCACTAGGAAACAGACTGAGAAACCAGAGAAAAGTTTCTCCTGCAACCCGATCCCTTTGTGCTAGATGAACGAACGTCTCTCCACATGCTAAGTTCTGAGAGATAAGTGTGTGTGAAAGCCGTCCTTCACCTAGCTTGTTGGGAACACAAAGTTTCTTTTCATTTGCAAACTCCACTCCATACTTTTATATGGGGAGGTACTAGCTCAAACTCGGTTTTACAGTGAAAACTGCAGGAACTTCTACCCGGCGCTAGGAAACAGACTGAGAAACCAGAGTAATAGTTTCTCCTGCAACCCGTTCCTTTTGTGCTAGATGTACGAACGTCTCTCCACATGCTCAGTTCTGAGAGATAAGTGTGTGTGAAAGCCGTCCTTCACGTAGCTTGTTGGGAACACAAAGTTCCTTTTAACTTACAAACTCCACTCCATACATATATATATGGGGAGGTACTAGCTCTAACTCGGTTTTACAGTGAAAACTGCAGGAACTTCAAAACGGCACTAGGAAACAGACTGAGAATCCAGAGTAAAAGTTTCTCCTGCAACCCTTTCCCTTTGTGCTAAATGAACGAAAGTCTATCCACATGCTCTGTTCGGAGAGATAAGTGTGTGTGAAAGCCGTCCTTCACCTAGCTTGTTGGGAACACAAAGTTTCTTTTCACTTGCAAACTCAACTCCATACATATATATATGGGGAGGTACTAGCTCCAACTCGGTTTTACAGTGAAAACTGCAGGAACTTCAAAACGGCACTAGGAAACAGACTGAGAAACCAGAGTAAAAGTTTCTCCTGCAACCCTTTCCCTTTGTGCTAAATGAACGAACGTCTATCCACATGCTCTGTTCGGAGAGATAAGTGTGTGTGAAAGCCGTCCTTCACCTAGCTTGTTGGGAACAGAAAGTTTCTTTTCACTTTCAAACTCCACTCCATACATATATATATGGGGAGGTACTAGCTCCAACTCGGTTTTACAGTGAAAACTGCAGGAACTTCAAACCGACACTAGGAAACAGACTGAGAAACCAGAGTAAAAGTTTCTCCTGCAACCCGATCCCTTTGTGCTAGATAAACGAACGTCTCTCCACATGCTCAGTTCTGAGAGATAAGTGTGTGTGGAAGCCGTCCTTCACCTATCATGTTGGGAACACAAAATTTCTTTTCACTTGCAAACACCACTCCATACATATATATGGGTAGGTACAAGCTCCAACTCGGTTTTAAGGTGAAAACTGCAGGAAACTGAAACCGGCACTAGGAAACAGAATGAGAAACCAGAGTAAAAGTTTCTCCAGCAACCCGTTCCCTTTGTGCTAGATGAACGAACGTCTCTCCACATGCTCAGTTCTGAGAGATAAGTGCGTGTGAAAGCCATCCTTCACCTAGCTTGTTGGGAACACAAAGTTTCTTTTCACTTGCAAACTCCACTCCATACATATATATGGGGAGGTACTAGCTCCAACTCGGTTTTACAGTGAAAACTGCAGGAATTTCAAAACGGCACTAGGAAACAGACTGAGAAATCAGAGTAAAAGTTTCTCCTGCAACCCGATCCCTTTGTGCTAGATAAACGAACGTCTCTCAACATGCTCAGTTCTGAGAGATAAGTGTGTGTGGAAGCCGTCCTTCACCTATCATGTTGGGAACACAAAATTTCTTTTCACTTGCAAACACCACTCCATACATATATATGGGTAGGTACAAGCTCCAACTCGGTTTTAAGGTGAAAACTGCAGGAAATTCAAACCGGCACTAGGAAACAGACTGAGAAACCAGAGTAAAAGTTTCTCCTGCAACCCGTTCCCTTTGTGCTAGATGAACGAACGTCTCTCCACATGCTCAGTTCTGAGAGATAAGTGTGTGTGAAAGCCGTCCTTCACCTAGCTTGTTGGGAACACAAAGTTTCTTTTCACTTGCAAACTCCACTCCATACATATATATGGGGAGGTACTAGCTCCAACTCGGTTTTACAGTGAAAACTGCAGGAACTTCAAAACGGCACTAGGAAACAGACTGAGAAATCAGAGTAAAAGTTTCTCCTGCAACCCGATTCCTTTGTGCTAGATGAACGAACGTCTGTCCACATGCTCCGTTCTGAGGGATAAGTGTGTGTGAAAGCCGTCCTTCACCTAGCTTGTTGGGAACACAAAGATCCTTTTCAGTTGCAAATTCCACTCCATACATATATATGGGGAAGTACTAGCTCCAACTCGGTTTTACAGTGAAAACTGCAGGAACTTCTAACCGGCGCTAGGAAACAGACTGAGAAACCAGAGTAAAAGTTTCTCCTGCAACCCGTTCCCTTTGTGCTAGATAAACGAACGTCTATCCACATGCTCTGTTCGGAGAGATAAGTGTGTGTGAAAGCCGTCCTTCACCTAGCTTGTTGGGAACAGAAAGTTTCTTTTCACTTTCAAACTCCACTCCATACATATATATATGGGGAGGTACTTGCTCCAACTCGGTTTTACAGTGAAAACTGCAGGAACTTCAAACCGGCACTAGGAAACAGACTGAGAAACCAGAGTAAAAATTTCTCCTGCAACCCGATCCCTTTGTTCTAGATAAACAAACGTCTCTCCACATGCTCAGTTCTGAGAGATAAGTGTGTGTGGAAGCCGTCCTTCACCTATCATGTTGGGAACACAAAATTTCTTTTCACTTGCAAACAACACTCCATACATATATATGGGTAGGTACAAGCTCCAACTCGGTTTTAAGGTGAAAACTGCAGGAAACTGAAACCGGCACTAGGAAACAGAATGAGAAACCAGAGTAAAAGTTTTTCGAGCAACCCGTTCCTTTGTGCTAGATGAACGAACGTCTCTCCACATGCTCAGTTCTGAGAGATAAGTGTGTGTGAAAGCCATACTTCACCTAGCTTGTTGGGAACACAAAGTTTCTTTTCACTTGCAAACTCCACTCCATACATATATATGGGGAGGTACTAGCTCCAACTCGGTTTTACAGTGAAAACTGCAGGAACATCAAAACGGCACTAGGAAACAGACTGAGAAATCAGACTAAAAGTTTCTCCTGCAACCCGATCCCTTTGTGCTAGATAAACGAACGTCTCTCCACATGCTCAGTTCTGAGAGATAAGTGTGTGTGGAAGCCGTCCTTCACCTATCATTTTGGGAACACAAAATTTCTTTTCACTTGCAAACACCACTCCATACATATATATGGGTAGGTACAAGCTCCAACTCGGTTTTAAGGTGAAAACTGCAGGAAATTCAAACCGGCTCTAGGAAACAGAATGAGAAACCAGAGTAAAAGTTTCTCCTGCAACCCGTTCCATTTGTGCTAGATGAACGAACGTCTCTCCACATGCTCAGTTCTGAGAGATAAGTGTGTGTGAAAGCCGTCCTTCACCTAGCTTGTTGGGAACACAAAGTTTCTTTTCACTTGCAAACTCCACTCCATACTTATATATGGGGAGGTACTAGCTCCAACTCGGTTTTACAGTGAAAACTGCAGGAACTTCAAACCGGCACTAGGAAACAGACTGAGAAACCAGAGTAAAAGTTTCTCCTGCAACCCGATCACTTTGTGCTAGATAAACGAACGTCTCTCCACATGCTCAGTTCTGAGAGATAAGTGTGTGTGGAAGCCGTCCTTCACCTATCATGTTGGGAACACAAAATTTCTTTTCACTTGCAAACACCACTCCATACATATATATGGGTAGGTACAAGCTCCAACTCGGTTTTAAGGTGAAAACTGCAGGAAATTGAAACCGGCACTAGGAAACAGAATGAGAAACCAGAGTAAAAGTTTCTCCAGCAACCCGTTCCCTTTGTGCTAGATGAACGAACGTCTCTCCACATTCTAAGTTCTGAGAGATAAGTGTGTGTGAAAGCCATCCTTCACCTAGCTTGTTGGGAACACAAAGTTTCTTTTCACTTGCAAACTCCACTCCATAGATATATATGGGGAGGTACTAGCTCCAACTCGGTTTTACAGTGAAAACTGCAGGAAATTCAAAACGGCACTAGGAAACAGACTGAGAAATCAGAATAAAAGTTCCTCCAGCAACCCGTTCCCTTTGTGCTAGATAAACGAACGTCTCTCCACATGCTCAGTTCTGAGAGATAAGTGTGTGTGGAAGCCGTCCTTCACCTATCATGTTGGGAACACAAAGTTTCTTTTCACTTGCAAACACCACTCCATACATATATTTGGGTAGGTACAAGCTCCAACTCGGTTTTAAGGTGAAAACTGCAGGAACTTCAAACCGGCACTAGGAAACAGACTGAGAAACCAGAGTAAAAGATTCTCCTGCAACCCGTTCCCTTTGTGCTAGATGAACGAAAGTCTCTCCACATGCTCAGTTCTGAGAGATAAGTGTGTGTGAAAGCCGTCCTTCACCTAGCTTGTTGGGAACTCAAAGTCTCTTTTCAGTTGCAAATTCCACTCCATACATATATATGGGGAGGTACTACCTCCAACTCTGTTTTACAGTGAAAACTGCAGGAACTTCTACCCGGCGCTAGGAAACAGACTGAGAAACCAGAGTAATAGTTTCTCCTGCAAACCGTTCCCTTTGTGCTAGATGAACGAACGTCTCTCCACATGCTCAGTTCTGAGAGATAAGTGCGTGTGAAAGCCATCCTTCACCTAGCTTGTTGGGAACACAAAGTTTCTTTTCACTTGCAAACTCCACTCCATACATATATATGGGTAGGTACAAGCTCCAACTCGGTTTTAAGGTGAAAACTGCAGGAAACTGAAACCGGCACTAGGAAACAGAATGAGAAACCAGAGTAAAAGTTTTTCCAGCAACCCGTTCCCTTTGTGCTAGATGAACGAACGTCTCTCCACATGCTCAGTTCTGAGAGATAAGTATGTGTGAAAGCCATCCTTCACCTAGCTTGTTGGGAACACAAAGTTTCTTTTCACTTGCAAACTCCACTCCATACATATATATATGGGGAGGTACTAGCTCCAACTCGGTTTTACAGTGAAAACTGCAGGAACTTCAAAACGGCACTAGGAAACAGACTGAGAAATCAGACTAAAAGTTTCTCCTGCAACCCGATACCTTTGTGCTAGATAAACGAACGTCTCTCCACATGCTCAGTTCTGAGAGATAAGTGTGTGTGGAAGCCGTCCTTCACCTATCATGTTGGGAACACAAAATTTCTTTTCACTTGCAAACACCACTCCATACATATATATGGGTAGGTACAAGCTCCAACTCGGTTTTAAGGTGAAAACTGCAGGAAATTCAAACCGGCACTAGGAAACAGAATGAGAAACCAGAGTAAAAGTTTCTCCTGCAACCCGTTCCCTTTGTGCTAGATGAACGAACGTCTCTCCACATGCTCAGTTCTGAGAGATAAGTGTGTGTGAAAGCCGACCTTCACCTAGCTTGTTGGGAACACAAAGTTTCTTTTCACTTGCAAACTCCTCTCCATACTTATATATGGGGAGGTACTAGCCCCAACTCGGTTTTACAGTGAAAACTGCAGGAACTTCAAACCGGCACTAGGAAACAGACTGAGAAACCAGAGTAAAAGTTTCTCCTGCAACCCGATCCTTTTGTGCTAGATAAACGAACGTCTCTCCACATGCTCAGTTCTGAGAGATAAGTGTGTGTGAAAGCCGTACTTCACCTATCATGTTGGGAACACAAAATTTCTTTTCACTTGCAAACACCACTCCATACATATATATGGGTAGGTACAAGCTCCAACTCGGTTTTAAGGTCAAAACTGCAGGAAATTGAAACCGGCACTAGGAAACAGAATGAGAAATCAGACTAAAAGTTCCTCCTGCAACCCGATCCCTTTGTGCTAGATAAACGAACGTCTCTCCACATGCTCAGTTCTGAGAGATAAGTGTGTGTGGAAGCCGTCCTTCACCTATCATGTTGGGAACACAAAATTTCTTTTCACTTGCAAACACCACTCCATACATATATATGGGTAGGTACAAGCTCCAACTCGGTTTTAAGGTGAAAACTGCAGGAAATTCAAACCGGCACTAGGAAACAGAATGAGAAACCAGAGTAAAAGTTTCTCCTGCAACCCGTTCCCTTTGTGCTAGATGAACGAACGTCTCTCCACATGCTCAGTTCTGAGAGATAAGTGTGTGTGAAAGCCGTCCTTCACCTAGCTTGTTGGGAACACAAAGTTTCTTTTCACTTGCAAACTCCACTCCATACTTATATATGGGGAGGTACTAGCTCCAACTCGGTTTTACAGTGAAAACTGCAGGAACTTCAAACCGGCACTAGGAAACAGACTGAGAAACCAGAGTAAAAGTTTCTCCTGCAAACCGATCCCTTTGTGCTAGATAAACGAACGTCTCTCCACATGCTCAGTTCTGAGAGATAAGTGTGTGTGGAAGCCGTCCTTCACCTATCATGTTGGGAACACAAAATTTCTTTTCACTTGCAAACACCACTCCATACATATATATGGGTAGGTACAAGCTCCAACTCGGTTTTAAGGTGAAAACTGCAGGAAATTGAAACCGGCACTAGGAAACAGAATGAGAAACCAGAGTAAAAGTTTCTCCAGCAACCCGTTCCCTTTGTGCTAGATGAACGAACGTCTCTCCACATGCTCAGTTCTGAGAGATAAGTGTGTGTGAAAGCCATCCTTCACCTAGCTTGTTGGGAACACAAAGTTTCTTTTCACTTGCAAACTCCACTCCATAGATATATATGGGGAGGTACTAGCTCCAACTCGGTTTTACAGTGAAAACTGCAGGAACTTCAAAACGGCACTAGGAAACAGACTGAGAAACCAGAGTAATAGTTTCTCCTGCAACCCGTTCCCTTTGTGCTAGATGAACGAACGTCTCTCCACATGCTCAGTTCTGAGAGATAAGTGTGTGTGAAAGCCGTCCTTCACCTAGCTTGTTGGGAACACAAAGTTTCTTTTCACTTGCAAACTCCACTCCATACATATATATATGGGGAGGTACTAGCTCCAACTCGGTTTTACAGTGAAAACTGCAGGAACTTCAAACCGGCACTAGGAAACAGACTGAGAAACCAGAGTAAAGTTTCTCCTGCAACCCGTTCCCTTTGTGCTAGATGAACGAACGTCTCTCCACATGCTCAGTTCTGAGAGATAAGTGTGTGTGGAAGCCGTCCTTCACCTATCATGTTGGGAACAAAAAGTTTCTTTTCACTTGCAAACACCACTCCATACATATATATGGGTAGGTACAAGCTCCAATTCGGTTTTAAGGTGAAAACTGCAGGAAATTCAAACCGGCACTAGGAAACAGAATGAGAAACCAGAGTAAAAGTTTCTCCTGCAACCCGTTCCCTTTGTGCTAGATGAACGAACGTCTCTCCACATGCTCAGTTCTGAGAGATAAGTGTGTGTGAAAGCCGTCCTTCACCTAGCTTGTTGGGAACACAAAGTTTCTTTTCACTTGCAAACTCCACTCCATACATATATATTGGGAGGTACTAGCTCCAACTCGGTTTTACAGTGAAAACTGCAGGAACTTCAAAACGGCACTAGGAAACAGACTGAGAAATCAGAGTAAAAGTTTCTCCTGCAACCCGATCCCTTTGTGCTAGATGAACGAACGTCTGTCCACATGCTCCGTTCTGAGGGATAAGTGTGTGTGAAAGCCGTCCTTCACCTAGCTTGTTGGGAACAAAAAGATCCTTTTCAGTTGTAAATTCCACTCCATACATATATATGGGGAAGTACTAGCTCCAACTCGGTTTTACAGTGAAAACTGCAGGAACTTCTAACCGGCGCTAGGAAACAGACAGAGAAACCAGAGTAAAAGTTTCTCCTGCAAACCGTTCCCTTTGTGCTAGATAAACGAACGTCTCTCCACATGCTCAGTTCTGAGAGATAAGTGTGTGTGGAAGCCGTCCTTCACCTATCATGTTGGGAACACAAAATTTCTTTTCACTTGCAAACACCACTCCATACATATATATGGGTAGGTACAAGCTCCAACTCGGTTTTAAGGTGAAAACTGCAGGAAATTCAAACCGGCACTAGGAAACAGAATGAGAAACCAGAGTAAAAGTTTCTCCTGCAACCCGTTCCCTTTGTGCTAGATGAACGAACGTCTCTCCACATGCTCAGTTCTGAGAGATAAGTGTGTGTGAAAGCCGTCCTTCACCTAGCTTGTTGGGAACACAAAGTTTCTTTTCACTTGTAAACTCCACTCCATACTTATATATGGGGAGGTACTAGCTCCAACTCGGTTTTACAGTGAAAACTGCAGGAACTTCAAAACGGCACTAGGAAACAGACTGAGAAATCAGACTAAAAGTTTCTCCTGCAACCCTTTCCCATTGTGCTAAATGAACGAACGTCTATCCACATGCTCTGTTCGGAGAGATAAGTGTGTGTGAAAGCCGTCCTTCACCTAGCTTGTTGGGAACACAAAGTTTCTTTTCACTTGCAAACTCCACTCCATACATATATATATGGGGAGGTACTAGCTCCAACTCGGTTTTACAGTGAAAATTGCAGGAACTTCAAACCGGCACTAGGAAACAGACTGAGAAACCAGAGTAAAAATTTCTCCTGCAACCCGATCCCTTTGTGCTAGATAAACGAACGTCTCTCCACATGCTCAGTTCTGAGAGATAAGTGTGTGTGGAAGCCGTCCTTCACCTATCATGTTGGGAAAACAAAATTTCTTTTCACTTGCAAACACCACTCCATACATATATATGGGTAGGTACAAGCTTCAACTCGGTTTTAAGGTGAAAACTGCTGGAAATTCAAACCGGCACTAGGAAACAGAATGAGAAACCAGAGTAAAAGTTTCTCCTGCAACACGTTCCCTTTGTGCTAGATGAACGAACGTCTCTCCACATGCTCAGTTCTGAGAGATAAGTGTGTGTGAAAGCCGTCCTTCACCTAGCTTGTTGGGAACACAAAGTTTCTTTTCACTTGCAAACTCCACTCCATAATTATATAAGGGGAGGTACTAGCTCCAACTCGATTTTACAGTGAAAACTGCAGGAACATCAAACCGGCACTAGGAAACAGACTGAGAAACCAGAGTAAAAGTTTCTCCTGCAACCCGATCCCTTTGTGCTAGATAAACGAACGTCTCTCCACATGCTCAGTTCTGAGAGATAAGTGTGTGTGGAAGCCGTCCTTCACCTATCATGTTGGGAACACAAAATTTCTTTTCACTTGCAAACACCACTCCATACATATATATGGGTAGGTACAAGCTCCAACTCGGTTTTAAGGTGAAAACTGCAGGAAATTGAAACCGGCACTAGGAAACAGAATGAGAAATCAGACTAAAAGTTCCTCCTGCAACCCGATCCCTTTGTGCTAGATAAACGAACGTCTCTCCACATGCTCAGTTCTGAGAGATAAGTGTGTGTGGAAGCCGTCCTTCACCTATCATGTTGGGAACACAAAATTTCTTTTCAATTGCAAACACCACTCCATACATATATATGGGTAGGTACAAGCTCCAACTCGGTTTTAAGGTGAAAACTGCAGGAAATTCAAACCGGCACTAGGAAACAGAATGAGAAACCAGAGTAAAAGTTTCTCCTGCAACCCGTTCCCTTTGTGCTAGATGAACGAACGTCTCTCCACATGCTCAGTTCTGAGAGATAAGTGTGTGTGAAAGCCGTCCTTCACCTAGCTTGTTGGGAACACAAAGTTTCTTTTCACTTGCAAACTCCACTCCATACTTATATATGGGGAGGTACTAGCTCCAACTCGGTTTTACAGTGAAAACTGCAGGAACTTCAAACCGGCACTAGGAAACAGACTGAGAAACCAGAGTAAAAGTTTCTCCTGCAACCCGATCCCTTTGTGCTAGGTGAACGAACGTCTCTCCACATGCTCAGTTCTGAGAGATAAGTGTGTGTGGAAGCCGTCCTTCACCTATCATGTTGGGAACACAAAGTTTCTTTTCACTTGCAAACACCACTCCATACATATATATGGGTAGGTACAAGCTCCAACTCGGTTTTAATGTGAAAACTGCAGGAAATTCAAACCGGCACTTGGAAACAGAATGAGAAACCAGAGTAAAAGTTTCTCCTGCAACCCGTTCCCTTTGTGCTAGATGAACGAACGTCTCTCCACATGCTCAGTTCTGAGAGATAAGTGTGTGTGAAAGCCATCCTTCAACTAGCTTGTTGGGAACACAAAGTTTCTTTTCACTTGCAAACTCCACTCCATACATATATATGGGGAGGTACAAGCTCCAACTCGGTTTTACAGTGAAAACTGCAGGAACTTCAAAACGGCACTAGGAAACAGACTGAGAAATCAGACTAAAAGTTTCTCCTGCAACCCGATCCCTTTGTGGTAGATGAACGAACGTCTGTCCACATGCTCCGTTCTGAGGGATAAGTGTGTGTGAAAGCCGTCCTTCACCTAGCTTGTTGGGAACACAAAGATCCTTTTCAGTTGCAAATTCCACTCCATACAATATATGGGGAAGTACTAGCTCCAACTCGGTTTTACAGTGAAAACTGCAGGAACTTCTAACCGGCGCTAGGAAACACACTGAGAAACCAGAGTAAAAGTTTCTCCTGCAACCCGTTCCCTTTGTGCTAGATGAACGAACGTCTCTCCACATGCTAAGTTCTGAGAGATAAGTGTGTGTGAAAGCCGTCCTTCACCTAGCTTGTTGGGAACACAGAGTTTCTTTTCACTAACAAACTCCACTCCATACATATATATGGGGAGGTACTAGCTCCAACTCGGTTTTACAGTGAAAACTGCAGGAACTTCAAACCGGCACTAGGAAACAGACTGAGAAACCAGAGTAAAAGTTTCTCCTGCAACCCGATCCCTTTGTGCTAGATAAACGAACGTCTCTCCACATGCTCAGTTCTGAGAGATAAGTGTGTGTGGAAGCCGTCCTTCACATATCATGTTGGGAACACAAAATTTCTTTTCACTTGCAAACACCACTCCATACATATATATGGGTAGGTACAAGCTCCAACTCGGTTTTAAGGTGAAAACTGCAGGAAATTGAAACCGGTACTAGGAAACAGAATGAGAAACCAGAGTAAAAGTTTCTCCAGCAACCCGTTCCCTTTGTGCTAGATGAACGAACGTCTCTCCACATGCTAAGTTCTGAGAGATAAGTGTGTGTGAAAGCCATCCTTCACCTAGCTTGTTGGGAACACAAAGATTCTTTTCACTTGCAAACTCCACTCCATACATATATATGGGGAGGTACTAGCTCCAAATCGGTTTTACAGTGAAAACTGCAGGAACTTCAAAACGGCACTAAGAAACAGACTGAGAAATCAGAGTAAAAGTTTCTCCTGCAACCCGATCCATTTGTGCTAGATGAACGAACGTCTGTCCACATACTCCGTTCTGAGGGATAAGTGTGTGTGAAAGCCGTCCTTCACCTAGCTTGTTGGGAACACAAAGATCCTTTTCAGTTGCAAATTCCACTCCATACATATATATGGGGAAGTACTAGCTCCAACACGGTTTTACAGTGAAAACTGCAGGAACTTCTAACCGGCGCTAGGAAACAGACTGAGAAACCAGAGTAAAAGTTTCTCCTGCATCCCGTTCCCTTTGTGCTAGATGAACGAACGTCTCTCCACATGCTAAGTTCTGAGAGATAAGTGTGTGTGAAAGTCGTACTTCACTTAGCTTGTTGGGAACACAAAGTTTCTTTTAACTTGACATCTCCACTCCATACATATATATGGGGAGGTACTAGCTCCAACTCGGTTTTACAGTGAAAACTGCAGGAACTTCTAACCGGAGCTAGGAAACAGACTGAGAAACCAGAGTAAAAGTTTCTCCTGCAACCCGTTCCCTTTGTGCTAAATGAACGAACGTCTATCCACACGCTCTGTTCGGAGAGATAAGTGTGTGTGAAAGCCGTCCTTCACCTAGCTTGTTGGGAACAGAAAGTTTCTTTTCACTTGCAAACTCCACTCCATACATATATATATGGGGAGGTACTAGCTCCAACTCGGTTTTACAGTGAAAACTGCAGGAACTTCAAAACGGCACTAGGAAACAGACTGAGAAACCAGAGTAAAAGTTTCTCCTGCAACACGATCCCTTTGTGCTAGATGAACGAACGTCTCTCCACATGCTCAATTCTGAGAGATAAGTGTGTGTGGAAGCCGTCCTTCACCTATCATGTTGGGAACACAAAGTTTCTTTTCACTTGCAAACACCACTCCATACATATATATGGGTAGGTACAAGCTCCAACTCGGTTTTAAGGTGAAAACTGCAGGAAATTCAAACCGGCACTAGGAAACAGAATGAGAAACCAGAGTAAAAGTTTCTCCTGCAACCCGTTCCCTTTGTGCTAGATGAACGAAAGTCTCTCCACATGCTCAGTTCTGAGAGATAAGTGTGTGTGAAAGCCATCCTTCACCTAGCTTGTTGGGAACACAAAGTTTCTTTTCACTTGCAAACTCCACTCCATACATATATATGGGGAGGTACTAGCTCCAACTCGGTTTTACAGTGAAAACTGCAGGAACTTCAAAACGGCACTAGGAAACAGACTGAGAAATCAGACTAAAAGTTTCTCCTGCAACCCGATCCCTTTGTGCTAGATGAACGAACGTCTGTCCACATGCTCCGTTCTGAGGGATAAGTGTGTGTGAAAGCGATCCTTCACCTAGCTTGTTGGGAACACAAACATCCTTTTCAGTTGCAAATTCCACTCCATACATATATATGGGAAAGTGCTAGCTACAACTCGGTTTTACAGTGAAAACTGCAGGAACTTCTAACCGGCGCTAGGAAACAGACTGAGAAACCAGAGTAAAAGTTTCTCCAGCAACCCGTTCCCTTTGTGCTAGATGAACGAACGTCTCTCCACATGCTAATTTCTGAGAGATAAGTGTGTGTGAAAGCCTTCCTTCACCTAGCTTGTTGGGAACACAAAGTTTCTTTTAATTTGCAAACTCCACTCCATACTTATATATGGGGAGGTACTAGCTCCAACTCGGTTTTACAGTGAAAACTGCAGGAACTTCTACCCGGCGCTAGGAAACAGACTGAGAAACCAGAGTAATAGTTTCTCCTGCAACCCGTTCCCTTTGTGCTAGATGAACGAACGTCTCTCCACATGCTAAGTTCTGAGAGATAAGTGTGTGTGAAAGCCGTCCTTCACCTAGCTTGTTGGGTACACAAAGTTCCTTTTCACTTGCAAACTCCACTCCATACATATATATGGGGAGGTACTAGCTCCAACTCGGTTTTACAGTGAAAACTGCAGGAACTTCAAAACGGCACTAGGAAACAGACTGAGAAATCAGAGTAAAAGTTTCTCCTGAAACCCGATTCCTTTGTGCTAGATGAACGAACGTCTGTCCACATGCTCCGTTCTGAGGGATAAGTGTGTGTGAAAGCTGTCCTTCACCTAGCTTGTTGGGAACACAAAGATCCTTTTCAGTTGCAAATTCCAATCCATACATATATATGGGGAAATACTAGCTCCAACTCGGTTTTACAGTGAAAACTGCAGGAACTTCTAACCGGCGCTAGGAAACAGACTGAGAAACCAGAGTAAAAGTTTCTCCTGCAACCCGTTCCCTTTGTGCTAGATGAACGAACGTCTCTCCACATGCTAAGTTCTGAGAGATAAGTGTGTGTGAAAGCCGTCCTTCACCTAGCTTGTTGGGAACACAAAGTTTCTTTTCATTTGCAAACTCCACTCCATACTTATATATGGGGAGGTACTAGCTCCAACTCGGTTTTACAGTGAAAACTGCAGGAACTTCTAACCGGAGCTAGGAAACAGACTGAGAAACCAGAGTAAAAGTTTCTCCTGCAACCCGTTCCCTTTGTGCTAGATGAACGAACGTCTCTCCACATGCTAAGTTCTGAGAGATAAGTGTGTGTGAAAGCCGTCCTTCACCTAGCTTGTTGGGAACACAAAGTTTCTTTTCATTTGCAAACTCCACTCCATACTTATATATGGGGAGGTACTAGCTCCAACTCGGTTTTACAGTGAAAACTGCAGGAACTTCTACCCGGCGCTAGGAAACAGACTGAGAAACCAGAGTAATAGTTTCTCCTGCAACCCGTTCCCTTTGTGCTAGATGAACGAACGTCTCTCCACATGCTAAGTTCTGAGAGATAAGTGTGTGTGAAAGCCGTCCTTCACCTAGCTTGTTGGGAACACAAAGTTCCTTTTCACTTGCAAACTCCACTCCATACATATATATGGGGAGGTACTAGCTCCAACTCGGTTTTACAGTGAAAACTACAGGAACTTCAAACAGGCACTAGGAAACAGACTGAGAATCCAGAGTAAAAGTTTCTCCTGCAACCCGTTCCCTTTGTGCTAGATGAACGAACGTCTATCCACATGCTCTGTTCGGAGAGATAAGTGTGTGTGAAAGCCGTCCTTCACCTAGTTTGTTGGGAACAGAAAGTTTCTTTTCACTTGCAAACTCCACTCCATACATATATATATGGGGAGGTACTAGCTCCAACTCGGTTTTACAGTGAAAACTGCAGGAATTTCAAAACGGCACTAGGAAACAGACTGAGAAACCAGAGTAAAAGTTTCTCCTGCAACCCTTTCACTTTGTGCTAAATGAACGAACGTCTATCCACATGCTCTGTTCGGAGAGATAAGTGTGTGTGAAAGCCGTCCTTCACCTAGCTTGTTGGGAACAGAAAGTTTCTTTTCACTTGCAAACTCCACTCCATACATATATATATGGGGAGGTACTAGCTCCAACTCGGTTTTACAGTGAAAACTGCAGGAACTTCAAACCGGCACTAGGAAACAGACTGAGAAATCAGAGTAAAAGTTTCTCCTGCAACCCGATCCCTTTGTGCTAGATGAACGAACGTCTGTCCACATGCTCCGTTCTGAGGGATAAGTGTGTGTGAAAGCCGTCCTTCACCTAGCTTGTTGGGAACACAAAGATCCTTTTCAGTTGCAAATTCCACTCCATACATATATATGGGGAAGTACTAGCTCCAACACGGTTTTACAGTGAAAACTGCAGGAACTTCTAACCGGCGCTAGGAAACAGACTGAGAAACCAGAATAAAAGTTTCTCCTGCATCCCGTTCCCTTTGTGCTAGATGAACGAACGTCTCTCCACATGCTAAGTTCTGAGAGATAAGTGTGTGTGAAAGTCGTACTTCACTTCGCTTGTTGGGAACACAAAGTTTCTTTTAACTTGACATCTCCACTCCATACATATATATGGGGAGGTACTAGCTCCAACTCGGTTTTACAGTGAAAACTGCAGGAACTTCAAACCGGCACTAGGAAACAGACTGAGAAACCAGAGTAAAAGTTTCTCCTGCAACCCGTTCCCTTTGTGCTAAATGAACGAACGTCTATCCACATGCTCTGTTCGGAGAGATAAGTGTGTGTGAAAGCCGTCCTTCACCTAGCTTGTTGGGAACAGAAAGTTTCTTTTCACTTGCAAACTCCATTCCATACATATATATATGGGGAGGTACTAGCTCCAACTCGGTTTTACAGTGAAAATTGCAGGAACTTCAAACCGGCACTAGGAAACAGACTGAGAAACCAGAGTAAAAGTTTCTCCTGCAACCCGATCCCTTTGTGCTAGATGAACGAACGTCTCTCCACATGCTCAGTTCTGAGAGATAAGTGTGTGTGGAAGCCGTCCTTCACCTATCATGTTGGGAACACAAAGTTTCTTTTCACTTGCAAACACCACTCCATACATATATATGGGTAGGTACAAGCTCCAACTCGGTTTTAAGGTGAAAACTGCAGGAAATTCAAACCGGCACTAGGAAACAGAATGAGAAACCAGAGTAAAATTTTCTCCTGCAACCCGTTCCCTTTGTGCTACATGAACGAACGTCTCTCCACATGCTCAGTTCTGAGAGATAAGTGTGTGTGAAAGCCATCCTTCACCTAGCTTGTTGGGAACACAAAGTTTCTTTTCACTTGCAAACTCCACTCCATATATATATATGGGGAGGTACTAGCACCAAATCGGTTTTACAGTGAAAACTGCAGGAACTTCAAAACGGCACTAGGAAACAGACTGAGAAATCAGAGTAAAAGTTTCTCCTGCAACCCGATCCCTTTGTGCTAGATGAACGAACGTCTGTCCACATGCTCCGTTCTGAGGGAAAAGTGTGTGCGAAAGCGATCCTTCACCTAGCTTGTTGGGAACACAAACATCCTTTTCAGTTGCAAATTCCACTCCATACTTATATATGGGGAAGTACTAGCTCCAACTCGGTTTTACAGTGAAAACTGCAGGAACTTCTAACCGGCGCTAGGAAACAGACTGAGAAACCAGAGTAAAAGTTTCTCCTGCAACCCGTTCCCTTTGTGCTAGATGAACGAACGTCTCTCCACATGCTAAGTTCTGAGAGATAAGTGTGTGTGAAAGCCGTCCTTCACCTAGCCTGTTGGGAACACAAAGTTTCTTTTCATTTGCAAACTCCACTCCATACTTATATATGGGGAGGTACTAGCTCCAACTCGGTTTTAAAGTGAAAAATGCAGAAATTTCTACCCGGCGCTAGGAAACAGACTGAGAAACCAGAGTAATAGTTTCTCCTGCAACCCGTTCCCTTTGTGCTAGATGAACGAAAGTCTCTCCACATGCTAAGATCTGAGAGATAAGTGTGTGTGAAAGTCGTCCTTCACCTAGCTTGTTGGGAACACAAAGTTCCTTTTCACTTGCAAACTCCACTCCATACATATATATGGGGAGGTACTAGCTCCAACTCGGTTTTACAGTGAAAACTGCAGGAACTTCAAAACGGCACTAGCAAACAGACTGAGAAACCAGAGTAAAAGTTTCTCCTGCAACCCTTTCACTTTGTGCTAAATGAACGAACGTCTATCCACATGCTCTGTTCGGAGAGATAAGTGTGTGTGAAAGCCGTCCTTCACCTAGCTTGTTGGGAACAGAAAGTTTCTTTCAAGTTGCAAATTCCACTCCATACATATATATGGGTAGGTACTAGCTCCAACTCGGTTTTACAGTGAAAAATGCAGGAACTTCTAACAAGCGCTAGGAAACAGACTGAGAAACTTGAGTAAAAGTTTCTCCTGCAACCCGTTCCCTTTGTGCTAGATGAACGAACGTCTCTCCACATGCTCAGTTCTGAGAGATAAGTGTGTGTGAAATTCGTACTTCACTTAGCTTGTTGGGAACACAAAGTTTCTTTTAACTTGACATCTCCACTCCATACATATATATGGGGAGGTACTAGCTCCAACTCGGTTTTACAGTGAAAACTGCAGGAACTTCAAACCGGCACTAGGAAACAGACTGAGAAACCAGAGTAAAAGTTTCTCCTGCAACCCGTTCCCTTTGTGCTAAATGAACGAACGACTATCCACATGCTCTGTTCGGAGAGATAAGTGTGTGTGAAAGCCGTCCTTCACCTAGCTTGTTGGGAACAGAAAGTTTCTTTTCACTTGCAAACACCACTCAATACATATATATATGGGGAGGTACTAGCTCCAACTCGGTTTTACAGTGAAAACTGCAGGAACATCAAACCGGCACTAGGAAACAGACTGAGAAACCAGAGTAAAAGTTTCTCCTGCAACCCGATCCCTTTGTGCTAGATGAACGAACGTCTCTCCACATGCTCAGTTCTGAGAGATAAGTGTGTGTGGAAGCCGTCCTTCACCTATCATGTTGGGAACACAAAGTTTCTTTTCACTTGCAAACACCACTCCATACATATATATGGGTAGGTACAAGCTCCAACTCGGTTTTAAGGTGAAAACTGCAGGAAATTCAAACCGGCACTAGGAAACAGAATGAGAAACCAGAGTAAAAGTTTCTCCCTCAACTCGTTCCCTTTGTGCTAGATGAACGAACGTCTCTCCACATGCTCAGTTGTGAGAGATAAGTGTGTGTGAAAGCCATCCTTCACCTAGCTTGTTGGGAACACAAAGTTTCTTTTCACTTGCAAACTCCACTCCATACATATATATGGGGAGGTACTAGATCCAACTCGGTTTTACAGTGAAAACTGCAGGAACTTCAAAACGGCACTAGGAAACAGACTGAGAAATCAGAGTAAAAGTTTCTCCTGCAACCCGATTCCTTTGTGCTAGATGAACGAACGTCTGTCCACATGCTCCGTTCTGAGGGATAAGTGTGTGTGAAAGCCGTCCTTCACCTAGCTTGTTGGGAACACAAAGATCCTTTTCAGTTGCAAATTAAACTCCATACATATATATGGGGAAGTACTAGCTCCAACTCGGTTTTACAGTGAAAACTGCAGGAACTTCTAACCGGCGCTAGGAAACAGACTGAGAAAACAGAGTAAAAGTTTCTCCTGCAACCCGTTCCCTTTGTGCTAGATGAACGAACGTCTCTCCACATGCTAAGTTCTGAGAGATAAGTGTGTGTGAAAGCCGTCCTTCACCTAGCTTGTTGGGAACACAAAGTTTCTTTTCATTTGCAAACTCCACTCCATACTTATATATGGGGAGTTACTAGCTCCAACTCGGTTTTACAGTGAAAACTGCAGGAACTTCTTCACGGCGCTAGAAAACAGACTGAGAAACCAGAGTAATAGTTTCTCCTGCAACCCGTTCCCTTTGTGCTAGATGAACGAACGTCTCTCCACATGCTAAGTTCTGAGAGATAAGTGTGTGTGAAAGCCGTCCTTCACCTAGCTTGTTGGGAACACAAAGTTCCTTTTCACTTGCAAACTCCACTCCATACATATATATGGGGAGGTACTAGCTCCAACTCGGTTTTACAGTGAAAACTACAGGAACTTCAAACAGGCACTAGGAAACAGACTGAGAAACCAGAGTAAAAGTTTCTCCTGCAACCCGTTCCCTTTGTGCTAGATGAACGAACGTCTATACACATGCTCTGTTCGGAGAGATAAGTGTGTGTGAAAGCCGTCCTTCACCTAGTTTGTTGGGAACAGAAAGTTTCTTTTCACTTGCAAACTCCACTCCATACATATATATATGGGGAGGTACTAGCTCCAACTCGGTTTTACAGTGAAAACTGCATGAACTTCAAAACGGCACTAGGAAACAGACTGAGAAACCAGAGTAAAAGTTTCTCCTGCAACCCTTTCACTTTGTGCTAAATGAACGAACGTCTATCCACATGCTCTCTTCGGAGAGATAATTGTGTGTGAAAAGCCGTCCTTCACCTAGCTTGTTGGGAACAGAAAGTTTCTTTTCACTTGCAAACTCCACTCCATACATATATATATGGGGAGGTACTAGCTCCAACTCGGTTTTACAGTGAAAACTGCAGGAACTTCAAACCGGCACTAGGAAACAGACTGAGAAACCAGAATAAAAGTTTCTCCTGCAACCCGATCCCTTTGTGCTAGATAAACGAACGTCTCTCCACATGCTCAGTTCTGAGAGATAAGTGTGTGTGGAAGCCGTCCTTCACCTATCATGTTGGGAACACAAAATTTCTTTTCACTTGCAAACACCACTCCATACATATATATGGGTAGGTACAAGCTCCAACACGGTTTTAAGGTGAAAACTGCAGGAAATTCAAACCGGCACTAGGAAACAGAATGAGAAACCAGAGTAAAAGTTTCTCCTGCAACCCGTTCCCTTTGTGCTAGATGAACGAACGTCTCTCCACATGCTCAGTTCTGAGAGATAAGTGTGTGTGAAAGCCATCCTTCACCTAGCTTGTTGGGAACACAAAGTTTCTTTTCACTTGCAAACTCCACTCCATACATATATATGGGGAGGTACTAGCTCCAACTCGGTTTTACAGTGAAAACTGCAGGAACTTCAAACAGGCACTAGGAAACAGACTGAGAAACCAGAGAAAAGTTTCTCCTGCAACCCGATCCCTTTGTGCTAGATGAACGAACGTCTGTCCACATGCTCCTTTCTGAGGGATAAGTGTGTGTGAAAGCCGTCCTTCACCTAGCTTGTTGGGAACACAAAGATCCTTTTCAGTTGCAAATTCCACTCCATACATATATATGGGGAAGTACTAGCTCCAACTCGGTTTCACAGTGAAAACTGCAGGAACTTCTAACCGGCGCTAGGAAACAGACTGAGAAACCAGAGTAAAAGTTTCTCCTGCAACCCGTTCCCTTTGTGCTAGATGAACGAACGTCTCTCCACATGCTAAGTTCTGAGAGATAAGTGTGTGTGAAAGCCGTCCTTCACCTAGCTTGTTGGGAACACAAAGTTTCTTTTCATTTGCAAACTCCACTCCATACTTATATATGGGGAGGTACTAGCTCCAACTCGGTTTTACAGTGAAATCTGCAGGAACTTCTAACCGACACTAGGAAACAGAATGAGAAACCAGAGTAAAAGTTTCTCCTGCAACCCGTTCCCTTTGTGCTAGATGAACGAACGTCTCTCCACATGCTCAGTTCTGAGAGATAAGTGTGTGTGAAAGCCATCCTTCACCTAGCTTGTTGGGAACACAAAGTTTCTTTTCATTTCATACTCCACTCCATACATATATATGGGGAGATACTAGCTCCAACTCGGTTTTACAGCGAAAACTGCAGGAACTTCTAAACGGCACTAGGAAACAGACTGAGAAACCAGAGTAAAAGTTTCTCCTGCAACCCGTTCCCTTTGTGCTAGATGAACGAACGTCTCTCCACATGCTAAGTTCTGAGAGATAAGTGTGTGTGAAAGCCGTCCTTCACCTATCTTGTTGGGAAAACAAAGTTTCCTTTCACTTGCAAACTCCACTCCATACTTATATATGGGGAGGTACTAGCTCCAACTCGGTTTTACAGTGAAAACTGCAGGAACTTCAAACCGGCACTAGGAAACAGATTGAGAAACCAGAGTAAAAATTTCTCCTGCAAACCGTTCCCTTTGTGCTAGATGAACGAACGTCTGTCCACATGCTCCGTTCTGAGGGATAAGTGTGTGTGGAAGCCGTCCTTCACCTAGCTTGTTGGGAACACAAAGTTTCTTTTCACTTGCAAACTCCACTGCATACATATATATATTTGGAGGTACTAGCTCCAACTCGGTTTTACAGTGAAAACTGCAGGTACTTCAAACCGGCACTAGGAAACAGACTGAGAAACCAGAGTAAAAGTTTCTCCTGCAAACTGATCCCTTTGTGCTAGATGAACGAACGTCATTCCACATGCTCAGTTCTGAGAGATAAGTGTGTGTGGAAGCCGTCCTTCACCTAACATGTTGGGAACACAAAGTTTCTTTTCACTTGCAAACACCACTCCATACATATATATGGGTAGGTACAAGCTCCAACTCGGTTTTAATGTGAAAACTGCAGGAAATTCAAACCGGCACTAGGAAACAGAATGAGAAACCAGAGTAAAAGTTTCTCCTGCAACCCGTTCCCTTTGTGCTAGATGAACGAACGTCTCTCCACATGCTCAGTTCTGAGAGATAAGTGTGTGTGAAAGCCATCCTTCAACTAGCTTGTTGGGAACACAAAGTTTCTTTTCACTTGCAAACTCCACTCCATACATATATATGGGGAGGTACTAGCTCCAACTCGGTTTTACAGTGAAAACTGCAGGAACTTCAAAACGGCACTAGGAAACAGACTGAGAAATCAGACTAAAAGTTTCTCCTGCAACCCGATCCCTTTGTGATAGATGAACGAACGTCTGTCCACATGCCCCGTTCTGAGGGATGTGTGTGAAAGCCGTCCTTCACCTAGCTTGTTGGGAACACAAAGATCCTTTTCAGTTGCAAATTCCACTCCATACAATATATGGGGAAGTACTAGCTCCAACTCGGTTTTACAGTGAAAACTGCAGGAACTTCTAACCGGCGCTAGGAAACACACTGAGAAACCAGAGTAAAAGTTTCTCCTGCAACCCGTTCCCTTTGTGCTAGATGAACGAACGTCTCTCCACATGCTAAGTTCTGAGAGATAAGTGTGTGTGAAAGCCGTCCTTCACCTAGCTTGTTGGGAACACAAAGTTTCTTTTCACTTGCAAACTCCACTCCATACATATATATGGGGAGGTACTAGCTCCAACTCGGTTTTACAGTGAAAACTGCAGGAACTTCAAACCGGCACTAGGAAAAAGACTGAGAAACCAGAGTAAAAGTTTCTCCTGCAACCCGATCCCTTTGTGCTAGATAAACGAACGTCTCTCCACATGCTCAGTTCTGAGAGAGAAGTGTGTGTGGAAGCCGTCCTTCACATATCATGTTGGGAACACAAAATTTCTTTTCACTTGCAAACAGCACTCCATACATATATATTTGTAGGTACAAGCTCCAACTCGGTTTTAAGGTGAAAACTGCAGGAAATTGAAACCGGCACTAGGAAACAGAATGAGAAACCAGAGTAAAAGTTTCTCCAGCAACCCGTTCCCTTTGTGCTAGATGAACGAACGTCTCTCCACATGCTCAGTTCTGAGAGATAAGTGTGTGTGAAAGCCGTCCTTCACCTAGCTTGTTGGGAACACAAAGTTTCTTTTCACTTGTAAACTCCACTCCATACATATATATGGGGAGGTACTAGCTCCAACTCGGTTTTACAGTGAAAACTGCAGGAACTTCTAACCGACGCTAGGAAACAGACTGAGAAACCAGAGTAAAAGTTTCTCCTGCATCCCGTTCCCTTTGTGCTAGATAAACGAACGTCTCTCCACATGCTCAGTTCTGAGAGATAAGTGTGTGTGGAAGCCGTACTTCACATATCATGTTGGGAACACAAAATTTCTTTTCACTTGCAAACACCACTCCATACATTTATATGGGTAGGTACAAGCTCCAACTCGGTTTTAAGGTGAAAACTGCAGGAAATTGAAACCGGCACTAGGAAACAGAATGAGAAACCAGAGTAAAAGTTTCTCCAGCAACCCGTTCCCTTTGTGCTAGATGAACGAACGTCTCTCCACATGCTCAGTTCTGAGAGATAAGTGTGTGTGAAAGCCGTCCTTCACCTAGCTTGTTGGGAACACAAAGTTTCTTTTCACTTGCAAACTCCACTCCATACGTATATATGGGGAGGTACTAGCTCCAACTCGGTTTTACAGTGAAAACTGCAGGAACTTCTAACCGACGCTAGGAAACAGACTGAGAAACCAGAGTAAAAGTTTCTCCTGCATCCCGTTCCCTTTGTGCTAGATGAACGAACGTCTATCCACATGCTCTGTTCGGAGAGATAAGTGTGTGTGAAAGCCGTCCTTCACCTAGCTTGTTGGGAACAGAAAGTTTCTTTTCACTTGCAAACTCCACTCCATACATATATATATGGGGAGGTACTAGCTCCAACTCGGTTTTACAGTGAAAACTGCAGGAACTTCAAACCGGCACTAGGAAACAGACTGAGAAACCAGAGTAAAAGTTTCTCCTGCAACCCGATCCCTTTGTGCTAGATGAACGAACGTCTCTCCACATGCTCAGTTCTGAGAGATAAGTGTGTGTGGAAGCCGTCCTTCACCTATCATGTTGGGAACACAAAGTTTCTTTTCACTTGCAAACACCACTCCATACATATATATGGGTAGGTACAAGCTCCAACTCGGTTTTAAGGTGAAAACTGCAGGAAATTCAAACCGGCACTAGGAAACAGAATGAGAAACCAGAGTAAAAGTTTCTCCTGCAACCCGTTCCCTTTGTGCTAGATGAACGAACGTCTCTCCACATGCTCAGTTCTGAGAGATAAGTGTGTGTGAAAGCCATCCTTCACCTAGCTTGTTGGGAACACAAAGTTTCTTTTCACTTGCAAACTCCACTCCATACATATATATGGGGAGGTACTAGCTCCAACTCGGTTTTACAGTGAAAACTGCAGGAACTTCAAAACGGCACTAGGAAACAGACTGAGAAATCAGAGTAAAAGTTTCTCCTGCAACCCGATCCCTTTGGCTAGATGAACGAACGTCTGTCCACATGCTCCGTTCTGAGGGATAAGTGTGTGTGAAAGCCATCCTTCACCTAGCTTGTTGGGAACACAAAGATCCTTTTCAGTTGCAAATTCCACTCCATACATATATATGGGGAAGTACTAGCTCCAACTCGGTTTTACAGTGAAAACTGCAGGAACTTCTAACCGGCGCTAGGAAACAGACTGAGAAACCAGAGTAAAAGTTTCTCCTGCAAACCGTTCCCTTTGTGCTAGATGAACGAACGTCTCTCCACATGCTAAGTTCTGAGAGATAAGTGTGTGTGAAAGCCGCCCTTCACCTAGCTTGTTGGGAACACAAAGATCCTTTTCAGTTGCAAATTCCACTCCATACATATATATGGGGAAGTACTAGCTCCAACTCGGTTTTACAGTGAAAACTGCAGGAACTTCTAACCAGCGCTAGGAAACAGACTGAGAAACCAGAGTAAAAGTTTCTCCTGCAAACCGTTCCCTTTGTGCTAGATGAACGAACGTCTCTCCACATGCTAAGTTCTGAGAGATAAGTGTGTGTGAAAGCCGCCCTTCACCTAGCTTGTTGGGAACACAAAGTTTCTTTTCATTTGCAAACTCCACTCCATACTTATATATGGGGAGGTACTAGCTCCAACTCGGTTTTACAGTGAAAACTGCAGGAACTTCTACCCGGCGCTAGGAAACAGACTGAGAAACCAGAGTAATAGTTCCTCCTGCAACCCGTTCCCTTTGTGCTAGATGAACGAACGTCTCTCCACATGCTAATTTCTGAGAGATAAGTGTGTGTGAAAGCCGTCCTTCACCTAGCTTGTTGGGAACACAAAGTTCCTTTTCACTTGCAAACTCCACTCCATACATATATATGGGGAGGTACTAGCTCCAACTCGGTTTTACAGTGAAAAATGCAGGAACTTCTAACCAGCGCTAGGAAACAGACTGAGAAAACTGAGTAAAAGTTTCTCCTGTAACCCGTTCCCTTTGTGCTAGATGAACGAACGTCTCTCCACATGCTCAGTTCTGAGAGATAAGTGTGTGTGAAAGTCGTACTTCACTTAGCTTGTTGGGAACACAAAGTTTCTTTTAACTTGACATCTCCACTCCATACATATATATGGGGAGGTACTAGCTCCAACTCGGTTTTACAGTGAAAACTGCAGGAACTTCAAACCGGCACTAGGAAACAGACTGAGAAACCAGAGTAAAAGTTTCTCCTGCAACCCGTTCCCTTTGTGCTAAATGAACGAACGACTATCCACATGCTCTGTTCGGAGAGATAAGTGTGTGTGAAAGCCGTCCTTCACCTAGCTTGTTGGGAACAGAAAGTTTCTTTTCACTTGCAAACTCCACTCCATACATATATATATGGGGAGGTACTAGCTCCAACTCGGTTTTACAGTGAAAACTGCAGGAACTTCAAACCGGCACTAGGAAACAGACTGAGAAACCAGAGTAAAAGTTTCTCCTGCAACCCGATCCCTTTGTGCTAGATGAACGAACGTCTCTCCACATGCTCAGTTCTGAGAGATAAGTGTGTGTGGAAGCCGTCCTTCACCTATCATGTTGGGAACACAAAGTTTCTTTTCACTTGCAAACACCACTCCATACATATATATGGGGAGGTACTAGCTCCAACTCGGTTTTAAGGTGAAAACTGCAGGAAATTCAAACCGGCACTAGGAAACAGAATGAGAAACCAGAGTAAAAGTTTCTCCTGCAACCCGTTCCCTTTGTGCTAGATGAACGAACGTCTCTCCACATGCTCAGTTCTGAGAGATAAGTGTGTGTGAAAGCCATCCTTCACCTAGCTTGTTGGGAACACAAAGTTTCTTTTCACTTGCAAACTCCACTCCATACATATATATGGGGAGGTACTAGCTCCAACTCGGTTTTACAGTGAAAACTGCAGGAACTTCAAAACGGCACTAGGAAACAGACTGAGAAATCAGAGTAAAAGTTTCCCCTGCAACCCGATTCCTTTGTGCTAGATGAACGAACGTCTGTCCACATGCTCCGTTCTGAGGGATAAGTGTGTGTGAAAGCCATCCTTCAACTAGCTTGTTGGGAACACAAAGATCCTTTTCAGTTGCAAATTCCACTCCGTACATATATATGGGGAAGTACTAGCTCCAACTCTGTTTTACAGTGAAAACTGCAGGAACTTCTAACCGGCGCTAGGAAACAGACTGAGAAACCAGAGTAAAAGTTTCTCCTGCAACCCGTTCCCTTTGTGCTAGATGAACGAACGTCTCTCCACATGCTAAGTTCTGAGAGATATGTGTGTGTGAAAGCCGTCCTTCACATAGCTTGTTGGGAACACAAAGTTTCTTTTCATTTGCAAACTCCACTCCATACTTATATATGGGGAGGTACTAGCTCCAACTCGGTTTTACAGTGAAAACTGCAGGAACTTCTACCCGGTGCTAGGAAACAGACTGAGAAACCAGAGTAATAGTTTCTCCTGCAACCCGTTCCTTTGTGCTAGATGAACGAACGTCTCTCCACATGCTAAGTTCTGAGAGATAAGTGTGTGTGAAAGCCGTCCTTCACCTAGCTTGTTGGGAACACAAAGTTCCTTTTCACTTGCAAACTCCACTCCATACATATATATGGGGAGGTACTAGCTCCAACTCGGTTTTACAGTGAAAACTGCAGGAACTTCAAACAGGCACTAGGAAACAGACTGAGAAACCAGAGTAAAAGTTTCTCCTGCAACCCGTTCCCTTTGTGCTAGATGAACGAACGTCTATCCACATGCTCTGTTCGGAGAGATAAGTGTGTGTGAAAGCCGTCCTTCACCTAGTTTGTTGGGAACAGAAAGTTTCTTTTCACTTGCAAACTCCACTCCATACATATATATATGGGGAGGTACTAGCTCCAACTCGGTTTTACAGTGAAAACTGCAGGAACTTCAAAACGGCACTAGGAAACAGACTGAGAAACCAGAGTAAAAGTTTCTCCTGCAACCCTTTCATTTTGTGCTAAATGAACGAACGTCTATCCACATGCTCTGTTCGGAGAGATAAGTGTGTGTGAAAGCCGTCCTTCACCTAGCTTGTTGGGAACAGAAAGTTTCTTTTCACTTGCAAACTCCACTCCATACATATATATATGGGGAGGTACTAGCTCCAACTCGGTTTTACAGTGAAAACTGCAGGAACTTCAAACCGGCACTAGGAAACAGACTGAGAAACCAGAATAAAAGTTTCTCCTGCAACCCGATCCCTTTGTGCTAGATAAACGAACGTCTCTCCACATGCTCAGTTCTGAGAGATAAGTGTGTGTGGAAGCCGTCCTTCACCTATCATGTTGGGAACACAAAATTTCTTTTCACTTGCAAACACCACTCCATACATATATATGGGTAGGTACAAGCTCCAACACGGTTTTAAGGTGAAAACTGCAGGAAATTCAAACCGGCACTAGGAAACAGAATGAGAAACCAGAGTAAAAGTTTCTCCTGCAACCCGTTCCCTTTGTGCTAGATGAACGAACGTCTCTCCACATGCTCAGTTCTGAGAGATAAGTGTGTGTGAAAGCCATACTTCACCTAGCTTGTTGGGAACACAAAGTTTCTTTTCACTTGCAAACTCCACTCCATACATATATATGGGGAGGTACTAGCTCCAACTCGGTTTTACAGTGAAAACTGCAGGAACTTCAAACAGGCACTAGGAAACAGACTGAGAAACCAGAGAAAAGTTTCTCCTGCAACCCGATCACTTTGTACTAGATGAACGAACTTCTGTCCACATGCTCCTTTCTGAGGGATAAGTGTGTGTGAAAGCCGTCCTTCACCTAGCTTGTTGGGAACACAAAGATCCTTTTCAGTTGCAAATTCCACTCCATACATATATATGGGGAAGTACTAGCTCCAACTCGGTTTCACAGTGAAAACTGCAGGAACTTCTAACCGGCGCTAGGAAACAGACTGAGAAACCAGAGTAAAAGTTTCTCCTGCAACCCGTTCCCTTTGTGCTAGATGAACGAACGTCTCTCCACATGCTAAGTTCTGAGAGATAAGTGTGTGTGAAAGCCGTCCTTCACCTAGCTTGTTGGGAACACAAAGTTTCTTTTCATTTGCAAACTCCACTCCATACTTATATATGGGGAGGTACTAGCTCCAACTCGGTTTTACAGTGAAAACTCCAGGAACTTCTACCCGGCGCTAGGAAACAGACTGAGAAACCAGAGTAATAGTTTCTCCTGCAACCCGTTCCTTTTGTGCTAGATGTACGAACGTCTCTCCACATGCTCAGTTCTGAGAGATAAGTGTGTGTGAAAGTCGTACTTCACGTAGCTTGTTGGGAACACAAAGTTCCTTTTCACTTGCAAACTTCACTCCGTACATATATATGGGGAGGTACTAGCTCCAACTCGGTTTTACAGTGAAAACTACAGGAACTTCAAACAGGCACTAGGAAACAGACTGAGAAACCAGAGTAAAAGTTTCTCCTGCAACCCGTTCCCTTTGTGCTAGATGAACGAACGTCTGTCCACATGCTCCGTTCTGAGGGATAAGTGTGTGTGAAAGCCGTCCTTCACCTAGCTTGTTGGGAACACAAAGATCCTTTTCAGTTGCAAATTCCACTCCATACATATATATGGGGAAGTACTAGCTCCAACTCGGTTTTACAGTGAAAACTGCAGGAACTTCTAACCGGCGCTAGGAAACAGACTGAGAAATCAGAGTAAAAGTTTCTCCTGCAACCCGTTCCCTTTGTGCTAGATGAACGAACGTCTCTCCACATGCTAAGTTCTGAGAGATAAGTGTGTGTGAAAGCCGCCCTTCACCTAGCTTGTTGGGAACACAAAGATCCTTTTCAGTTGCAAATTCCACTCCATACATATATATGGGGAAGTACTAGCTCCAACTCGGTTTTACAGTGAAAACTGCAGGAACTTCTAACCGGCGCTATGAAACAGACTGAGAAACCAGAGTAAAAGTTTCTCCTGCAACACGTTCCCTTTGTGCTAGATGAACGAACGTCTCTCCACATGCTAAGTTCTGAGAGATAAGTGTGTGTGAAAGCCGCCCTTCACCTAGCTTGTTGGGAACACAAAGTTTCTTTTCATTTGCAAACTCCACTCCATACTTATATATGGGGAGGTACTAGCTCCAACTCGGTTTTACAGTGAAAACTGCAGGAACTTCTACCCGGCGCTAGGAAACAGACTGAGAAACCAGAGTAATAGTTTCTCCTGCAACCCGTTCCCTTTGTGCTAGATGAACGAACGTCTCTCCACATGCTAATTTCTGAGAGATAAGTGTGTGTGAAAGCCGTCCTTCACCTAGCTTGTTGGGAACACAAAGTTCCTTTTCACTTGCAAACTCCACTCCATACATATATATGGGGAGGTACTAGCTCCAACTCGGTTTTACAGTGAAAACTGCAGGAACTTCAAAACGGCACTAGGAAACAGACTGAGAAACCAGAGTAAAAGTTTCTCCTGCAACCCTTTCACTTTGTGCTAAATGAACGAACGTCTATCCACATGCTCTGTTCGGAGAGATAAGTGTGTGTGAAAGCCGTCCTTCACCTAGCTTGTTGGGAACAGAAAGATTCTTTTCAGTTGCAAATTCCACTCCATACATATATATGGGTAGGTACTAGCTCCAACTCGGTTTTACAGTGAAAAATGCAGGAACTTCTAACCAGCGCTAGGAAACAGACTGAGAAAACTGAGTAAAAGTTTCTCCTGCAACCCGTTCCCTTTGTGCTAGATGAACGAACGTCTCTCCACATGCTCAGTTCTGAGAGATAAGTGTGTGTGAAAGTCGTACTTCACTTAGCTTGTTGGGAACACAAAGTTTCTTTTAACTTGACATCTCCACTCCATACAAATATATGGGGAGGTACTAGCTCCAACTCGGTTTTACAGTGAAAACTGCAGGAACTTCAAACCGGCACTAGGAAACAGACTGAGAAACCAGAGTAAAAGTTTCTCCTGCAACCCGATCCCTTTGTGCTAGATGAACGAACGTCTCTCCACATGCTCAGTTCTGAGAGATAAGTGTGTGTGGAAGCCGTCCTTCACCTATCATGTTGGGAACACAAAGTTTCTTTTCACTTGCAAACACCACTCCATACATATATATGGGGAGGTACTAGCTCCAACTCGGTTTTAAGGTGAAAACTGCAGGAAATTCAAACCGGCACTAGGAAACAGAATGAGAAACCAGAGTAAAAGTTTCTCCTGCAACCCGTTCCCTTTGTGCTAGATGAACGAACGTCTTTCCACATGCTCAGTTCTGAGAGATAAGTGTGTGTGAAAGCCATCCTTCACCTAGCTTGTTGGGAACACAAAGTTTCTTTTCACTTGCAAACTCCACTCCATACATATATATGGGGAGGTACTAGCTCCAACTCGGTTTTACAGTGAAAACTGCAGGAACTTCAAAACGGCACTAGGAAACAGACTGAGAAATCAGAGTAAAAGTTTCCCCTGCAACCCGATTCCTTTGTGCTAGATGAACGAACGTCTGTCCACATGCTCCGTTCTGAGGGATAAGTGTGTGTGAAAGCCGTCCTTCACCTAGCTTGTTGGGAACACAAAGATCCTCTTCAGTTGCAAATTCCACTCCGTACATATATATGGGGAAGTACTAGCTCCAACTCTGTTTTACAGTGAAAACTGCAGGAACTTCTAACCGGCGCTAGGAAACAGACTGAGAAACCAGAGTAAAAGTTTCTCCTGCAACCCGTTCCCTTTGTGCTAGATGAACGAACGTCTCTCCACATGCTAAGTTCTGAGAGATAAGTGTGTTTGAAAGCCGTCCTTCACATAGCTTGTTGGGAACACAAAGTTTCTTTTCATTTGCAAACTCCACTCCATACTTATATATGGGGAGGTACTAGCTCCAACTCGGTTTTACAGTGAAAACTGCAGGAACTTCTACCCGGTGCTAGGAAACAGACTGAGAAACCAGAGTAATAGTTTCTCCTGCAACCCGTTCCTTTGTGCTAGATGAACGAACGTCTCTCCACATGCTAAGTTCTGAGAGATAAGTGTGTGTGAAAGCCGTCCTTCACCTAGCTTGTTGGGAACACAAAGTTCCTTTTCACTTGCAAACTCCACTCCATAAATATATATGGGGAGGTACTAGCTCCAACTCGGTTTTACAGTGAAAACTGCAGGAACTTCAAACAGGCACTAGGAAACAGACTGAGAAACCAGAGTAAAAGTTTCTCCTGCAACCCGTTCCCTTTGTGCTAGATGAACGAACGTCTATCCACATGCTCTGTTCGGAGAGATAAGTGTGTGTGAAAGCCGTCCTTCACCTATTTTGTTGGGAACAGAAAGTTTCTTTTCACTTGCAAACTCCACTCCATACATATATATATGGGGAGGTACTAGCTCCAACTCGGTTTTACAGTGAAAACTGCAGGAACTTCAAAACGGCACTAGGAAACAGACTGAGAAACCAGAGTAAAAGTTTCTCCTGCAACCCTTTCACTTTGTGCTAAATGAACGAACGTCTATCCACATGCTCTGTTCGGAGAGATATGTGTGTGTGAAAGCCGTCCTTCACCTAGCTTGTTGGGAACAGAAAGTTTCTTTTCACTTGCAAACTCCACTCCATACATATATATATGGGGAGGTACTAGCTCCAACTCCGTTTTACAGTGAACACTGCAGGAACTTCAAACCGGCACTAGGAAACAGACTGAGAAACCAGAATAAAAGTTTCTCCTGCAACCCGATCCCTTTGTGCTAGATAAACGAACGTCTCTCCACATGCTCAGTTCTGAGAGATAAGTGTGTGTGGAAGCCGTCCTTCACCTATCATGTTGGGAACACAAAATTTCTTTTCACTTGCAAACACCACTCCATACATATATATGGGTAGGTACAAGCTCCAACACGGTTTTAAGGTGAAAAATGCAGGAAATTCAAACCGGCACTAGGAAACAGAATGAGAAACCAGAGTAAAAGTTTCTCCTGCAACCCGTTCCCTTTGTGCTAGATGAACGAACGTCTCTCCACATGCTCAGTTCTGAGAGATAAGTGTGTGTGAAAGCCATCCTTCACCTAGCTTGTTGGGAACACAAAGTTTCTTTTCACTTGCAAACTCCACTCCATACATATATATGGGGAGGTACTAGCTCCAACTCGGTTTTACAGTGAAAACTGCAGGAACTTCAAACAGGCACTAGGAAACAGACTGAGAAACCAGAGAAAAGTTTCTCCTGCAACCCGATCCATTTGTGCTAGATGAACGAACGTCTGTCCACATGCTCCTTTCTGAGGGATAAGTGTGTGTGAAAGCCGTCCTTCACCTAGCTTGTTGGGAACACAAAGATCCTTTTCAGTTGCAAATTCCACTCCATACATATATATGGGGAAGTACTAGCTCCAACTCGGTTTCACAGTGAAAACTGCAGGAACTTCTAACCGGCGCTAGGAAACAGACTGAGAAAAAAGAGTAAAAGTTTCTCCTGCAACCCGTTCCCTTTGTGCTAGATGAACGAACGTCTCTCCACATGCTAAGTTCTGAGAGATAAGTGTGTGTGAAAGCCGTCCTTCACCTAGCTTGTTGGGAACACAAAGTTTCTTTTCATTTGCAAACTCCACTCCATACTTATATATGGGGAGGTACTAGCTCCAACTCGGTTTTACAGTGAAAACTCCAGGAACTTCTACCCGGCGCTAGGAAACAGACTGAGAAACCAGAGTAATAGTTTCTCCTGCAACCCGTTCCTTCTGTGCTAGATGTACGAACGTCTCTCCACATGCTCAGTTCTGAGAGATAAGTGTGTGTGAAAGTCGTACTTCACGTAGCTTGTTGGGAACACAAAGTTCCTTTTCACTTGCAAACTTCACTCCGTACATATATATGGGGAGGTACTAGCTCCAACTCGGTTTTACAGTGAAAACTACAGGAACTTCAAACAGGCACTAGGAAACAGACTGAGAAACCAGAGTAAAAATTTCTCCTGCAACCCGTTCCCTTTGTGCTAGATGAACGAACGTCTATCCACATGCTCTGTTCGGAGAGATAAGTGTGTTTGAAAGCCGTCCTTCACCTAGCTTGTTGGGAACAGAAAGTTTCTTTTCACTTACAAACTCCACTCCATACATATATATATGGGGAGGTACTAGCTCCAACTCGGTTTTACAGTGAAAACTGCAGGAACTTCAAAACGGCACTAGGAAACAGACTGAGAAACCAGAGCAAATGTTTCTCCTGCAACCCTTTCCCTTTGTGCTAAATGAACGAACGTCTATCCACATGCTCTTTTCGGAGAGATAAGTGTGTGTGAAAGCCGTCCTTCACCTAGCTTGTTGGGAACAGAAAGTTTCTTTTCACTTTCCAACTCCACTCCATACATATATATATGGGGAGGTACTAGCTCCAACTCGGTTTTACAGTGAAAACTGCAGGAACTTCAAACCGACACTAGGAAACAGACTGAGAAACCAGAGTAAAAGTTTCTCCTGCAACCCGATCCCTTTGTGCTAGATAAACGAACGTCTCTCCACATGCTCAGTTCTGAGAGATAAGTGTGTGTGGAAGCCGTCCTTCACCTATCATGTTGGGAACACAAAATTTCTTTTCACTTGCAAACACCACTCCATACATATATATGGGTAGGTACAAGCTCCAACTCGGTTTTAAGGTGAAAACTGCAGGAAACTGAAACCGGCACTAGGAAACAGAATGAGAAACCAGAGTAAAAATTTCTCCAGCAAACCGTTCCCTTTGTGCTAGATGAACGAACGTCTCTCCACATGCTCAGTTCTGAGAGATAAGTGTGTGTGAAAGCCGTCCTTCACCTAGCTTGTTGGGAACACAAAGTTTCTTTTCACTTGCAAACTCCACTCCATACATATATATGGGGAGGTACTAGCTCCAACTCGGTTTTACAGTGAAAACTGCAGGAACTTCAAAACGGCACTAGGAAACAGACTGAGAAATCAGAGTAAAAGTTTCTCCTGCAACCCGATCCCTTTGTGCTAGATGAACGAACGTCTGTCCACATGCTCCGTTCTGAGGGATAAGTGTGTGTGAAAGCCGTCCTTCACCTAGCTTGTTGGGAACACAAAGATCCTTTTCAGTTGCAAATTCCACTCCATACATATATATGGGGAAGTACTAGCTCCAAATCGGTTTTACAGTGAAAACTGCAGGAACTTCTAACCGGCGCTAGGAAACAGACTGAGAAACCAGAGTAAAAGTTTCTCCTGCAACCCGTTCCCTTTGTGCTAGATAAACGAACGTTTCTCCACATGCTCAGTTCTGAGAGATAAGTGTGTGTGAAAGCCGTCCTTCACCTATCATGTTGGGAACACAAAATTTCTTTTCACTTGCAAACACCACTCCATACATATATATGGGAAGGTACAAGCTCCAACTCGGTTTTAAGGTGAAAACTGCAGGAAATTCAAACCGGCACTAGGAAACAGAATGAGAAACCAGAGTAATAGTTTCTCCTGCAACCCGTTCCCTTTGTGCTAGATGAACGAACGTCTCTCCACATGCTCAGTTCTGAGAGATAAGTGTGTGTGAAAGCCGTCCTTCACCTAGCTTGTTGGGAACACAAAGTTTCTTTTCACTTTCAAACTCCACTCCATACATATATATATGGGGAGGTACTAGCTCCAACTCGGTTTTACAGTGAAAACTGCAGGAACTTCAAACCGGCACTAGGAAACAGACTGAGAAACCAGAGAAAAATTTCTCCTGCAACCCGATCCCTTTGTGCTAGATAAACGAACGTCTCTCCACATGCTCAGTTCTGAAAGATAAGTGTGTGTGGAAGCCGTCCTTCACCTATCATGTTGGGAACACAAAATTTCTTTTCACTTGCAAACACCACTCCATACATATATATGGGTAGGTACAAGCTCCAACTCGGTTTTAAGGTGAAAACTGCAGGAAACTGAAACCGGCACTAGGAAACAGAATGAGAAACCAGAGTAAAAGTTTTTCCAGCAACCCGTTCCCTTTGTGCTAGATGAACGAACGTCTCTCCACATGCTCATTTCTGAGAGATAAGTGTGTGTGAAAGCCATCCTTCACATAGCTTGTTGGGAACACAAAGTTTCTTTTCACTTGCAAACTCCACTCCATACATATATATGGGGAGGTACTAGCTCCAACTCGGTTTTACAGTGAAAACTGCAGGAACTTCAAAACGGCACTAGGAAACAGACTGAGAAATCATACTAAAAGTTTCTCCTGCAACCCGATCCCTTTGTGCTAGATAAACGAACGTCTCTCCTCATGCTCAGTTCTGAGCGATAAGTGTGTGTGGAAGCCGTACTTCACCTATCATGTTGGGAACACAAAATTTCTTTTCACTTGCAAACACCACTCCATACATATATATGGGTAGGTACAAGCTCCAACTCGGTTTTAAGGTGAAAACTGCAGGAAATTCAAACCGGCACTAGGAAACAGAATGAGAAACCAAAGTAAAAGTTTCTCCTGCAACCCGTTCCCTTTGTGCTAGATGAACGAACGTCTCTCCACATGCTCAGTTCTGAGAGATAAGTGTGTGTGAAAGCCGTCCTTCACCTAGCTTGTTGGGAACACAAAGTTTCTTTTCACTTGCAAACTCCACTCCATACATATATATGGGGAGGTACTTGCTCCAACTCGGTTTTACAGTGAAAACTGCAGGAACTTCAAAACGGCACTAGGAAACAGACTGAGAAATCAGAGTAAAAGTTTCTCCTGCAACCCGATCCATTTGTGCTAGATGAACGAACGTCTGTCCACATGCTCCGTTCTGAGGGATAAGTGTGTGTGAAAGCCGTCCTTCACCTAGCTGGTTGGGAACACAAAGATCCTTTTCAGTTGCAAATTCCACTCCATACATATATATGGGGAAGTACTAGCTCCAAATCGGTTTTACAGTGAAAACTGCAGGAACTTCTAACCGGCGCTAGGAAACAGACTGAGAAACCAGAGTAAAAGTTTCTCCTGCAACCCGTTCCCTTTGTGCTAGATAAACGAACGTTTCTCCACATGCTCAGTTCTGAGAGATAAGTGTGTGTGAAAGCCGTCCTTCACCTATCATGTTGGGAACACAAAATTTCTTTTCACTTGCAAACACCACTCCATGCATATATATGGGAAGGTACAAGCTCCAACTCGGTTTTAAGGTGAAAACTGCAGGAAATTCAAACCGGCACTAGGAAACAGAATGAGAAACCAGAGTAATAGTTTCTCCTGCAACCCGTTCCCTTTGTGCTAGATGAACGAACGTCTCTCCACATGCTCAGTTCTGAGAGATAAGTGTGTGTGAAAGCCGTCCTTCACCTAGCTTGTTGGGAACACAAAGTTTCTTTTCACTTTCAAACTCCACTCCATACATATATATATGGGGAGGTACTAGCTCCAACTCGGTTTTACAGTGAAAACTGCAGGAACTTCAAACCGGCACTAGGAAACAGACTGAGAAACCAGAGAAAAATTTCTCCTGCAACCCGATCCCTTTGTGCTAGATAAACGAACGTCTCTCCACATGCTCAGTTCTGAAAGATAAGTGTGTGTGGAAGCCGTCCTTCACCTATCATGTTGGGAACACAAAATTTCTTTTCACTTGCAAACACCACTCCATACATATATATGGGTAGGTACAAGCTCCAACTCGGTTTTAAGGTGAAAACTGCAGGAAACTGAAACCGGCACTAGGAAACAGAATGAGAAACCAGAGTAAAAGTTTTTCCAGCAACCCGTTCCCTTTGTGCTAGATGAACGAACGTCTCTCCACATGCTCAGTTCTGAGAGATAAGTGTGTGTGAAAGCCATCCTTCACATAGCTTGTTGGGAACACAAAGTTTCTTTTCACTTGCAAACTCCACTCCATACATATATATGGGGAGGTACTAGCTCCAACTCGGTTTTACAGTGAAAACTGCAGGAACTTCAAAACGGCACTAGGAAACAGACTGAGAAATCAGACTAAAAGTTTCTCCTGCAACCCGATCCCTTTGTGCTAGATAAACGAACGTCTCTCCTCATGCTCAGTTCTGAGCGATAAGTGTGTGTGGAAGCCGTACTTCACCTATCATGTTGGGAACACAAAATTTCTTTTCACTTGCAAACACCACTCCATACATATATATGGGTAGGTACAAGCTCCAACTCGGTTTTAAGGTGAAAACTGCAGGAAATTCAAACCGGCACTAGGAAACAGAATGAGAAACCAAAGTAAAAGTTTCTCCTGCAACCCGTTCCCTTTGTGCTAGATGAACGAACGTCTCTCCACATGCTCAGTTCTGAGAGATAAGTGTGTGTGAAAGCCGTCCTTCACCTAGCTTGTTGGGAACACAAAGTTTCTTTTCAGTTGCAAATTCCACTCCATACATATATATGGGGAGGTAATACCTCCAATTCTGTTTTACAGTGAAAACTGCAGGAACTTCTACCCGGCGCTAGGAAACAGACTGAGAAACCAGAGTAATAGTTTCTCCTGCAACCCGTTCCCTTTGTGCTAGATGAACGAACGTCTCTCCACATGCTCAGTTCTGAGAGATAAGTGTGTGTGAAAGCCGTCCTTCACCTAGCTTGTTGGGAACAGAAAGTTACTTTTCACTTGCAAACTCCACTCCATACATATATATATGGGGAGGTACTAGCTCCAACTCGGTTTTACAGTGAAAACTGCAGGAACTTCAAACCGGCACTAGGAAACAGACTGAGAAACCAGAGTAAAAGTTTCTCCTGCAACCCGTTCCCTTTGTGCTAGATGAACGAACGTCTCTCCACATGCTCAGTTCTGAGAGATAAGTGTGTGTGGAAGCCGTCCTTCACCTATCATGTTGGGAACAAAAAGTTTCTTTTCACTTGCAAACACCACTCCATACATATATATGGGTAGGTACAAGCTCCAACTCGGTTTTAAGGTGAAAACTGCAGGAAATTCAAACCGACACTAGGAAACAGAATGAGAAACCAGAGTAAAAGTTTCTCCTGCAAAACGTTCCCTTTGTGCTAGATGAACGAACGTCTCTCCACATGCTCAGTTCTGAGAGATAAGTGTGTGTGAAAGCCATCCTTCACCTAGCTTGTTGGGAACACAAAGTTTCTTTTCATTTCAAACTCCACTCCATACATATATATGGGGAGGTACTAGCTCCAACTCGGTTTTACAGCGAAAACTGCAGGAACTTCTAAACGGCACTAGGAAACAGACTGAGAAACCAGAGTAAAAGTTTCTCCTGCAACCCGTTCCCTTTGTGCTAGATGAACGAACGTCTCTCCACATGCTAAGTTCTGAGAGATCAGTGTGTGTGAAAGCCGTCCTTCACCTAGCTTGTTGGGAACACAAAGTTTCTTTTCACTTGCAAACTCCACTCCATACTTATATATGGGGGGGTACTAGCTCCAACTCGGTTTTACAGTGAAAACTGCAGGAAATTCAAACCGGCACTAGGAAACAGAATGAGAAACCAGAGTAAAAGTTTCTCCTGCAACCCGTTCCCTTTGTGCTAGATGAACGAACGTCTGTCCACATGCTCCGTTCTGAGGGATAAGTGTGTGTGGAAGCCGTCCTTCACCTAGATTGTTGGGAACACAAAGTTTCTTTTCACTTGCAAACTCCACTCCATACATATATATATGGGGAGGTACTAGCTCCAACTCGGTTTTACAGTGAAAACTGCAGGAACATCAAACCGGCACTAGGAAACAGACTGAGAATCCAGAGTAAAAGTTTCTCCTGCAACCCGATCCCTTTGTGCTAGATGAACGAACGTCTCTCCACATGCTCAGTTCTGAGAGATAAGTGTGTGTGGAAGCCGTCCTTCACCTATCATGTTGGGAACACAAAGTTTCTTTTCACTTGCAAACACCACTCCATACATATATATGGGTAGGTACAAGCTCCAACTCGGTTTTAAGGTGAAAACTGCAGGAAATTCAAACCGGCACTAGGAAACAGAATGAGAAACCAGAGTAAAAGTTTCTCCTGCAACCCGTTCCATTTGTGCTAGATGAACGTACGTCTCTCCACATGCTCAGTTCTGAGAGATAAGTGTGTGTGAAAGCCATCCTTCAACTAGCTTGTTGGGAACACAAAGTTTCTTTTCACTTGCAAACTCCACTCCATACATATATATGGGGAGGTACTAGCTCCAACTCAGTTTTACAGTGAAAACTGCAGGAACTTCAAAACGGCACTAGGAAACAGACTGAGAAATCAGACTAAAAGTTTCTCCTGCAACCCGATTCCTTTTTGGTAGATGAACGAACGTCTGTCCACATGCTCCGTTCTGAGGGATAAGTGTGTGTGAAAGCTGTCCTTCACCTAGCTTGTTGGGAACACAAAGATCCTTTTCAGTTGCAAATTCCACTCCATACAATATATGGGGTAGTACTAGCTCCAACTCGGTTTTACAGTGAAAACTGCAGGAACTTCTAACCGGCGCTAGGAAACACACTGAGAAACCAGAGTAAAAGTTTCACCTGCAACCCGTTCCCTTTGTGCTAGATGAACGAACGTCTCTCCACATGCTCAGTTCTGAGAGATAAGTGTGTGTGAAAGCCTTCCTTCACCTAGCTTGTTGGGAACACAAAGTTTCTTTTCACTTGCAAACTCCACTCCATACATATATATGGGGAGGTACTAGCTCCAACTCGGTTTTACAGTGAAAACTGCAGGAACTTCAAACCGGCACTAGGAAACAGACTGAGAAACCAGAGTAAAAGTTTCTCCTGCAACCCGATCCCTTTGTGCTAGATAAACGAACGTCTCTCCACATGCTCAGTTCTGAGAGATAAGTGTGTGTGGTAGCCGTCCTTCACATATCATGTTGGGAACACAAAATTTCTTTTCACTTGCAAACACCACTCCATACATATATATGGGTAGGTACAAGCTCCAACTCGGTTTTAAGGTGAAAACTGCAGGAAATTGAAACCGGCACTAGGAAACAGACTGAGAAACCAGAGTAAAAGTTTCTCCAGCAACCCGTTCCCTTTGTGCTAGATGAACGAACGTCTCTCCACATGCTCAGTTCTGAGAGATAAGTGTGTGTGAAAGCCATCCTTCACCTAGCTTGTTGGGAACACAAAGTTTCTTTTCACTTGCAAACTCCACTCCATACATATATATGGGGAGGTACTAGCTCCAAATCGGTTTTACAGTGAAAACTGCAGGAACTTCAAAACGGCACTAGGAAACAGACTGAGAAATCAGAGTAAAAGTTTCTCCTGCAACCCGATCCCTTTGTGCTAGATGAACGAACGTCTGTCCACATGCTCCGTTCTGAGGGATAAGTGTGTGTGAAAGCCGTCCTTCACCTAGCTTGTTGGGAACACAAAGATCCTTTTCAGTAGCAAATTCCACTCCATACATATATATGGGGAAGTACTAGCTCCAACACGGTTTTACAGTGAAAACTGCAGGAACTTCTAACCGGCGCTAGGAAACAGACTGAGAAACCAGAGTAAAAGTTTCTCCTGCAACCCGTTCCCTTTGTGCTAGATGAACGAACGTCTCTCCACATGCTAAGTTCTGAGAGATAAGTGTGTGTGAAAGCCGTCCTTCACCTAGCTTGTTGGGAACACAAAGTTCCTTTTCACTTGCAAACTCCACTCCATACATATATATGGGGAGGTACTAGCTCCAAATCGGTTTTACAGTGAAAACTGCAGGAACTTCAAAACGGCACTAGGAAACAGACTGAGAAATCAGACTAAAAGTTTCTCCTGCAACCCGATCCCTTTGTGCTAGATAAACGAACGACTCTCCACATGCTCAGTTCTGAGAGATAAGTGTGTGTGGAATCCGTCCTTCACCTATCATGTTGGGAACACAAAATTTCTTTTCACTTGCAAACACCACTCCATACATATATATGGGTAGGTACAAGCTCCAACTCGGTTTTAAGGTGAAAACTGCAGGAAATTCAAACCGGCACTAGGAAACAGAATGAGAAACCAGAGTAAAAGTTTCTCCTGCAACCCGTTCCCTTTGTGCTAGATGAACGAACGTCTCTCCACATGCTCAGTTCTGAGAGATAAGTGTGTGTGAAAGCCGTCCTTCACCTAGCTTGTTGGGAACACAAAGTTTCTTTTCACTTGCAAACTCCACTCCATACATATATATGGGGAGGTACTAGCTCCAACTCGGTTTTACAGTGAAAACTGCAGGAACTTCTACCCGGCGCTAGGAAACAGACTGAGAAACCAGAGTAATAGTTTCTCCTGCAACCCGTTCCCTTTGTGCTAGATGAACGAACGTCTCTCCACATGCTCAGTTCTGAGAGATAAGTGTGTGTGAAAGCCGTCCTTCACCTAGCTTGTTGGGAACAGAAAGTTACTTTTCACTTGCAAACTCCACTCCATACATATATATATGGGGAGGTACTAGCTCCAACTCGGTTTTACAGTGAAAACTGCAGGAACTTCAAACCGGCACTAGGAAACAGACTGAGAAACCAGAGTAAAAGTTTCTCCTGCAACCCGTTCCCTTTGTGCTAGATGAACGAACGTCTCTCCACATGCTCAGTTCTGAGAGATAAGTGTGTGTGGAAGCCGTCCTTCACCTATCATGTTGGGAACAAAAAGTTTCTTTTCACTTGCAAACACCACTCCATACATATATATGGGTAGGTACAAGCTCCAACTCGGTTTTAAGGTGAAAACTGCAGGAAATTCAAACCGACACTAGGAAACAGAATGAGAAACCAGAGTAAAAGTTTCTCCTGCAAACCGTTCCCTTTGTGCTAGATGAACGAACGTCTCTCCACATGCTCAGTTCTGAGAGATAAGTGTGTGTGAAAGCCATCCTTCACCTAGCTTGTTGGGAACACAAAGTTTCTTTTCATTTCAAACTCCACTCCATACATATATATGGGGAGGTACTAGCTCCAACTCGGTTTTACAGCGAAAACTGCAGGAACTTCTAAACGGCACTAGGAAACAGACTGAGAAACCAGAGTAAAAGTTTCTCCTGCAACCCGTTCCCTTTGTGCTAGATGAACGAACGTCTCTCCACATGCTAAGTTCTGAGAGATCAGTGTGTGTGAAAGCCGTCCTTCACCTAGCTTGTTGGGAACACAAAGTTTCTTTTCACTTGCAAACTCCACTCCATACTTATATATGGGGGGGTACTAGCTCCAACTCGGTTTTACAGTGAAAACTGCAGGAAATTCAAACCGGCACTAGGAAACAGAATGAGAAACCAGACTAAAAGTTTCTCCTGCAACCCGTTCCCTTTGTGCTAGATGAACGAACGTCTGTCCACATGCTCCGTTCTGAGGGATAAGTGTGTGTGGAAGCCGTCCTTCACCTAGATTGTTGGGAACACAAAGTTTCTTTTCACTTGCAAACTCCACTCCATACATATATATATGGGGAGGTACAAGCTCCAACTCGGTTTTACAGTGAAAACTGCAGGAACTTCAAACCGGCACTAGGAAACAGACTGAGAATCCAGAGTAAAAGTTTCTCCTGCAACCCGATCCCTTTGTGCTAGATGAACGAACGTCTCTCCACATGCTCAGTTCTGAGAGATAAGTGTGTGTGGAAGCCGTCCTTCACCTATCATGTTGGGAACACAAAGTTTCTTTTCACTTGCAAACACCACTCCATACATATATATGGGTAGGTACAAGCTCCAACTCGGTTTTAAGGTGAAAACTGCAGGAAATTCAAACCGGCACTAGGAAACAGAATGAGAAACCAGAGTAAAAGTTTCTCCTGCAACCCGTTCCATTTGTGCTAGATGAACGAACGTCTCTCCACATGCTCAGTTCTGAGAGATAAGTGTGTGTGAAAGCCATCCTTCAACTAGCTTGTTGGGAACACAAAGTTTCTTTTCACTTGCAAACTCCACTCCATACATATATATGGGGAGGTACTAGCTCCAACTCAGTTTTACAGTGAAAACTGCAGGAACTTCAAAACGGCACTAGGAAACAGACTGAGAAATCAGACTAAAAGTTTCTCCTGCAACCCGATTCCTTTTTGGTAGATGAACGAACGTCTGTCCACATGCTCCGTTCTGAGGGATAAGTGTGTGTGAAAGCTGTCCTTCACCTAGCTTGTTGGGAACACAAAGATCCTTTTCAGTTGCAAATTCCACTCCATACAATATATGGGGTAGTACTAGCTCCAACTCGGTTTTACAGTGAAAACTGCAGGAACTTCTAACCGGCGCTAGGAAACACACTGAGAAACCAGAGTAAAAGTTTCACCTGCAACCCGTTCCCTTTGTGCTAGATGAACGAACGTCTCTCCACATGCTCAGTTCTGAGAGATAAGTGTGTGTGAAAGCCTTCCTTCACCTAGCTTGTTGGGAACACAAAGTTTCTTTTCACTTGCAAACTCCACTCCATACATATATATGGGGAGGTACTAGCTCCAACTCGGTTTTACAGTGAAAACTGCAGGAACTTCAAACCGGCACTAGGAAACAGACTGAGAAACCAGAGTAAAAGTTTCTCCTGCAACCCGATCCCTTTGTGCTAGATAAACGAACGTCTCTCCACATGCTCAGTTCTGAGAGATAAGTGTGTGTGGTAGCCGTCCTTCACATATCATGTTGGGAACACAAAATTTCTTTTCACTTGCAAACACCACTCCATACATATATATGGGTAGGTACAAGCTCCAACTCGGTTTTAAGGTGAAAACTGCAGGAAATTGAAACCGGCACTAGGAAACAGACTGAGAAACCAGAGTAAAAGTTTCTCCAGCAACCCGTTCCCTTTGTGCTAGATGAACGAACGTCTCTCCACATGCTCAGTTCTGAGAGATAAGTGTGTGTGAAAGCCATCCTTCACCTAGCTTGTTGGGAACACAAAGTTTCTTTTCACTTGCAAACTCCACTCCATACATATATATGGGGAGGTACTAGCTCCAAATCGGTTTTACAGTGAAAACTGCAGGAACTTCAAAACGGCACTAGGAAACAGACTGAGAAATCAGAGTAAAAGTTTCTCCTGCAACCCGATCCCTTTGTGCTAGATGAACGAACGTCTGTCCACATGCTCCGTTCTGAGGGATAAGTGTGTGTGAAAGCCGTCCTTCACCTAGCTTGTTGGGAACACAAAGATCCTTTTCAGTAGCAAATTCCACTCCATACATATATATGGGGAAGTACTAGCTCCAACACGGTTTTAAGGTGAAAACTGCAGGAAATTCAAACCGGCACTAGGAAACAGAATGAGAAACCAGAGTAAAAGTTTCTCCTGCAACCCGTTCCATTTGTGCTAGATGAACGAACGTCTCTCCACATGCTCAGTTCTGAGAGATAAGTGTGTGTGAAAGCCATCCTTCAACTAGCTTGTTGGGAACACAAAGTTTCTTTTCACTTGCAAACTCCACTCCATACATATATATGGGGAGGTACTAGCTCCAACTCAGTTTTACAGTGAAAACTGCAGGAACTTCAAAACGGCACTAGGAAACAGACTGAGAAATCAGACTAAAAGTTTCTCCTGCAACCCGATTCCTTTTTGGTAGATGAACGAACGTCTGTCCACATGCTCCGTTCTGAGGGATAAGTGTGTGTGAAAGCTGTCCTTCACCTAGCTTGTTGGGAACACAAAGATCCTTTTCAGTTGCAAATTCCACTCCATACAATATATGGGGTAGTACTAGCTCCAACTCGGTTTTACAGTGAAAACTGCAGGAACTTCTAACCGGCGCTAGGAAACACACTGAGAAACCAGAGTAAAAGTTTCACCTGCAACCCGTTCCCTTTGTGCTAGATGAACGAACGTCTCTCCACATGCTCAGTTCTGAGAGATAAGTGTGTGTGAAAGCCTTCCTTCACCTAGCTTGTTGGGAACACAAAGTTTCTTTTCACTTGCAAACTCCACTCCATACATATATATGGGGAGGTACTAGCTCCAACTCGGTTTTACAGTGAAAACTGCAGGAACTTCAAACCGGCACTAGGAAACAGACTGAGAAACCAGAGTAAAAGTTTCTCCTGCAACCCGATCCCTTTGTGCTAGATAAACGAACGTCTCTCCACATGCTCAGTTCTGAGAGATAAGTGTGTGTGGTAGCCGTCCTTCACATATCATGTTGGGAACACAAAATTTCTTTTCACTTGCAAACACCACTCCATACATATATATGGGTAGGTACAAGCTCCAACTCGGTTTTAAGGTGAAAACTGCAGGAAATTGAAACCGGCACTAGGAAACAGACTGAGAAACCAGAGTAAAAGTTTCTCCAGCAACCCGTTCCCTTTGTGCTAGATGAACGAACGTCTCTCCACATGCTCAGTTCTGAGAGATAAGTGTGTGTGAAAGCCATCCTTCACCTAGCTTGTTGGGAACACAAAGTTTCTTTTCACTTGCAAACTCCACTCCATACATATATATGGGGAGGTACTAGCTCCAAATCGGTTTTACAGTGAAAACTGCAGGAACTTCAAAACGGCACTAGGAAACAGACTGAGAAATCAGAGTAAAAGTTTCTCCTGCAACCCGATCCCTTTGTGCTAGATGAACGAACGTCTGTCCACATGCTCCGTTCTGAGGGATAAGTGTGTGTGAAAGCCGTCCTTCACCTAGCTAGTTGGGAACACAAAGATCCTTTTCAGTAGCAAATTCCACTCCATACATATATATGGGGAAGTACTAGCTCCAACACGGTTTTACAGTGAAAACTGCAGGAACTTCTAACCGGCTCTAGGAAACAGACTGAGAAACCAGAGTAAAAGTTTCTCCTGCAACCCGTTCCCTTTGTGCTAGATGAACGAACGTCTCTCCACATGCTAAGTTCTGAGAGATAAGTGTGTGTGAAAGCCGTCCTTCACCTAGCTTGTTGGGAACACAAAGTTCCTTTTCACTTGCAAACTCCACTCCATACATATATATGGGGAGGTACTAGCTCCAAATCGGTTTTACAGTGAAAACTGCAGGAACTTCAAAACGGCACTAGGAAACAGACTGAGAATTCAGACTAAAAGTTTCTCCTGCAACCCGATCCCTTTGTGCTAGATAAACGAACGACTCTCCACATGCTCAGTTCTGAGAGATAAGTGTGTGTGGAATCCGTCCTTCACCTATCATGTTGGGAACACAAAATTTCTTTTCACTTGCAAACACCACTCCATACATATATATGGGTAGGTACAAGCTCCAACTCGGTTTTAAGGTGAAAACTGCAGGAAATTCAAACCGGCACTAGGAAACAGAATGAGAAACCAGAGTAAAAGTTTCTCCTGCAACCCGTTCCCTTTGTGCTAGATGAACGAACGTCTCTCCACATGCTCAGTTCTGAGAGATAAGTGTGTGTGAAAGCCGTCCTTCACCTAGCTTGTTGGGAACACAAAGTTTCTTTTCACTTGCAAACTCCACTCCATACATATATATGGGGAGGTACTAGCTCCAACTCGGTTTTACAGTGAAAACTGCAGGAACTTCAAAACGGCACTAGGAAACAGACTGAGAAATCAGAGTAAAAGTTTCTCCTGCAACCCGATCCCTTTGTGCTAGATGAACGAACGTCTGTCCACATGCTCCGTTCTGAGGGATAAGTGTGTGTGAAAGCCGTCCTTCACCTAGATTGTTGGGAACACAAAGATCCTTTTCAGTTGCAAATTCCACTCCATACATATATATGGGGAAGTACTAGCTCCAACTCGGTTTTACAGTGAAAACTGCAGGAACTTCTAACCGGCGCTAGGAAACAGACTGAGAAACCAGAGTAAAAGTTTCTCCTGCAACCCGTTCCCTGTGTGCTAGATAAACGAACGTCTCTCCACATGCTCAGTTCTGAGAGATAAGTGTGTGTGGAAGCCGTCCTTCACCTATCATGTTGGGAACACAAAATTTCTTTTCACTTGCAAACACCACTCCATAAATATATATGGGTAGGTACAAGCTCCAACTCGGTTTTAAGGTGAAAACTGCAGGAAATTCAAACCGGCACTAGGAAACAGAATGAGAAACCAGAGTAAAAGTTTCTCCTGCAACCCGTTCCCTTTGTGCTAGATGAACGAACGTCTCTCCACATGCTCAGTTCTGAGAGATAAGTGTGTGTGAAAGCCGTCCTTCACCTAGCTTGTTGGGAACACAAAGTTTCTTTTCACTTGCAAACTCCACTCCATACTTATATATGGGGAGGTACTAGCTCCAACTCGGTTTTACAGTGAAAACTGCAGGAACTTCAAAACGGCACTAGGAAACAGACTGAGAAACCAGAGTAAAAGTTTCTCCTGCAACCATTTCCCTTTGTGCTAAATGAACGAACGTCTATCCACATGCTCTGTTCGGAGAGATAAGTGTGTGTGAAAGCCGTCCTTCACCTAGCTTGTTGGGAACAGAAAGTTTCTTTTCACTTTCAAACTCCACTCCATACATATATATATGTGGAGGTACTAGCTCCAACTCGGTTTTACAGTGAAAACTGCAGGAACTTCAAACCGGCACTAGGAAACAGACTGAGAAACCAGAGTAAAAATTTCTCCTGCAACCCGATCCCTTTGTGCTAGATAAACGAACGTCTCTCCACATGCTCAGTTCTGAGAGATAAGTGTGTGTGGAAGCCGTCCTTCACCTATCATGTTGGGAACACAAAATTTCTTTTCACTTGCAAACACAACTCCATACATATATATGGGTAGGTACAAGCTCCAACTCGGTTTTAAGGTGAAAACTGCAGGAAACTGAAACCGGCACTAGGAAACAGAATGAGAAACCAGAGTAAAAGTTTCTCCAGCAACCCGTTCCCTTTGTGCTAGATGAACGAACGTCTCTCCACATGCTCAGTTCTGAGAGATAAGTGTGTGTGAAAGCCATCCTTCACCTAGCTTGTTGGGAACACAAAGTTTCTTTTCACTTGCAAACTCCACTCCATACAAATATATGGGGAGGTACTAGCTCCAACTCGGTTTTACAGTGAAAACTGCAGGAACTTCAAAACGGCACTAGGAAACAGACTGAGAAATCAGACTAAAAGTTTCTCCTGCAACCCGATCCCTTTGTGCTAGATAAACGAACGTCTCTCCACATGCTCAGTTCTGAGAGATAAGTGTGTGTGGAAGCCGTCCTTCACCTATCATGTTGGGAACACAAAATTTCTTTTCACTTGCAAACACCACTCCATACATATATATGGGTAGGTACAAGCTCCAACTCGGTTTTAAGGTGAAAACTGCAGGAAATTGAAACCGGCACTAGGAAACAGAATGAGAAATCAGACTAAAAGTTCCTCCTGCAACCCGATCCCTTTGTGCTAGATAAACGAACGTCTCTCCACATGCTCAGTTCTGAGCGATAAGTGTGTGTGGAAGCCGACCTTCACCTATCATGTTGGGAACACAAAATTTCTTTTCACTTGCAAACACCACTCCATACATATATATGGGTAGGTACAAGCTCCAACTCGGTTTTAAGGTGAAAACTGCAGGAAATTCAAACCGGCACTAGGAAACAGAATGAGAATCCAGAGTAAAATTTCTCCTGCAACCCGTTCCCTTTGTGCTAGATGAACGAACGTCTCTCCACATGCTCAGTTCTGAGAGATATGTGTGTGTGAAAGCCGTTCTTCACCTAGCTTGTTGGGAACACAAAGTTTCTTTTCAGTTGCAAATTCCACTCCATACATATATATGGGGAGGTACTACCTCCAACTCTGTTTTACAGTGAAAACTGCAGGAACTTCTACCCGGCGCTAGGAAACAGACTGACAAACCAGAGTAATAGTTTCTCCTGCAACCCGTTCCCTTTGTGCTAGATGAACGAACGTCTCTCCACATGCTCAGTTCTGAGAGATAAGTGTGTGTGAAAGCCGTCCTTCACCTAGCTTGTTGGGAACAGAAAGTTTCTTTTCACTTGCAAACTCCACTCCATACATATATATATGGGGAGGTACTAGCTCCAACTCGGTTTTACAGTGAAAACTGCAGGAACTTCAAACCGGCACTAGGAAACAGACTGAGAAACCAGAGTAAAAGTTTCTCCTGCAACCCGATCCCTTTGTGCTAGATAAACGAACGTCTCTCCACATGCTCAGTTCTGAGAGATAAGTGTGTGTGGAAGCCGTCCTTCACCTATCATGTTGGGAACACAAAATTTCTTTTCACTTGCAAACACCACTCCATACATATATATGGGTAGGTACAAGCTCCAACTCGGTTTTAAGGTGAAAACTGCAGGAAACTGAAACCGGCACTAGGAAACAGAATGAGAAACCAGAGTAAAAGTTTCTCCTGCAACCCGTTCCCTTTGTGCTAGATGAACGAACGTCTCTCCACATGCTCAGTTCTGAGAGATAAGTGTGTGTGAAAGCCGTCCTTCACCTAGCTTGTTGGGAACACAAAGTTTCTTTTCACTTGCAAACTCCACTCCATACATATATATGGGGAGGTACCAGCTCCAACTCGGTTTTACAGTGAAAACTGCAGGAACTTCAAAACGGCACTAGGAAACAGACTGAGAAATCAGAGTAAAAGTTTCTCCTGCAACCCGATCCCTTTGTGCTAGATGAACGAACGTCTGTCCACATGCTCCGTTCTGAGGGATAAGTGTGTGTGAAAGCCGTCCTTCACCTAGCTTGTTGGGAACACAAAGATCCTTTTCAGTTTCAAATTCCACTCCATACATATATATGGGGAAGTACTAGCTCCAACTCGGTTTTACAGTGAAAACTGCAGGAACTTCTAACCGGCGCTAGGAAACAGACTGAGAAACCAGAGTAAAAGTTTCTCCTGCAACCCGTTCCCTTTGTGCTAGATAAACGAACGTCTCTCCACATGCTCAGTTCTGAGAGATAAGTGTGTGTGGAAGCCGTCCTTCACCTATCATGTTGGGAACACAAAATTTCTTTTCACTTGCAAACACCACTCCATACATATATATGGGTAGGTACAAGCTCCAACTCGGTTTTAAGGTGAAAACTGCAGGAAATTCAAACCGGCACTAGGAAACAGAATGAGAAACCAGAGTAAAAGTTTCCCCTGCAACCCTTTCCCTTTGTGCTAAATGAACGAACGTCTATCCACATGCTCTGTTCGGAGAGATAAGTGTGTGTGAAAGCCGTCCTTCACCTAGCTTGTTGGGAACACAAAGTTTCTTTTCACTTGCAAACTCCTCTCCATACTTATATATGGGGAGGTACTAGCTCCAACTCGGTTTTACAGTGAAAACTGCAGGAACTTCAAAACGGCACTAGGAAACAGACTGAGAAACCAGAGAAAAAGTTTCTCCTGCAACCCTTTCCCTTTGTGCTAAATGAACGAACGTCTATCCACATGCTCTGTTCGGAGAGCTAAGTGTGTGTGAAAGCCGTCCTTCACCTAGCTTGTTGGGAACAGAAAGTTTCTTTTCACTTTCAAACTTCACTCCATACATATATATATGGGGAGGTACTAGCTCCAACTCGGTTTTACAGTGAAAACTGCAGGAACTTCAAACCGGCACTAGGAAACAGACTGAGAAACCAGAGAAAAAATTTCTCCTGCAACCCGATCCCTTTGTGCTAGATAAACGAACGTCTCTCCACATGCTCAGTTCTGAGAGATAAGTGTGTGTGGAAGCCGTCCTTCACCTATCATCTTGGGAACACAAAATTTCTTTTCACTTGCAAACACCACTCCATACATATATATGGGTAGGTACAAGCTCCAACTCGGTTTTAAGGTGAAAACTGCAGGAAATTCAAACCGGCCCTAGGAAACAGAATGAGAAACCAGAGTAAAAATTTCTCCTGCAACCCGTTCCCTTTGTGCTAGATGAACGAACGTCTCTCCACATGCTCAGTTCTGAGAGATAAGTGTGTGTGAAAGCCGTCCTTCACCTAGCTTGTTGGGAACACAAAGTTTCTTTTCAGTTGCAAATTCCACTCCATACATATATATGGGGAGGTACTACCTCCAACTCTGTTTTACAGTGAAAACTGCAGGAACTTCTACCCGGCGCTAGGAAACAGACTGAGAAACCAGAGTAATAGTTTCTCCTGCAACCCGTTCCCTTTGTGCTAGATGAACGAACGTCTCTCCACATGCTCAGTTCTGAGAGATAAGTGTGTGTGAAAGCCGTCCTTCACCTAGCTTGTTGGGAACAGAAAGTTTCTTTTCACTTGCAAACTCCACTCCATACATATATATATGGGGAGGTACTAGCTCCAACTCGGTTTTACAGTGAAAACTGCAGGAACTTCAAACCGGCACTAGGAAACAGACTGAGAAACCAGAGTAAAAGTTTCCCCTGCAACCCGTTCCCTTTGTGCTAGATGAACGAACGTCTCTCCACATGCTCAGTTCTGAGAGATAAGTGTGTGTGGAAGCCGTCCTTCACCTATCATGTTGGGAACAAAAAGTTTCTTTTCACTTGCAAACACCACTCCATACATATATATGTGTAGGTACAAGCTCCAACTCGGTTTTAAGGTGAAAACTGCAGGAAATTCAAACCGACACTAGGAAACAGAATGAGAAACCAGAGTAAAAGTTTCTCCTGCAAACCGTTCCTTTTGTGCTAGATGAACGAACGTCTCTCCACATGCTCAGTTCTGAGAGATAAGTGTGTGTGAAAGCCATCCTTCACCTAGCTTGTTGGGAACACAAAGTTTCTTTTCATTTCAAACTCCACTCCATACATATATATGGGGAGGTACTAGCTCCAACTCGGTTTTACAGCGAAAACTGCAGGAACTTCTAAGCGGCACTAGGAAACAGACTGAGAAACCAGTGTAAAAGTTTCTCCTGCAACCCGTTCCCTTTGTGCTAGATGAACGAACGTCTCTCCACATGCTCAGTTCTGAGAGATCAGTGTGTGTGAAAGCCGTCTTTCAACTAGCTTGTTGGGAACACAAAGTTTCTTTTCACTTGCAAACTCCACTCCATACTTATATATGGGGAGGTACTAGCTCCAACTCGGTTTTACAGTGAAAACTGCAGGAACTTCAAACCGGCACTAGGAAACAGAATGAGAAACCAGAGTAAAAGTTTCTCCTGCAACCCGTTCCCTTTGTGCTAGATGAACGAACGTCTGTCCACATGCTCCGTTCTGAGGGATAAGTGTGTGTGGAAGCCGTCCTTCACCTAGCTTGTTGGGAACACAAAGTTTCTTTCCACTTGCAAACTCCACTCCATACATATATATATGGTGAGGTACTAGCTCCAACTCGGTTTTACAGTGAAAACTGCAGGAACTTCAAACCGGCACTAGGAAACAGACTGAGAAACCAGAGTAAAAGTTTCTCCTGCAACCCGTTCCCTTTGTGCTAGATGAACGAACGTCTCTCCACATACTCAGTTCTGAGAGATAAGTGTGTGTGGAAGCCGTCCTTCACCTATCATGTTGGGAACACAAAGTTTCTTTTCACTTGCAAACACCACTCCATACATATATATGGGTAGGTACAAGCTCCAACTCGGTTTTAAGGTGAAAACTGCAGGAAATTCAAACCGGCTCTAGGAAACAGAATGAGAAACCAGAGTAAAAGTTTCTCCTGCAAACCGTTCCCTTTGTGCTAGATGAACGAACGTCTCTCCACATGCTCAGTTCTGAGAGATAAGTGTGTGTGAAAGCCATCCTTCAACTAGCTTGTTGGGAACACAAAGTTTCTTTTCACTTGCAAACTCCATTCCATACTTATATATGGGGAGGTACTAGCTCCAACTCGGTTTTACAGTGAAAACTGCAGGAACTTCAAAACGGCACTAGGAAACAGACTGAGAAATCAGACTAAAAGTTTCTCCTGCAAACCGATTCCTTTGTGGTAGATGAACGAACGTCTGTCCACATGCTCCGTTCTGAGGGATAAGTGTGTGTGAAAGCCGTCCTTCACCTAGCTTGTTGGGAACACAAAGATCCTTTTCAGTTGCAAATTCCACTCCATACAATATATGGGGAAGTACTAGCTCCAACTCTGTTTTAAAGTGAAAACTGCAGTAACTTCTAACCGGCGCTAGGAAACACACTGAGAAACCAGAGTAATAGTTTCTCCTGCAACCCGTTCCCTTTGTGCTAGATGAACGAACGTCTCTCCACATGCTAAGTTCTGAGAGATAAGTGTGTGTGAAAGCCGTCCTGCACCTAGCTTGTTGGAAACACAAAGTTTCTTTTCACTTGCAAACTCCACTCCATACATATATATGGGGAGGTACTAGCTCCAACTCGGTTTTACAGTGAAAACTGCAGGAACTTCAAACCGGCACTAGGAAACAGACTGAGAAACCAGAGTAAAAGTTTCTCCTGCAACCCGATCCCTTTGTGCTAGATAAACGAACGTCTCTCCACATGCTCAGTTCTGAGAGATAAGTGTGTGTGGAAGCCGTCCTTCACATATCATGTTGGGAACACAAAATTTCTTTTCACTTGCAAACACCACTCCATACATATATATGGGTAGGTACAAGCTCCAACACTGTTTTAAGGTGAAAACTGCAGGAAATTCAAACCGGCACTAGGAAACAGAATGAGAAACCAGAGTAAAAGTTTCTCCTGCAACCGGTTCCCTTTGTGCTAGATGAACGAACGTCTCTCCACATGCTCAGTTCTGAGAGATAAGTGTGTGTGAAAGCCGTCCTTCACCTAGCTTGTTGGGAACACAAAGTTTCTTTTCACTTGCAAACTCCACTCCATACTTATATATGGGGAGGTACTAGCTCCAACTCGGTTTTACAGTGAAAACTGCAGGAACTTCAAAACGGCACTAGGAAACAGACTGAGAAACCAGAGTAAAAGTTTCTCCTGCAACCCTTTCCCTTTGTGCTAAATGAACGAACGTCTATACACATGCTCTGTTCGGAGAGATAAGTGTGTGTGAAAGCCGTCCTTCACCTAGCTTGTTGGGAACAGAAAGTTTCTTTTCACTTTCAAACTCCACTCCATACATATATATATGGGGAGGTACTAGCTCCAACTCGGTTTTACAGTGAAAACTGCAGGAACTTCAAACCGGCACTAGGAAACAGACTGAGAAACCAGAGTAAAAATTTCTCCTGCAACCCGATCCCTTTGTGCTAGATAAACGAACGTCTCTCCACATGCTCAGTTCTGAGAGATAAGTGTGTGTGGAAGCCGTCCTTCACCTATCATGTTGGGAACACAAAATTTCTTTTCACTTGCAAACACCACTCCATACATATATATGGGTAGGTACAAGCTCCAACTCGGTTTTAAGGTGAAAACTGCAGGAAACTGAAACCGGCACTAGGAAACAGAATGAGAAACCAGAGTAAAAGTTTCTCCAGCAACCCGTTCCCTTTGTGCTAGATGAACGAACGTCTCTCCACATGCTCAGTTCTGAGAGATAAGTGTGTGTGAAAGCCATCCTTCACCTAGCTTGTTGGGAAAACAAAGTTTCTTTTCACTTGCAAACTCCACTCCATACATATATATGGGGAGGTACTAGCTCCAACTCGGTTTTACAGTGAAAACTGCAGGAACTTCAAAACGGCACTAGGAAACAGACTGAGAAATCAGACTAATAGTTTCTCCTGCAACCCGATCCCTTTGTGCTAGATAAACGAACGTCTCTCCACATGCTCAGTTCTGAGAGATAAGTGTGTGTGGAAGCCGTCCTTCACTTATCATGTTGGGAACACAAAATTTCTTTTCACTTGCAAACACCACTCCATATATATATATGGGTAGGTACAAGCTTCAACTCGGTTTTAAGGTGAAAACTGCAGGAAATTCAAACCGGCACTAGGAAACAGAATGAGAAACCAGAGTAAAAGTTTCTCCTGCAACCCGTTCCCTTTGTGCTAGATGAACGAACGTCTCTCCACATGCTCAGTTCTGAGAGATAAGTGTGTGTGAAAGCCGTCCTTCACCTAGCTTGCTGGGAACACAAAGTTTCTTTTCACTTGCAAACTCCACTCCATACTTATATATGGGGAGGTACTAGCTCCAACTCGGTTTTACAGTGAAAACTGCAGGAACTTCAAACCGGCACTAGGAAACAGTCTGAGAAACCAGAGTAAAAGTTTCTCCTGCAACCCGATCCCTTTGTGCTAGATAAACGAACGTCTCTCCACATGCTCAGTTCTGAGAGATAAGTGTGTGTGGAAGCCGTCCTTCACCTATCATGTTGGGAACACAAAATTTCTTTTCACTTGCAAACACCACTCCATACATATATATGGGTAGGTACAAGCTCCAACTCGGTTTTAAGGTGAAAACTGCAGGAAATTGAAACCGGCACTAGGAAACAAAATGAGAAATCAGATTAAAGTCCCTCCTGCAACCCGATCTTTTTGTGCTAGATAAACGAACGTCTCTCCACATGCTCAGTTCTGAGAGATAAGTGTGTGTGGAAGCCGTCCTTCACCTATCATGTTGGGAACACAAAATTTCTTTTCACTTGCAAACACCACTCCATACATATATATGGGTAGGTACAAGCTCCAACTCGGTTTTAAGGTGAAAACTGCAGGAAATTCAAACCGGCACTAGGAAACAGAATGAGAAACCAGAGTAAAAGTTTCTCCTGCAACCCGTTCCCTTTGTGCTAGATGAACGAACGTCTCTCCACATGCTCAGTTCTGAGAGATAAGTGTGTGTGAAAGCCGTCCTTCACCTAGCTTGTTGGGAACACAAAGTTTCTTTTCACTTGCAAACTCCACTCCATACTTATATATGGGGAGGTACTAGCTCCAACTCGGTTTTACAGTGAAAACTGCAGGAACTTCAAACCGGCACTAGGAAACAGACTGAGAAACCAGAGTAAAAGTTTCTCCTGCAAACCGATCCCTTTGTGCTAGATAAACGAACGTCTCTCCACATGCTCAGTTCTGAGAGTTAAGTGTGTGTGGAAGCCGTCCTTCACCTATCATGTTGGGAACACAAAATTTCTTTTCACTTGCAAACACCACTCCATACATATATATGGGTAGGTACAAGCTCCAACTCGGTTTTAAGGTGAAAACTGCAGGAAATTCAAACCGGCACTAGGAAACAGACTGAGAAACCAGAGTAAAAGTTTCTCCAGCAACCCGTTCCCTTTGTGCTAGATGAACGAACGTCTCTCCACATGCTCAGTTCTGAGAGATAAGTGTGTGTGAAAGCCGTCCTTCACCTAGCTTGTTGGGAACACAAAGTTTCTTTTCAGTTGCAAATTCCACTCCATACATATATATGGGGAGGTACTACCTCCAACTCTGTTTTACAGTGAAAACTGCAGGAAATTCTACCCGGCGCTAGGAAACAGACTGAGAAACCAGAGTAATAGTTTCTCCTGCAACCCGTTCCCTTTGTGCTAGATGAACGAACGTCTCTCCACATGCTCAGTTCTGAGAGATAAGTGTGTGTGAAAGCCGTCCTTCACCTATCATGTTGGGAACACAAAATTTCTTTTCACTTGCAAACACCACTCCATACATATATATGGGTAGGTACAAGCTCCAACTCGGTTTTAAGGTGAAAACTGCAGGAAATTCAAAACGGCACTAGGAAACAGACTGAGAAACCAGAGTAAAAGTTTCTCCTGCAACCCGTTCCCTTTGTGCTAGATGAACGAACGTCTCTCCACATGCTCAGTTCTGAGAGATAAGTGTGTGTGAAAGCCGTCCTTCACCTAGCTTGTGGGGAACACAAAGTTTCTTTTCACTTGCAAACTCCACTCCATACTTATATATGGGGAGGTACTAGCTCCAACTCGGTTTTACAGTGAAAACTGCAGGAACTTCAAAACGGCACTAGGAAACAGACTGAGAAACCAGAGTAAAAGTTTCTCCTGCAACCCGTTCCCTTTGTGCTAGATGAACGAACGTCTCTCCACATGCTCAGTTCTGAGAGATAAGTGTGTGTGAAAGCCGTCCTTCACATAGCTTGTGGGGAACACAAAGTTTCTTTTAACTTGCAAACTCCACTCCATACTTATATATGGGGAGGTACTAGCTCCAACTCGGTTTTACAGTGAAAACAGCAGGAACTTCAAAACGGCACTAGGAAACAGACTGAGAAACCAGAGTAAAGTTTCTCCTGCAACCCTTTCCCTTTGTGCTAAATGAACGAACGTCTATCCACATGCTCCGTTCGGAGAGATAAGTGTGTGTGAAAGCCGTCCTTCACCTAGCTTGTTGGGAACAGAAAGTTTCTTTTCACTTTCAAACTCCACTCCATACATATATATATGGGGAGGTACTAGCTCCAACTCGGTTTTACAGTGAAAACTGCAGGAACTTCAAACCGGCACTAGGAAACAGACTGAGAAAACAGAGTAAAAATTTCTCCTGCAACCCGATCCCTTTGTGCTAGATAAACGAACGTCTCTCCACATGCTCAGTTCTGAGAGATAAGTGTGTGTGGAAGCCGTCCTTCACCTATCATCTTGGGAACACAAAATTTCTTTTCACTTGCAAACACTACTCCATACATATATATGGGTAGGTACAAGCTCCAACTCGGTTTTAAGGTGAAAACTGCAGGAAACTGAAACCGGCACTAGGAAACAGAATGAGAAACCAGAGTAAAAGTTTCTCCAGCAACCCGTTCCCTTTGTGCTAGATGAACGAACGTCTCTCCACATGCTCAGTTCTGAGAGATAAGTGTGTGTGAAAGCCATCCTTCACCTAGCTTGTTGGGAACACAAAGTTTCTTTTCACTTGCAAACTCCACTCCATACATATATATGGGGAGGTACTAGCTCCAACTCGGTTTTACAGTGAAAACTGCAGGAACTTCAAAACGGCACTAGGAAACAGACTGAGAAATCAGACTAAAAGTTTCTCCTGCAACCCGATCCCTTTGTGCTAGATAAACGAACGTCTCTCCACATGCTCAGTTCTGAGAGATAAGTGTGTGTGGAAGCCGTCCTTCACCTATCATGTTGGGAACACAAAATTTCTTTTCACTTGCAAACACCACTCCATATATATATATGGGTAGGTACAAGCTTCAACTCGATTTTAAGGTGAAAACTGCAGGAAATTCAAACCGGCACTAGGAAACAGAATGAGAAACCAGAGTAAAAGTTTCTCCTGCAACCCGTTCCCTTTGTGCTAGATGAACGAACGTCTCTCCACATGCTCAGTTCTGAGAGATAAGTGTGTGTGAAAGCCATCCTTCACCTAGCTTGTTGGGAAAACAAAGTTTCTTTTCACTTGAAAACTCCACTCCATACATATATATGGGGAGGTACTAGCTCCAACTCGGTTTTACAGTGAAAACTGCAGGAACTTCAAAACGGCACTAGGAAACAGACTGAGAAATCAGACTAATAGTTTCTCCTGCAACCCGATCCCTTTGTGCTAGATAAACGAACGTCTCTCCACATGCTCAGTTCTGAGAGATAAGTGTGTGTGGAAGCCGTCCTTCACCTATCATGTTGGGAACACAAAATTTCTTTTCACTTGCAAACACCACTCCATATATATATATGGGTAGGTACAAGCTTCAACTCGGTTTTAAGGTGAAAACTGCAGGAAATTCAAACCGGCACTAGGAAACAGAATGAGAAACCAGAGTAAAAGTTTCTCCTGCAACCCGTTCCCTTTGTGCTAGATGAACGAACGTCTCTCCACATGCTCAGTTCTGAGAGATAAGTGTGTGTGAAAGCCGTCCTTCACCTAGCTTGCTGGGAACACAAAGTTTCTTTTCACTTGCAAACTCCACTCCATACTTATATATGGGGAGGTACTAGCTCCAACTCGGTTTTACAGTGAAAACTGCAGGAACTTCAAACCGGCACTAGGAAACAGTCTGAGAAACCAGAGTAAAAGTTTCTCCTGCAACCCGATCCCTTTGTGCTAGATAAACGAACGTCTCTCCACATGCTCAGTTCTGAGAGATAAGTGTATGTGGAAGCCGTCCTTCACCTATCATGTTGGGAACACAAAATTTCTTTTCACTTGCAAACACCACTCCATACATATATATGGGTAGGTACAAGCTCCAACTCGGTTTTAAGGTGAAAACTGCAGGAAATTGAAACCGGCACTAGGAAACAAAATGAGAAATCAGATTAAAGTCCCTCCTGCAACCCGATCTTTTTGTGCTAGATAAACGAACGTCTCTCCACATGCTCAGTTCTGAGAGATAAGTGTGTGTGGAAGCCGTCCTTCACCTATCATGTTGGGAACACAAAATTTCTTTTCACTTGCAAACACCACTCCATACATATATATGGGTAGGTACAAGCTCCAACTCGGTTTTAAGGTGAAAACTGCAGGAAATTCAAACCGGCACTAGGAAACAGAATGAGAAACCAGAGTAAAAGTTTCTCCTGCAACCCGTTCCCTTTGTGCTAGATGAACGAACGTCTCTCCACATGCTCAGTTCTGAGAGATAAGTGTGTGTGAAAGCCGTCCTTCACCTAGCTTGTTGGGAACACAAAGTTTCTTTTCACTTGCAAACTCCACTCCATACTTATATATGGGGAGGTACTAGCTCCAACTCGGTTTTACAGTGAAAACTGCAGGAACTTCAAACCGGCACTAGGAAACAGACTGAGAAACCAGAGTAAAAGTTTCTCCTGCAAACCGATCCCTTTGTGCTAGATAAACGAACGTCTCTCCACATGCTCAGTTCTGAGAGTTAAGTGTGTGTGGAAGCCGTCCTTCACCTATCATGTTGGGAACACAAAATTTCTTTTCACTTGCAAACACCACTCCATACATATATATGGGTAGGTACAAGCTCCAACTCGGTTTTAAGGTGAAAACTGCAGGAAATTGAAACCGGCACTAGGAAACAGACTGAGAAACCAGAGTAAAAGTTTCTCCAGCAACCCGTTCCCTTTGTGCTAGATGAACGAACGTCTCTCCACATGCTCAGTTCTGAGAGATAAGTGTGTGTGGAAGCCGTCCTTCACCTAGCTTGTTGGGAACACAAAGTTTCTTTTCACTTGCAAACTCCACTCCATAGATATATATGGGGAGGTACTAGCTCCAACTCGCTTTTACAGTGAAAACTGCAGGAACTTCAAAACGGCACTAGGAAACAGACTGAGAAATCAGACTAAAAGTTCCTCCTGCAACCCTTTCCCTTTGTGCTAGATAAACGAACGTCTCTCCACATGCTCAGTTCTGAGAGATAAGTGTGTGTGGAAGCCGTCCTTCACCTATCATGTTGGGAACACAAAATTTCTTTTCACTTGCAAACACCACTCCATACATATATATGGGTAGGTACAAGCTCCAACTCGGTTTTAAGGTGAAAACTGCAGGAAATTGAAACCGGCACTAGGAAACAGAATGAGAAACCAGAGTAATAGTTTCTCCTGCAACCCGTTCCCTTTGTGCTAGATGAACGAACGTCTCTCCACATGCTCAGTTCTGAGAGATAAGTGTGTGTGAAAGCCGTCCTTCACCTAGCTTGTTGGGAACACAAAGTTTCTTTTCAGTTGCAAATTCCACTCCATACATATATATGGGGAGGTACTACCTCCAACTCTGTTTTACAGTGAAAACTGCAGGAAATTCTACCCGGCGCTAGGAAACAGACTGAGAAACCAGAGTAATAGTTTCTCCTGCAACCCGTTCCCTTTGTGCTAGATGAACGAACGTCTCTCCACATGCTCAGTTCTGAGAGATAAGTGTGTGTGAAAGCCGTCCTTCACCTATCATGTTGGGAACACAAAATTTCTTTTCACTTGCAAACACCACTCCATACATATATATGGGTAGGTACAAGCTCCAACTCGGTTTTAAGGTGAAAACTGCAGGAAATTCAAAACGGCACTAGGAAACAGACTGAGAAACCAGAGTAAAAGTTTCTCCTGCAACCCGTTCCCTTTGTGCTAGATGAACGAACGTCTCTCCACATGCTCAGTTCTGAGAGATAAGTGTGTGTGAAAGCCGTCCTTCACCTAGCTTGTGGGGAACACAAAGTTTCTTTTCACTTGCAAACTCCATTCCATACTTATATATGGGGAGGTACTAGCTCCAACTCGGTTTTACAGTGAAAACTGCAGGAACTTCAAAACGGCACTAGGAAACAGACTGAGAAACCAGAGTAAAAGTTTCTCCTGCAACCCGTTCCCTTTGTGCTAGATGAACGAACGTCTCTCCACATGCTCAGTTCTGAGAGATAAGTGTGTGTGAAAGCCGTCCTTCACATAGCTTGTGGGGAACACAAAGTTTCTTTTCACTTGCAAACTCCACTCCATACTTATATATGGGGAGGTACTAGCTCCAACTCGGTTTTACAGTGAAAACAGCAGGAACTTCAAAACGGCACTAGGAAACAGACTGAGAAACCAGAGTAAAAGTTTCTCCTGCAACCCTTTCCCTTTGTGCTAAATGAACGAACGTCTATCCACATGCTCCGTTCGGAGAGATAAGTGTGTGTGAAAGCCGTCCTTCACCTAGCTTGTTGGGAACAGAAAGTTTCTTTTCACTTTCAAACTCCACTCCATACATATATATATGGGGAGGTACTAGCTCCAACTCGGTTTTACAGTGAAAACTGCAGGAACTTCAAACCGGCACTAGGAAACAGACTGAGAAAACAGAGTAAAAATTTCTCCTGCAACCCGATCCCTTTGTGCTAGATAAACGAACGTCTCTCCACATGCTCAGTTCTGAGAGATAAGTGTGTGTGGAAGCCGTCCTTCACCTATCATCTTGGGAACACAAAATTTCTTTTCACTTGCAAACACTACTCCATACATATATATGGGTAGGTACAAGCTCCAACTCGGTTTTAAGGTGAAAACTGCAGGAAACTGAAACCGGCACTAGGAAACAGAATGAGAAACCAGAGTAAAAGTTTCTCCAGCAACCCGTTCCCTTTGTGCTAGATGAACGAACGTCTCTCCACATGCTCAGTTCTGAGAGATAAGTGTGTGTGAAAGCCATCCTTCACCTAGCTTGTTGGGAACACAAAGTTTCTTTTCACTTGCAAACTCCACTCCATACATATATATGGGGAGGTACTAGCTCCAACTCGGTTTTACAGTGAAAACTGCAGGAACTTCAAAACGGCACTAGGAAACAGACTGAGAAATCAGACTAAAAGTTTCTCCTGCAACCCGATCCCTTTGTGCTAGATAAACGAACGTCTCTCCACATGCTCAGTTCTGAGAGATAAGTGTGTGTGGAAGCCGTCCTTCACCTATCATGTTGGGAACACAAAATTTCTTTTCACTTGCAAACACCACTCCATATATATATATGGGTAGGTACAAGCTTCAACTCGATTTTAAGGTGAAAACTGCAGGAAATTCAAACCGGCACTAGGAAACAGAATGAGAAACCAGAGTAAAAGTTTCTCCTGCAACCCGTTCCCTTTGGGCTAGATGAACGAACGTCTCTCCACATGCTCAGTTCTGAGAGATAAGTGTGTGTGAAAGCCGTCCTTCACCTAGCTTGCTGGGAACACAAAGTTTCTTTTCACTTGCAAACTCCACTCCATACTTATATATGGGGAGGTACTAGCTCCAACTCGGTTTTTCAGTGAAAACTGCAGGAACTTCAAACCGGCACTAGGAAACAGACTGAGAAACCAGAGTAAAAGTTTCTCCTGCAACCCGATCCCTTTGTGCTAGATAAACGAACGTCTCTCCACATGCTCAGTTCTGAGAGATAAGTGTGTGTGGAAGCCGTCCTTCACCTATCATGTTGGGAACACAAAATTTCTTTTCACTTGCAAACACCACTCCATACATATATATGGGTAGGTACAAGCTCCAACTCGGTTTTAAGGTGAAAACTGCAGGAAATTGAAACCGGCACTAGGAAACAGAATGAGAAATCAGACTAAAAGTTCCTCCTGCAACCCGATCCCTTTGTGCTAGATAAACGAACGTCTCTCCACATGCTCAGTTCTGAGAGATAAGTGTGTGTGGAAGCCGTCCTTCACCTATCATGTTGGGAACACAAAATTTCTTTTCACTTGCAAACACCACTCCATACATATATATGGGTAGGTACAAGCTCCAACTCGGTTTTAAGGTGAAAACTGCAGGAAATTGAAACCGGCACTAGGAAACAGAATGAGAAATCAGACTAAAAGTTCCTCCTGCAACCCGATCCCTTTGTGCTAGATAAACGAACGTCTCTCCACATGCTCAGTTCTGAGAGATAAGTGTGTGTGGAAGCCGTCCTTCACCTATCATGTTGGGAACACAAAATTTCTTTTCACTTGCAAACACCACTCCATACATATATATGGGTAGGTACAAGCTCCAACTCGGTTTTAAGGTGAAAACTGCAGGAAATTCAAACCGGCACTAGGAAACAGAATGAGAAACCAGAGTAAAAGTTTCTCCTGCAACCCGTTCCCTTTGTGCTAGATGAACGAAAGTCTCTCCACATGCTCAGTTCTGAGAGATAAGTGTGTGTGAAAGCCGTCCTTCACCTAGCTTGTTGGGAACACAAAGTTTCTTTTCACTTGCAAACTCCACTCCATACTTATATATGGGGAGGTACTAGCTCCAACTCGGTTTTACAGTGAAAACTGCAGGAACTTCAAACCGGCACTAGGAAAGAGACTGAGAAACCAGAGTAAAAGTTTCTCCTGCAAACCGATCCCTTTGTGCTAGATAAACGAACGTCTCTCCACATGCTCAGTTCTGAGAGATAAGTGTGTGTGGAAGCCGTACTTCACCTATCATGTTGGGAACACAAAATTTCTTTTCACTTGCAAACACCACTCCATACATATATATGGGTAGGTACAAGCTCCAACTCGGTTTTAAGGTGAAAACTGCAGGAAATTCAAACCGGCACTAGGAAACAGGCTGAGAAACCAGAGTAAAAGTTTCTCCAGCAACCCGTTCCCTTTGTGCTAGATGAACGAACGTCTCTCCACATGCTCAGTTCTGAGAGATAAGTGTGTGTGGAAGCCGTCCTTCACCTAGCTTGTTGGGAACACAAAGTTTCTTTTCAGTTGCAAACTCCACTCCATAGATATATATGGGGAGGTACTAGCTCCAACTCGGTTTTACAGTGAAAACTGCAGGAACTTCAAAACGGCACTAGGAAACAGACTGAGAAATCAGACTAAAAGTTCCTCCTGCAACCCGTTCCCTTTGTGCTAGATAAACGAACGTCTCTCCACATGCTCAGTTCTGAGAGATAAGTGTGTGTGGAAGCCGTCCTTCACCTATCATGTTGGGAACACAAAATTTCTTTTCACTTGCAAACACCACTCCATACATATATATGGGTAGGTACAAGCTCCAACTCGGTTTTAAGGTGAAAACTGCAGGAAATTCAAACCGGCACTAGGAAACAGAATGAGAAACCAGAGTAAAAGTTTCTCCTGCAACCCGTTCCCTTTGTGCTAGATGAACGAACGTCTCTCCACATGCTCAGTTCTGAGAGATAAGTGTGTGTGAAAGCCGTCCTTCACCTAGCTTGTTGGGAACACAAAGTTTCTTTTCAGTTGCAAATTCCACTCCATACATATATATGGGGAGGTACTACCTCCAACTCTGTTTTACAGTGAAAACTGCAGGAACTTCTACCCGGCGCTAGGAAACAGACTGAGAAACCAGAGTAATAGTTTCTCCTGCAACCCGTTCCCTTTGTGCTAGATGAACGAACGTCTCTCCACATGCTCAGTTCTGAGAGATAAGTGTGTGTGAAAGCCGTCCTTCACCTAGCTTGTTGGGAACAGAAAGTTTCTTTTCACTTGCAAACTCCACTCCATACATATATATATGAGGAGGTACTAGCTCCAACTCTGTTTTACAGTGAAAACTGCAGGAACTTCAAACCGGCACTAGGAAACAGACTGAGAAACCAGAGTAAAAGTTTCTCCTGCAACCCGTTCCCTTTGTGCTAGATGAACGAACGTCTCTCCACATGCTCAGTTCTGAGAGATAAGTGTGTGTGGAAGCCGTACTTCACCTATCATGTTGGGAACAAAAAGTTTCTTTTCACTTGCAAACACCACTCCATACATATATATGGGTAGGTACAAGCTCCAACTCGGTTTTAAGGTGAAAACTGCAGGAAATTCAAACCGACACTAGGAAACAGAATGAGAAACCAGAGTAAAAGTTTCCCCTGCAAACCGTTCCCTTTGTGCTAGATGAACGAAAGTCTCTCCACATGCTCAGTTCTGAGAGATAAGTGTGTGTGAAAGCCGTCCTTCACCTACCTTGCTGGGAACACAGAGTTTCTTTTCACTTGCAAACTCCACTCCATACTTATATATGGGGAGGTACTAGCTCCAACTCGATTTTACAGTGAAAACTGCAGGAACTTCAAACCGGCACTAGGAAACAGACTGAGAAACCAGAGTAAAAGTTTCTCCTGCAACCCGATCCCTTTGTGCTAGATAAACGAACGTCTCTCCACATGCTCAGTTCTCAGAGATAAGTGTGTGTGGAAGCCGTCCTTCACCTATCATGTTGGGAACACAAAATTTCTTTTCACTTGCAAACACCACTCCATACATATATATGGGAAGGTACAAGCTCCAACTCGGTTTTAAGGTGAAAACTGCAGGAAATTGAAACCGGCACTAGGAAACAGAATGAGAAATCAGACTAAAAGTTCCTCCTGCAACCCGATCCCTTTGTGCTAGATAAACGAACGTCTCTCCACATGCTCAGTTCTGAGAGATAAGTGTGTGTGGAAGCCGTCCTTCACCTATCATGTTGGGAACACAAAATTTCTTTTCACTTGCAAACACCACTCCATACATATATATGGGTAGGTACAAGCTCCAACTCGGTTTTAAGGTGAAAACTGCAGGAAATTCAAACCGGCACTAGGAAACAGAATGAGAAACCAGAGTAAAAGTTTCTCCTGCAACCCGTTCCCTTTGTGCTAGATGAACGAACGTCTCTCCACATGCTCAGTTCTGAGAGATAAGTGTGTGTGAAAGCCGTCCTTCACCTAGCTTGTTGGGAACACAAAGTTTCTTTTCACTTGCAAACTCCACTCCATACTTATATATGGGGAGGTACTAGCTCCAACTCGGTTTTACAGTGAAAACTGCAGGAACTTCAAACCGGCACTAGGAAACAGACTGAGAAACCAGAGTAAAAGTTTCTCCTGCAAACCGATCCCTTTGTGCTAGATAAACGAACGTCTCTCCACATGCTCAGTTCTGAGAGATAAGTGTGTGTGGAAGCCGTCCTTCACCTATCATGTTGGGAACACAAAATTTCTTTTCACTTGCAAACACCACTCCATAGATATATATGGGGAGGTACTAGCTCCAACTCGGTTTTACAGTGAAAACTGCAGGAACTTCAAAACGGCACTAGGAAACAGACTGAGAAATCAGACTAAAAGTTCCTCCTGCAACCCGTTCCCTTTGTGCTAGATAAACGAACGTCTCTCCACATGCTCAGTTCTGAGAGATAAGTGTGTGTGGAAGCCGTCCTTCACCTATCATGTTGGGAACACAAAATTTCTTTTCACTTGCAAACACCACTCCATACATATATATGGGTAGGTACAAGCTCCAACTCGGTTTTAAGGTGAAAACTGCAGGAAATTCAAACCGGCACTAGGAAACAGAATGAGAAACCAGAGTAAAAGTTTCTCCTGCAACCCGTTCCCTTTGTGCTAGATGAACGAACGTCTCTCCACATGCTCAGTTCTGAGAGATAAGTGTGTGTGAAAGCCGTCCTTCACCTAGCTTGCTGGGAACACAAAGTTTCTTTTCACTTGCAAACTCCACTCCATACTTATATATGGGGAAGTACTAGCTCCAACTCGGTTTTACAGTGAAAACTGCAGGAACTTCAAACCGGCACTAGGAAACAGACTGAGAAACCAGAGTAAAAGTTTCTCCTGCAACCCGATCCCTTTGTGCTAGATAAACGAACGTCTCTCCACATGCTCAGTTCTGAGAGATAAGTGTGTGTGGAAGCCGTCCTTCACCTATCATGTTGGGAACACAAAATTTCTTTTCACTTGCAAACACCACTCCATACATATATATGGGTAGGTACAAGCTCCAACTCGGTTTTAAGGTGAAAACTGCAGGAAATTGAAACCGGAACTAGGAAACAGAATGAGAAATCAGAATAAAAGTTCCTCCTGCAAACCGATCCCTTTGTGCTAGATAAACGAACGTCTCTCCACATGCTCAGTTCTGAGAGATAAGTGTGTGTGGAAGCCGTCCTTCACCTATCATGTTGGGAACACAAAATTTCTTTTCACTTGCAAACACCACTCCATACATATATATGGGTAGGTACAAGCTACAACTCGGTTTTAAGGTGAAAACTGCAGGAAATTCAAACCGGCACTAGGAAACAGAATGAGAAACCAGAGTAAAAGTTTCTCCTGCAACCCGTTCCCTTTGTGCTAGATGAACGAACGTCTATCCACATGCTCAGTTCTGAGAGATAAGTGTGTGTGAAAGCCGTCCTTCACCTAGCTTGTTGGGAACACAAAGTTTCTTTTAACTTGCAAACTCCACTCCATACTTATATATGGGGAGGTACTAGCTCCAACTCGGTTTTACAGTGAAAACTGCAGGAACTTCAAACCGGCACTAGGAAAGAGACTGAGAAACCAGAGTAAAAGTTTCTCCTGCAAACCGATCCCTTTGTGCTAGATAAACGAACGTCTCTCCACATGCTCAGTTCTGAGAGATAAGTGTGTGTGGAAGCCGTCCTTCACCTATCATGTTGGGAACACAAAATTTCTTTTCACTTGCAAACACCACTCCATACATATATATGGGTAGGTACAAGCTCCAACTCGGTTTTAAGGTGAAAACTGCAGGAAATTCAAACCGGCAGTAGGAAACAGAATGAGAAACCAGAGTAAAAGTTTCTCCTGCAACCCGTTCCCTTTGTGCTAGATGAACGAACGTCTCTCCACATGCTCAGTTCTGAGAGATAAGTGTGTGTGAAAGCCGTCCTTCACCTAGCTTGCTGGGAACACAAAGTTTCTTTTCACTTGCAAACTCCACTCCATACTTATATATGGGGAGGTACTAGCTCCAACTCGGTTTTACAGTGAAAACTGCAGGAACTTCAAACCGGCACTAGGAAACAGACTGAGAAACCAGAGTAATAGTTTCTCCTGCAACCCGATCCCTTTGTGCTAGATAAACGAACGTCTCTCCACATGCTCAGTTCTGAGAGATAAGTGTGTGTGGAAGCCGTCCTTCACCTATCATGTTGGGAACACAAAATTTCTTTTCACTTGCAAACACCACTCCATACATATATATGGGTAGGTACAAGCTCCAACTCGGTTTTAAGGTGAAAACTGCAGGAAATTGAAACCGGCACTAGGAAACAGAATGAGAAATCAGACTAAAAGTTCCTCCTGCAAACCGATCCCTTTGTGCTAGATAAACGAACGTCTCTCCACATGCTCAGTTCTGAGAGATAAGTGTGTGTGGAAGCCGTCCTTCACCTATCATGTTGGGAACACAAAATTTCTTTTCACTTGCAAACACCACTGCATACATATATATGGGTAGGTACAAGCTACAACTCGGTTTTAAGGTGAAAACTGCAGGAAATTCAAACCGGCACTAGGAAACAGAATGAGAAACCAGAGTAAAAGTTTCTCCTGCAACCCGTTCCCTTTGTGCTAGATGAACGAACGTCTATCCACATGCTCAGTTCTGAGAGATAAGTGTGTGTGAAAGCCGTCCTTCACCTAGCTTGTTGGGAACACAAAGTTTCTTTTCACTTGCAAACTCCACTCCATACTTATATATGGGGAGGTACTAGCTCCAACTCGGTTTTACAGTGAAAACTGCAGGAACTTCAAACCGGCACTAGGAAAGAGACTGAGAAACCAGAGTAAAAGTTTCTCCTGCAAACCGATCCCTTTGTGCTAGATAAACGAACGTCTCTCCACATGCTCAGTTCTGAGAGATAAGTGTGTGTGGAAGCCGTCCTTCACCTATCATGTTGGGAACACAAAATTTCTTTTCACTTGCAAACACCACTCCATACTTATATATGGGTAGGTACAAGCTCCAACTCGGTTTTAAGGTGAAAACTGCAGGAAATTGAAACCGGCACTAGGAAACAGGCTGAGAAACCAGAGTAAAAGTTTCTCCAGCAACCCGTTCCCTTTGTGCTAGATGAACGAACGTCTCTCCACATGCTCAGTTCTGAGAGATAAGTGTGTGTGGAAGCCGTCCTTCACCTAGCTTGTTGGGAACACAAAGTTTCTTTTCAGTTGCAAACTCCACTCCATAGATATATATGGGGAGGTACTAGCTCCAACTCGGTTTTACAGTGAAAACTGCAGGAACTTCAAAACGGCACTAGGAAACAGACTGAGAAATCAGACTAAAAGTTCCTCCTGCAACCCGTTCCCTTTGTGCTAGATAAACGAACGTCTCTCCACATGCTCAGTTCTGAGAGATAAGTGTGTGTGGAAGCCGTCCTTCACCTATCATGTTGGGAACACAAAATTTCTTTTCACTTGCAAACACCACTCCATACATATATATGGGTAGGTACAAGCTCCAACTCGGTTTTAAGGTGAAAACTGCAGGAAATTCAAACCGGCACTAGGAAACAGAATGAGAAACCAGAGTAAAAGTTTCTCCTGCAACCCGTTCCCTTTGTGCTAGATGAACGAACGTCTCTCCACATGCTCAGTTCTGAGAGATAAGTGTGTGTGAAAGCCGTCCTTCACCTAGCTTGTTGGGAACACAAAGTTTCTTTTCAGTTGCAAATTCCACTCCATACATATATATGGGGAGGTACTACCTCCAACTCTGTTTTACAGAGAAAACTGCAGGAACTTCTACACGGCGCTAGGAAACAGACTGAGAAACCAGAGTAATAGTTTCTCCTGCAACCCGTTCCCTTTGTGCTAGATGAACGAACGTCTCTCCACATGCTCAGTTCTGAGAGATAAGTGCGTGTGAAAGCCGTCCTTCACCTAGCTTGCTGGGAACGCAAAGTTTCTTTTCACTTGCAAACTCCACTCCATACTTATATATGGGGAGGTACTAGCTCCAACTCGGTTTTACAGTGAAAACTGCAGGAACTTCAAACCGGCACTAGGAAACAGACTGAGAAACCAGAGTAAAAGTTTCTCCTGCAACCCGATCCCTTTGTGCTAGATAAACGAACGTCTCTCCACATGCTCAGTTCTGAGAGATAAGTGTGTGTGGAAGCCGTCCTTCACCTATCATGTTGGGAACACAAAATTTCTTTTCAATTGCAAACACCACTCCATACATATATATGGGTAGGTACAAGCTCCAAATCGGTTTTAAGGTGAAAACTGCAGGAAATTGAAACCGGAACTAGGAAACAGAATGAGAAATCAGACTAAAAGTTCCTCCTGCAACCCGATCCCTTTGTGCTAGATAAACGAACGTCTCTCCACATGCTCAGTTCTGAGAGATAAGTGTGTGTGGAAGCCGTCCTTCACCTATCATGTTGGGAACACAAAATTTCTTTTCACTTGCAAACACCACTCCATACATATATATGGGTAGGTACAAGCTCCAACTCGGTTTTAAGGTGAAAACTGCAGGAAATTCAAACCGGCACTAGGAAACAGAATGAGAAACCAGAGTAAAAGTTTCTCCTGCAACCCGTTCCCTTTGTGCTAGATGAACGAACGTCTCTCCACATGCTCATTTCTGAGAGATAAGTGTGTGTGAAAGCCGTCCTTCACCTAGCTTGTTGGGAACACAAAGTTTCTTTTCACTTGCAAACTCCACTCCATACTTATATATGGGGAGGTACTAGCTCCAACTCTGTTTTACAGAGAAAACTGCAGGAACTTCAAACCGGCACTAGGAAAGAGACTGAGAAACCAGAGTAAAAGTTTCTCCTGCAAACCGATCCCTTTGTGCTAGATAAACGAACGTCTCTCCACATGCTCAGTTCTGAGAGATAAGTGTGTGTGGAAGCCGTCCTTCACCTATCATGTTGGGAACACAAAATTTCTTTTCACTTGCAAACACCACTCCATACATATATATGGGTAGGTACAAGCTCCAACTCGGTTTTAAGGTGAAAACTGCAGGAAATTGAAACCGGCACTAGGAAACAGACTGAGAAACCAGAGTAAAAGTTTCTCCAGCAACCCGTTCCCTTTGTGCTAGATGAACGAACGTCTCACCACATGCTCAGTTCTGAGAGATAAGTGTGTGTGGAAGCCGTCCTTCACCTAGCTTGTTGGGAACACAAAGTTTCTTTTCACTTGCAAACACCACTCCATAGATATATATGGGGAGGTACAAGCTCCAACTCGGTTTTACAGTGAAAACTGCAGGAACTTCAAAACGGCACTAGGAAACAGACTGAGAAATCAGACTAAATGTTCCTCCTGCAACCCGTTCCCTTTGTGCTAGATAAACGAACGTCTCTCCACATGCTCAGTTCTGAGAGATAAGTGTGTGTGGAAGCCGTCCTTCACCTATCATGTTGGGAACACAAAATTTCTTTTCACTTGCAAACACCACTCCATACATATATATGGGTAGGTACAAGCTCCAACTCGGTTTTAAGGTGAAAACTGCAGGAAATTCAAACCGGCACTAGGAAACAGAATGAGAAACCAGAGTAAAAGTTTCTCCTGCAACCCGTTCCCTTTGTGCTAGATGAACGAACGACTCTCCACATGCTCAGTTCTGAGAGATAAGTGTGTGTGAAAGCCGTCCTTCACCTAGCTTGTTGGGAACACAAAGTTTCTTTTCAGTTGCAAATTCCACTCCATACATATATATGGGGAGGTACTACCTCCAACTCTGTTTTACAGTGAAAACTGCAGGAACTTCTACCCGGCGCTAGGATACAGACTGAGAAACCAGAGTAATAGTTTCTCCTGCAACCCGTTCCCTTTGTGCTAGATGAACGAACGTCTCTCCACATGCTCAGTTCTGAGAGATAAGTGTGTGTGAAAGCCGTCCTTCACCTAGCTTGTTGGGAACACAAAGTTTCTTTTCACTTGCAAACTCCACTCCATACTTATATATGGGGAGGTACTAGCTCCAACTCGGTTTTACAGTGAAAACTGCAGGAACTTCAAAACGGCACTAGGAAACAGACTGAGAAACCAGAGTAAAAGTTTCTCCTGCAACCCTTTCACTTTGTGCTAAATGAACGAACGTCTATCCACATGCTCCTTTCGGAGAGATAAGTGTGTGTGAAAGCCGTCCTTCACCTAGCTTGTTGGGAACAGAAAGTTTCTTTTCACTTTCAAACTCCAGTCCATACATATATATATGGGGAGGTACTAGCTCCAACTCGGTTTTACAGTGAAAACTGCAGGAACTTCAAACCGGCACTAGGAAACAGACTGAGAAACCAGAGTAAAAATTTCCCCTGCAACCCGATCCCTTTGTGCTAGATAAACGAACGTCTCTCCACATGCTCAGTTCTGAGAGATAAGTGTGTGTGGAAGCCGTCCTTCACCTATCATGTTGGGAACACAAAATTTCTTTTCACTTGCAAACACCACTCCATACATATATATGGGTAGGTACAAGCTCCAACTCGGTTTTAAGGTGAAAACTGCAGGAACTTCAAACCGGCACTAGGAAACAGACTGAGAAATCAGACTAAAAGTTTCTCCTGCAACCCGATCCCTTTGTGCTAGATAAACGAACGTCTCTCCACATGCTCAGTTCTGAGAGATAAGTGTGTGTGGAAGCCGTCCTTCACCTATCATGTTGGGAACACAAAATTTCTTTTCACTTGCAAACACCACTCCATATATATATATGGGTAGGTACAAGCTTCAACTCGGTTTTAAGGTGAAAACTGCAGGAAATTCAAACCGGCACTAGGAAACAGAATGAGAAACCAGAGTAAAAGTTTCTCCTGCAACCTGTTCCCTTTGTGCTAGATGAACGAACGTCTCTCCACATGCTCAGTTCTGAGAGATAAGTGTGTGTGAAAGCCGTCCTTCACCTAGCTTGCTGGGAACACAAAGATTCTTTTCACTTGCAAACTCCACTCCATACTTATATATGGGGAGGTACTAGCTCCAACTCGGTTTTACAGTGAAAACTGCAGGAACTTCAAACCGGCACTAGGAAACAGACTGAGAAACCAGAGTAATAGTTTCTCCTGCAACCCGATCCCTTTGTGCTAGATAAACGAACGTCTCTCCACATGCTCAGTTCTGAGAGATAAGTGTGTGTGGAAGCCGTCCTTCACCTATCATGTTGGGAACACAAAATTTCTTTTCACTTGCAAACACCACTCCATACATATATATGGCTAGGTACAAGCTCCAACTCGGTTTTAAGGTGAAAACTGCAGGAACTTCAAACCGGCACTAGGAAACAGACTGAGAAATCAGACTAAAAGTTTCTCCTGCAACCCGATCCCTTTGTGCTAGATAAACGAACGTCTCTCCACATGCTCAGTTCTGAGAGATAAGTGTGTGTGGAAGCCGTCCTTCACCTAGCTTGTTGGGAACACAAAGTTTCTTTTCACTTGCAAACTCCACTCCATACTTATATATGGGGAGGTACTAGCTCCAACTCGGTTTTACAGTGAAAACTGCAGGAACTTCAAAACGGCACTAGGAAACAGACTGAGAAACCAGAGTAAAAGTTTCTCCTGCAACCCTTTCACTTTGTGCTAAATGAACGAACGTCTATCCACATGCTCCTTTCGGAGAGATAAGTGTGTGTGAAAGCCGTCCTTCACCTAGCTTGTTGGGAACAGAAAGTTTCTTTTCACTTTCAAACTCCAGTCCATACATATATATATGGGGAGGTACTAGCTCCAACTCGGTTTTACAGTGAAAACTGCAGGAACTTCAAACCGGCACTAGGAAACAGACTGAGAAACCAGAGTAAAAATTTCCCCTGCAACCCGATCCCTTTGTGCTAGATAAACGAACGTCTCTCCACATGCTCAGTTCTGAGAGATAAGTGTGTGTGGAAGCCGTCCTTCACCTATCATGTTGGGAACACAAAATTTCTTTTCACTTGCAAACACCACTCCATACATATATATGGGTAGGTACAAGCTCCAACTCGGTTTTAAGGTGAAAACTGCAGGAACTTCAAACCGGCACTAGGAAACAGACTGAGAAATCAGACTAAAAGTTTCTCCTGCAACCCGATCCCTTTGTGCTAGATAAACGAACGTCTCTCCACATGCTCAGTTCTGAGAGATAAGTGTGTGTGGAAGCCGTCCTTCACCTATCATGTTGGGAACACAAAATTTCTTTTCACTTGCAAACACCACTCCATATATATATATGGGTAGGTACAAGCTTCAACTCGGTTTTAAGGTGAAAACTGCAGGAAATTCAAACCGGCACTAGGAAACAGAATGAGAAACCAGAGTAAAAGTTTCTCCTGCAACCTGTTCCCTTTGTGCTAGATGAACGAACGTCTCTCCACATGCTCAGTTCTGAGAGATAAGTGTGTGTGAAAGCCGTCCTTCACCTAGCTTGCTGGGAACACAAAGATTCTTTTCACTTGCAAACTCCACTCCATACTTATATATGGGGAGGTACTAGCTCCAACTCGGTTTTACAGTGAAAACTGCAGGAACTTCAAACCGGCACTAGGAAACAGACTGAGAAACCAGAGTAATAGTTTCTCCTGCAACCCGATCCCTTTGTGCTAGATAAACGAACGTCTCTCCACATGCTCAGTTCTGAGAGATAAGTGTGTGTGGAAGCCGTCCTTCACCTATCATGTTGGGAACACAAAATTTCTTTTCACTTGCAAACACCACTCCATACATATATATGGGTAGGTACAAGCTCCAACTCGGTTTTAAGGTGAAAACTGCAGGAAATTGAAACCGGCACTAGGAAACAGAATGAGAAACCAGAGTAAAAGTTTCTCCAGCAACCCGTTCCCTTTGTGCTAGATGAACGAACGTCTCTCCACATGCTCAGTTCTGAGAGATAAGTGTGTGTGAAAGCCATCCTTCACCTAGCTTGTTGGGAACACAAAGTTTCTTTTCACTTGCAAACTCCACTCCATACATATATATGGGGAGGTACTAGCTCCAAATCGGTTTTACAGTGAAAACTGCAGGAACTTCAAAACGGCACTAGGAAACAGACTGAGAAATCAGAGTAAAAGTTTCTCCTGCAACCCGATCCCTTTGTGCTAGATGAACGAACGTCTGTCCACATGCTCCGTTCTGAGGGATAAGTGTGTGTGAAAGCCGTCCTTCACCTAGCTTGTTGGGAACACAAAGATCCTTTTCAGTTGCAAATTCCACTCCATACATATATATGGGGAAGTACTAGCTCCAACACGGTTTTACAGTGAAAACTGCAGGAACTTCTAACCGGCGCTAGGAAACAGACTGAGAAACCAGAGTAAAAGTTTCTCCTGCATCCCGTTCCCTTTGTGCTAGATGAACGAACGTCTCTCCACATGCTAAGTTCTGAGAGATAAGTGTGTGTGAAAGCCGTCCTTCACCTAGCTTGTTGGGAACACAAAGTTTCTTTTCATTTGCAAACTCCACTCCATACATATATATATGGGGAGGTACTAGCTCCAACTCGGTTTTACAGTGAAAACTGCAGGAACTTCAAAACGGCACTAGGAAACAGACTGAGAAACCAGAGTAAAAGTTTCTCCTGCAACCCTTTCACTTTGTGCTAAATGAACGAACGTCTATCCACATGCTCTGTTCGGAGAGATAAGTGTGTGTGAAAGCCGTCCTTCACCTAGCTTGTTGGGAACAGAAAGTTTCTTTTCACTTGCAAACTCCACTCCATACATATATATATGTGGAGGTACTAGCTCCAACTCGGTTTTACAGTGAAAACTGCAGGAACTTCAAACCGGCACTAGGAAACAGACTGAGAAACCAGAATAAAAGTTTCTCCTGCAACCCGATCCCTTTGTGCTAGATAAACGAACGTCTCTCCACATGCTCAGTTCTGAGAGATAAGTGTGTGTGAAAGCCATCCTTCACCTAGCTTGTTGGGAACACAAAGTTTCTTTTCACTTGCAAACTCCACTTCATACATATATATGGGGAGGTACTAGCTCCAACTCTGTTTTACAGTGAAAACTGCAGGAACTTCAAAACGGCACTAGGAAACAGACTGAGAAACCAGAGAAAAGTTTCTCCTGCAAACCGATCCCTTTGTGCTAGATGAACGAACGTCTGTCCACATGCTCCGTTCTGAGGGATAAGTGTGTGTGAAAGCCGTCCTTCACCTAGCTTGTTGGGAACACAAAGATCCTTTTCAGTTGCAAATTCCACTCCATACATATATATGGGGAAGTACTAGCTCCAACTCGGTTTTACAGTGAAAACTGCAGGAACTTCTAACCGGCGCTAGGAAACAGACTGAGAAACCAGAGTAAAAGTTTCTCTTGCAACCCGTTCCCTTTGTGCTAGATGAACGAACGTCTCTCCACATGCTAAGTTCTGAGAGATAAGTGTGTGTGAAAGCCGTCCTTCACCTAGCTTGTTGGGAACACAAAGTTCCTTTTCACTTGCAAACTCCACTCCATACGTATATATGGGGAGGTACTAGCTCCAACTCGGTTTTACAGTGAAAACTACAGGAACTTCAAACAGGCACTAGGAAACAGACTGAGAAACCAGAGTAAAAGTTTCTCCTGCAACCCGTTCCCTTTGTGCTAGATGAACGAACGTCTATCCACATGCTCTGTTCGGAGAGATAAGTGTGTGTGAAAGCCGTCCTTCACCTAGTTTGTTGGGAACAGAAAGTTTCTTTTCACTTGCAAACTCCACTCCATACATATATATATGGGGAGGTACTAGCTCCAACTCGGTTTTACAGTGAAAACTGCAGGAACTTCAAAACGGCACTAGGAAACAGACTGAGAAAACAGAGTAAATGTTTCTCCTGCAACCCTTTCACTTTGTGCTAAATGAACGAACGTCTGTCCACATGCTCCGTTCTGAGGGATAAGTGTGTGTGAAAGCCGTCCTTCACCTAGCTTGTTGGGAACACAAAGATCCTTTTCAGTTGCAAATTCCACTCCATACATATATATGGGGAAGTACTAGCTCCAACTCGGTTTTACAGTGAAAACTGCAGGAACTTCTAACCGGCGCTAGGAAACAGACTGAGAAACCAGAGTAAAAGTTTCTCCTGCAACCCGTTCCCTTTTTGCTAGATGAACGAACGTCTCTCCACATGCTAAGTTCTGAGAGATAAGTGTGTGTGAAAGCCGTCCTTCACCTAGCTTGTTGGGAACCCAAAGTTTCTTTTCATTTGTAAACTCCACTCCATACTTATATATGGGGAGGTACTAGCTCCAACTCGGTTTTACAGTGAAAACTGCAGGAACGTCTACCCGGCGCTAGGAAACAGACTGAGAAACCAGAGTAATAGTTTCTCCTGCAACCCGTTCCCTTTGTGCTAGATGAACGAACGTCTCTCCACATGCTAAGTTCTGAGAGATAAGTGTGTGTGAAAGCCGTCCTTCACCTAGCTTGTTGGGAACACAAAGTTCCTTTTCACTTACAAACTCCACTCCATACATATATATGGGGAGGTACTAGCTCCAACTCGGTTTTACAGTGAAAACTACAGGAACTTCAAACAGGCACTAGGAAACAGACTGAGAAACCAGAGTAAAAGTTTCTCCTGCAACCCGTTCCCTTTGTGCTAGATGAACGAACGTCTATCCACATGCTCTGTTCGGAGAGATAAGTGTGTGTGAAAGCCGTCCTTCACCTAGTTTGTTGGGAACAGAAAGTTTCTTTTCACTTGCAAACTCCACTCCATACATATATATATGGGGAGGTACTAGCTCCAACTCGGTTTTACAGTGAAAACTGCAGGAACTTCAAAACGGCACTAGGAAACAGACTGAGAAACCAGAGTAAAAGTTTCTCCTGCAACCCGATCCCTTTGTGCTAGATAAACGAACGTCTCTCCACATGCTCAGTTCTGAGAGATAAGTGTGTGTGGAAGCCGTCCTTCACCTATCATGTTGGGAACACAAAATTTCTTTTCACTTGCAAACACCACTCCTTACATATATATGGGTATGTACAAGCTCCAACACGGTTTTAAGGTGAAAACTGCAGGAAATTCAAACCGGCACTAGGAAACAGAATGAGAAACCAGAGTAAAAGTTTCTCCTGCAACCCGTTCCCTTTGTGCTAGATGAACGAACGTCTCTCCACATGCTCAGTTCTGAGAGATAAGTGTGTGTGAAAGCCATCCTTCACCTAGCTTGTTGGGAACACAAAGTTTCTTTTCACTTGCAAACTCCACTCCATACATATATATGGGGAGGTACTAGCTCCAACTCGGTTTTACAGTGAAAACTGCAGGAACTTCAAACAGGCACTAGGAAACAGACTGAGAAACCAGAGAAAAGTTTCTCCTGCAACCCGATCCCTTTGTGCTAGATGAACGAACGTCTGTCCACATGCTCCTTTCTGAGGGATAAGTGTGTGTGAAAGCCGTCCTTCACCTAGCTTGTTGGGAACACAAAGATCCTTTTCAGTTGCAAATTCCACTCCATACATATATATGGGGAAGTACTAGCTCCAACTCGGTTTCACAGTGAAAACTGCAGGAACTTCTAACCGATACTAGGAAACAGACTGAGAAACCAGAGTAAAAGTTTCTCCTGCAACCCGTTCCCTTTGTGCTAGATGAACGAACGTCTCTCCACATGCTAAGTTCTGAGAGATAAGTGTGTGTGAAAGCCGTCCTTCACCTAGCTTGTTGGGAACACAAAGTTTATTTTCATTTGCAAACTCCACTCCAAACTTATATATGGGGAGGTACTAGCTCCAACTCGGTTTTACAGTGAAAACTGCAGGAACTTCTAACCGACACTAGGAAACAGAATGAGAAACCAGAGTAAAAGTTTCTCCTGCAAACCGTTCCCTTTGTGCTAGATGAACGAACGTCTCTCCACATGCTCAGTTCTGAGAGATAAGTGTGTGTGAAAGCCATCCTTCACCTAGCTTGTTGGGAACACAAAGTTTCTTTTCATTTCAAACTCCACTCCATACATATATATGGGGAAGTACTAGCTCCAACTCGGTTTTACAGCGAAAACTGCAGGAACTTCTAAACGGCACTAGGAAACAGACTGAGAAACCAGAGTAAAAGTTTCTCCTGCAACCCGTTCCATTTGTGCTAGATGAACGAACGTCTCTCCACATGCTAAGTTCTGAGAGATAAGTGTGTGTGAAAGCCGTCCTTCACCTAGCTTGTTGGGAACACAAAGTTTCTTTTCACTTGCAAACTCCACTCCATACTTATATATGGGGAGGTACTAGCTCCAACTCGGTTTTACAGTGAAAACTGCAGGAACTTCAAACCGGCACTAGGAAACAGACTGAGAAACCAGAGTAAAAGTTTCTCCTGCAACCCGTTCCCTTTGTGCTAGATGAACGAACGTCTGTCCACATGCTCCGTTCTGAGGGATAAGTGTGTGTGGAAGCCGTCCTTCACCTAGCTTGTTGGGAACACAAAGTTTCTTTTCACTTGCAAACTCCACTCCATACCTATATATATGGGGATGTACTAGCTCCAACTCGGTTTTACAGTGAAAACTGCAGGAACTTCAAACCGGCACTAGGAAACAGACTGAGAAACCAGAGTAAAAGTTTCTCCTGCAACCCGATCCCTTTGTGCTAGATGAACGAACGTCTCTCCACATGCTCAGTTCTGAGAGATAAGTGTGTGTGGAAGCCGTCCTTCACCTATCATGTTGGGAACACAAAGTTTCTTTTCACTTGCAAACACCACTCCATACATATATATGGGTAGGTACAAGCTCCAACTCGGTTTTAATGTGAAAACTGCAGGAAATTCAAACCGGCACTAGGAAACAGAATGAGAAACCAGAGTAAAAGTTTCTCCTGCAACCCGTTCCCTTTGTGCTAGATGAACGAACGTCTCTCCACATGCTCAGTTCTGAGAGATAAGTGTGTGTGAAAGCCGTCCTTCACCTAGCTTGTTGGGAACACAAAGTTTCTTTTCACTTGCAAACTCCACTCCATACTTATATATGGGGAGGTACTAGCTCCAACTCGGTTTTACAGTGAAAACTGCAGGAACTTCAAACCGGCACTAGGAAACAGACTGAGAAACCAGAGTAAAAGTTTCTCCTGCATACCGATCCCTTTGTGCTAGATAAACGAACGTCTCTCCACATGCTCAGTTCTGAGAGATAAGTGTGTGTGGAAGCCGTCCTTCACCTATCATGTTGGGAACACAAAATTTCTTTTCACTTGCAAACACCACTCCATACATATATATGGGTAGGTACAAGCTCCAACTCGGGTTTAAGGTGAAAACTGCAGGAAATTGAAACCGGCACTAGGAAACAGACTGAGAAACCAGAGTAAAAGTTTCTCCAGCAACCCGTTCCCTTTGTGCTAGATGAACGAACGTCTCTCCACATGCTCAGTTCTGAGAGATAAGTGTGTGTGGAAGCCGTCCTTCACCTAGCTTGTTGGGAACACAAAGTTTCTTTTCACTTGCAAACTCCACTCCATAGATATATATGGGGAGGTACTAGCTCCAACTCGGTTTTACAGTGAAAACTGCAGGAACTTCAAAACGGCACTAGGAAACAGACTGAGAAATCAGACTAAAAGTTCCTCCTGCAATCCGATCCCTTTGTGCTAGATAAACGAACGTCTCTCCACATGCTCAGTTCAGAGAGATAAGTGTGTGTGGAAGCCGTCCTTCACCTATCATGTTGGGAACACAAAATTTCTTTTCACTTGCAAACACCACTCCATACATATATATGGGTAGGTACAAGCTCCAACTCGGTTTTAAGGTGAAAACTGCAGGAATTTCAAACCGACACTAGGAAACAGAATGAGAAACCAGAGTAAAAGTTTCTCCTGCAAACCGTTCCCTTTGTGCTAGATGAACGAACGTCTCTCCACATGCTCAGTTCTGAGAGATAAGTGTGTGTGAAAGCCATCCTTCACCTAGCTTGTTGGGAACACAAAGTTTCTTTTCATTTCAAACTCCACTCCATACATATATATCGGGAGGTACTAGCTCCAACTCGGTTTTACAGCGAAAACTGCAGGAACTTCTAAAAGGCACTAGGAAACAGACTGAGAAACCAGAGTAAAAGTTTCTCCTGCAACCCGTTCCCTTTGTGCTAGATGAACGAACGTCTCTCCACATGCTAAGTTCTGAGAGATAAGTGTGTGTGAAAGCCGTCCTTCACCTAGCTTGTTGGGAACACAAAGTTTCTTTTCACTTGCAAACTCCACTCCATACTTATATAAGGGGAGGTACTAGCTCCAACTCGGTTTTACAGTGAAAACTGCAGGAACTTCAAAACAGCACTAGGAAACAGACTGAGAAACCAGAGTAAAAGTTTCTCCTGCAACCCGTTCCCTTTGTGCTAGATGAACGAACGTCTGTCCACATGCTCCGTTCTGAGGGATAAGTGTGTGTGGAAGCCGTCCTTCACCTAGCTTGTTGGGAACACAAAGTTTCTTTTCACTTGCAAACTCCACTCCATACATATATATATGGGGAGGTACTAGCTCCAACTCGGTTTTACAGTGAAAACTGCAGGAACTTCAAACCGGCACTAGGAAACAGACTGAGAAACCAGAGTAATAGTTTCTCCTGCAACCCGTTCCCTTTGTGCTAGATGAACGAACGTCTCTCCACATGCTCAGTTCTGAGAGATAAGTGTGTGTGGAATCCGTCCTTCACCTATCATGTTGGGAACCAAAGTTTCTTTTCACTTGCAAACAACACTCCATACATATATATGGGTAGGTACAAGCTCCAACTCGGTTTTAATGTGAAAACTGCAGGAAATTCAAACCGGCACTAGGAAACAGAATGAGAAACCAGAGTAAAAGTTTCTCCTGCAACCCGTTCCCTTTGTGCTAGATGAACGAACATCTCTCCACATGCTCAGTTCTGAGAGATAAGTGTGTGTGAAAGCCATCCTTCAACTAGCTTGTTGGGAACACAAAGTTTCTTTTCACTTGCAAACTCCACTCCATACATATATATGGGGAGGTACTAGCTCCAACTAGGTTTTACAGTGAAAACTGCAGGAACTTCAAAACGGCACTAGGAAATAGACTGAGAAATCAGACTAAAAGTTTCTCCAGCAACCCGATCCCTTTGTGGTAGATGAACGAACGTCTGTCCACATGCTCCTTTCTGAGGGATAAGTGTGTGTGAAAGCCGTCCTTCACCTAGCTTGTTGGGAACACAAAGATCCTTTTCAGTTGCAAATTACACTCCATACAATATATGGGGAAGTACTAGCTCCAACTCGGTTTTACAGTGAAAACTGCAGGAACTTCTAACCGGCGCTAGGAAACACACTGAGAAACCAGAGTAAAAGTTTCTCCTGCAACCCGTTCCCTTTGTGCTAGATGAACGAACGTCTCTCCACATGCTCAGTTCTGAGAGATAAGTGTGTGTGAAAGCCGTCCTTCACCTAGCTTGTTGGGAACACAAAGTTTCTTTTCACTTGCAAACTCCACTCCATACATATATATGGGGAGGTACTAGCTCCAACTCGGTTTTACAGTGAAAACTGCAGGAACTTCAAACCGGCACTAGGAAACAGACTGAGAAACCAGAGTAAAAGTTTCTCCTGCAACCCGATCCCTTTGTGCTAGATAAACGAACGTCTCTCCACATGCTCAGTTCTGAGAGATAAGTGTGTGTGGAAGCCGTCCTTCACATATCATGTTGGGAACACAAAATTTCTTTTCACTTGCAAACACCACTCCATACATATATATGGGTAGGTACAAGCTCCAACTCGGTTTTAAGGTGAAAACTGCAGGAAATTGAAACCGGCACTAGGAAACAGAATGAGAAACCAGAGTAAAAGTTTCTCCAGCAACCCGTTCCCTTTGTGCTAGATGAACGAACGTCTCTCCACATGCTCAGTTCTGAGAGATAAGTGTGTGTGAAAGCCATCCTTCACCTAGCTTGTTGGGAACACAAAGTTTCTTTTCACTTGCAAACTCCACTCCATACATATATATGGGGAGGTACTAGCTCCAAATCGGTTTTACAGTGAAAACTGCAGGAACTTCAAAACGGCACTAGGAAACAGACTGAGAAATCAGAGTAAAAGTTTCTCCTGCAACCCGATCCCTTTGTGCTAGATGAACGAACGTCTGTCCACATGCTCCGTTCTGAGGGATAAGTGTGTGTGAAAGCCGTCCTTCACCTAGCTTGTTGGGAACACAAAGATCCTTTTCAGTTGCAAATTCCACTCCATACATATATATGGGGAAGTACTAGCTCCAACACGGTTTTACAGTGAAAACTGCAGGAACTTCTAACCGGCGCTAGGAAACAGACTGAGAAACCAGAGTAAAAGTTTCTCCTGCATCCCGTTCCCTTTGTGCTAGATGAACGAACGTCTCTCCACATGCTAAGTTCTGAGAGATAAGTGTGTGTGAAAGCCGTCCTTCACCTAGCTTGTTGGGAACACAAAGTTTCTTTTCATTTGCAAACTCCACTCCATACATATATATATGGGGAGGTACTAGCTCCAACTCGGTTTTACAGTGAAAACTGCAGGAACTTCAAAACGGCACTAGGAAACAGACTGAGAAACCAGAGTAAAAGTTTCTCCTGCAACCCTTTCACTTTGTGCTAAATGAACGAACGTCTATCCACATGCTCTGTTCGGAGAGATAAGTGTGTGTGAAAGCCGTCCTTCACCTAGCTTGTTGGGAACAGAAAGTTTCTTTTCACTTGCAAACTCCACTCCATACATATATATATGTGGAGGTACTAGCTCCAACTCGGTTTTACAGTGAAAACTGCAGGAACTTCAAACCGGCACTAGGAAACAGACTGAGAAACCAGAATAAAAGTTTCTCCTGCAACCCGATCCCTTTGTGCTAGATAAACGAACGTCTCTCCACATGCTCAGTTCTGAGAGATAAGTTTGTGTGGAAGCCGTCCTTCACCTATCATGTTGGGAACACAAAATTTCTTTTCACTTGCAAACACCACTCCATACATATATATGGGTAGGTACAAGCTCCAACACGGTTTTAAGGTGAAAACTGCAGGAAATTCAAACCGGCACTAGGAAACAGAATGAGAAACCAGAGTAAAAGTTTCTCCTGCAAACCGTTCCCTTTGTGCTAGATGAACGAACGTCTCTCCACATGCTCAGTTCTGAGAGATAAGTGTGTGTGAAAGCCATCCTTCACCTAGCTTGTTGGGAACACAAAGTTTCTTTTCACTTGCAAACTCCACTCCATACATATATATGGGGAGGTACTAGCTCCAACTCGGTTTTACAGTGAAAACTGCAGGAACTTCAAAACGGCACTAGGAAACAGACTGAGAAACCAGAGAAAAGTTTCTCCTGCAAACCGATCCCTTTGTGCTAGATGAACGAACGTCTGTCCACATGCTCCGTTCTGAGGGATAAGTGTGTGTGAAAGCCGTCCTTCACCTAGCTTGTTGGGAACACAAAGATCCTTTTCAGTTGCAAATTCCACTCCATACATATATATGGGGAAGTACTAGCTCCAACTCGGTTTTACAGTGAAAACTGCAGGAACTTCTAACCGGCGCTAGGAAACAGACTGAGAAACCAGAGTAAAAGTTTCTCTTGCAACCCGTTCCCTTTGTGCTAGATGAACGAACGTCTCTCCACATGCTAAGTTCTGAGATATAAGTGTGTGTGAAAGCCGTCCTTCACCTAGCTTGTTGGGAACACAAAGTTCCTTTTCACTTGCAAACTCCACTCCATACGTATATATGGGGAGGTACTAGCTCCAACTCGGTTTTACAGTGAAAACTACAGGAACTTCAAACAGGCACTAGGAAACAGACTGAGAAACCAGAGTAAAAGTTTCTCCTGCAACCCGTTCCATTTGTGCTAGATGAACGAACGTCTATCCACATGCTCTGTTCGGAGAGATAAGTGTGTGTGAAAGCCGTCCTTCACCTAGTTTGTTGGGAACAGATAGTTTCTTTTCACTTGCAAACTCCACTCCATACATATATATATGGGGAGGTACTAGCTCCAACTCGGTTTTACAGTGAAAACTGCAGGAACTTCAAAACGGCACTAGGAAACAGACTGAGAAAACAGAGTAAAAGTTTCTCCTGCAACCCTTTCACTTTGTGCTAAATGAACGAACGTCTGTCCACATGCTCCGTTCTGAGGGATAAGTGTGTGTGAAAGCCGTCCTTCACCTAGCTTGTTGGGAACACAAAGATCCTTTTCAGTTGCAAATTCCACTCCATACATATATATGGGGAAGTACTAGCTCCAACTCGGTTTTACAGTGAAAACTGCAGGAACTTCTAACCGGCGCTAGGAAACAGACTGAGAAACCAGAGTAAAAGTTTCTCCTGCAACCCGTTCCCTTTTTGCTAGATGAACGAACGTCTCTCCACATGCTCAGTTCTGAGAGATAAGTGTGTGTGAAAGCCGTCCTTCACCTAGCTTGTTGGGAACCCAAAGTTTCTTTTCATTTGCAAACTCCACTCCATACTTATATATGGGGAGGTACTAGCTCCAACTCGGTTTTACAGTGAAAACTGCAGGAACGTCTACCCGGCGCTAGGAAACAGACTGAGAAACCAGAGTAATAGTTTCTCCTGCAACCCGTTCCCTTTGTGCTAGATGAACGAACGTCTCTCCACATGCTAAGTTCTGAGAGATAAGTGTGTGTGAAAGCCGTCCTTCACCTTGCTTGTTGGGAACACAAAGTTCCTTTTCACTTACAAACTCCACTCCATACATATATATGGGGAGGTACTAGCTCCAACTCGGTTTTACAGTGAAAACTACAGGAACTTCAAACAGGCACTAGGAAACAGACTGAGAAACCAGAGTAAAAGTTTCTCCTGCAACCCGTTCCCTTTGTGCTAGATGAAGGAACGTCTATCCACATGCTGTGTTCGGAGAGATAAGTGTGTGTGAAAGCCGTCCTTCACCTAGTTTGTTGGGAACAGAAAGTTTCTTTTCACTTGCAAACTCCAATCCATACATATATATATGGGGAGGTACTAGCTCCAACTCGGTTTTACAGTGAAAACTGCAGGAACTTCAAAACGGCACTAGGAAACAGACTGAGAAACCAGAGTAAAAGTTTCTCCTGCAACCCTTTCACTTTGTGCTAAATGAACGAACGTCTATCCACATGCTCTCTTCGGAGAGATAAGTGTGTGTGAAAGCCGTCCTTCACCTAGCTTGTTGGGAACAGAAAGTTTCTTTTCACTTGCAAACTCCACTCCATACATATATATATGGGGAGGTACTAGCTCCAACTCGGTTTTACAGTGAAAACTGCAGGAACTTCAAACCGGCACTAGGAAACAGACTGAGAAACCAGAATAAAAGTTTCTCATGCAAACCGATCCCTTTGTGCTAGATAAACGAACGTCTCTCCACATGCTCAGTTCTGAGAGATAAGTGTGTGTGGAAGCCGTCCTTCACCTATCATGTTGGGAACACAAAATTTCTTTTCACTTGCAAACACCACTCCTTACACATATATGGGTAGGTACAAGCTCCAACACGGTTTTAAGGTGAAAACTGCAGGAAATTCAAACCGGCACTAGGAAACAGAATGAGAAACCAGAGTAAAAGTTTCTCCTGCAACCCGTTCCCTTTGTGCTAGATGAACGAACGTCTCTCCACATGCTCAGTTCTGAGAGATAAGTGTGTGTGAAAGCCATCCTTCACCTAGCTTGTTGGGAACACAAAGTTTCTTTTCACTTGCAAACTCCACTCCATACATATATATGGGGAGGTACTAGCTCCAACTCGGTTTTACAGTGAAAACTGCAGGAACTTCAAACAGGCACTAGGAAACAGACTGAGAAACCAGAGAAAAGTTTCTCCTGCAACCCGATCCCTTTGTGCTAGATGAACGAACGTCTGTCCACATGCTCCTTTCTGAGGGATAAGTGTGTGTGAAAGCCGTCCTTCACCTAGCTTGTTGGGAACACAAAGATCCTTTTCAGTTGCAAATTCCACTCCATACATATATATGGGGAAGTACTAGCTCCAACTCGGTTTCACAGTGAAAACTGCAGGAACTTCTAACCGATACTAGGAAACAGACTGAGAAACCAGAGTAAAAGTTTCTCCTGCAACCCGTTCCCTTTGTGCTAGATGAACGAACGTCTCTCCACATGCTAAGTTCTGAGAGATAAGTGTGTGTGAAAGCCGTCCTTCACCTAGCTTGTTGGGAACACAAAGTTTCTTTTCATTTGCAAACTCCACTCCAAACTTATATATGGGGAGGTACTAGCTCCAACTCGGTTTTACAGTGAAAACTGCAGGAACTTCTAACCGACACTAGGAAACAGAATGAGAAACCAGAGTAAAAGTTTCTCCTGCAAACCGTTCCCTTTGTGCTAGATGAACGAACGTCTCTCCACATGCTCAGTTCTGAGAGATAAGTGTGTGTGAAAGCCATCCTTCACCTAGCTTGTTGGGAACACAAAGTTTCTTTTCATTTCAAACTCCACTCCATACATATATATGGGGAAGTACTAGCTCCAACTCGGTTTTACAGCGAAAACTGCAGGAACTTCTAAACGGCACTAGGAAACAGACTGAGAAACCAGAGTAAAAGTTTCTCCTGCAACCCGTTCCCTTTGTGCTAGATGAACGAACGTCTCTCCACATGCTAAGTTCTGAGAGATAAGTGTGTGTGAAAGCCGTCCTTCACCTAGCTTGTTGGGAACACAAAGTTTCTTTTCACTTGCAAACTCCACTCCATACTTATATATGGGGAGGTACTAGCTCCAACTCGGTTTTACAGTGAAAACTGCAGGAACTTCAAACCGGCACTAGGAAACAGACTGAGAAACCAGAGTAAAAGTTTCTCCTGCAACCCGTTCCCTTTGTGCTAGATGAACGAACGTCTGTCCACATGCTCCGTTCTGAGGGATAAGTGTGTGTGGAAGCCGTCCTTCACCTAGCTTGTTGGGAACACAAAGTTTCTTTTCACTTGCAAACTCCACTCCATACCTATATTTATGGGGATGTACTAGCTCCAACTCGGTTTTACAGTGAAAACTGCAGGAACTTCAAACCGGCACTAGGAAACAGACTGAGAAACCAGAGTAAAAGTTTCTCCTGCAACCCGATCCCTTTGTGCTAGATGAACGAAGGTCTCTCCACATGCTCAGTTCTGAGAGATAAGTGTGTGTGGAAGCCGTCCTTCACCTATCATGTTGGGAACACAAAGTTTCTTTTCACTTGCAAACACCACTCCATACATATATATGGGTAGGTACAAGCTCCAACTCGGTTTTAATGTGAAAACTGCAGGAAATTCAAACCGGCACTAGGAAACAGAATGAGAAACCAGAGTAAAAGTTTCTCCTGCAACCCGTTCCCTTTGTGCTAGATGAACGAACGTCTCTCCACATGCTCAGTTCTGAGAGATAAGTGTGTGTGAAAGCCATCCTTCAACTAGCTTGTTGGGAACACAAAGTTTCTTTTCACTTGCAAACTCCACTCCATACATATATATGGGGAGGTACTAGCTCCAACTCGGTTTTACAGTGAAAACTGCAGGAACTTCAAAACGGCACTAGGAAACAGACTGAGAAATCAGACTAAAAGTTTCTCCTGCAACCCGATCCCTTTGTGGTAGATGAACGAACGTCTGTCCACATGCTCCGTTCTGAGGGATAATTGTGTGTGAAAGCCGTCCTTCACCTACCTTGTTGGGAACACAAAGATCCTTTTCAGTTGCAAATTCCAATCCATACAATATATGGGGAAGTACTAGCTCCAACTGGGTTTTACAGTGAAAACTGCAGGAACTTCTAACCGGCGCTAGGAAACACACTGAGAAACCAGAGTAAAAGTTTCTCCTGCAACCCGTTCCCTTTGTGCTAGATGAACGAACGTCTCTCCACATGCTAAGTTCTGAGAGATAAGTGTGTGTGAAAGCCGTCCTTCACCTAGCTTGTTGGGAACACAAAGTTTCTTTTCACTTGCAAACTCCACTCCATACATATATATGGGGAGGTACTAGCTCCAACTCGGTTTTACAGTGAAAACTGCAGGAACTTCAAACCGGCACTAGGAAACAGACTGAGAAACCAGAGTAAAAGTTTCTCCTGCAACCCGATCCGTTTGTGCTAGATAAACGAACGTCTCTCCACATGCTCAGTTCTGAGAGATAAGTGTGTGTGGAAGCCGTCCTTCACAAATCATGTTGGGAACACAAAATTTCTTTTCACTTGCAAACACCACTCCATACATATATATGGGTAGGTACAAGCTCCAACTCGATTTTAAGGTGAAAACTGCAGGAAATTGAAACCGGCACTAGGAAACAGAATGAGAAACCAGAGTAAAAGTTTATCCAGCAACTCGTTCCCTTTGTGCTAGATGAACGAACGTCTCTCCACATGCTCAGTTCTGAGAGATAAGTGTGTGTGAAAGCCATCCTTCACCTAGCTTGTTGGGAACACAAAGTTTCTTTTCACTTGCAAACTCCACTCCATACATATATATGGGGAGGTACTAGCTCCAACTCGGTTTTACAGTGAAAACTGCAGGAACTTCAAAACGGCACTAGGAAACAGACTGAGAAATCTGAGTAAAAGTTTCTCCTGCAACCCGATCCCTTTGTGCTAGATGAACGAACGTCTGTCCACATGCTCCGTTCTGAGGGATAAGTGTGTGTGAAAGCCGTCCTTCACCTAGCTTGTTGGGAACACAAAGATCCTTTTCAGTTGCAAATTCCACTCCATACATATATATGGGGAAGTACTAGCTCCAACACGGTTTTACAGTGAAAACTGCAGGAATTTCTAACCGGCGCTAGGAAACAGACTGAGAAACCAGAGTAAAAGTTTCTCCTGCATCCCGTTCCCTTTGTGCTAGATGAACGAACGTCTCTCCACATGCTAAGTTCTGAGAGATAAGTGTGTGTGAAAGTCGTACTTCACTTAGCTTGTTGGGAACACAAAGTTTCTTTTATCTTGACATCTCCACTCCATACATATATATGGGGAGGTACTAGCTCCAACTCGGTTTTACAGTGAAAACTGCAGGAACTTCAAACCGGCACTAGGAAACAGACTGAGAAACCAGAGTAAAAGTTTCTCCTGCAACCCGTTCCCTTTGTGCTAAATGAACGAACGTCTATCCACATGCTCTGTTCGGAGAGATAAGTGTGTGTGAAAGCCGTCCTTCACCTAGCTTGTTGGGAACAGAAAGTTTCTTTTCACTTGCAAACTCCACTCCATACATATATATATGGGGAGGTACTAGCTCCAACTCGGTTTTACAGTGAAAACTGCAGGAACTTCAAACCGGCACTAGGAAACAGACTGAGAAACCAGAGTAAAAGTTTCCCCTGCAACCCGATCACTTTGTGCTAGATGAACGAACGTCTCACCACATGCTCAGTTCTGAGAGATAAGTGTGTGTGGAAGCCGTCCTTCACCTATCATGTTGGGAACACAAAGTTTCTTTTCACTTGCAAACACCACTCCATACATATATATGGGTAGGTACAAGCTCCAACTCTGTTTTAAGGTGAAAACTGCAGGAAATTCAAACCGGCACTAGGAAACAGACTGAGAAACCAGAGTAAAAGTTTCCTCTGCAACCCTTTCACTTTGTGCTAAATGAACGAACGTCTATCCACATGCTCTGTTCGGAGAGATAAGTGTGTGTGAAAGCCGTCCTTCACCTAGCTTGTTGGGAACAGAAAGTTTCTTTTCACTTGCAAACTCCACTCCATACATATATATATGGGGAGGTACTAGCTCCAACTCGGTTTTACAGTGAAAACTGCAGGAACTTCAAACCGGCACTAGGAAACAGACTGAGAAACCAGAATAAAAGTTTCTCCTGCAACCCGATCTCTTTGTGCTAGATAAACGAACGTCTCTCCACATGCTCAGTTCTGAGAGATAAGTGTGTGTGGAAGCCGTCCTTCACCTATCATGTTGGGAACACAAAATTTCTTTTCACTTGCAAACACCACTCCATACATATATATGGGTAGGTACAAGCTCCAACACGGTTTTAAGGTGAAAACTGCAGGAAATTCAAACCGGCACTAGGAAACAGAATGAGAAACCAGAGTAAAAGTTTCTCCTGCAACCCGTTCCCTTTGTGCTAGATGAACGAACGTCTCTCCACGTGCTAAGTTCTGAGAGATAAGTGTGTGTGAAAGCCGTCCTTCACCTAGCTTGTTGGGAACACAAAGTTTCTTTTCATTTGCAAACTCCACTCCATACTTATATATGGGGAGGTACTAGCTCCAACTCGGTTTTACAGTGAAAACTGCAGGAACTTCTACCCGGCGCTAGGAAACAGACTGAGAAACCAGAGTAATAGTTTCTCCTGCAACCCGTTCCCTTTGTGCTAGATGAACGTACGTCTCTCCACATGCTAAGTTCTGAGAGATAAGTGTGTGTGAAAGCCGTCCTTCACCTAGCTTGTTGGGAACACAAAGTTCCTTTTCACTTGCAAACTCCACTCCATACATATATATGGGGAGGTACTAGCTCCAACTCGGTTTTACAGTGAAAACTGCAGGAACTTCAAACCGGCACTAGGAAACAGACTGAGAAACCAGAATAAAAGTTTCTCCTGCAACCCGATCCCTTTGTGCTAGATAAACGAACGTCTCTCCACATGCTCAGTTCTGAGAGATAAGTGTGTGTGGAAGCCGTCCTTCACCTATCATGTTGGGAACACAAAATTTCTTTTCACTTGCAAACACCACTCCATACATATATATGGGTAGGTACAAGCTCCAACTCGGTTTTAAGGGGAAAACTGCAGGAAATTCAAACCGGCACTAGGAAACAGACTGAGAAACCAGAGTAAAAGTTTCTCCTGCAACCCTTTCACTTTGTGCTAAATGAACGAACGTCTATCCACATGCTCTGTTCGGAGAGATAAGTGTGTGTGAAAGCCGTCCTTCACCTAGCTTGTTGGGAACAGAAAGTTTCTTTTCACTTGCAAACTCCACTCCATACATATATATATGGGGAGGTACTAGCTCCAACTCGGTTTTACAGTGAAAACTGCAGGAACTTCAAACCGGCACTAGGAAACAGACTGAGAAACCAGAATAAAAGTTTCTCCTGCAACCCGATCTCTTTGTGCTAGATAAACGAACGTCTCTCCACATGCTCAGTTCTGAGAGATAAGTGTGTGTGGAAGCCGTCCTTCACCTATCATGTTGGGAACACAAAATTTCTTTTCACTTGCAAACACCACTCCATACATATATATGGGTAGGTACAAGCTCCAACACGGTTTTAAGGTGAAAACTGCAGGAAATTCAAACCGGCACTAGGAAACAGAATGAGAAACCAGAGTAAAAGTTTCTCCTGCAACCCGTTCCCTTTGTGCTAGATGAACGAACGTCTCTCCACGTGCTAAGTTCTGAGAGATAAGTGTGTGTGAAAGCCGTCCTTCACCTAGCTTGTTGGGAACACAAAGTTTCTTTTCATTTGCAAACTCCACTCCATACTTATATATGGGGAGGTACTAGCTCCAACTCGGTTTTACAGTGAAAACTGCAGGAACTTCTACCCGGCGCTAGGAAACAGACTGAGAAACCAGAGTAATAGTTTCTCCTGCAACCCGTTCCCTTTGTGCTAGATGAACGTACGTCTCTCCACATGCTAAGTTCTGAGAGATAAGTGTGTGTGAAAGCCGTCCTTCACCTAGCTTGTTGGGAACACAAAGTTCCTTTTCACTTGCAAACTCCACTCCATACATATATATGGGGAGGTACTAGCTCCAACTCGGTTTTACAGTGAAAACTGCAGGAACTTCAAACCGGCACTAGGAAACAGACTGAGAAACCAGAATAAAAGTTTCTCCTGCAACCCGATCCCTTTGTGCTAGATAAACGAACGTCTCTCCACATGCTCAGTTCTGAGAGATAAGTGTGTGTGGAAGCCGTCCTTCACCTATCATGTTGGGAACACAAAATTTCTTTTCACTTGCAAACACCACTCCATACATATATATGGGTAGGTACAAGCTCCAACACGGTTTTAAGGTGAAAACTGCAGGAAATTCAAACCGGCACTAGGAAACAGAATGAGAAACCAGAGTAAAACTTTCTCCTGCAACCCGTTCCCTTTGTGCTAGATGAACGAACGTCTCTCCACATGCTCAGTTCTGAGAGATAAGTGTGTGTGAAAGCCATTCTTCACCTAGCTTGTTGGGAACACAAAGTTTCTTTTCACTTGCAAACTCCACTCCATACATATATATGGGGAGGTACTAGCTCCAACTCGGTTTTACAGTGAAAACTGCAGGAACTTCAAACAGGCACTAGGAAACAGACTGAGAAACCAGAGAAAAGTTTCTCCTGCAACCCGATCCCTTTGTGCTAGATGAACGAACGTCTCTCCACATGCTAAGTTCTGAGAGATAAGTGTGTGTGAAAGCCGTCCTTCACCTAGCTTGTTGGGAACACAAAGTTTCTTTTCACTTGCAATCTCCACTCCATACATATATATGGGGAGGTACTTGCTCCAACTCGGTTTTACAGTGAAAACTGCAGGAACTTCAAACCGGCACTAGGAAACAGACTGAGAAACCAGAGTAAAAGATTCTCCTGCAACCCGATCACTTTGTGCTAGATAAACGAACGTCTCTCCACATGCTCAGTTCTGAGAGATAAGTGTGTGTGGAAGCCGTCCTTCACATATCATGTTGGGAACACAAAATTTCTTTTCACTTGCAAACACCACTCCATACATATATATGGGTAGGTACAAGCTCCAACTCGGTTTTAAGGTGAAAACTGCAGGAAATAGAAACCGGCACTAGGAAACAGAATGAGAAACCATAGTAAAAGTTTCTCCAGCAACCCGTTCCCTTTGTGCTAGATGAACGAACGTCTCTCCACATGCTCAGTTCTGAGAGATAAGTTTGTGTGAAAGCCACCTTCACCTAGCTTGTTGGGAACACAAAGTTTCTTTTCACTTGCAAACTCCACTCCATACATATATATGGGGAGGTACTAGCTCCAAATCGGTTTTACAGTGAAAACTGCAGGAACTTCAAAACGGCACTAGGAAACAGACTGAGAAATCTGAGTAAAAGTTTCTCCTGCAACCCGATCCCTTTGTGCTAGATGAACGAACGTCTGTCCACATGCTCCGTTCTGAGGGATAAGTGTGTGTGAAAGCCGACCTTCACCTAGCTTGTTGGGAACACAAAGATCCTTTTAAGTTTCAAATTCCACTCCATATTTATATATGGGGAAGTACTAGCTCCAACACGGTTTTACAGTGAAAACTGCAGGAATTTCTAACCGGCGCTAGGAAACAGACTGAGAAACCAGAGTAAAAGTTTCTCCTGCATCCCGTTCTCTTTGTGCTAGATGAACGAACGTCTCTCCACATGCTAAGTTCTGAGAGATAAGTGTGTGTGAAAGTCGTACTTCACTTAGCTTGTTGGGAACACAAAGTTTCTTTTATCTTGACATCTCCACTCCATACATATATATGGGGAGGTACTAGCTCCAACTCGGTTTTACAGTGAAAACTGCAGGAACTTCAAACCGGCACTAGGAAACAGACTGGGAAACCAGAGTAAAAGTTTCTCCTGCAACCCGTTCCCTTTGTGCTAAATGAACGAACGTCTATCCACATGCTCTGTTCGGAGAGATAAGTGTGTGTGAAAGCCGTCCTTCACCTAGCTTGTTGGGAACACAAAGTTTCTTTTCACTTGCAAACTCCACTCCATACATATATATATGGGGAGGTACTAGCTCCAACTCGGTTTTACAGTGAAAACTGCAGGAACTTCAAACCGGCACTAGGAAACAGACTGAGAAACCAGAGTAAAAGTTTCACCTGCAACCCGATCACTTTGTGCTAGATGAACGAACGTCTCTCCACATGCTCAGTTCTGAGAGATAAGTGTGTGTGGAAGCCGTCCTTCACCTATCATGTTGGGAACACAAAGTTTCTTTTCACTTGCAAACACCACTCCATACATATATATGGGTAGGTACAAGCTCCAACTCGGTTTTAAGGTGAAAACTGCAGGAAATTCAAACCGGCACTAGGAAACAGAATGAGAAACCAGAGTAAAAGTTTCTCCTGCAACCCTTTCCCTTTGTGCTAGATGAACGAACGTCTCTCCACATGCTCAGTTCTGAGAGATAAGTGTGTGTGAAAGCCATCCTTCACCTAGCTTGTTGGGAACACAAAGTTTCTTTTCACTTGCAAACTCCACTCCATACATATATATGGGGAGGTACCAGCTCCAAATCGGCTTTACAGTGAAAACTGCAGGAACTTCAAAACGGCACTAGGAAACAGACTGAGAAATCAGAGTAAAAGTTTCTCCTGAAACCCGATCCATTTGTGCTAGATGAATGAACGTCTGTCCACATGCTCCGTTCTGAGGGATAAGTGTGTGTGAAAGTGGTCTTTCACCTAGCTTGTTGGGAACACAAAGATCCTTTTCAGTTGCAAATTCCACTCCATACATATATATGGGGAAGTACTATCTCCAACTCGGTTTTACAGTGAAAACTGCAGGAACTTCTAACCGGCGCTAGGAAACAGACTGAGAAACCAGAGTAAAAGTTTCTCCTGCAAACCGTTCCCTTTGTGCTAGATGAACGAACGTCTCTCCACATGCTAAGTTCTGAGAGATAAGTGTGTGTGAAAGCCGTCCTTCACCTAGCTTGTTGGGAACACAAAGTTTCTTTTCATTTGCAAACTCCACTCCATACTTATATATGGGGAGGTACTAGCTCCAACTCGGTTTTACAGTGAAAACTGCAGGAACATCTACCCGGCGCTAGGAAACAGACTGAGAAACCAGAATAATAGTTTCTCCTGCAACCCGTTCCCTTTGTGCTAGATTAACGAACGTCTCTCCACATGCTAAGTTCTGAGAGATAAGTGTGTGTGAAAGCCGTCCTTCACCTAGCTTGTTGGGAACACAAAGTTCCTTTTCACTTGCAAACTCCACTCCATACATATATATGGGGAGGTACTAGCTCCAACTCGGTTTTACAGTGAAAACTACAGGAACTTCATACAGGCACTAGGAAACACACTGAGAAACCAGAGTAAAAGTTTCTCCTGCAACCCGTTCCCTTTGTGCTAGATGAACGAACGTCTATCCACATGCTCTGTTCGGAGAGATAAGTGTGTGTGAAAGCCGTCCTTCACCTAGTTTGTTGGGAACAGAAAGTTTCTTTTCACTTTCAAACTCCACTCCATACATATATATATGGGGAGGTACTAGCTCCAACTCGGTTTTACAGTGAAAACTGCAGGAACTTCAAAACGGCACTAGGAAACAGACTGAGAAACCAGAGTAAAAGTTTCTCCTGCAACCGTTTCACTTTGTGCTAAATGAACGAGCGTCTATCCACATGCTCTGTTCGGAGAGATAAGTGTGTGTGAAAGCCGTCCTTCACCTAGCTTGTTGGGAACAGAAAGTTTCTTTTCACTTGCAAACTCCACTCCATACATATATATATGGGGAGATACTAGCTCCAACTCGGTTTTACAGTGAAAACTGCAGGAACTTCAAACCGGCACTAGGAAACAGACTGAGAAACCAGAATAAAAGTTTCTCCTGCAACCCGATCCCTTTGCGCTAGATAAACGAACGTCTCTCCACATGCTCATTTCTGAGAGACAAGTGTGTGTGGAAGCCGTCCTTCACCTATCATGTTGGGAACACAAAATTTCTTTTCACTTGCAAACACCACTCCATACATATATATGGGTAGGTACAAGCTCCAACACGGTTATAAGGTGAAAACTGCAGGAAATTCAAACCGGCACTAGGAAACAGAATGAGAAACCAGAGTAAAAGTTTCTCCTGCAACCCGTTCCCTTTGTGCTAGATGAACGAACGTCTCTCCACATGCTCAGTTCTGAGAGATAAGTGTGTGTGAAAGCCATCCTTCACCTAGCTTGTTGGGAACACAAAGTTTCTTTTCATTTGCAAACTCCACTCCATACTTATATATGGGGAGGTACTAGCTCCAACTCGGTTTTACAGTGAAAACTGCAGGAACTACTACCCGGCGCTAGGAAACAGACTGAGAAACCAGAGTAATAGTTTCTCCTGCAACCCGTTCCCTTTGTGCTAGATGAACGAACGTCTCTCCACATGCTAAGTTCTGAGAGATAAGTGTGTGTGAAAGCCGTCCTTCACCTAGCTTGTTGGGAACACAAAGTTCCTTTTCACTTGCAAACTCCACTCCATACATATATATGGGGAGGTACTAGCTCCAACTCGGTTTTACAGTGAAAACTACAGGAACTTCATACAGGCACTAGGAAACACACTGAGAAACCAGAGTAAAAGTTTCTCCTGCAACCCGTTCCCTTTGTGCTAGATGAACGAACGTCTATCCACATGCTCTGTTCGGAGAGATAAGTGTGTGTGAAAGCCGTCCTTCACCTAGTTTGTTGGGAACAGAAAGTTTCTTTTCACTTGCAAACTCCACTCCATACATATATATATGGGGAGGTACTAGCTCCAACTCGGTTTTACAGTGAAAACTGCAGGAACTTCAAAACGGCACTAGGAAACAGACTGAGAAACCAGAGTAAAAGTTTCTCCTGCAACCCTTTCACTTTGTGCTAAATGAACGAACGTCTATCCACATGCTCTGTTCGGAGAGATAAGTGTGTGTGAAAGCCGTCCTTCACCTAGCTTGTTGGGAACAGAAAGTTTCTTTTCACTTGCAAACTCCACTCCATACATATATATATGGGGAGATACTAGCTCCAACTCGGTTTTACAGTGAAAACTGCAGGAACTTCAAACCGGCACTAGGAAACAGACTGAGAAACCAGAATAAAAGTTTCTCCTGCAACCCGATCCCTTTGTGCTAGATGAACGAACGTCTCTCCACATGCTCAGTTCTGAGAGATAAGTGTGTGTGGAAGCCGTCCTTCACCTATCATGTTGGGAACACAAAATTTCTTTTCACTTGCAAACACCACTCCATACATATATATGGGTAGGTTCAAGCTCCAACACGGTTTTAAGGTGAAAACTGCAGGAAATTCAAACCGGCACTAGGAAACAGAATGAGAAACCAGAGTAAAAGTTTCTCCTGCAACCCGTTCCCTTTGTGCTAGATGAACGAACGTCTCTCCACATGCTCAGTTCTGAGAGATAAGTGTGTTGAAAGCCATCCTTCACCTAGCTTGTTGGGAACACAAAGTTTCTTTTCACTTGCAAACTCCACACTATACATATATATGGGGAGGTACTAGCTCCAACTCGGTTTTACAGTGAAAACTGCAGGAACTTCAAACAGGCACTAGGAAACAGACTGAGAAACCAGAGAAAAGTTTCTCCTGCAACCCGATCCCTTTGTGCTAGATGAACGAACGTCTGTCCACATGCTCCTTTCTGAGGGATAAGTGTGTGTGAAAGCCGTCCTTCACCTAGCTTGTTGGGAAAACAAAGATCCTTTTCAGTTGAAAATTCCACTCCATACATATATATGGGGAAGTATAGCTCCAACTCGGTTTCACAGTGAAAACTGCAGGAACTTCTAACCGGCGCTAGGAAACAGACTGAGAAACCAGAGTAAAAGTTTCTCCTGCAACCCGTTCCCTTTGTGCTAGATGAACGAACGTCTCTCCACATGCTAAGTTCTGAGAGATAAGTGTGTGTGAAAGCCGTCCTTCACCTAGCTTGTTGGGAACACAAAGTTTCTTTTCATTTGCAAACTCCACTCCATACTTATATATGGGGAGGTACTAGCTCCAACTCGGTTTTACAGTGAAAACTGCAGGAACTTCTACCCGGCGCTAGGAAACAGACTGAGAAACCAGAGTAATAGTTTCTCCTGCAACCCGTTCCTTTTGTGCTAGATGTACGAACGTCTCTCCACATGCTCAGTTCTGAGAGATAAGTGTGTGTGAAAGCCGTCCTTCACGTAGCTTGTTGGGAACACAAAGTTCCTTTTCACTTGCAAACTCCACTCCATACATATATATGGGGAGGTACTAGCTCCAACTCGGTTTTACAGTGAAAACTACAGGAACTTCAAACCGGCACTAGGAAACAGACTGAGAAACCAGAGTAAAAGTTTCTCCTGCAACCCGTTCCCTTTGTGCTAGATGAACGAACGTCTATCCACATGCTCTGTTCGGAGAGATAAGTGTGTGTGAAAGCCGTCCTTCACCTAGCTTGTTGGGAACAGAAAGTTTCTTTTCACTTACAAACTCCACTCCATACATATATATATGGGGAGGTACTAGCTCCAACTCTGTTTTACAGTGAAAACTGCAGGAACTTCAAAACGGCACTAGGAAACAGACTGAGAAACCAGAGTAAAAGTTTCTCCTGCAACCCTTTCCCTTTTTGCTAAAGGAACGAACGTCTATCCACATGCTCTGTTCGGAGAGATAAGTGTGTGTGAAAGCCGTCCTTCACCTAGCTTGTTGGGAACACAAAGTTTCTTTTCACTTGCAAACTCCACTCCATACATATATATGGGGAGGTACTAGCTCCAACTCGGTTTTACAGTGAAAACTGCAGGAATTTCAAAACAGCACTAGGAAACAGACTGAGAAATCAGACTAAAAGTTTCTCCTGCAACCCGATCCCTTTGTGCTAGATAAACGAACGTCTCTCCACATGCTCAGTTCTGAGAGATAAGTGTGTGTGGAAGCCGTCCTTCACCTATCATGTTGGGAACACAAAATTTCTTTTCACTTGCAAACACCACTCCATACATATATATGGGTAGGTACAAGCTCCAACTCGGTTTTAAGGTGAAAACTGCAGGAAATTCAAACCGGCACTAGGAAACAGAATGAGAAACCAGAGTAAAAGTTTCTCCTGCAACCCGTTCCCTTTGTGCTAGATGAACGAACGTCTCTCCACATGCTCAGTTCTGAGAGATAAGTGTGTGTGAAAGCCGTCCTTCACCTAGCTTGTTGGGAACACAAAGTTTCTTTTCACTTGCAAACTCCACTCCATACATATATATGGGGAGGTACTAGCTCCAACTCGGTTTTACAGTGAAAACTGCAGGAACTTCAAAACGGCACTAGGAAACAGACTGAGAAATCAGAGTAAAAGTTTCTCCTGCAACCCGATCCCTTTGTGCTAGATGAACGAACGTCTGTCCACATGCTCCGTTCTGAGGGATAAGTGTGTGTGAAAGCCGTCCTTCACCTAGCTTGTTGGGAACACAAAGATCCTTTTCAGTTGCAAATTCCACTCCATACATATATATGGGGAAGTACTAGCTCCAACTCGGTTTTACAGTGAAAACTGCAGGAACTTCTAACCGGCGCTAGGAAACAGACTGAGAAACCAGAGTAAAAGTTTCTCCTGCAACCCGTTCCCTTTGTGCTAGATAAACGAACGTCTCTCCACATGCTCAGTTCTGAGAGATAAGTGTGTGTGGAAGCCGTCCTTCACCTATCATGTTGGGAACACAAAATTTCTTTTCACTTGCAAACACCACTCCATACATATATATGGGTAGGTACAAGCTCCAACTCGGTTTTAAGGTGAAAACTGCAGGATATTCAAACCGGCACTAGGAAACAGAATGAGAAACCAGAGTAAAAGTTTCTCCTGCAACCCGTTCCCTTTGTGCTAGATGAACGTACGTCTCTCCACATGCTAAGTTCTGAGAGATAAGTGTGTGTGAATGCCGTCCTTCACCTAGCTTGTTGGGAACACAAAGTTTCTTTTCACTTGCAAACTCCATTCCATACTTATATATGGGGAGGTACTAGCTCCAACTCGGTTTTACAGTGAAAACTGCAGGAACTTCAAAACGGCACTAGGAAACAGACTGAGAAACCAGAGTAAAAGTTTCTCCTGCAACCCTTTCCCTTTGTGCTAAATGAACGAACGTCTATATACATGCTCTGTTCGGAGAGATAAGTGTGTGTGAAAGCCGTCCTTCACCTAGCTTGTTGGGAACAGAAAGTTTCTTTTCACTTTCAAACTCCACTCCATACATATATATATGGGGAGGTACTAGCTCCAACTCGGTTTTACAGTGAAAACTGCAGGAACTTCAAACCGGCACTAGGAAACAGACTGAGAAACCAGAGTAAAAATTTCTCCTGCAACCCGATCCCTTTGTGCTAGATAAACGAACGTCTCTCCACATGCTCAGTTCTGAGAGATAAGTGTGTGTGGAAGCCGTCCTTCACCTATCATGTTGGGAACACAAAATTTCTTTTCACTTGCAAACACCACTCCATACATATATATGGGTAGGTACAAGCTCCAACTCGGTTTTAAGGTGAAAACTGCAGGAAACTGAAACCGGCACTAGGAAACAGAATGAGAAACCAGAGTAAAAGTTTTTCCAGCAACCCGTTCCCTTTGTGCTAGATGAACGAACGTCTCTCCACATGCTCAGTTCTGAGAGATAAGTGTGTGTGAAAGCCATCCTTCACCTAGCTTGTTGGGAACACAAAGTTTCTTTTCACTTGCAAACTCCACTCCATACATATATATGGGGAGGTACTAGCTCCAACTCGGTTTTACAGTGAAAACTGCAGGAACTTCTAAACGGCACTAGGAAACAGACTGAGAAATCAGACTAAAAGTTTCTCCTGCAACCCGATCCCTTTTTGCTAGATAAACGAACGTCTCTCCACATGCTCAGTTCTGAGAGATAAGTGTGTGTGGAAGCCGTCCTTCACCTATCATGTTGGGAACACAAAATTTCTTTTCACTTGCAAACACCACTCCATACATATATATGGGTAGGTACAAGCTCCAACTCGGTTTTAAGGTGAAAACTGCAGGAAATTCAAACCGGCACTAGGAAACAGAATGAGAAACCAGAGTAAAAGTTTCTCCTGCAACCCGTTCCCTTTGTGCTAGATGAACGAACGTCTCTCCACATGCTCAGTTCTGAGAGATAAGTGTGTGTGAAAGCCGTCCTTCACCTAGCTTGTTGGGAACACAAAGTTTCTTTTCACTTGCAAACTCCACTCCATACTTATATATGGGGAGGTACTAGCTCCAACTCGGTTTTACAGTGAAAACTGCAGGAACTTCAAACCGGCACTAGGAAACAGACTGAGAAACCAGAGTAAAAGTTTCTCCTGCAACCCGTTCCCTTTGTGCTAGATAAACGAACGTCTCTCCACATGCTCAGTTCTGAGAGATAAGTGTGTGTGGAAGCCGTCCTTCACCTATCATGTTGGGAAAACAAAATTTCTTTTCACTTGCAAACACCACTCCATACATATATATGGGTAGGTACAAGCTCCAACTCGGTTTTAAGGTGAAAACTGCAGGAAATTGAAACCGGAACTAGGAAACAGAATGAGAAACCAGAGTAAAAGTTTCTCCAGCAAACCGTTCCCTTTGTGCTAGATGAACGAACGTCTCTCCACATGCTCAGTTCTGAGAGATAAGTGTGTGTGAAATCCATCCTTAACCTAGCTTGTTGGGAACACAAAGTTTCTTTTCACTTGCAAACACCACTCCATAGATATATATGGGGAGGTACTAGCTCCAACTCGGTTTTAAGGTGAAAACTGCAGGAAATTCAAACCGGCACTAGGAAACAGAATGAGAAACCAGAGTAAAAGTTTCTCCTGCAACCCGTTCCCTTTGTGCTAGATGAACGAACGTCTCTCCACATGCTCAGTTCTGAGAGATAAGTGTGTGTTAAAGCCATCCTTCACCTAGCTTGTTGGGAACACAAAGTTTCTTTTCATTTCAAACTCCACTCCATACATATATATGGGGAGGTACTAGCTCCAACTCGGTTTTACAGCGAAAACTGCAGGAACTTCTAAACGGCACTAGGAAACAGACTGAGAAACCAGAGTAAAAGTTTCTCCTGCAACCCGTTCCCTTTGTGCTAGATGAACGAACGTCTCTCCACATGCTCAGTTCTGAGAGATAAGTGTGTGTTAAAGCCATCCTTCACCTAGCTTGTTGGGAACACAAAGTTTCTTTTCATTTCAAACTCCACTCCATACATATATATGGGGAGGTACTAGCTCCAACTCGGTTTTACAGCGAAAACTGCAGGAACTTCTAACCGGCGCTAGGAAACAGACTGAGAAACCAGAGTAAAAGTTTCTCCTGCAACCCGTTCCCTTTGTGCTAGATGAACGAACGTCTCTCCACATGCTAAGTTCTGAGAGATAAGTGTGTGTGAAAGCCGTCCTTCACCTAGCTTGTTGGGAACACAAAGTTTCTTTTCACTTGCAAACTCCACTCCATACTTATATATGGGGAGGTACTAGCTCCAACTCGGTTTTACAGTGAAAACTGCAGGAACTTCAAACCGGCACTAGGAAACAGAATGAGAAACCAGTGTAAAAGTTTCTCCTGCAACCCGTTCCCTATGTGCTAGATGAACGAACGTCTGTCCACATGCTAAGTTCTGAGGGATAAGTGTGTGTGGAAGCCGTCCTTCACCTAGCTGGTTGGGAACACAAAGTTTCTTTTCACTTGCAAACTCCACTACATACATATATATGGGGAGGTACAAGCTCCAACACGGTTTTAAGGTGAAAACTGCAGGAACTTCAAACCGGCACTAGGAAACAGACTGAGAAACCAGAGTAAAAGTTTCTCCTGCAACCCGATCCCTTTGTGCTAGATAAACGAACGTCTCTCCACATGCACAGTTCTGAGAGATAAGTGTGTGTGGAAGCCGTCCTTCACATATCATGTTGGGAACACAAAATTTCTTTCCACTTGCAAACACCACTCCATACATATATATGGGTAGGTACAAGCTCCAACTCGGTTTTAAGGTGAAAACTGCAGGAAATTGAAACCGGCACTAGGAAACAGACTGAGAAACCAGAGTAAAAGTTTCTCCTGCAACCCGTTCCCTTTGTGCTAGATGAACGAACGTCTCTCCACATGCTCAGTTCTGAGAGATAATTGTGTGTGAAAGCCATCCTTCACCTAGCTTGTTGGGAACACAAAGTATCTTTTCACTTGCAAACTCCACTCCATACATATATATGGGGAGGTACTAGCTCCAAATCGGTTTTACAGTGAAAACTGCAGGAACTTCAAAGCGGCACTAGGAAACAAACTGAGAAATCAGTGTAAAAGTTTCTCCTGAAACCAGATCCCTTTGTGCTAGATGAACGAACGTCTGTCCACATGCTCCGTTCTGAGGGATAAGTGTGTGTGAAAGCCGTCCTTCACCTAGCTTGTTGGGAACACAAAGATCCTTTTCAGTTGCAAATTCCACTCCATACATATATATGGGGAAGTACTAGCTCCAACACGGTTTTACAGTGAAAACTGCAGGAACTTCTAACCGGCGCTAGGAAACAGACTGAGAAACCAGAGTAAAAGTTTCTCCTGCAAACCGTTCCCTTTGTGCTAGATGAACGAACGTCTCTCCACATGCTAAGTTCTGAGAGATAAGTGTGTGTGAAAGCCGTCCTTCACCTAGCTTGTTGGGAACACAAAGTTCCTTTTCACTTGCAAACTCCACTCCATACATATATATTGGGAGGTACTAGCTCCAACTCGGTTTTACAGTGAAAACTGCAGGAACTTCAAAACGGCACTAGGAAACAGACTGAGAAATCAGACTAAAAGTTTCTCCTGCAACCCGATCCCTTTGTGCTAGATAAACGAACGTCTCTCCACATGCTCAGATCTGAGAGATAAGTGTGTGTGGAAGCCGTCCTTCACCTATCATGTTGGGAACACAAAATTTCTTTTCACTTGCAAACACCACTCCATACATATATATTGGGAGGTACTAGCTCCAACTCGGTTTTACAGTGAAAACTGCAGGAACTTCAAAACGGCACTAGGAAACAGACTGAGAAATCAGACTAAAAGTTTCTCCTGCAACCCGATCCCTTTGTGCTAGATAAACGAACGTCTCTCCACATGCTCAGTTCTGAGAGATAAGTGTGTGTGGAAGCCGTCCTTCACCTATCATGTTGGGAACACAAAATTTCTTTTCACTTGCAAACACCACTCCATACATATATATGGGTAGGTACAAGCTCCAACTCGGTTTTAAGGTGAAAACTGCAGGAAATTGAAACCGGCACTAGGAAACAGAATGAGAAACCAGAGAAAAAGTTTCTCCTGCAACCCGTTCCCTTTGTGCTAGATGAACGAACGTCTCTCCACATGCTCAGTTCTGAGAGATAAGTGTGTGTGAAAGCCGTCCTTCACCTAGCTTGTTGGGAACACAAAGTTTCTTTTCACTTGCAAACTCCACTCCATACATATATATGGGGAGGTACTAGCTCCAACTCGGTTTTACAGTGAAAACTGCAGGAACTTCAAAACGGCACTAGGAAACAGACTGAGAAATCAGAGTAAAAGTTTCTCCTGCAACCCGATCCCTTTGTGCTTGATGAACGAACGTCTGTCCACATGCTCCGTTCTGAGGGATAAGTGTGTGTGAAAGCCGTCCTTCACCTAGCTTGTTGGAAACACAAAGATCCTTTTCAGTTGCAAATTCCACTCCATATATATATATGGGGAAGTACTAGCTCCAACTCGGTTTTACAGTGAAAACTGCAGGAACTTCTAACCGGCGCTAGGAAACAGACTGAGAAACCAGAGTAAAATTTTCTCCTGCAACCCGTTCCCTTTGTGCTAGATAAACGAACGTCTCTCCACATGCTCAGTTCTGAGAGATAAGTGTGTGTGGAAGCCGTCCTTCACCTATCATGTTGGGAACACAAAATTTCTTTTCACTTGCAAACACCACTCCATACATATATATGGGTAGGTACAAGCTCCAACTCGGTTTTAAGGTGAAAACTGCAGGAAATTCAAACCGGCACTAGGAAACAGAATGAGAAACCAGATTAAAAGTTTCTCCTGCAACCCGTTCCCTTTGTGCTAGATGAACGAACGTCTCTCCACATGCTCAGTTCTGAGAGATAAGTGTGTGTGAAAGCCGTCCTTCACCTAGCTTGTTGGGAACACAAAGTTTCTTTTCACTTGCAAACTCCACTCCATACTTATATATGGGGAGGTACTAGCTCCAACTCGGTTTTACAGTGAAAACTGCAGGAACTTCAAAACGGCACTAGGAAACAGACTGAGAAACCAGAGAAAAAGTTTCTCCTGCAACCCTTTCCCTTTGTGCTAAATGAACGAACATCTATCCACATGCTCTGTTCGGAGAGATAAGTGTGTGTGAAAGCCGTCCTTCACCTAGCTTGTTGGGAACAGAAAGTTTCTTTTCACTTTCAAACTCCACTCCATACATATATATATGGGGAGGTACTAGCTCCAACTCGGTTTTACAGTGAAAACTGCAGGAACTTCAAACCGGCACTAGGAAACAGACTGAGAAACCAGAGTAAAAATTTCTCCTGCAACCCGATCCCTTTGTGCTAGATAAACGAACGTCTCTCCACATGCTCAGTTCTGAGAGATAAGTGTGTGTGGAAGCCGTCCTTCACCTATCATGTTGGGAACACAAAATTTCTTTTCACTTGCAAACACCACTCCATACATATATATGGGTAGGTACAAGCTCCAACTCGGTTTTAAGGTGAAAACTGCAGGAAACTGAAACCGGCACTAGGAAACAGAATGAGAAACCAGAGTAAAAGTTTCTCCAGCAACCCGTTCCCTTTGTGCTAGATGAACGAACGTCTCTCCACATGCTCAGTTCTGAGAGATAAGTGTGTGTGAAAGCCATCCTTCACCTAGCTTGTTGGGAACACAAAGTTTCTTTTCACTTGCAAACTCCACTCCATACATATATATGGGGAGGTACTAGCTCCAACTCGGTTTTACAGTGAAAACTGCAGGAACTTCAAAACGGCACTAGGAAACAGACTGAGAAATCAGACTAAAAGTTTCTCCTGCAACCCGATCCCTTTGTGCTAGATAAACGAACGTCTCTCCACATGCTCAGTTCTGAGAGATAAGTGTGTGTGGAAGCCGTCCTTCACCTATCATGTTGGGAACACAAAATTTCTTTTCACTTGCAAACACCACTCCATATATATATATGGGTAGGTACAAGCTTCAACTCGGTTTTAAGGTGAAAACTGCAGGAAATTCAAACCGGCACTAGGAAACAGAATGAGAAACCAGAGTAAAAGTTTCTCCTGCAACCCGTTCCCTTTGTGCTAGATGAACGAACGTCTCTCCACATGCTCAGTTCTGAGAGATAAGTGTGTGTAAAAGCCGTCCTTCACCTAGATTGTTGGGAACACAAAGGTTCTTTTCACTTGCAAACTCCACTCCATACTTATATATGGGGAGGTACTAGCTCCAACTCGGTTTTACAGTGAAAACAGCAGGAACTTCAACCCGGCACTAGGAAACAGACTGAGAAACCAGAGTAAAAGTTTCTCCTGCAAACCGATCCCTTTGTGCTAGATAAACGAACGTCTCTCCACATGCTCAGTTCTGAGAGATAAGTGTGTGTGGAAGCCGTCCTTCACCTAACATGTTGGGAACACAAAATTTCTTTTCACTTGCAAACACCACTCCATACATATATATGGGTAGGTACAAGCTCCAACTCGGTTTTAAGGTGAAAACTGCAGGAAATTGAAACCGGCACTAGGAAACAGACTGAGAAACCAGAGTAAAAGTTTCTCCAGCAACCCGTTCCCTTTGTGCTAGATGAACGAACGTCTCTCCACATGCTCAGTTCTGAGAGATAAGTGTGTGTGGAAGCCGTCCTTCACCTAGCTTGTTGGGAACACAAAGTTTCTTTTCACTTGCAAACTCCACTCCATAGATATATATGGGGAGGTACTAGCTCCAACTCGGTTTTACAGTGAAAACTGCAGGAACTTCTACCCGGCGCTAGGAAACAGACTGAGAAACCAGAGTAATAGTTTCTCCTGCAACCCGTTCCTTTTGTGCTAGATGAACGAACGTCTCTCCACATGCTCAGTTCTGAGAGATAAGTGTGTGTGAAAGCCGCCCTTCACCTAGCTTGTTGGGAACAGAAAGTTTCTTTTCACTTGCAAACTCCACTCCATACATATATATATGGGGAGGTACTAGCTCCAACTCGGTTTTACAGTGAAAACTGCAGGAACTTCAAACCGGCACTAGGAAACAGACTGAGAAACCAGAGTAAAAGTTTCACCTGCAACCCGTTCCCTTTGTGCTAGATGAACGAACGTCTCTCCACATGCTCAGTTCTGAGAGATAAGTGTGTGTGGAAGCCGTCCTTCACCTATCATGTTGGGAACACAAAGTTTCTTTTCACTTGCAAACACCACTCCATACATATATATGGGTAGGTACAAGCTCCAACTCGGTTTTAAGGTGAAAACTGCAGGAAATTCAAACCGACACTAGGAAACAGAATGAGAAACCAGAGTAAAAGTTTCTCCTGCAACCCGTTCCCTTTGTGCTAGATGAAGGAACGTCTCTCCACATGCTCAGTTCTGAGAGATAAGTGTGTGTGAAAGCCATCCTTCACCTAGCTTGTTGGGAACACAAAGTTTCTTTTCATTTCAAACTCCACTCCATACATATATATGGGGAGGTACTAGCTCCAACTCGGTTTTACAGTGAAAACTGCAGGAACTTCAAACCGGCACTAGGAAACAGACTGAGAAACCAGAGTAAAAGTTTCACCTGCAACCCGTTCCCTTTGTGCTAGATGAACGAACGTCTCTCCACATGCTCAGTTCTGAGAGATAAGTGTGTGTGGAAGCCGTCCTTCACCTATCATGTTGGGAACAAAAAGTTTCTTTTCACTTGCAAACACCACTCCATACATATATATGGGTAGGTACAAGCTCCAACTCGGTTTTAAGGTGAAAACTGCAGGAAATTCAAACCGACACTAGGAAACAGAATGAGAAACCAGAGTAAAAGTTTCTCCTGCAAACCGTTCCCTTTGTGCTAGATGAAGGAACGTCTCTCCACATGCTCAGTTCTGAGAGATAAGTGTGTGTGAAAGCCATCCTTCACCTAGCTTGTTGGGAACACAAAGTTTCTTTTCATTTCAAACTCCACTCCATACATATATATGGGGAGGTACTAGCTCCAACTCGGTTTTACAGCGAAAACTGCAGGAACTTCTAAACTGCACTAGGAAACAGACTGAGAAACCAGAGTAAAAGTTTCTCCTGCAACCCGTTCCCTTTGTGCTAGATGACCGAACGTCTCTCCACATGCTAATTTCTGAGAGATAAGTGTGTGTGAAAGCCGTCCTTCACCTAGCTTGTTGGGAACACAAAGTTTCTTTTCACTTGCAAACTCCACTCCATACTTATATATGGGGAGGTACTAGCTCCAACTCGGTTTTACAGTGAAAACTGCAGGAACTTCAAACCGGCACTAGGAAACAGACTGAGAAACCAGAGTAAAAGTTTCTCCTGCAACCCGTTCCCTTTGTGCTAGATGAACGAACGTCTGTCCACATGCTCCGTTCTGAGGGATAAGTGTGTGTGGAAGCCGTCCTTCACCTAGCTTGTTGGGAACACAAAGTTTCTTTTCACTTGCAAACTCCACTCCATACATATATATATGGGGAGGTACTAGCTCCAACTCGGTTTTACAGTGAAAACTGCAGGAACTTCAAAACGGCACTAGGAAACAGACTGAGAAACCAGAGTAAAAGTTTCTCCTGCAACCCGATCCCTTTGTGCTAGATGAACGAACGTCTCTCCACATGCTCAGTTCTGAGAGATAAGTGTGTATGGAAGCCGTCCTTCACCTATCATGTTGGGAACCAAAGATTCTTTTCACTTGCAAACACCACTCCATACATATATATGGGTAGGTACAAGCTCCAACTCGGTTTTAATGTGAAAAATGCAGGAAATTCAAACCGGCACTAGGAAACAGACTGAGAAACCAGAGTAAAAGTTTCTCCTGCAACCCGTTCCCTTTGTGCTAGATGAACGAACGTCTCTCCACATGCTCAGTTCTGAGAGATAAGTGTGTGTGAAAGCCATCCTTCAACTTGCTTGTTGGGAACACAAAGTTTCTTTTCACTTGCAAACTCCACTCCATACATATATATGGGGAGGTACTAGCTCCAACTCGGTTTTACAGTGAAAACTGCAGGAACTTCAAAACGGCACTAGGAAACAGACTGAGAAATCAGACTAAAAGTTTCTCCTGCAACCCGATCCCTTTGTGCTAGATAAACGAACGTCTCTCCACATGCTCAGTTCTGAGAGATAAGTGTGTGTGGAAGCCGTCCTTCAACTATCATGTTGGGAACACAAAATTTCTTTTCACTTGCAAACACCACTCCATACATATATATCGGTAGGTACAAGCTCCAACTCGGTTTTAAGGTGAAAACTGCAGGAAATTGAAACCGGCACTAAGAAACAGACTGAGAAACCAGAGTAAAAGTTTCTCCAGCAACCCGTTCCCTTTGTGCTAGATGAACGAACGTCTCTCCACATGCTCAGTTCTGAGAGATAAGTTTGTGTGGAAGCCGTCCTTCACCTAGCTTGTTGGGAACACAAAGTTTCTTTGCACTTGCTAACTCCACTCCATATATATATATGGGGAGGTACTAGCTCCAACTCGGTTTTACAGTGAAAACTGCAGGAACTTCAAAACGGCACTAGGAAACAGACAGAGAAATCAGACAAAAAGTTCTTCCTGCAACCCGTTCCCTTTGTGCTAGATAAACGAACGTCTCTCCACATGCTCAGTTCTGAGAGATAAGTGTGTGTGGAAGCCGTCCTTCACCTATCATGTTGGGAACACAAAGTTTCTTTTCACTTGCAAACACCACTCCATACATATATATGGGTAGGTACAAGCTCCAACTCGGTTTTAAGGTGAAAACTGCAGGAAATTCAAACCGGCACTAGGAAACAGAATGAGAAACCAGAGTAAAAGTTTCTCCTGCAACCCGTTCCCTTTGTGCTAGATGAACGAACGTCTCTCCACATGCTCAGTTCTGAGAGATAAGTGTGTGTGAAAGCCGTCCTTCACCTAGCTTGTTGGGAACACAAAGTTTCTTTTCAGTTGCAAATTCCACTCCATACATATATATGGGGAGGTACTACCTATAACTCTGTTTTACAGTGAAAACTGCAGGAACTTCTACCCGGCGCTAGGAAACAGACTGAGAAACCAGAGTAATAGTTTCTCCTGCAACCCGTTCCCTTTGTGCTAGATGAACGAACGTCTCTCCACATGCTCAGTTCTGAGAGATAAGTGTGTGTGAAAGCCGTCCTTCACCTAGCTTGTTGGGAACAGAAAGTTTCTTTTCACTTGCAAACTCCACTCCATACATATATATATGGGGAGGTACTAGCTCCAACTCGGTTTTAAGGTGAAAACTGCAGGAAATTCAAACCGACACTAGGAAACAGAATGAGAAACCAGAGTAAAAGTTTCTCCTGCAAACCGTTCCCTTTGTGCTAGATGAACGAACGTCTCTCCACATGCTCAGTTCTGAGAGATAAGTGTGTGTGAAAGCCATCCTTCACCTAGCTTGTTGGGAACACAAAGTTTCTTTTCATTTCAAACTCCACTCCATACATATATATGGGGAGGTACTAGCTCCAACTCGGTTTTACAGCGAAAACTGCAGGAACTTCTAAACGGCACTAGGAAACAGACTGAGAAACCAGAGTAAAAGTTTCTCCTGCAACCCGTTCCCTTTGTGCTAGATGAACGAACGTCTCTCCACATGCTAAGTTCTGAGAGATAAGTGTGTGTGAAAGCCGTCCTTCACCTAGCTTGTTGGGAACACAAAGTTTCTTTTCACTTGCAAACTCCACTCCATACTTATATATGGGGAGGTACTAGCTCCAACTCGGTTTTACAGTGAAAACTGCAGGAACTTCAAACCGGCACTAGGAAACAGACTGAGAAACCAGAGTAAAAGTTTCTCCTGCAACCCGTTCCCTTTGTGCTAGATGAACGAACGTCTGTCCACATGCTCCGTTCTGAGGGATAAGTGTGTGTGAAAGCCGTCCTTCACCTAGCTTGTTGGGAACACAAAGATCCTTTTCAGTTGCAAATTCCACTCCATACAATATATGGGGAAGTACTAGCTCCAACTCGGTTTTACAGTGAAAACTGCAGGAACTTCTAACCGGCGCTAGGAAACACACTGAGAAACCAGAGTAAAAGTTTCTCCTGCAACCCGTTCCCTTTGTGCTAGATGAACGAACGTCTCTCCACATGCTAAGTTCTGAGAGATAAGTGTGTGTGAAAGCCGTCCTTCACCTAGATTGTTGGGAACACAAAGTTTCTTTTCACTTGCAAACTCCACTCCATACATATATATGGGGAGGTACTAGCTCCAACTCGGTTTTACAGTGAAAACTGCAGGAACTTCAAACCGGCACTAGGAAACAGACTGAGAAACCAGAGTAAAAGTTTCTCCTGCAACCCGATCCCTTTGTGCTAGATAAACGAACGTCTCTCCACATGCTCAGTTCTGAGAGATAAGTGTGTGTGGAAGCCGTCCTTCACATATCATGTTGGGAACACAAAATTTCTTTTCACTTGCAAACACCACTCCATACATATATATGCGTAGGTACAAGCTCCAACTCGGTTTTAAGGTGAAAACTGCAGGAAATTCAAACCGGCACTAGGAAACAGAATGAGAAACCAGAGTAAAAGTTTCTCCTGCAACCCGTTCCCTTTGTGCTAGATGAACGAACGTCTCTCCACATGCTCAGTTCTGAGAGATAAGTGTGTGTGAAAGCCATCCTTCACCTAGCTTGTTGGGAACACAAAGTTTCTTTTCACTTGCAAACTCCACTCCATACATATATATGGGGAGGTACTAGCTCCAAATCGGTTTTACAGTGAAAACTGCAGGAAATTCAAAACGGCACTAGGAAACAGACTGAGAAATCAGAGTAAAAGTTTCTCCTGCAACCCGATCCCTTTGTGCTAGATGAACGAACGTCTGTCCACATGCTCCGTTCTGAGGGATAAGTGTGTGTGAAAGCCGTCCTTCACCTAGATTGTTGGGAACACAAAGATCCTTTTCAGTTGCAAATTCCACTCCATACATATATATGGGGAAGTTCTAGCTCCAACACGGTTTTACAGTGAAAACTGCAGGAACTTCTAACCGGCGCTAGGAAACAGACTGAGAAACCAGAGTAAAAGTTTCTCCTGTATCCCGTTCCCTTTGTGCTAGATGAACGAACGTCTCTCCACATGCTAAGTTCTGAGAGATAAGTGTGTGTGAAAGCCGTCCTTCACCTAGCTTGTTGGGAACACAAAGTTTCTTTTCATTTGCAAACTCCACTCCATACTTATATAAGGGGAGGTTCTAGCTCCAACTCGGTTTTACAGTGAAAACTGCAGGAAATTCTACCCGGCGCTAGGAAACAGACTGAGAAACCAGAGTAATAGTTTCTCCTGCAACCCGTTCCTTTTGTGCTAGATGTACGAACGTTTCTCCACATGCTCAGTTCTGAGGGATAAGTGTGTGTGAAAGCCGTCCTTCACCTAGCTTGTTGGGAACACAAAGTTCCTTTTCACTTGCAAACTCCACTCCATACTTATATATGGGGAGGTACAAGCTCCAACTCGGTTTTACAGTGAAAACTGCAGGAAATTCAAAACGGCACTAGGAAACAGACTGAGAAATCAGACTAAAAGTTTCTCCTGCAACCCGTTCCCTTTGTGCTAGATGAACGAACGTCTCTCCACATGCTCAGTTCTGAGAGATAAGTGTGTGTGGAAGCCGTCCTTCACCTATCATGTTGGGAACAAAAAGTTTCTTTTCACTTGCAAACACCACTCCATACATATATATGGGTAGGTACAAGCTCCAACTCGGTTTTAAGGTGAAAACTGCAGGAAATTCAAACCGACACTAGGAAACAGAATGAGAAACCAGAGTAAAAGTTTCTCCTGCAAACCGTTCCCTTTGTGCTAGATGAACGAACGTCTCTCCACATGCTCAGTTCTGAGAGATAAGTGTGTGTGAAAGCCATCCTTCACCTAGCTTGTTGGGAACACAAAGTTTCTTTTCATTTCAAACTCCACTCCATACATATATATGGGGAGGTACTAGCTCCAACTCGGTTTTACAGCGAAAACTGCAGGAACTTCTAAACGGCACTAGGAAACAGACTGAGAAACCAGAGTAAAAGTTTCTCCTGAAACCCGTTCACCTTTGTGCTAGATGAACGAACGTCTCTCCACATGCTCAGTTCTGAGAGATAAGTGTGTGTGAAAGCCGTCCTTCACCTAGCTTGTTGGGAACACAAAGTTTCTTTTCACTTGCAAACTCCACTCCATACTTATATATGGGGAGGTACTAGCTCCAACTCGGTTTTAAGGTGAAAACTGCAGGAAATTCAAACCGACACTAGGAAACAGAATGAGAAACCAGAGTAAAAGTTTCTCCTGCAAACCGTTCCCTTTGTGCTAGATGAACGAACGTCTCTCCACATGCTCAGTTCTGAGAGATAAGTGTGTGTGAAAGCCATCCTTCACCTAGCTTGTTGGGAACACAAAGTTTCTTTTCATTTCAAACTCCACTCCATACATATATATGGGGAGGTACTAGCTCCAACTCGGTTTTACAGCGAAAACTGCAGGAACTTCTAAACGGCACTAGGAAACAGACTGAGAAACCAGAGTAAAAGTTTCTCCTGCAACCCGTTCCCTTTGTGCTAGATGAACGAACGTCTCTCCACATGCTAAGTTCTGAGAGATAAGTGTGTGTGAAAGCCGTCCTTCACCTAGCTTGTTGGGAACACAAAGTTTCTTTTCACTTGCAAACTCCACTCCATACTTATATATGGGGAGGTACTAGCTCCAACTCGGTTTTACAGTGAAAACTGCAGGAACTTCAAACCGGCACTAGGAAACAGACTGAGAAACCAGAGTAAAAGTTTCTCCTGCAACCCGTTCCCTTTGTGCTAGATGAACGAACGTCTGTCCACATGCTCCGTTCTGAGGGATAAGTGTGTGTGAAAGCCGTCCTTCACCTAGCTTGTTGGGAACACAAAGATCCTTTTCAGTTGCAAATTCCACTCCATACAATATATGGGGAAGTACTAGCTCCAACTCGGTTTTACAGTGAAAACTGCAGGAACTTCTAACCGGCGCTAGGAAACACACTGAGAAACCAGAGTAAAAGTTTCTCCTGCAACCCGTTCCCTTTGTGCTAGATGAACGAACGTCTCTCCACATGCTAAGTTCTGAGAGATAAGTGTGTGTGAAAGCCGTCCTTCACCTAGCTTGTTGGGAACACAAAGTTTCTTTTCACTTGCAAACTCCACTCCATACATATATATGGGGAGGTACTCGCTCCAACTCGGTTTTACAGTGAAAACTGCAGGAACTTCAAACCGGCACTAGGAAACAGACTGAGAAACCAGAGTAAAAGTTTCTCCTGCAACCCGATCCCTTTGTGCTAGATAAACGAACGTCTCTCCACATGCTCAGTTCTGAGAGATAAGTGTGTGTGGAAGCCGTCCTTCACATATCATGTTGGGAACACAAAATTTCTTTTCACTTGCAAACACCACTCCATACATATATATGCGTAGGTACAAGCTCCAACTCGGTTTTAAGGTGAAAACTGCAGGAAATTCAAACCGGCACTAGGAAACAGAATGAGAAACCAGAGTAAAAGTTTCTCCTGCAACCCGTTCCCTTTGTGCTAGATGAACGAACGTCTCTCCACATGCTCAGTTCTGAGAGATAAGTGTGTGTGAAAGCCATCCTTCACCTAGCTTGTTGGGAACACAAAGTTTCTTTTCACTTGCAAACTCCACTCCATACATATATATGGGGAGGTACTAGCTCCAAATCGGTTTTACAGTGAAAACTGCAGGAAATTCAAAACGGCACTAGGAAACAGACTGAGAAATCAGAGTAAAAGTTTCTCCTGCAACCCGAACCCTTTGTGCTAGATGAACGAACGTCTGTCCACATGCTCCGTTCTGAGGGATAAGTGTGTGTGAAAGCCGTCCTTCACCTAGATTGTTGGGAACACAAAGATCCTTTTCAGTTGCAAATTCCACTCCATACATATATATGGGGAAGTTCTAGCTCCAACACGGTTTTACAGTGAAAACTGCAGGAACTTCTAACCGGCGCTAGGAAACAGACTGAGAAACCAGAGTAAAAGTTTCTCCTGTATCCCGTTCCCTTTGTGCTAGATGAACGAACGTCTCTCCACATGCTAAGTTCTGAGAGATAAGTGTGTGTGAAAGCCGTCCTTCACCTAGCTTGTTGGGAACACAAAGTTTCTTTTCATTTGGAAACTCCACTCCATACTTATATATGGGGAGGTACTAGCTCCAACTCGGTTTTACAGTGAAAACTGCAGGAAATTCTACCCGGCGCTAGGAAACAGACTGAGAAACCAGAGTAATAGTTTCTCCTGCAACCCGTTCCTTTTGTGCTAGATGTACGAACGTTTCTCCACATGCTCAGTTCTGAGGGATAAGTGTGTGTGAAAGCCGTCCTTCACCTAGCTTGTTGGGAACACAAAGTTCCTTTTCACTTGCAAACTCCACTCCATACTTATATATGGGGAGGTACAAGCTCCAACTCGGTTTTACAGTGAAAACTGCAGGAAATTCAAACCGGCACTAGGAAACAGACTGAGAAATCAGACTAAAAGTTTCTCCTGCAACCCGTTCCCTTTGTGCTAGATGAACGAACGTCTCTCCACATGCTCAGTTCTGAGAGATAAGTGTGTGTGGAAGCCGTCCTTCACATATCATGTTGGGAACAAAAAGTTTCTTTTCACTTGCAAACACCACTCCATACATATATATGGGTAGGTACAAGCTCCAACTCGGTTTTAAGGTGAAAACTGCAGGAAATTCAAACCGACACTAGGAAACAGAATGAGAAACCAGAGTAAAAGTTTCTCCTGCAAACCGTTCCCTTTGTGCTAGATGAACGAACGTCTCTCCACATGCTCAGTTCTGAGAGATAAGTGTGTGTGAAAGCCATCCTTCACCTAGCTTGTTGGGAACACAAAGTTTCTTTTCATTTCAAACTCCACTCCATACATATATAAGGGGAGGTACTAGCTCCAACTCGGTTTTACAGCGAAAACTGCAGGAACTTCTAAACGGCACTAGGAAACAGACTGAGAAACCAGAGTAAAAGTTTCTCCTGAAACCCGTTCACCTTTGTGCTAGATGAACGAACGTCTCTCCACATGCTCAGTTCTGAGAGATAAGTGTGTGTGAAAGCCGTCCTTCACCTAGCTTGTTGGGAACACAAAGTTTCTTTTCACTTGCAAACTCCACTCCATACTTATATATGGGGAGGTACTAGCTCCAACTCGGTTTTACAGTGAAAACTGCAGGAACTTCAAACCGGCACTAGGAAACAGACTGAGAAACCAGAGTAAAAGTTTCTCCTGCAACCCGTTCCCTTTGTGCTAGATGAACGAACGTCTGTCCACATGCTCCGTTCTGAGGGATAAGTGTGTGTGGAAGCCGTCCTTCACCTAGCTTGTTGGGAACACAAAGTTTCTTTTCACTTGCAAACTCCACTCCATACATATATATATGGGGAGGTACTAGCTCCAACTCGGTTTTACAGTGAAAACTGCAGGAACTTCAAACCGGCACTAGGAAACAGACTGAGAAACCAGAGTAAAAGTTTCTCCTGCAACCCGATCCCTTTGTGCTAGATGAACGAACGTCTCTCCACATGCTCAGTTCTGAGAGATAAGTGTGTGTGGAAGCCGTCCTTCACCTATCATGTTGGGAACCAAAGTTTATTTTCACTTGCAAACACCACTCCGTACATATATATGGGTAGGTACAAGCTGCAACTCGGTTTTAATGTGAAAACTGCAGGAAATTCAAACCGGCACTAGGAAACAGAATGAGAAACCAGAGTAAAAGTTTCTCCTGCAACCCGTTCCCTTTGTGCTAGATGAACGAACGTCTCTCCACATGCTCAGTTCTGAGAGATAAGTGTGCGTGAAAGCCATCCTTCAACTAGCTTGTTGGGAACACAAAGTTTCTTTTCACTTGCAAACTCCACTCCATACATATATATGGGGAGGTACTTGCTCCAACTCGGTTTTACAGTGAAAACTGCAGGAACTTCAAAACGGCACTAGGAAACAGACTGAGAAATCAGACTAAAAGTTTATCCTGCAACCCGACCCCTTTGTGGTAGATGAACGAACGTCTGTCCACATGCTCCGTTCTGAGGGATAAGTGTGTGTGAAAGCCGTCCTTCACCTAGCTTGTTGGGAACACAAAGATCCTTTTCAGTTGCAAATTCCACTCCATACAATATATGGGGAAGTACTAGCTCCAACTCGGTTTTACAGTGAAAACTGCAGGAACTTCTAACCGACGCTAGGAAACACACTGAGAAACCAGAGTAAAAGTTTCTCCTGCAACCCGTTCCCTTTGTGCTAGATGAACGAACGTCTCTCCACATGCTAAGTTCTGAGAGATAATTGTGTGTGAAAGCCGTCCTTCACCTAGCTTGTTGGGAACACAAAGTTTCTTTTCACTTGCAAACTCCACTCCATACATATATATGGGGAGGTACTAGCTCCAACTCGGTTTTACAGTGAAAACTGCAGGAACTTCAAACCGGCACTAGGAAACAGACTGAGAATCCAGAGTAAAAGTTTCTCCTGCAACCCGATCCCTTTGTGCTAGATAAACGAACGTCTCTCCACATGCTCAGTTCTGAGAGATAAGTGTGTGTGGAAGCCGTCCTTCACATATCATGTTGGGAACACAAAATTTCTTTTCACTTGCAAACACCACTCCATACATATATATGCGTAGGTACAAGCTCCAACTCGGTTTTAAGGTGAAAACTGCAGGAAATTCAAACCGGCACTAGGAAACAGAATGAGAAACCAGAGTAAAAGTTTCTCCTGCAACCCGTTCCCTTTGTGCTAGATGAACGAACGTCTCTCCACATGCTCAGTTCTGAGAGATAAGTGTGTGTGAAAGCCATCCTTCACCTAGCTTGTTGGGAACACAAAGTTTCTTTTCACTTGCAAACTCCACTCCATACATATATATGGGGAGGTACTAGCTCCAACTCGGTTTTACAGTGAAAACTGCAGGAAATTCAAAACGGCACTAGGAAACAGACTGAGAAATCAGAGTAAAAGTTTCTCCTGCACCCGATCCCTTTGTGCTAGATGAACGAACGTCTGTCCACATGCTCCGTTCTGAGGGATAAGTGTGTGTGAAAGCCGTCCTTCACCTAGATTGTTGGGAACACAAAGATCCTTTTCAGTTGCAAATTCCACTCCATACATATATATGGGGAAGTACTAGCTCCAACACGGTTTTACAGTGAAAACTGCAGGAACTTCTAACCGGCGCTAGGAAACAGACTGAGAAACCAGAGTAAAAGTTTCTTCTGCCTCCCGTTCCCTTTGTGCTAGATGAACGAACGTCTCTCCACATGCTAAGTTCTGAGAGATAAGTGTGTGTGAAAGCCGTCCTTCACCTAGCTTGTTGAGAACACAAAGTTTCTTTTCATTTGCAAACTCCACTCCATACTTATATATGGGGAGGTACTAGCTCCAACTCGGTTTTACAGTGAAAACTGCAGGAAATTCTACCCGGCGCTAGGAAACAGACTGAGAAACCAGAGTAATAGTTTCTCCTGCAACCCGTTCCTTTTGTGCTAGATGTACGAACGTCTCTCCACATGCTCAGTTCTGAGAGATAAGTGTGTGTGAAAGCCGTCCTTCACCTAGCTTGTTGGGAACACAAAGTTCCTTTTCACTTGCAAACTCCACTCCATACTTATATATGGGGAGGTACAAGCTCCAACTCGGTTTTACAGTGAAAACTGCAGGAAATTCAAACCGGCACTAGGAAACAGACTGAGAAACCAGAGTAAAAGTTTCTCCTGCAACCCGTTCCCTTTGTGCTAGATGAACGAACGTCTCTCCACATGCTAAGTTCTGAGAGATAATTGTGTGTGAAAGCCGTCCTTCACCTAGCTTGTTGGGAACACAAAGTTTCTTTTCACTTGCAAACTCCACTCCATACATATATATGGGGATGTACTAGCTCCAACTCGGTTTTACAGTGAAAACTGCAGGAACTTCAAACCGGCACTAGGAAACAGACTGAGAAACCAGAGTAAAAGTTTCTCCTGCAACCCGATCCCTTTGTGCTAGATAAACGAACGTCTCTCCACATGCTCAGTTCTGAGAGATAAGTGTGTGTGGAAGCCGTCCTTCACATATCATGTTGGGAAAACAAAATTTCTTTTCACTTGCAAACACCACTCCATACATATATATGCGTAGGTACAAGCTCCAACTCGGTTTTAAGGTGAAAACTGCAGGAAATTCAAACCGGCACTAGGAAACAGAATGAGAAACCAGAGTAAAAGTTTCTCCTGCAACCCGTTCCCTTTGTGCTAGATGAACGAACGTCTCTCCACATGCTCAGTTCTGAGAGATAAGTGTGTGTGAAAGCCATCCTTCACCTAGCTTGTTGGGAACACAAAGTTTCTTTTCACTTGCAAACTCCACTCCATACATATATATGGGGAAGTACTAGCTCCAAAACGGTTTTACAGTGAAAACTGCAGGAACTTCTAACCGGCGCTAGGAAACAGACTGAGAAACCAGAGTAAAAGTTTCTCCTGCCTCCCGTTCCCTTTGTGCTAGATGAACGAACGTCTCTTCATATGCTAAGTTCTGAGAGATAAGTGTGTGTGAAAGCCGTCCTTCACCTAGCTTGTTGAGAACACAAAGTTTCTTTTCATTTGCAAACTCCACTCCATACTTATATATGGGGAGGTACTAGCTCCAACTCGGTTTTACAGTGAAAACTGCAGGAAATTCTACCCGGCGCTAGGAAACAGACTGAGAAACCAGAGTAATAGTTTCTCCTGCAACCCGTTCCTTTTGTGCTAGATGTACGAACGTCTCTCCACATGCTCAGTTCTGAGAGATAAGTGTGTGTGAAAGCCGTCCTTCACCTAGCTTGTTGGGAACACAAAGTTCCTTTTCACTTGCAAACTCCACTCCATACTTATATATGGGGAGGTACAAGCTCCAACTCGGTTTTACAGTGAAAACTGCAGGAAATTCAAACCGGCACTAGGAAACAGACTGAGAAACCAGAGTAAAAGTTTCTCCTGCAACCCGTTCCCTTTGTGCTAGATGAACGAACGTCTCTCCACATGCTCAGTTCTGAGAGATAAGTGTGTGTGGAAGCCGTCCTTCACCTATCATGTTGGGAACAAAAAGTTTCTTTTCACTTGCAAACACCACTCCATACATATATATGGGTAGGTACAAGCTCCAACTCGGTTTTAAGGTGAAAACTGCAGGAAATTCAAACCGACACTAGGAAACAGAATGAGAAACCCGAGTAAAAGTTTCTCCTGCAAACCGTTCCTTTTGTGCTAGATGAACGAACGTCTCTCCACATGCTCAGTTCTGAGAGATAAGTGTGTGTGAAAGCCATCCTTCACCTAGCTTGTTGGGAACACAAAGTTTCTTTTCATTTCAAACTCCACTCCATACATATATATGGGGAGGTACTAGCTCCAACTCGGTTTTACAGCGAAAACTGCAGGAACTTCTAAACGGCACTAGGAAACAGACTGAGAAACCAGAGTAAAAGTTTCTCCTGAAACCCGTTCACCTTTGTGCTAGATGAACGAACGTCTCTCAACATGCTCAGTTCTGAGAGGTAAGTGTGTGTGAAAGCCGTCCTTCACCTAGCTTGTTGGGAACACAAAGTTTCTTTTCACTTGCAAACTCCACTCCATACTTATATATGGGGAGGTACTAGCTCCAACTCGGTTTTACAGTGAAAGCTGCAGGAACTTCAAACCGGCACTAGGAAACAGACTGAGAAACCAGAGTAAAAGTTTCTCCTGCAACCCGTTCCCTTTGTGCAAGATGAACGAACGTCTGTCCACATGCTCCGTTCTGAGGGATAAGTGTGTGTGGAAGCCGTCCTTCACCTAGCTTGTTGGGAACACAAAGTTTCTTTTCACTTGCAAACTCCACTCCATACATATATATATGGGGAGGTACTAGCTCCAACTCGGTTTTACAGTGAAAACTGCAGGAACTTCAAACCGGCACTAGGAAACAGACTGAGAAACCAGAGTAAAAGTTTCTCCTGCAACCCGATCCCTTTGTGCTAGATGAACGAACGTCTCTCCACATGCTCAGTTCTGAGAGATAAGTGTGTGTGGAAGCCGTCCTTCACCTATCATGTTGGGAACCAAAGTTTCTTTTCACTTGCAAACACCACTCCGTACATATATATGGGTAGGTACAAGCTGCAACTCGGTTTTAATGTGAAAACTGCAGGAAATTCAAACCGGCACTAGGAAACAGAATGAGAAACCAGAGTAAAAGTTTCTCCTGCAACCCGTTCCATTTGTGCTAGATGAACGAACGTCTCTCCACATGCTCAGTTCTGAGAGATAAGTGTGCGTGAAAGCCATCCTTCAACTAGCTTGTTGGGAACACAAAGTTTCTTTTCACTTGCAAACTCCACTCCATACATATATATGGGGAGGTACTAGCTCCAACTCGGTTTTACAGTGAAAACTGCAGGAACTTCAAAACGGCACTATGAAACAGACTGAGAAATCAGACTAAAAGTTTCTCCTGCAAACCGATCCCTTTGTGGTAGATGAACGAACGTCTGTCCACATGCTCCGTTCTGAGGGATAAGTGTGTGTGAAAGCCGTCCTTCACCTAGCTTGTTGGGAACACAAAGATCCTTTTCAGTTGCAAATTCCACTCCATACAATATATGGGGAAGTACTAGCTCCAACTCGGTTTTACAGTGAAAACTGCAGGAACTTCTAACCGGCGCTAGGAAACACACTGAGAAACCAGAGTAAAAGTTTCTCCTGCAACCCGTTCCCTTTGTGCTAGATGAACGAACGTCTCTCCACATGCTAAGTTCTGAGAGATAAGTGTGTGTGAAAGCCGTCCTTCACCTAGCTTGTTGGGAACACAAAGTTTCTTTTCACTTGCAAACTCCACTCCATACATATATATGGGGAGGTACTAGCTCCAACTCGGTTTTACAGTGAAAACTGCAGGAACTTCAAACCGGCACTAGGAAACAGACTGAGAAACCAGAGTAAAAGTTTCTCCTGCAACCCGATCCCTTTGTGCTAGATAAACGAACGTACCTCCACATGCTCAGTTCTGAGAGATAAGTGTGTGTGGAAGCCGTCCTTCACATATCATGTTGGGAACACAAAATTTCTTTTCACTTGCAAACACCACTCCATACATATATATGCGTAGGTACAAGCTCCAACTCGGTTTTAAGGTGAAAACTGCAGGAAATTGAAACCGGCACTAGGAAACAGAATGAGAAACCAGAGTAAAAGTTTCTCCAGCAACCCGTTCCCTTTGTGCTAGATGAACGAACGTCTCTCCACATGCTCAGTTCTGAGAGGTAAGTGTGTGTGAAAGCCATCCTTCACCTAGCTTGTTGGGAACACAAAGTTTCTTTTCACTTGCAAACTCCACTCCATACATATATATGGGGAGGTACTAGCTCCAAATCTGTTTTACAGTGAAAACTGCAGGAAATTCAAACCGGCACTAGGAAACAGACTGAGAAATCAGAGTAAAAGTTTCTCCTGCAACCCGATCCCTTTGTGCTAGATGAACGAACGTCTGTCCACATGCTCCGTTCTGAGGGATAAGTGTGTGTGAAAGCCGTCCTTCACCTAGCTTGTTGGGAACACAAAGATCCTTTTCAGTTGCAAATTCCACTCCATACATATATATGGGGAAGTACTAGCTCCAAAACGGTTTTACAGTGAAAACTGCAGGAACTTCTAACCGGCGCTAGGAAACAGACTGAGAAACCAGAGTAAAAGTTTCTCCTGCATCCCGTTCCCTTTGTGCTAGATGAACGAACGTCTCTCCACATGCTAAGTTCTGAGAGATAAGTGTGTGTGAAAGCCGTCCTTCACCTAGCTTGTTGGGAACACAAAGTTTTTTTCATTTGCAAACTCCACTCCATACTTATATATGGGGAGGTACTAGCTCCAAATCGGTTTTACAGTGAAAACTGCAGGAACTTCAAACCGGCGCTAGGAAACAGACTGAGAAACCAGAGTAATAGTTTCTCCTGCAACCCGTTCTTTTGTGCTAGATGTACGAACGTCTCTCCACATGCTCAGTTCTGAGAGATAAGTGTGTGTGAAAGCCGTCCTTCACCTAGCTTGTTGGGAACAGAAAGTTCCTTTTCACTTGCAAACTCCACTCCATACATATATATGGGGAGGTACTAGCTCCAACTCGGTTTTACAGTGAAAACTGCAGGAATTTCAAAACGGCACTAGGAAACGGACTGAGAAATCAGACTAAAAGTTTCTCCTGCAACCCGATCCCTTTGTGCTAGATAAACGAACGTCTCTCCACATGCTCAGTTCTGAGAGATAAGTGTGTGTGGAAGCCGTCCTTCACCTATCATGTTGGGAACACAAAATTTCTTTTCACTTGCAAACAACACTCCATACATATATATGGGTAGATACAAGCTCCAACTCGGTTTTAAGGTGAAAACTGCAGGAAATTCAAACCGGCACTAGGAAACAGAATGAGAAACCAGAGTAAAAGTTTCTCCTGCAACCCGTTCCCTTTGTGCTAGATGAACGAACGTCTCTCCACATGCTCAGTTGTGAGAGATAAGTGTGTGTGAAAGCCGTCCTTCACGTAGCTTGTTGGAACACAAAGTTTCTTTTCACTTGCAAACTCCACTCCATACATATATATGGGGAGGTACTAGCTCCAACTCGGTTTTACAGTGAAAACTGCAGGTACTTCAAACCGGCACTAGGAAACAGACTGAGAAACCAGAGTAAAAGTTTCTCCTGCAACCCGATCCCTTTGTGCTAGATAAACGAACGTCTCTCCACATGCTCAGTTCTGAGAGATAAGTGTGTGTGGAAGCCGTCCTTCACCTAGCTTGTTGGGAACACAAAGATCCTTTTCAGTTGCAAATTCCACTCCATACATATATATGGGGAAGTACTAGCTCCAACTCGGTTTTACAGTGAAAACTGCAGGAACTTCTAACCGGCGCTAGGAAACAGACTGAGAAACCAGAATAAAGTTTCTCCTGCAACCCGTTCCTTTTGTGCTAGATAAACGAACGTCTCTCCACATGCTCAGTTCTGAGAGATAAGTGTGTGTGGAAGCCGTCCTTCACCTATCATGTTGGGAACACAAAATTTCTTTTCACTTGCAAACACCACTCCATACATATATATGGGTAGGTACAAGCTCCAACTCGGTTTTAAGGTGAAAACTGCAGGAAATTCAAACCGGCACTAGGAAACAGAATGAGAAACCAGAGTAAAAGTTTCTCCTGCAACCCGTTCCCTTTGTGCTAGATGAACGAACGTCTCTCCACATGCTCAGTTCTGAGAGATAAGTGTGTGTGAAAGCCGTCCTTCACCTAGCTTGTTGGGAACACAAAGTTTCTTTTCACTTGCAAACTCCACTCCATACTTATATGTGGGGAGGTACTAGCTCCAACTCGGTTTTACAGTGAAAACTGCAGGAACATCAAAACGGCACTAGGAAACAGACTGAGAAACCAGAGTAAAAGTTTCTCCTGCAACCATTTCCCTTTGTGCTAAATGAACGAACGTCTATCCACATGCTCTGTTCGGAGAGATAAGTGTGTGTGAAAGCCGTCCTTCACATAGCTTGTTGGGAACAGAAAGTTTCTTTTCACTTTCAAACTCCACTCCATACATATATATATGGGGAGGTACAAGCTCCAACTCGGTTTTACAGTGAAAACTGCAGGAAATTGAAACCGGCACTAGGAAACAGACTGAGAAACCACAGTAAAAATTTCTCCTGCAACCCGATCCCTTTGTGCTAGATAAACGAAAGTCTCTCCACATGCTCAGTTCTGAGAGATAAGTGTGTGTGAAAGCCGTCCTTCACCTATCATGTTGGGAACAAAAAGTTTCTTTTCACTTGCAAACACCACTCCATACATATATACGGGTAGGTACAAGCTCCAACTCGGTTTTAAGGTGAAAACTGCAGGAAATTCAAACCGACACTAGGAAACAGACTGAGAAACCAGAGTAAAAGTTTCCCCTGCAACCCGTTCCCTTTGTGCTAGATGAACGAACGTCTCTCCACATGCTAAGTTCTGAGAGATAAGTGTGTGTGAAAGCCGTCCTTCACCTAGCTTGTTGGGAACACATAGTTTCTTTTCACTTGCAAACTCCACTCCATACTTATATATGGGGAGGTACTAGCTCCAACTCGGTTTTACAGTGAAAACTGCAGGAACTTCAAAACGGCACTAGGAAACAGACTGAGAAACCAGAGTAAAAGTTTCTCCTGCAACCCGTTCCCTTTGTGCTAGATGAACGAACGTCTGTCCACATGCTCCGTTCTGAGGGATAAGTGTGTGTGGAAGCCGTCCTTCACCTAGCTTGTTGGGAACACAAAGTTTCTTTTCACTTGCAAACTCCACTCCATACATATATATATGGGGAGGTACTAGCTCCAACTCGGTTTTACAGTGAAAACTGCAGGAACTTCTACCCGGCGCTAGGAAACAGACTGAGAAACCAGAGTAAAAGTTTCTCCTGCAACCCGATCCCTTTGTGCTAGATGAACGAACGTCTCTCCACATGCTCAGTTCTGAGAGATAAGTGTGTGTGGAAGCCGTCCTTCACCTATCATGTTGGGAACCAAAGTTTCTTTTCACTTGCAAACACCACTCCATACATATATATGGGTAGGTACAAGCTGCAACTCGGTTTTAATGTGAAAACTGCAGGAAATTCAAACCGGCACTAGGAAACAGAATGAGAAACCAGAGTAAAAGTTTCTCCTGCAACCCGTTCCCTTTGTGCTAGATGAACGAACGTCTCTCCACATGCTCAGTTCTGAGAGATAAGTGTGCGTGAAAGCCATTCTTCAACTAGCTTGTTGGGAACACAAAGTTTCTTTTCACTTGCAAACTCCACTCCATACATATATATGGGGAGGTACTAGCTCCAACTCGGTTTTACAGTGAAAACTTCAGGAACTTCAAAACGGCACTAGGAAACAGACTGAGAAATCAGACTAAAAGTTTATCCTGCAACCCGATCCCTTTGTGGTAGATGAACGAACGTCTGTCCACATGCTCCGTTCTGAGGGATAAGTGTGTGTGAAAGCCGTCCTTCACCTAGCTTGTTGGGAACACAAAGATCCTCTTCAGTTGCAAATTCCACTCCATACAATATATGGGGAAATACTAGCTCCAACTCGGTTTTACAGTGAAAACTACAGGAACTTCTAACCGGCGCTAGGAAACACACTGAGAAACCAGAGTAAAAGTTTCTCCTGCAACCCGTTCCCTTTGTGCTAGATGAACGAACGTCTCTCCACATGCTAAGTTCTGAGAGATAAGTGTGTGTGAAAGCCGTCCTTCACCTAGCTTGTTGGGAACACAAAGTTTCTTTTCACTTGCAAACTCCACTCCATACATATATATGGGGAGGTACTAGCTCCAACTCGGTTTTACAGTGAAAACTGCAGGAACTTCAAACCGGCACTAGGAAACAGACTGAGAAACCAGAGTAAAAGTTTCTCCTGCAACCCGATCCCTTTGTGCTAGATAAACGAACGTCTCTCCACATGCTCAGTTCTGAGAGATAAGTGTGTGTGGAAGCCGTCCTTCACATATCATGTTGGGAACACAAAATTTCTTTTCACTTGCAAACAAAACTCCATACATATATATGCGTAGGTACAAGCTCCAACTCGGTTTTAAGGTGAAAACTGCAGGAAATTGAAACCGGCACTAGGAAACAGAATGAGAAACCAGAGTAAAAGTTTCTCCAGCAACCCGTTCCCTTTGTGCTAGATGAACGAACGTCTCTCCACATGCTCAGTTCTGAGAGATAAGTGTGTTTGAAAGCCATCCTTCACCTAGCTTGTTGGGAACACAAAGTTTCTTTTCACTTGCAAACTCCACTCCATACATATATATGGGGAGGTACTAGCTCCAAATCGGTTTTACAGTGAAAACTGCAGGAACTTCAAACCGGCACTAGGAAACAGACTGAGAAACCAGAGTAAAAATTTCTCCTGCAACCCGATCCCTTTGTGCTAGATAAACGAACGTCTCTCTACATGCTCAGTTCTGAGAGATAAGTGTGTGTGAAAGCCGTCCTTCACCTATCATGTTGGGAACATAAAGTTTCTTTTCACTTGCAAACACCACTCCATACATATATATGGGTAGGTACAAGCTCCAACTCGGTTTTAAGGTGAAAACTGCAGGAAATTCAAACCGACACTAGGAAACAGAATGAGAAACCAGAGTAAAAGTTTCTCCTGCAACCCGTTCCCTTTGTGCTAGATGAACGAACGTCTCTCCACATGCTAAGTTCTGAGAGATAAGTGTGTGTGAAAGCCGTCCTTCACCTAGCTTGTTGGGAACACAAAGTTTCTTTTCACTTGCAAACTCCACTCCATACATATATATGGGGAGGTACTAGCTCCAACTCGGTTTTACAGTGAAAACTGCAGGAACTTCAAACCGGCACTAGGAAACAGACTGAGAAACCAGAGTAAAAGTTTCTCCTGCAACCCGATCCCTTTGTGCTAGATAAACGAACGTCTCTCCACATGCTCAGTTCTGAGAGATAAGTGTGTGTGGAAGCCGTCCTTCACATATCATGTTGGGAACACAAAATTTCTTTTCACTTCCAAACAAAACTCCATACATATATATGCGTAGGTACAAGCTCCAACTCGGTTTTAAGGTGAAAACTGCAGGAAATTGAAACCGGCACTAGGAAACAGAATGAGAAACCAGAGTAAAAGTTTCTCCAGCAACCCGTTCCCTTTGTGCTAGATGAACGAACGTCTCTCCACATGCTCAGTTCTGAGAGATAAGTGTGTGTGAAAGCCATCCTTCACCTAGCTTGTTGGGAACACAAAGTTTCTTTTCACTTGCAAACTCCACTCCATACATATATATGGGGAGGTACTAGCTCCAAATCGGTTTTACAGTGAAAACTGCAGGAACTTCAAACCGGCACTAGGAAACAGACTGAGAAACCAGAGTAAAAATTTCTCCTGCAACCCGATCCCTTTGTGCTAGATAAACGAACGTCTCTCTACATGCTCAGTTCTGAGAGATAAGTGTGTGTGAAAGCCGTCCTTCACCTATCATGTTGGGAACATAAAGTTTCTTTTCACTTGCAAACACCACTCCATACATATATATGGGTAGGTACAAGCTCCAACTCGGTTTTAAGGTGAAAACTGCAGGAAATTCAAACCGACACTAGGAAACAGAATGAGAAACCAGAGTAAAAGTTTCTCCTGCAAACCGTTCCCTTTGTGCTAGATGAACGAAAGTCTCTCCACATGCTCAGTTCTGAGAGATAAGTGTGTGTGAAAGCCATCCTTCACCTAGCTTGTTGGGAACACAAAGTTTCTTTTCATTTCAAACTCCACTCCATACATATATATGGGAAGGTACTAGCTCCAACTCGGTTTTACAGCGAAAACTGCAGGAACTTCAAAACGGCACTAGGAAACAGACTGAGAAACCAGAGTAAAAGTTTCTCCTGCAACCCGTTCCCTTTGTGCTAGATGAACGAACGTCTCTCCACATGCTAAGTTCTGAGAGATAAGTGTGTGTGAAAGCCGTCCTTCACCTAGCTTGTTGGGAACACAAAGTTTCTTTTCACTTGCAAACTCCACTCCATACTTATATATGGGGAGGTACTAGCTCCAACTCGGTTTTACAGTGAAAACTGCAGGAACTTCAAACCGGCACTAGGAAACAGACTGAGAAACCAGAGTAAAAGTTTCTCCTGCAACCCGTTCCCTTTGTGCTAGATGAACGAACGTCTGTCCACATGCTCCGTTCTGAGGGATAAGTGTGTGTGGAAGCCGTCCTTCACCTAGCTTGTTGGGAACACAAAGTTTCTTTTCACTTGCAAACTCCACTCCATACATATATATATGGGGAGGTACTACTCCAACTCGGTTTTACAGTGAAAACTGCAGGAACTTCAAACCGGCACTAGGAAACAGACTGAGAAACCAGAGTAAAAGTTTCTCCTGCAACCCGTTCCCTTTGTGCTAGATGAACGAACGTCTCTCCACATGCTCAGTTCTGAGAGATAAGTGTGTGTGGAAGCCGTCCTTCACCTATCATGTTGGGAACCAAAGTTTCTTTTCACTTGCAAACACCACTCCATACATATATATGGGTAGGTACAAGCTGCAACTCGGTTTTAATGTGAAAACTGCAGGAAATTCAAACCGGCACTAGGAAACAGAATGAGAAACCAGAGTAAAAGTTTCTCCTGCAACCCGTTCCCTTTGTGCTAGATGAACGAACGTCTCTCCACATGCTCAGTTCTGAGAGATAAGTGTGCGTGAAAGCCATTCTTCAACTAGCTTGTTGGGAACACAAAGTTTCTTTTCACTTGCAAACTCCACTCCATACATATATATGGGGAGGTACTAGCTCCAACTCGGTTTTACAGTGAAAACTGCAGGAACTTCAAAACGGCACTAGGAAACAGACTGAGAAATCAGACTAAAAGTTTATCCTGCAACCCGATCCCTTTGTGGTAGATGAACGAACGTCTGTCCACATGCTCCGTTCTGAGGGATAAGTGTGTGTGAAAGTCGTCCTTCACCTAGCTTGTTGGGAACACAAAGATCCTTTTCAGTTGCAAATTCCACTCCATACAATATATGGGGAAGTACTAGCTCCAACTCGGTTTTACAGTGAAAACTGCAGGAACTTCTAACCGGCGCTAGGAAACACACTGAGAAACCAGAGTAAAAGTTTCTCCTGCAACCCGTTCCCTTTGTGCTAGATGAACGAACGTCTCTCCACATGCTAAGTTCTGAGAGATAAGTGTGTGTGAAAGCCGTCCTTCACCTAGCTTGTTGGGAACACAAAGTTTCTTTTCACTTGCAAACTCCACTCCATACATATATATGGGGAGGTACAAGCTCCAACTCGGTTTTACAGTGAAAACTGCAGGAACTTCAAACCGGCACTAGGAAACAGACTGAGAAACCAGAGTAAAAGTTTCTCCTGCAACCCGATCCCTTTGTGCTAGATAAACGAACGTCTCTCCACATGCTCAGTTCTGAGAGATAAGTGTGTGTGGAAGCCGTCCTTCACATATCATGTTGGGAACACAAAATTTCTTTTCACTTGCAAACAAAACTCCATACATATATATGCGTAGGTACAAGCTTAAACTCGGTTTTAAGGTGAAAACTGCAGGAAATTCAAACCGGCACTAGGAAACAGAATGAGAAACCAGAGTAAAAGTTTCTCCTGTAACCCGTTCCCTTTGTGCTAGATGAACGAACGTCTCTCCACATGCTCAGTTCGGAGAGATAAGTGTGTGTGAAAGCCGTCCTTCACCTAGCTTGTTGGAACACAAAGTTTCTTTTCACTTGCAAACTCCACTCCATACATATATATGGGGAGGTACTAGCTCCAACTCGGTTTTACAGTGAAAACTGCAGGTACTTCAAACCGGCACTAGGAAACACACTGAGAAATCAGAGTAAAAGTTTCTCCTGCAACCCGATCCCTTTGTGCTAGATAAACGTACGTCTCTCCACATGCTCAGTTCTGAGAGATAAGTGTGTGTGGAAGCCGTCCTTCACCTATCATGTTGGGAACACAAAATTTCTTTTCACTTGCAAACACCACTCCATACATATATATGGGTAGGTACAAGCTCCAACTCGGTTTTAAGGTGAAAACTGCAGGAAATTGAAACCGGCACTAGGAAACAGAATGAGAAACCAGAGTAAAAGTTTCTCCAGCAACCCGTTCCCTTTGTGCTAGATGAACGAACGTCTCTCCACATGCTCAGTTCTGAGAGATAAGTGTGTGTGAAAGCCATCCTTCACCTAGCTTGTTGTGAACACAAAGTTTCTTTTCACTTGCAAACTCCACTCCATACATATATATGGGGAGGTACTAGCTCCAAATCGGTTTTACAGTGAAAACTGCAGGAACTTCAAAACGGCACTAGGAAACAGACTGAGAAATCAGAGTAAAAGTTTCTCCTGCAAACCGATCCCTTTGTGCTAGATGAACGAACGTCTGTCCACATGCTCCGTTCTGAGGGATAAGTGTGTGTGAAAGCCGTCCTTCACCTAGCTTGTTGGGAACACAAAGATCCTTTTCCGTTGCAAATTCCACTCCATACATATATATGGGGAAGTACTAGCTCCAACTCGGTTTTACAGTGAAAACTGCAGGAACTTCTAACCGGCGCTAGGAAAAAGACTGAGAAACCAGAGTAAAGTTTCTCCTGCAAACCGTTCCTTTTGTGCTAGATAAACGAACGTCTCTCCACATGCTCAGTTCTGAGAGATAAGTGTGTGTGGAAGCCGTCCTTCACCTATCATGTTGGGAACACATAATTTCTTTTCACTTGCAAACACCACTCCATACATATATATGGGTAGGTACAAGCTCCAACTCGGTTTTAAGGTGAAAACTGCAGGAAATTCAAACCGGCACTAGGAAAGAGAATGAGAAACCAGAGTAAAAGTTTCTCCTGCAAACCGTTCCCTTTGTGCTAGATGAACGAACGTCTCTCCACATGCTCAGTTCTGAGAGATAAGTGTGTGTGAAGCCGTCCTTCACCTAGCTTGTTGGGAACACAAAGTTTCTTTTCACTTGCAAACTCCACTCCATACTTATATATGGGGAGGTACTAGCTCCGACTCGGTTTTACAGTGAAAACTGCAGGAACTTCAAAACGACACTAAGAAACAGACTGACAAACCAGAGTAAAAGTTTCTCCTGCAACCCTTTCCCTTTGTGCTAAATGAACGAACGTCTATCCACATGCTCAGTTCTGAGAGATAAGTGTGTGTGAAAGCCGTCCTTCACCTAGCTTGTTGGGAACAGAAAGTTTCTTTTCACTTTCAAACTCCACTCCATACATATATATATGGGGAGGTACTAGCTCCAACTCGGTTTTACAGTGAAAACTGCAGGAACTTCAAACCGGCACTAGGAAACAGACTGAGAAACCAGAGTAAAAATTTCCCCTGCAACCCGTTCCCTTTGTGCTAGATGAACGAACGTCTCTCCACATGCTCAGTTCTGAGAGATAAGTGTGTGTGAAAGCCGTCCTTCACCTAGCTTGTTGGAACACAAAGTTTCTTTTCACTTGCAAACTCCACTCCATACATATATATGGGGAGGTACTAGCTCCAACTCGGTTTTACAGTGAAAACTGCAGGTACTTCAAACCGGCACTAGGAAACAGACTGAGAAATCAGAGTAAAAGTTTCTCCTGCAACCCGATCCCTTTGTGCTAGATAAACGTACGTCTCTCCACATGCTCAGTTCTGAGAGATAAGTGTGTGTGGAAGCCGTCCTTCACCTATCATGTTGGGAACACAAAATTTCTTTTCACTTGCAAACACCACTTCATACATATATATGGGTAGGTACAAGCTCCAACTCGGTTTTAAGGTGAAAACTGCAGGAAATTGAAACCGGCACTAGGAAACAGAATGAGAAACCAGAGTAAAAGTTTCTCCAGCAACCCGTTCCCTTTGTGCTAGATGAACGAACGTCTCTCCACATGCTCAGTTCTGATAGATAAGTGTGTGTGAAAGCCATCCTTCACCTAGCTTGTTGGGAACACAAAGTTTCTTTTCACTTGCAAACTCCACTCCATACATATATATGGGGAGGTACTAGCTCCAAATCGGTTTTACAGTGAAAACTGCAGGAACTTCAAAACGGCACTAGGAAACAGACTGAGAAATCAGAGTAAAAGTTTCTCCTGCAACCCGATCCCTTTGTGCTAGATGAACGAACGTCTGTCCACATGCTCCGTTCTGAGGGATAAGTGTGTGTGAAAGCCGTCCTTCACCTAGCTTGTTGGGAACACAAAGATCCTTTTCCGTTGCAAATTCCACTCCATACATATATATGGGGAAGTACTAGCTCCAACTCGGTTTTACAGTGAAAACTGCAGGAACTTCTAACCGGCGCTAGGAAACAGACTGAGAAACCAGAGTAAAGTTTCTCCTGCAAACCGTTCCTTTTGTGCTAGATAAACGAACGTCTCTCCACATGCTCAGTTCTGAGAGATAAGTGTGTGTGGAAGCCGTCCTTCACCTATCATGTTGGGAACACAAAATTTCTTTTCACTTGCAAACACCACTCCATACATATATATGGGTAGGTACAAGCTCCAACTCGGTTTTAAGGTGAAAACTGCAGGAAATTCAAACCGGTACTAGGAAACAGAATGAGAAACCAGAGTAAAAGTTTCTCCTGCAACCCGTTCCCTTTGTGCTAGATGAACGAACGTCTCTCCACATGCTCAGTTCTGAGAGATAAGTGTGTGTGAAGCCGTCCTACACCTAGCTTGTTGGGAACACAAAGTTTCTTTTCACTTGCAAACTCCACTCCATACTTATATATGGGGAGGTACTAGCTCCAACTCGGTTTTACAGTGAAAACTGCAGGAACTTCAAAACGGCACTAAGAAACAGACTGAGAAACCGGAGTAAAAGTTTCTCCTGCAACCCTTTCCCTTTGTGCTAAATGAACGAACGTCTATCCACATGCTCTGTTCGGAGAGATAAGTGTGTGTGAAAGCCGTCCTTCACCTAGCTTGTTGGGAACAGAAAGTTTCTTTTCACTTTCAAACTCCACTCCATACATATATATATGGGGAGGTACTAGCTCCAACTCGGTTTTACAGTGAAAACTGCAGGAACTTCAAACCGGCACTAGGAAACAGACTGAGAAACCAGAGTAAAAATTTCTCCTGCAACCCGATCCCTTTGTGCTAGATAAACGAACGTCTCTCCACATGCTCAGTTCTGAGAGATAAGTGTGTGTGGAAGCTGTCCTTCACCTATCATGTTGGGAACACAAAATTTCTTTTCACTTGCAAACACCACTCCATACATATATATGGGTAGGTACAAGCTCCAACTCGGTTTTAAGGTGAAAACTGCAGGAAACTGAAACCGGCACTAGGAAACAGAATGAGAAACCAGAGTAAAAGTTTCTCCAGCAACCCGTTCCCTTTGTGCTAGATGAACGAACGTCTCTCCACATGCTCAGTTCTGAGAGATAAGTGTGTGTGAAAGCCATCCTTCACCTAGCTTGTTGGGAACCCAAAGTTTCTTTTCACTTGCAAACTCCACTCCATACATATATATGGGGAGGTACTAGCTCCAACTCGGTTTTACAGTGAAAACTGCAGGAACTTCTAACCGGCACTAGGAAACGGACTGAGAAACCAGAGTAAAAGTTTCTCCTGCAAACCGATCCCTTTGTGCTAGATAAACGAACGTCTCTCCACATGCTCATTTCTGAGAGATAAGTGTGTGTGGAAGCCGTCCTTCACCTATCATGTTGGGAACACAAAATTTCTTTTCACTTGCAAACACCACTGCATACATATATATGGGTAGGTACAAGCTCCAACTCGGTTTTAAGGTGAAAACTGCAGGAAATTCAAACCGGCACTAGGAAACAGAATGAGAAACCAGAGTAAAAGTTTCCCCTGCTACCCGTTCCCTTTGTGCTAGATGAACGAACGTCTCTCCACATGCTCAGTTCTGAGAGATAAGTGTGTGTGAAAGCCGTCCTTCACCTAGCTTGTTGGAACACAAAGTTTCTTTTCACTTGCAAACTCCACTCCATACATATATATGGGGAGGTACTAGCTCCAACTCGGTTTTACAGTGAAAACTGCAGGTACTTCAAACCGGCACTAGGAAACAGAATGAGAAACCAGAGTAAAAGTTTCTCCTGCAACCCGTTCCCTTTGTGCTAGATGAACGAACGTCTCTCCACATGCTCAGTTCTGAGAGATAAGTGTGTGTGAAAGCCGTCCTTCACCTAGCTTGTTGGGAACACAAAGTTTCTTTTCACTTGCAAACTCCACTCCATACTTATATATGGGGAGGTACTAGCTCCAACTCGGTTTAACAGTGAAAACTGCAGGAATTTCAAACCGGCTCTAGGAAACAGACTGAGAAACCAGAGTAAAAGTTTCTCCTGCAAACCGATCCCATTCTGCTAGATAAACGAACGTCTCTCCACATGCTCAGTTCTGAGAGATAAGTGTGTGTGGAAGCCGTCCTTCACCTATCATGTTGGGAACACAAAATTTCTTTTCACTTGCAAAAACCACTCCATAGATATATATGGGTAGGTACAAGCTCCAACTCGGTTTTAAGGTGAAAACTGCAGGAAATTGAAACCGGCACTAGGAAACAGACTGAGAAACCAGAGTAAAAGTTTCTCCAGCAACCCGTTCCCTTTGTGCTAGATGAACGAACGTCTCTCCACATGCTCAGTTCTGAGAGATAAGTGTGTGTGGAAGCCGTCCTTCACCTAGCTTGTTGGGAACACAAAGTTTCTTTTCACTTGCAAACTCCACTCCATAGATATATATGGGGAGGTACTAGCTCCAACTCGGTTTTACAGTGAATACTGCAGGAAATTGAAACCGGCACTAGGAAACAGACTGAGAATTCAGACTAAAAGTTCCTCCTGCAACCCGTTCCCTTTGTGCTAGATAAACGAACGTCTCTCCACATGCTCAGTTCTGAGAGATAAGTGTGTGTGGAAGCCGTCCTTCACCTATCATGTTGGGAACACAAAATTTCTTTTCACTTGCAAACACCACTCCATACATATATATGGGTAGGTACAAGCTCCAACTCGGTTTTAAGGTGAAAACTGCAGGAAATTCAAACCGGCACTAGGAAACAGAATGAGAAACCAGAGTAAAAGTTTCTCCTGCAACCCGTTCCCTTTGTGCTAGATGAACGAACGTCTCTCCACATGCTCAGTTCTGAGAGATAAGTGTGTGTGAAAGCCGTCCTTCCCCTGGCTTGTTGGGAACACAAAGTTTCTTTTCACTTGCAAACTCCACTCCATACATATATATGGGGAGGTACTAGCTCCAACTCTGTTTTACAGTGAAAACTGCAGGAACTTCAAAATGGCACTAGGAAACAGACTGAGAAACCAGAGTAATAGTTTCTCCTGCAACCCGATCCCTTTGTGCTAGATGAACGAACGTCTGTCCACATGCTCCGTTCTGAGGGATAAGTGTGTGTGAAAGCCGTCCTTCACCTAGCTTGTTGGGAACACAAAGATCCTTTTCAGTTGCAAATTCCACTCCATACATATATATGGGGAAGTACTAGCTCCAACTCGGTTTTACAGTGAAAACTGCAGGAACTTCTAACCGGCGCTAGGAAACAGACTGAGAAACCAGAGTAAAAGTTTCTCCTGCAACCCGTTCCCTTTGTGCTAGATAAACGAACGTCTCTCCACATGCTCAGTTCTGAGAGATAAGTGTGTGTGGAAGCCATCCTTCACCTATCATGTTGGGAACACAAAATTTCTTTTCACTTGCAAACACCACTCCATACATATATATGGGTAGGTACAAGCTCCAACTCGGTTTTAAGGTGAAAACTGCAGGAAATTCAAACCGGCACTAGGAAACAGAATGAGAAACCAGGCTAAAAGTTTCTCCTGCAACCCGTTCCCTTTGTGCTAGATGAACGAACGTCTCTCCACATGCTCAGTTCTGAGAGATAAGTGTGTGTGAAAGCCGTCCTTCACCTAGCTTGTTGGGAACACAAAGTTTCTTTTCACTTGCAAACTCCACTCCATACTTATATATGGGGAGGTACTAGCTCCAACTCGGTTTTACAGTGAAAACTGCAGGAACTTCAAACCGGCACTAGGAAACAGACTGAGAAACCAGAGTAAAAGTTTCTCCTGCAACCCGTTCCCTTTGTGCTAGATGAACGAACGTCTCTCCACATGCTAAGTTCTGAGAGATAAGTGTGTGTGGAAGCCGTCCTTCACCTAGCTTGTTGGGAACACAAAATTTCTTTTCACTTGCAAACTCCACTCCATACATATATATGGGTAGGTACAAGCTCCAACTCGGTTTTAAGGTGAAAACTGCAGGAAATTGAAACCGGCACTAGGAAACAGAATGAGAAATCAGACTAAAAGTTCCTCCTGCAACCCGATCCCTTTGTGCTAGATAAACGAACGTCTCTCCACATGCTCAGTTCTGAGAGATAAGTGTGTGTGGAAGCCGTCCTTCACCTATCATGTTGGGAACACAAAATTTCTTTTCACTTGCAAACACCACTCCATACATATATATGGGTAGGTACAAGCTCCAACTCGGTTTTAAGGTGAAAACTGCAGGAAATTCAAACCGGCACTAGGAAACAGAATGAGAAACCAGAGTAAAAGTTTCTCCTGCAACCCGTTCCCTTTCTGCTAGATGAACGAACGTCTCTCCACATGCTCAGTTCTGAGAGATAAGTGTGTGTGAAAGCCGTCCTTCACCTAGCTTGTTGGGAACACAAAGTTTCTTTTCACTTGCAAACTCCACTCCATACTTATATATGGGGAGGTACTAGCTCCAACTCGGTTTTACAGTGAAAACTGCAGGAACTTCAAACCGGCACTAGGAAACAGACTGAGAAACCAGAGTAAAAGTTTCTCCTGCAACCCGTTCCCTTTGTGCTAGATGAACGAACGTCTCTCCACATGCTCAGTTCTGAGAGATAAGTGTGTGTGGAAGCCGTCCTTCACCTAGCTTGTTGGGAACACAAAGTTTCTTTTCACTTGCAAACTCCACTCCATAGATATATATGGGGAGGTACTAGCTCCAACTCGGTTTTACAGTGAAAACTGCAGGAAATTGAAACCGGCACTAGGAAACAGACTGAGAAACCAGAGTAATAGTTTCTCCTGCAACCCGTTCCCTTTGTGCTAGATGAACGAACGTCTCTCCACATGCTCAGTTCTGAGAAATAATTGTGTGTGAAAGCCGTCCTTCACCTAGCTTGTTGGGAACAGAAAGTTTCTTTTCACTTGCAAACTCCACTCCATACATATATATATGGGGAGGTACTAGCTCCAACTCGGTTTTACAGTGAAAACTGCAGGAACTTCAAACCGGCACTAGGAAACAGAATGAGAAACCAGAGTAAAAGTTTCTCCTGCAAACCGTTCCCTTTGTGCTAGATGAACGAACGTCTCTCCACATGCTCAGTTCTGAGAGATAAGTGTGTGTGAAAGCCATCCTTCACCTAGCTTGTTGGGAACACAAAGTTTCTTTTCATTTCAAACTCCACTCCATACATATATATGGGGAGGTACTAGCTCCAACTCGGTTTTACAGCGAAAACTGCAGGAACTTCTAAACGGCACTAGGAAACAGACTGAGAAACCAGAGTAAAAGTTTCTCCTGCAACCCGTTCCCTTTGTGCTAGATGAACGAACGTCTCTCCACATGCTAAGTTCTGAGAGATAAGTGTGTGTGAAAGCCGTCCTTCACCTAGCTTGTTGGGAACACAAAGTTTCTTTTCACTTGCAAACTCCACTCCATACTTACATATGGGGAGGTACTAGCTCCAACTCGGTTTTACAGTGAAAACTGCAGGAACTTCAAACCGGCACTAGGAAACAGACTGAGAAACCAGAGTAAAAGTTTCTCCTGCAACCCGTTCCCTTTGTGCTAGATGAACGAACGTCTGTCCACATGCTCCGTTCTGAGGGATAAGTGTGTGTGGAAGCCGTCCTTCACCTAGCTTGTTGGGAACACAAAGTTTCTTTTCACTTGCAAACTCCACTCCATACATATATATATGGGGAGGTACTAGCTCCAACTCGGTTTTACAGTGAAAACTGCAGGAACTTCAAACCGGCACTAGGAAACAGACTGAGAAACCAGAGTAAAAGTTTCTCCTGCAACCCGATCCCTTTGTGCTAGATGAACGAACGTCTCTCCACATGCTCAGTTCTGAGAGATAAGTGTGTGTGGAAGCCGTCCTTCACCTATCATGTTGGGAACCAAAGTTTCTTTTCACTTGCAAACACCACTCCATACATATATATGGGTAGGTACAAGCTCCAACTCGGTTTTAAGGTGAAAACTGCAGGAAATTGAAACCGGCACTAGGAAACAGACTGAGAAACCAGAGTAAAAATTTCTCCAGCAACCCGTTCCCTTTGTGCTAGATGAACGAACGTCTCTCCACATGCTCAGTTCTGAGAGATAAGTGTGTGTGGAAGCCGTCCTTCACCTAGCTTGTTGGGAACACAAAGTTTCTTTTCACTTGCAAACTCCACTCCATAGATATATATGGGGAGGTACTAGCTCCAACTCGGTTTTACAGTGAAAACTGCAGGAAATTGAAACCGGCACTAGGAAACAGACTGAGAAACCAGAGTAATAGTTTCTCCTGCAACCCGTTCCCTTTGTGCTAGATGAACGAACGTCTCTCCACATGCTCAGTTCTGAGAAATAATTGTGTGTGAAAGCCGTCCTTCACCTAGCTTGTTGGGAACAGAAAGTTTCTTTTCACTTGCAAACTCCACTCCATACATATATATATGGGGAGGTACTAGCTCCAACTCGGTTTTACAGTGAAAACTGCAGGAACTTCAAACCGGCACTAGGAAACAGAATGAGAAACCAGAGTAAAAGTTTCTCCTGCAAACCGTTCCCTTTGTGCTAGATGAACGAACGTCTCTCCACATGCTCAGTTCTGAGAGATAAGTGTGTGTGAAAGCCATCCTTCACCTAGCTTGTTGGGAACACAAAGTTTCTTTTCATTTCAAACTCCACTCCATACATATATATGGGGAGGTACTAGCTCCAACTCGGTTTTACAGCGAAAACTGCAGGAACTTCTAAACGGCACTAGGAAACAGACTGAGAAACCAGAGTAAAAGTTTCTCCTGCAACCCGTTCCCTTTGTGCTAGATGAACGAACGTCTCTCCACATGCTAAGTTCTGAGAGATAAGTGTGTGTGAAAGCCGTCCTTCACCTAGCTTGTTGGGAACACAAAGTTTCTTTTCACTTGCAAACTCCACTCCATACTTACATATGGGGAGGTACTAGCTCCAACTCGGTTTTACAGTGAAAACTGCAGGAACTTCAAACCGGCACTAGGAAACAGACTGAGAAACCAGAGTAAAAGTTTCTCCTGCAACCCGTTCCCTTTGTGCTAGATGAACGAACGTCTGTCCACATGCTCCGTTCTGAGGGATAAGTGTGTGTGGAAGCCGTCCTTCACCTAGCTTGTTGGGAACACAAAGTTTCTTTTCACTTGCAAACTCCACTCCATACATATATATATGGGGAGGTACTAGCTCCAACTCGGTTTTACAGTGAAAACTGCAGGAACTTCAAACCGGCACTAGGAAACAGACTGAGAAACCAGAGTAAAAGTTTCTCCTGCAACCCGATCCCTTTGTGCTAGATGAACGAACGTCTCTCCACATGCTCAGTTCTGAGAGATAAGTGTGTGTGGAAGCCGTCCTTCACCTATCATGTTGGGAACCAAAGTTTCTTTTCACTTGCAAACACCACTCCATACATATATATGGGTAGGTACAAGCTCCAACTCGGTTTTAAGGTGAAAACTGCAGGAAATTGAAACCGGCACTAGGAAACAGACTGAGAAACCAGAGTAAAAATTTCTCCAGCAACCCGTTCCCTTTGTGCTAGATGAACGAACGTCTCTCCACATGCTCAGTTCTGAGAGATAAGTGTGTGTGGAAGCCGTCCTTCACCTAGCTTGTTGGGAACACAAAGTTTCTTTTCACTTGCAAACTCCACTCCATAGATATATATGGGGAGGTACTAGCTCCAACTCGGTTTTACAGTGAAAACTGCAGGAACTTCAAAACGGCACTAGGAAACAGACTGAGAAATCAGACTAAAAGTTCCTCCTGCAACCAGTTCCCTTTGTGCTAGATAAACGAACGTCTCTCCACATGCTCAGTTCTGAGAGATAAGTGTGTGTGGAAGCCGTCCTTCACCTATCATGTTGGGAACACAAAATTTCTTTTCACTTGCAAACACCACTCCATACATATATATGGGTAGGTACAAGCTCCAACTCGGTTTTAAGGTGAAAACTGCAGGAAATTCAAAACGGCACTAGGAAACAGAATGAGAAACCAGAGTAAAAGTTTCTCCTGCAACCCGATCCCTTTGTGCTAGATGAACGAACGTCTCTCCACATGCTCAGTTCTGAGAGATAAGTGTGTGTGAAAGCCGTCCTTCACCTAGCTTGTTGGGAACACAAAGTTTCTTTTCAGTTGCAAATTCCACTCCATACATATATATGGGGAGGTACTAACTATAAATCTGTCTTACAGTGAAAACTGCAGGAACTTCTACCCGGCGCTAGAAAACAGACTGAGAAACCAGAGTAATAGTTTCTCCTGCAACCCGTTCCCTTTGTGCTAGATGAACGAACGTGTCTCCACATGCTCAGTTCTGAGAGATATGTGTGTGTGAAAGCCGTCCTTCACCTAGCTTGTTGGGAACAGAAAGTTTCTTTTCACTTGCAAACTCCACTCCATACATATATATATGGGGAGGTACTAGCTCCAACTCGGTTTTACAGTGAAAACTGCAGGAACTTCAAACCGGCACTAGGAAACAGAATGAGAAACCAGAGTAAAAGTTTCTCCTGCAAACCGTTCCCTTTGTGCTAGATGAACGAACGTCTCTCCACATGCTCAGTTCTGAGAGATAAGTGTGTGTGAAAGCCATCCTTCACCTAGCTTGTTGGGAACACAAAGTTTCTTTTCATTTCAAACTCCACTCCATACATATATATGGGGAGGTACTAGCTCCAACTCGGTTTTACAGCGAAAACTGCAGGAACTTCTAAACGGCACTAGGAAACAGACTGAGAAACCAGAGTAAAAGTTTCTCCTGCAACCCGTTCCCTTTGTGCTAGATGAACGAACGTCTCTCCACATGCTAAGTTCTGAGAGATAAGTGTGTGTGAAAGCCGTCCTTCACCTAGCTTGTTGGGAACACAAAGTTTCTTTTCACTTGCAAACTCCACTCCATACTTATATATGGGGAGGTACAAGCTCCAACTCGGTTTTACAGTGAAAACTGCAGGAACTTCAAACCGGCACTAGGAAACAGACTGAGAAACAAGAGTAAAAGTTTCTCCTGCAACCCGTTCCATTTGTGCTAGATGAACGAACGTCTGTCCACATGCTCCGTTCTGAGGGATAAGTGTGTGTGGAAGCCGTCCTTCACCTAGCTTGTTGGGAACACAAAGTTTCTTTTCACTTGCAAACTCCACTCCATACATATATATATGGGGAGGTACTAGCTCCAACTCGGTTTTACAGTGAAAACTGCAGGAACTTCAAACCGGCACTAGGAAACAGACTGAGAAACCAGAGTAAAAGTTTCTCCTGCAACCCGATCCCTTTGTGCTAGATGAACGAACGTCTCTCCACATGCTCAGTTCTGAGAGATAAGTGTGTGTGGAAGCCGTCCTTCACCTATCATGTTGGGAACCAAAGTTTCTTTTCACTTGCAAACACCACTCCATACATATATATGGGTAGGTACAAGCTCCAACTCGGTTTTAAGGTGAAAACTGCAGGAAATTGAAACCGGCACTAGGAAACAGACTGAGAAACCAGAGTAAAAATTTCTCCAGCAACCCGTTCCCTTTGTGCTAGATGAACGAACGTCTCTCCACATGCTCAGTTCTGAGAGATAAGTGTGTGTGGAAGCCGTCCTTCACCTAGCTTGTTGGGAACACAAAGTTTCTTTTCACTTGCAAACTCCACTCCATAGATATATATGGGGAGGTACTAGCTCCAACTCGGTTTTACAGTGAAAACTGCAGGAACTTCAAAACGGCACTAGGAAACAGACTGAGAAATCAGACTAAAAGTTCCTCCTGCAACCAGTTCCCTTTGTGCTAGATAAACGAACGTCTCTCCACATGCTCAGTTCTGAGAGATAAGTGTGTGTGGAAGCCGTCCTTCACCTATCATGTTGGGAACACAAAATTTCTTTTCACATGCAAACACCACTCCATACATATATATGGGTAGGTACAAGCTCCAACTCGGTTTTAAGGTGAAAACTGCAGGAAATTCAAAACGGCACTAGGAAACAGAATGAGAAACCAGAGTAAAAGTTTCTCCTGCAAACCGTTCCCTTTGTGCTAGATGAACGAACGTCTCTCCACATGCTCAGTTCTGAGAGATAAGTGTGTATGAAAGCCGTCCTTCACCTAGCTTGTTGGGAACACACAGTTTCTTTTCAGTTGCAAATACCACTCCATACATATATATGGGGAGGTACTACCTCCAACTCTGTTTTACAGTGAAAACTGCAGGAACTTCTACTCGGCGCTAGGAAACAGACTGAGAAACCAGAGTAATAATTTCTCCTGCAACCCGTTCCCTTTGTGCTAGATGAACGAACGTCTCTCCACATGCTCAGGTCTGAGAGATAAGTGTGTGTGAAAGCCGTCCTTCACCTAGCTTGTTGGGAACACAAAGTTTCTTTTCACTTGCAAACTCCACTCCAACATATATATATGGGGAGGTACTAGCTCCAACTCGGTTTTACAGTGAAAACTGCAGGAACTTCAAACCGGCACTAGGAAACAGACTGAGAAACCAGAGTAAAAGTTTCTCCTGCAACCCGTTCCCTTTGTGCTAGATGAACGAACGTCTCTCCCCATGCTCAGTTCTGAGAGGTAAGTGTGTGTGGAAGCCGTCCTTCACCTAGCTTGTTGGGAACACAAAGTTTCTTTTCACTTGCAAACTCCACTCCATAGATATATATGGGGAGGTACTAGCTCCAACTCGGTTTTACAGTGAAAACTGCAGGAAATTGAAACCGGCACTAGGAAACAGACTGAGAATTCAGACTAAAAGTTCCTCCTGCAACCCGTTCCCTTTGTGCTAGATAAACGAACGTCTCTCCACATGCTCAGTTCTGAGAGATAAGTGTGTGTGGAAGCCGTCCTTCACCTATCATGTTGGGAACACAAAATTTCTTTTCACTTGCAAACACCACTCCATACATATATATGGGTAGGTACAAGCTCCAACTCGGTTTTAAGGTGAAAACTGCAGGAAATTCAAACCGGCACTAGGAAACAGAATGAGAAACCAGAGTAAAAGTTTCTCCTGCAACCCGTTCCCTTTGTGCTAGATGAACGAACGTCTCTCCACATGCTCAGTTCTGAGAGATAAGTGTGTGTGAAAGCAGTCCTTCCCCTAGCTTGTTGGGAACACAAAGTTTCTTTTCACTTGCAAACTCCACTCCATACATATATATGGGGAGGTACTAGCTCCAACTCTGTTTTACAGTGAAAACTGCAGGAACTTCAAAACGGCACTAGGAAACAGACTGAGAAACCAGAGTAATAGTTTCTCCTGCAACCCGATCCCTTTGTGCTAGATGAACGAACGTCTGTCCACATGCTCCGTTCTGAGGGATAAGTGTTTGTGAAAGCCGTCCTTCACCTAGCTTGTTGGGAACACAAAGATCCTTTTCAGTTGCAAATTCCACTCCATACATATATATGGGGAAGTACTAGCTCCAACTCGGTTTTACAGTGAAAACTGCAGGAACTTCTAACCGGCGCTAGGAAACAGACTGAGAAACCAGAGTAAAAGTTTCTCCTGCAACCCGTTCCATTTGTGCTAGATAAACGAACGTCTCTCCACATGCTCAGTTCTGAGAGATAAGTGTGTGTGGAAGCCGTCCTTCACCTATCATGTTGGGAACACAAAATTTCTTTTCACTTGCAAACACCACTCCATACATATATATGGGTACGTACAAGCTCCAACTCGGTTTTAAGGTGAAAACTGCAGGAAATTCAAACCGGCACTAGGAAACAGAATGAGAAACCAGGCTAAAAGTTTCTCCTGCAACCCGTTCCCTTTGTGCTAGATGAACGAACGTCTCTCCACATGCTCAGTTCTGAGAGATAAGTGTGTGTGAAAGCCGTCCTTCACCTAGCTTGTTGGGAACACAAAGTTTCTTTTCACTTGCAAACTCCACTCCATACTTATATATGGGGAGGTACTAGCTCCAACTCGGTTTTACAGTGAAAACTGCAGGAACTTCAAACCGGCACTAGGAAACAGACTGAGAAACCAGAGTAAAAGTTTCTCCTGCAACCCGATCCCTTTGTGCTAGATAAACGAACGTCTCTCCACAAGCTCAGTTCTGAGAAATAAGTGTGTGTGGAAGCCGTCCTTCACCTATCATGTTGGGAACACAAAATTTCTTTCCACTTGCAAACACCACTCCATACATATATATGGGTAGGTACAAGCTCCAACTCGGTTTTAAGGTGAAAACTGCAGGAAATTGAAACCGGCACTAGGAAACAGAATGAGAAATCAGACTAAAAGTTCCTCCTGCAACCCGATCCCTTTGTGCTAGATAAACGAACGTCTCTCCACATGCTCAGTTCTGAGAGATAAGTGTGTGTGGAAGCCGTCCTTCACCTATCATGTTGGGAACACAAAATTTCTTTTCACTTGCAAACACCACTCCATACATATATATGGGTAGGTACAAGCTCCAACTCGGTTTTAAGGTGAAAACTGCAGGAAATTCAAACCGGCACTAGGAAACAGAATGAGAAACCAGAGTAAAAGTTTCTCCTGCAACCCGTTCCCTTTCTGCTAGATGAACGAACGTCTCTCCACATGCTCAGTTCTGAGAGATAAGTGTGTGTGAAAGCCGTCCTTCACCTAGCTTGTTGGGAACACAAAGTTTCTTTTCACTTGCAAACTCCACTCCATACTTATATATGGGGAGGTACTAGCTCCAACTCGGTTTTACAGTGAAAACTGCAGGATCTTCAAACCGGCACTAGGAAACAGACTGAGAAACCAGAGTAAAAGTTTCTCCTGCAACCCGTTCCCTTTGTGCTAGATGAACGAACGTCTCTCCACATGCTCAGTTCTGAGAGATAAGTGTGTGTGGAAGCCGTCCTTCACCTAGCTTGTTGGGAACACAAAGTTTCTTTTCACTTGCAAACTCCACTCCATAGATATATATGGGGAGGTACTAGCTCCAACTCGTTTTTACAGTGAAAACTGCAGGAAATTGAAACCGGCACTAGGAAACAGACTGAGAAATCAGACTAAAAGTTCCTCCTGCAACCCGTTCCCTTTCTGCTAGATAAACGAACGTCTCTCCACATGCTCAGTTCTGAGAGATAAGTGTGTGTGGAAGCCGTCCTTCACCTATCATGTTGGGAACACAAAATTTCTTTTCACTTGCAAACACCACTCCATACATATATATGGGTAGGTACAAGCTCCAACTCGGTTTTAAGGTGAAAACTGCAGGAAATTCAAACCGGCACTAGGAAACAGAATGAGAAACCAGAGTAAAAGTTTCTCCTGCAACCCGTTCCCTTTCTGCTAGATGAACGAACGTCTCTCCACATGCTCAGTTCTGAGAGATAAGTGTGTGTGAAAGCCGTCCTTCACCTAGCTTGTTGGGAACACAAAGTTTCTTTTCACTTGCAAACTCCACTCCATACTTATATATGGGGAGGTACTAGCTCCAACTCGGTTTTACAGTGAAAACTGCAGGAACTTCAAACCGGCACTAGGAAACAGACTGAGAAACCAGAGTAAAAGTTTCTCCTGCAACCCGTTCCCTTTGTGCTAGATGAACGAACGTCTGTCCACATGCTCCGTTCTGAGGGATAAGTGTGTGTGGAAGCCGTCCTTCACCTAGCTTGTTGGGAACACAAAGTTTCTTTTCACTTGCAAACTCCACTCCATACATATATATATGGGGAGGTACTAGCTCAAACTCGGTTTTACAGTGAAAACTGCAGGAACTTCAAACCGGCACTAGGAAACAGACTGAGAAACCAGAGTAAAAGTTTCTCCTGCAACCCGATCCCTTTGTGCTAGATGAACGAACGTCTCTCCACATGCTCAGTTCTGAGAGATAAGTGTGTGTGGAAGCCGTCCTTCACCTATCATGTTGGGAACCAAAGTTTCTTTTCACTTGCAAACACCACTCCATACATATATATGGGTAGGTACAAGCTCCAACTCGGTTTTTAGGTGAAAACTGCAGGAAATTGAAACCGGCACTAGGAAACAGACTGAGAAACCAGAGTAAAAATTTCTCCAGCAACCCGTTCCCTTTGTGCTAGATGAACGAACGTCTCTCCACATGCTCAGTTCTGAGAGATAAGTGTGTGTGGAAGCCGTCCTTCACCTAGCTTGTTGGGAACACAAAGTTTCTTTTCACTTGCAAACTCCACTCCATAGATATATATGGGGAGGTACTAGCTCCAACTCGGTTTTACAGTGAAAACTGCAGGAACTTCAAAACGGCACTAGGAAACAGACTGAGAAATCAGACTAAAAGTTCCTCCTGCAACCAGTTCCCTTTGTGCTAGATAAACGAACGTCTCTCCACATGCTCAGTTCTGAGAGATAAGTGTGTGTGGAAGCCGTCCTTCACCTATCATGTTGGGAACACAAAATTTCTTTTCACTTGCAAACACCACTCCATACATATATATGGGTAGGTACAAGCTCCAACTCGGTTTTAAGGTGAAAACTGCAGGAAATTCAAAACGGCACTAGGAAACAGAATGAGAAACCAGAGTAAAAGTTTCTCCTGCAACCCGATCCCTTTGTGCTAGATGAACGAACGTCTCTCCACATGCTCAGTTCTGAGAGATAAGTGTGTGTGAAAGCCGTCCTTCACCTAGCTTGTTGGGAACACAAAGTTTCTTTTCAGTTGCAAATTCCACTCCATACATATATATGGGGAGGTACTAACTATAAATCTGTTTTACAGTGAAAACTGCAGGAACTTCTACCCGGCGCTAGAAAACAGACTGAGAAACCAGAGTAATAGTTTCTCCTGCAACCCGTTCCCTTTGTGCTAGATGAACGAACGTGTCTCCACATGCTCAGTTCTGAGAGATAAGTGTGTGTGAAAGCCGTCCTTCACCTAGCTTGTTGGGAACAGAAAGTTTCTTTTCACTTGCAAACTCCACTCCATACATATATATATGGGGAGGTACTAGCTCCAACTCGGTTTTACAGTGAAAACTGCAGGAACTTCAAACCGGCACTAGGAAACAGAATGAGAAACCAGAGTAAAAGTTTCTCCTGCAAACCGTTCCCTTTGTGCTAGATGAACGAACGTCTCTCCACATGCTCAGTTCTGAGAGATAAGTGTGTGTGAAAGCCATCCTTCACCTAGCTTGTTGGGAACACAAAGTTTCTTTTCATTTCAAACTCCACTCCATACATATATATGGGGAGGTACTAGCTCCAACTCGGTTTTACAGCGAAAACTGCAGGAACTTCTAAACGGCACTAGGAAACAGACTGAGAAACCAGAGTAAAAGTTTCTCCTGCAACCCGTTCCCTTTGTGCTAGATGAACGAACGTCTCTCCACATGCTAAGTTCTGAGAGATAAGTGTGTGTGAAAGCCGTCCTTCACCTAGCTTGTTGGGAACACAAAGTTTCTTTTCACTTGCAAACTCCACTCCATACTTATATATGGGGAGGTACTAGCTCCAACTCGGTTTTACAGTGAAAACTGCAGGAACTTCAAACCGGCACTAGGAAACAGACTGAGAAACCAGAGTAAAAGTTTCTCCTGCAACCCGTTCCCTTTGTGCTAGATGAACGAACGTCTGTCCACATGCTCCGTTCTGAGGGATAAGTGTGTGTGGAAGCCGTCCTTCACCTAGCTTGTTGGGAACACAAAGTTTCTTTTCACTTGCAAACTCCACTCCATACATATATATATGGGGAGGTACTAGCTCCAACTCGGTTTTACAGTGAAAACTGCAGGAACTTCAAACCGGCACTAGGAAACAGACTGAGAAACCAGAGTAAAAGTTTCTCCTGCAACCCGATCCCTTTGTGCTAGATGAACGAACGTCTCTCCACATGCTCAGTTCTGAGAGATAAGTGTGTGTGGAAGCCGTCCTTCACCTATCATGTTGGGAACCAAAGTTTCTTTTCACTTGCAAACACCACACCATACATATATATGGGTAGGTACAAGCTCCAACTCGGTTTTAAGGTGAAAACTGCAGGAAATTGAAACCGGCACTAGGAAACAGACTGAGAAACCAGAGTAAAAATTTCTCCAGCAACCCGTTCCCTTTGTGCTAGATGAACGAACGTCTCTCCACATGCTCAGTTCTGAGAGATAAGTGTGTGTGGAAGCCGTCCTTCACCTAGCTTGTTGGGAACACAAAGTTTCTTTTCAGTTGCAAATTCCACTCCATACATATATATGGGGAGGTACTAACTATAAATCTGTTTTACAGTGAAAACTGCAGGAACTTCAAAACGGCACCAGGAAACAGACTGAGAAATCAGACTAAAAGTTCCTCCTGCAACCAGTTCCCTTTGTGCTAGATAAACGAACGTCTCTCCACATGCTCAGTTCTGAGAGATAAGTGTGTGTGGAAGCCGCCCTTCACCTATCATGTTGGGAACACAAAATTTCTTTTCACATGCAAACACCACTCCATACATATATATGGGTAGGTACAAGCTCCAACTCGGTTTTAAGGTGAAAACTGCAGGAAATTCAAAACGGCACTAGGAAACAGAATGAGAAACCAGAGTAAAAGTTTCTCCTGCAACCCGTTCCCTTTGTGCTAGATGAACGAACGTCTCTCCACATGCTCAGTTCTGAGAGATAAGTGTGTGTGAAAGCCGTCCTTCACCTAGCTTGTTGGGAACACAAAGTTTCTTTTCAGTTGCAAATTCCACTCCATACATATATATGGGGAGGTACTAACTATAAATCTGTTTTACAGTGAAAACTGCAGGAACTTCTACCCGGCGCTAGAAAACAGACTGAGAAACCAGAGTAATAGTTTCTCCTGCAACCCGTTCCCTTTGAGCTAGATGAACGAACGTCTCTCCACATGCTCAGTTCTGAGAGATAAATGTGTGTGAAAGCCGTCCTTCACCTAGCTTGTTGGGAACAGAAAGTTTCTTTTCACTTGCAAACTCCACTCCATACATATATATATGGGGAGGTACTAGCTCCAACTCGGTTTTACAGTGAAAACTGCAGGAACTTCAAACCGGCACTAGGAAACAGACTGAGAAACCAGAGTAAAAGTTTCTCCTGCAACCCGTTCCCTTTGTGCTAGATGAACGAACGTCTCTCCACATGCTCAGTTCTGAGAGATAAGTGTGTGTGGAAGCCGTCCTTCACCTATCATGTTGGGAACAAAAAGTTTCTTTTCACTTGCAAACACCACTCCATACATATATATGGGTAGGTACAAGCTCCAACTCGGTTTTAAGGTGAAAACTGCAGGAAATTCAAACCGACACTAGGAAACAGAATGAGAAACCAGAGTAAAAGTTTCTCCTGCAAACCGTTCCCTTTGTGCTAGATGAACGAACGTCTCTCCACATGCTCAGTTCTGAGAGATAAGTGTGTGTGAAAGCCATCCTTCACCTAGCTTGTTGGGAACACAAAGTTTCTTTTCATTTCAAACTCCACTCCATACAGATATATGGGGAGGTACTAGCTCCAACTCGGTTTTACAGCGAAAACTGCAGGAACTTCTAAACGGCACTAGGAAACAGACTGAGAAACCAGAGTAAAAGTTTCTCCTGCAACCCGTTCCCTTTGTGCTAGATGAACGAACGTCTCTCCACATGCTAAGTTCTGAGAGATAAGTGTGTGTGAAAGCCGTCCTTCACCTAGCTTGTTGGGAACACAAAGTTTCTTTTCACTTGCAAACTCCACTCCATACTTATATATGGGGAGGTACTAGCTCCAACTCGGTTTTACAGTGAAAACTGCAGGAACTTCAAACCGGCACTAGGAAACAGACTGAGAAACCAGAGTAAAAGTTTCTCCTGCAACCCGATCCCTTTGTGCTAGATGAACGAACGTCTGTCCACATGCTCCGTTCTGAGGGATAAGTGTGTGTGGAAGCCGTCCTTCACCTAGCTTGTTGGGAACACAAAGTTTCTTTTCACTTGCAAACTCCACTCCATACATATATATATGGGGAGGTACTAGCTCCAACTCGGTTTTACAGTGAAAACTGCAGGAACTTCAAACCGGCACTAGGAAACAGACTGAGAAACCAGAGTAAAAGTTTCTCCTGCAACCCGTTCCCTTTGTGCTAGATGAACGAACGTCTCTCCACATGCTCAGTTCTGAGAGATAAGTGTGTGTGGAAGCCGTCCTTCACCTATCATGTTGGGAACAAAAAGTTTCTTTTCACTTGCAAACACCACTCCATACATATATAAGGGTAGGTACAAGCTCCAACTCGGTTTTAAGGTGAAAACTGCAGGAAATTCAAACCGACACTAGGAAACAGAATGAGAAACCAGAGTAAAAGTTTCTCCTGCAAACCGTTCCCTTTGTGCTAGATGAACGAACGTCTCTCCACATGCTCAGTTCTGAGAGATAAGTGTGTGTGAAAGCCATCCTTCACCTAGCTTGTTGGGAACACAAAGTTTCTTTTCATTTCAAACTCCACTCCATACATATATATGGGGAGGTACTAGCTCCAACTCGGTTTTACAGTGAAAACTGCAGGAACTTCAAACCGGCACTAGGAAACAGACTGAGAAACCAGAGTAAAAGTTTCTCCTGCAACCCGTTCCCTTTGTGCTAGATGAACGAACGTCTCTCCACATGCTAAGTTCTGAGAGATAAGTGTGTGTGAAAGCCGTCCTTCACCTAGCTTGTTGGGAACACAAAGTTTCTTTTCACTTGCAAACTCCACTCCATACTTATATATGGGGAGGTACTAGCTCCAACTCGGTTTTACAGTGAAAACTGCAGGAACTTCAAACCGGCACTAGGAAACAGACTGAGAAACCAGAGTAAAAGTTTCTCCTGCAACCCGTTCCCTTTGTGCTAGATGAACGAAAGTCTGTCCACATGCTCCGTTCTGAGGGATAAGTGTGTGTGGAAGCCGTCCTTCACCTAGCTTGTTGGGAACACAAAGTTTCTTTTCACTTGCAAACTCCACTCCATACATATATATATGGGGAGGTACTAGCTCCAACTCGGTTTTACAGTGAAAACTGCAGGAACTTCAAACCGGCACTAGGAAACAGACTGAGAAACCAGAGTAAAAATTTCTCCTGCAACCCGATCCCTTTGTGCTAGATGAACGAACGTCTCTCCACATGCTCAGTTCTGAGAGATAAGTGTGTGTGAAAGCCATCCTTCAACTAGCTTGTTGGGAACACAAAGTTTCTTTTCACTTGCAAACTCCACTCCATACATATATATGGGGAGGTACTAGCTCCAACTCGGTTTTACAGTGAAAACTGCAGGAACTTCAAAACGGCACTAGGAAACAGACTGAGAAATCAGACTAAAAGTTTCTCCTGCAGCCCGATCCCTTTGTGGTACATGAACGAACGTCTGTCCACATGCTCCGTTCTGAGGGATAAGTGTGTGTGAAAGCCGTCCTTCACCTAGCTTGTTGGGAACACAAAGATCCTTTTCAGTTGCAAATTCCACTCCAAACAATATATGGGGAAGTACTAGCTCCAACTCGGTTTTACAGTGAAAACTGCAGGAACTTCTAACCGGCGCTAGGAAACACACTGAGAAACCAGAGTAAAAGTTTCTCCTGCAACCCGTTCCCTTTGTGCTAGATGAACGAACGTCTCTCCACATGCTAAGTTCTGAGAGATAAGTGTGTGTGAAAGCCGTCCTTCACCTAGCTTGTTGGGAACACAAAGTTTCTTTTCACTTGCAAACTCCACTCCATACATATATATGGGGAGGTACTAGCTCCAACTCGGTTTTACAGTGAAAACTGCAGGAACTTCAAACCGGCACTAGGAAACAGACTGAGAAACCAGAGTAAAAGTTTCTCCTGCAACCCGATCCCTTTGTGCTAGATAAACGAACGTCTCTCCACATGCTCAGTTCTGAGAGATAAGTGTGTGTGGAAGCCGTCCTTCACATATCATGTTGGGAACACAAAATTTCTTTTCACTTGCAAACACCACTCCATACATATATATGCGTAGGTACAAGCTCCAACTCGGTTTTAAGGTGAAAACTGCAGGAAATTGAAACCGGCACTAGGAAACAGAATGAGAAACCAGAGTAAAAGTTTCTCCAGCAACCCGTTCCTTTTGTGCTAGATGAACGAACGTCTCTCCACATGCTCAGTTCTGAGAGATAAGTGTGTGTGAAAGCCATCCTTCACCTAGCTTGTTGGGAACACAAAGTTTCTTTTCACTTGCAAACTCCAATCCATACATATATATGGGGAGGTACTAGCTCCAAATCGGTTTTACAGTGAAAACTGCAGGAAATTCAAAACGGCACTAAGAAACAGACTGAGAAATCAGAGTAAACGTTTCTCCTGCAACCCGATCCCTTTGTGCTAGATGAACGAACGTCTGTCCACATGCTCCGTTCTGAGGGATAAGTGTGTGTGAAAGCCGTCTTTCACCTAGCTTGTTGGGAACACAAAGATCCTTTTCAGTTGCAAATTCCACTCCAAACATATATATGGGGAAGTACTAGCTCCAACACGGTTTTACAGTGAAAACTGCAGGAACTTCAAACCGGCACTAGGAAACAGACTGAGAAACCAGAGTAAAAGTTTCTCCTGCATCCCGTTCCCTTTGTGCTAGATGAACGAACGTCTCTCCACATGCTAAGTTCTGAGAGATAAGTGTGTGTGAAAGCCGTCCTTCACCTAGCTTGTTGGGAACACAAAGTTTCTTTTCATTTGCAAACTCCACTCCATAATTATATATGGGGAGGTACTAGCTCCAACTCGGTTTTACAGTGAAAACTGCAGGAAATTCTACCCGGCGCTAGGAAACAGACTGAGAAACCAGAGTAATAGTTTCTCCTGCAACCCGTTCCTTTTGTGCTAGATGTACGAACGTCTCTCCACATGCTCAGTTCTGAGAGATAAGTGTGTGTGAAAGCCGTCCTTCACCTAGCTTGTTGGGAACACAAAGTTCCTTTTCACTTGCAAACTCCACTCCATACATATATATGGGGAGGTACTAGCTCCAACTCGGTTTTACAGTGAAAACTGCAAGAACTTCTAACCGGCGCTAGGAAACAGACTGAGAAACCAGAGTAAAGTTTCTCCTGCAACCCGTTCCTTTTGTGCTAGATAAACCAACGTCTCTCCACATGCTCAGTTCTGAGAGATAAGTGTGTGTGGAAGCCGTCCTTCACCTATCATGTTGGGAACACAAAATTTCTTTTCACTTGCAAACACCACTCCATACATATATATGGGTACGTACAAGCTCCAACTCGGTTTTAAGGTGAAAACTGCAGGAAACTGAAACCGGCACTAGGAAACAGAATGAGAAACCAGAGTAAAAGTTTCTCCAGCAACCCGTTCCCTTTGTGCTAGATGAACGAACGTCTCTCCACATGCTCAGTTCTGAGAGATAAGTGTGTGTGAAAGCCATCCTTCACCTAGCTTGTTGGGAAAACAAAGTTTCTTTTCACTTGCAAACTCCACTCCATACATATATATGGGGAGGTACTAGCTCCAACTCGGTTTTACAGTGAAAACTGCAGGAACTTCAAAACGGCACTAAAAAACAGACTGAGAAATCAGACTAAAAGTTTCCCTGCAACCCGATCCCTTTGTGCTAGATAAACGAACGTCTCTCCACATGCTCAGTTCTGAGAGATAAGTGTGTGTGGAAGCCGCCCTTCACCTATCATGTTGGGAACACAAAATTTCTTTTCACTTGCAAACACCACTCCATACATATATATGGGTAGGTACAAGCTCCAACTCGGTTTTAAGGTGAAAACTGCAGGAAATTCAAACCGGCACTAGGAAACAGAATGAGAAACCAGAGTAAAAGTTTCTCCTGCAACCCGTTCCCTTTGTGCTAGATGAACGAACGTCTCTCCACATGCTCAGTTCTGAGAGATAAGTGTGTGTGAAAGCCGTCCTTCACCTAGCTTGTTGGGAACACAAAGTTTCTTTTCACTTGCAAACTCCACTCCATACTTATATATGGGGAGGTACTAGCTCCAACTCGGTTTTACAGTGAAAACTACAGGAACTTCAAACCGGCACTAGGAAACAGACTGAGAAACCAGAGTAAAAGTTTCTCCTGCAACACGATCCCTTTGTGCTAGATAAACGAACGTCTCTCCACATGCTCAGTTCTGAGAGATAAGTGTGTGTGGAAGCCGTCCTTCACCTATCATGTTGGTAACACAAAATTTCTTTTCACTTTCAAACACCACTCCATACATATATATGGGTAGGTACAAGCTCCAACTCGGTTTTAAGGTGAAAACTGCAGGAAATTGAAACCGGCACTAGGAAACAAATGAGAAACCAGAGTAAAAGTTTCTCCAGCAACCCGTTCCCTTTGTGCTAGATGAACGAACGTCTCTCCACATGCTCAGTTCTGAGAGATAAGTGTGTGTGAAAGCCATCCTTCACCTAGCTTGTTGGGAACACAAAGTTTCTTTTCACTTGCAAACTCCACTCCATACATATATACGGGGAGGTACTAGCTCCAACTCGGTTTTACAGTGAAAACTGCAGGAACTTCAAAACGGCACTAGGAAACAGACTGAGAAATCAGACTAAAAGTTCCTCCTGCAACCCGATCCCTTTGTGCTAGATAAACGAACGTCTCTCCACATGCTCAGTTCTTAGAGATAAGTGTGTGTGGAAGCCGTCCTTCACCTATCATGTTGGGAACACAAAAATTCTTTTCACTTGCAAACACCACTCCATACATATATATGGGTAGGTACAAGCTCCAACTCGGTTTTAAGGTGAAAACTGCAGGAAATTCAAACCAGCACTAGGAAACAGAATGAGAAACCAGAGTAAAAGTTTCTCCTGCAACCCGTTCCCTTTGTGCTAGATGAACGAACGTCTCTCCACGTGCTCAGTTCTGAGAGATAAGTGTGTGTGAAAGCCGTCCTTCCCCTAGCTTGTTGGGAACACAAAGTTTCTTTTCACTTGCAAACTCCACTCCATACATATATATGGGGAGGTACTAGCTCCAACTCGGTTTTACAGTGAAAACTGCAGGAACTTCAAACCGGCACTAGGAAACAGACTGAGAAACCAGAGTAAAAGTTTCTCCTGCAACCCGATCCCTTTGTGCTAGATAAACGAACGTCTCTCCACATGCTCAGTTCTGAGAGATAAGTGTGTGTGGAAGCCGTCCTTCACCTATCATGTTGGGAACACAAAATTTCTTTTCACTTGCAAACACCACTCCATACATATATATGGGTAGGTACAAGCTCCAACTCGGTTTTAAGGTGAAAACTGCAGGAAATTCAAACCGGCACTAGGAAACAGAATGAGAAACCAGAGTAAAAGTTTCTCCTGCAACCCGTTCCCTTTGTGCTAGATGAACGAACGTCTCTCCACATGCTCAGTTCTGAGAGATAAGTGTGTGTGAAAGCCGTCCTTCACCTAGCTTGTTGGGAACACAAAGTTTCTTTTCACTTGCAAACTCCACTCCATACTTATATATGGGGAGGTACTAGCTCCAACTCGGTTTTACAGTGAAAACTGCAGGAACTTCAAACCGGCACTAGGAAACAGACTGAGAAACCAGAGTAAAAGTTTCTCCTGCAACCCGATCCCTTTGTGCTAGATAAACGAACGTCTCTCCACATGCTCAGTTCTGAGAGATAAGTGTGTGTGGAAGCCGTCCTTCACCTATCATGTTGGGAACACAAAATTTCTTTTCACTTGCAAACACCACTCCATACATATATATGGGTAGGTACAAGCTCCAACTCGGTTTTAAGGTGAAAACTGCAGGAAATTGAAACCGGCACTAGGAAACAAATGAGAAACCAGAGTAAAAGTTTCTCCAGCAACCCGTTCCCTTTGTGCTAGATGAACGAACGTCTCTCCACATGCTCAGTTCTGATAGATAAGTGTGTGTGAAAGCCATCCTTCACCTAGCTTGTTGGGAACACAAAGTTTCTTTTCACTTGCAAACTCCACTCCATACATATATATGGGGAGGTACTAGCTCCAAATCGGTTTTACAGTGAAAACTGCAGGAACTTCAAAACGGCACTAGGAAACACACTGAGAAACCAGAGTAAAAGTTTCTCCTGCAACCCGATCCCTTTGTGCTAGATGAACGAACGTCTGTCCACATGCTCCGTTCTGAGGGATAAGTGTGTGTGAAAGCCGTCCTTCACCTAGCTTGTTGGGAACAGAAAGTTTCTTTTCACTTTCAAACACCACTCCATACATATATATATGGGGAGGTACTAGCTCCAACTCGGTTTTACAGTGAAAACTGCAGGAACTTCAAAACGGCACTAGGAAACAGACTGAGAAACCAGAGTAAAAATTTCTCCTGCAACCCGATCCCTTTGTGCTAGATAAACGAACGTCTCTCCACATGCTCAGTTCTGAGAGATAAGTGTGTGTGGAAGCCGTCCTTCACCTATCATGTTGGGAACACAAAATTTCTTTTCACTTGCAAACACCACTCCATACATATATATGGGTACGTACAAGCTCCAACTCGGTTTTAAGGTGAAAACTGCAGGAAACTGAAACCGGCACTAGGAAACAGAATGAGAAACCAGAGTAAAAGTTTCTCCAGCAACCCGTTCCCTTTGTGCTAGATGAACGAACGTCTCTCCACATGCTCAGTTCTGAGAGATAAGTGTGTGTGAAAGCCATCCTTCACCTAGCTTGTTGGGAAAACAAAGTTTCTTTTCACTTGCAAACTCCACTCCATACATATATATGGGGAGGTACTAGCTCCAACTCGGTTTTACAGTGAAAACTGCAGGAACTTCAAAACGGCACTAAAAAACAGACTGAGAAATCAGACTAAAAGTTTCCCTGCAACCCGATCCCTTTGTGCTAGATAAACGAACGTCTCTCCACATGCTCAGTTCTGAGAGATAAGTGTGTGTGGAAGCCGCCCTTCACCTATCATGTTGGGAACACAAAATTTCTTTTCACTTGCAAACACCACTCCATACATATATATGGGTAGGTACAAGCTCCAACTCGGTTTTAAGGTGAAAACTGCAGGAAATTCAAACCGGCACTAGGAAACAGAATGAGAAACCAGAGTAAAAGTTTCTCCTGCAACCCGTTCCCTTTGTGCTAGATGAACGAACGTCTCTCCACATGCTCAGTTCTGAGAGATAAGTGTGTGTGAAAGCCGTCCTTCACCTAGCTTGTTGGGAACACAAAGTTTCTTTTCACTTGCAAACTCCACTCCATACTTATATATGGGGAGGTACTAGCTCCAACTCGGTTTTACAGTGAAAACTACAGGAACTTCAAACCGGCACTAGGAAACAGACTGAGAAACCAGAGTAAAAGTTTCTCCTGCAACACGATCCCTTTGTGCTAGATAAACGAACGTCTCTCCACATGCTCAGTTCTGAGAGATAAGTGTGTGTGGAAGCCGTCCTTCACCTATCATGTTGGTAACACAAAATTTCTTTTCACTTTCAAACACCACTCCATACATATATATGGGTAGGTACAAGCTCCAACTCGGTTTTAAGGTGAAAACTGCAGGAAATTGAAACCGGCACTAGGAAACAAATGAGAAACCAGAGTAAAAGTTTCTCCAGCAACCCGTTCCCTTTGTGCTAGATGAACGAACGTCTCTCCACATGCTCAGTTCTGAGAGATAAGTGTGTGTGAAAGCCATCCTTCACCTAGCTTGTTGGGAACACAAAGTTTCTTTTCACTTGCAAACTCCACTCCATACATATATACGGGGAGGTACTAGCTCCAACTCGGTTTTACAGTGAAAACTGCAGGAACTTCAAAACGGCACTAGGAAACAGACTGAGAAATCAGACTAAAAGTTCCTCCTGCAACCCGATCCCTTTGTGCTAGATAAACGAACGTCTCTCCACATGCTCAGTTCTTAGAGATAAGTGTGTGTGGAAGCCGTCCTTCACCTATCATGTTGGGAACACAAAATTTCTTTTCACTTGCAAACACCACTCCATACATATATATGGGTAGGTACAAGCTCCAACTCGGTTTTAAGGTGAAAACTGCAGGAAATTCAAACCAGCACTAGGAAACAGAATGAGAAACCAGAGTAAAAGTTTCTCCTGCAACCCGTTCCCTTTGTGCTAGATGAACGAACGTCTCTCCACGTGCTCAGTTCTGAGAGATAAGTGTGTGTGAAAGCCGTCCTTCCCCTAGCTTGTTGGGAACACAAAGTTTCTTTTCACTTGCAAACTCCACTCCATACATATATATGGGGAGGTACTAGCTCCAACTCGGTTTTACAGTGAAAACTGCAGGAACTTCAAACCGGCACTAGGAAACAGACTGAGAAACCAGAGTAAAAGTTTCTCCTGCAACCCGATCCCTTTGTGCTAGATAAACGAACGTCTCTCCACATGCTCAGTTCTGAGAGATAAGTGTGTGTGGAAGCCGTCCTTCACCTATCATGTTGGGAACACAAAATTTCTTTTCACTTGCAAACACCACTCCATACATATATATGGGTAGGTACAAGCTCCAACTCGGTTTTAAGGTGAAAACTGCAGGAAATTCAAACCGGCACTAGGAAACAGAATGAGAAACCAGAGTAAAAGTTTCTCCTGCAACCCGTTCCCTTTGTGCTAGATGAACGAACGTCTCTCCACATGCTCAGTTCTGAGAGATAAGTGTGTGTGAAAGCCGTCCTTCACCTAGCTTGTTGGGAACACAAAGTTTCTTTTCACTTGCAAACTCCACTCCATACTTATATATGGGGAGGTACTAGCTCCAACTCGGTTTTACAGTGAAAACTGCAGGAACTTCAAACCGGCACTAGGAAACAGACTGAGAAACCAGAGTAAAAGTTTCTCCTGCAACCCGATCCCTTTGTGCTAGATAAACGAACGTCTCTCCACATGCTCAGTTCTGAGAGATAAGTGTGTGTGGAAGCCGTCCTTCACCTATCATGTTGGGAACACAAAATTTCTTTTCACTTGCAAACACCACTCCATACATATATATGGGTAGGTACAAGCTCCAACTCGGTTTTAAGGTGAAAACTGCAGGAAATTGAAACCGGCACTAGGAAACAAATGAGAAACCAGAGTAAAAGTTTCTCCAGCAACCCGTTCCCTTTGTGCTAGATGAACGAACGTCTCTCCACATGCTCAGTTCTGAGAGATAAGTGTGTGTGAAAGCCATCCTTCACCTAGCTTGTTGGGAACACAAAGTTTCTTTTCACTTGCAAACTCCACTCCATACATATATACGGGGAGGTACTAGCTCCAACTCGGTTTTACAGTGAAAACTGCAGGAACTTCAAAACGGCACTAGGAAACAGACTGAGAAATCAGACTAAAAGTTCCTCCTGCAACCCGATCCCTTTGCGCTAGATAAACGAACGTCTCTCCACATGCTCAGTTCTTAGAGATAAGTGTGTGTGGAAGCCGTCCTTCACCTATCATGTTGGGAACACAAAATTTCTTTTCACTTGCAAACACCACTCCATACATATATATGGGTAGGTACAAGCTCCAACTCGGTTTTAAGGTGAAAACTGCAGGAAATTTAAACCGGCACTAGGAAACAGAATGAGAAACCAGAGTAAAAGTTTTTCCTGCAACCCGTTCCCTTTGTGCTAGATGAACGAACGTCTCTCCACATGCTCAGTTCTGAGAGATAAGTGTGTGTGAAAGCCGTCCTTCACCTAGCTTGTTGGGAACACAAAGTTTCTTTTCACTTGCAAACTCCACTCCATACATATATATGGGGAGGTACTAGCTCCAACTCGGTTTTACAGTGAAAACTGCAGGAACTTCAAACCGGCACTAGGAAACAGACTGAGAAACCAGAGTAAAAGTTTCTCCTGCAACCCGATCCCTTTGTGCTAGATAAACGAACGTCTCTCCACATGCTCAGTTCTGAGAGATAAGTGTGTGTGGAAGCCGTCCTTCACCTATCATGTTGGGAACACAAAATTTCTTTTCACTTGCAAACACCACTCCATACATATATATGGGTAGGTACAAGCTCCAACTCCGTTTTAAAGTGAAAACTGCAGGAAATTGAAACCGGCACTAGGAAACAGAATGAGAAACCAGAGTAAAAGTTTCTCCAGCAACCCGTTCCCTTTGTGCTAGATGAACGAAAGTCTCTCCTCATGCTCAGTTCTGAGAGATAAGTGTGTGTGAAAGCCATCCTTCACCAAGCTTGTTGGGAACACAAAGTTTCTTTTCACTTGCAAACTCCACTCCATAGATATATATGGGGAGGTACTAGCTCCAACTCGGTTTTACAGTGAAAACTGCAGGAACTTCAAAACGGCACTAGGAAACAGACTGAGAAATCAGACTAAAAGTTCCTCCTGCAACCCGTTCCCTTTGTGCTAGATAAACGAACGTCTCTCCACATGTTCAGTTCTGAGAGATAAGTGTGTGTGGAAGCCGTCCTTCACCTATCATGTTGGGAACACAAAATTTCTTTTCACTTGCAAAAACCACTCCATACATATATATGGGTAGGTACAAGCTCCAACTCGGTTTTAAGGTGAAAACTGCAGGAAATTCAAACCGGCACTAGGAAACAGAATGAGAAACCAGAGTAATAGTTTCTCCTGCAACCCGTTCCCTTTGTGCTAGATGAACGAACGTCTCTCCACATGCTCAGGTCTGAGAGATAAGTGTGTGTGAAAGCCGTCCTTCACCTAGCTTGTTGGGAACAGAAAGTTTCTTTTCACTTGCAAACTCCACTCCATACATATATATATGGGGAGGTACTAGCTCCAACTCGGTTTTACACTGAAAACTGCAGGAACTTCAAACCGGCACTAGGAAACAGACTGAGAAACCAGAGTAAAAGTTTCTCCTGCAACCCGTTCCCTTTGTGCTAGATGAACGAACGTCTCTCCACATGCTCAATTCTGAGAGATAAGTGTGTGTGGAAGCCTTCCTTCACCTATCATGTTGGGAACATAAAGTTTCTTTTCACTTGCAAACACCACTCCATACATATATATGGGTAGGTAAAAGCTCCAACTCGGTTTTAATGTGAAAACTGCAGGAAATTCAAACCGACACTAGGAAACAGACTGAGAAACCAGAGTAAAAGTTTCTCCTGCAAACCGTTCCCTTTGTGCTAGATGAACGAACGTCTCTCCCCATGCTCAGTTCTGAGAGATAAGTGTGTGTGAAAGCCATCCTTCACCTAGCTTTTTGGGAACACAAAGTTTCTTTTCATTTCAAACTCCACTCCATACATATATATGGGGAGGTACTAGCTCCAACTCGGTTTTACAGTGAAAACTGCAGGAACTTCAAAACGGCACTAGGAAACAGACTGAGAAACCAGAGTAAAAGTTTCTCCTGCAACACGTTCCCTTTGTGCTAGATGAACGAACGTCTCTCCACATGCTAAGTTCTGAGAGATAAGTGTGTGTGAAAGCCGTCCTTCACCTAGCTTGTTGGGAACACAAAGTTTCTTTTCACTTGCAAACTCCACTCCATACTTATATATGGGGAAGTACTAGCTCCAACTCGGTTTTACAGTGAAAACTGCAGGAACTTCAAACCGGCACTAGGAAACAGACTGAGAAACCAGAGTAAAAGTTTCTCCTGCAAACCGTTCCCTTTGTGCTAGATGAACGAACGTCTGTCCACATGCTCCGTTCTGAGGGATAAGTGTGTGTGGAAGCCGTCCTTCACCTAGCTTGTTGGGAACACAAAGTTTCTTTTCACTTGCAAACTCCACTCCAAACATATATATATGGGGAGGTACTAGCTCCAACTCGGTTTTACAGTGAAAACTGCAGGAACTTCAAACTGGCACTAGGAAACAGACTGAGAAACCAGAGTAAAAGTTTCTCCTGCAACCCGATCCCTTTGTGCTAGATGAACGAACGTCTCTCCACATGCTCAGTTCTGAGAGATAAGTGTGTGTGAAAGCCATTCTTCAACTAGCTTGTTGGGAACACAAAGTTTCTTTTCACTTGCAAACTCCACTCCATACATATATATGGGGAGGTACTAGCTCCAAATCGGTTTTACAGTGAAAACTGCAGGAAATTCAAAACGGCACTAGGAAACAGACTGAGAAATCAGAGTAAAAGTTTCTCCTGCAACCCGATCCCTTAGTGCTAGATGAACGAAAGTCTGTCCACATGCTCCTTTCTGAGGGATAAGTGTGTGTGAAAGCCGTCCTTCACCTAGCTTGTTGGGAACACAAAGATCCTTTTCAGTTGCAAATTCCACTCCATACATATATATGGGGAAGTACTAGCTCCAACACGGTTTTACAGTGAAAACTGCAGGAACTTCTAACCGGCGCTAGGAAACAGACTGAGAAACCAGAGTAAAAGTTTCTCCTGCAACCCGTTCCCTTTGTGCTAGATAAACGAACGTCTCTCCACATGCTCAGTTCTGAGAGATAAGTGTGTGTGGAAGCCGTCCTTCACCTATCATGTTGGGAACACAAAATTTCTTTTCACTTGCAAACACCACTCCATACATATATATGGGTAGGTACAAGCTCCAACTCGGTTTTAAGGAGAAAACTGCAGGAAATTCAAACCGGCACTAGGAAACAGAATGAGAAACCAGAGTAAAAGTTTCTCCTGCAACCCGTTCCCTTTGTGCTAGATGAACGAACGTCTCTCCACATGCTCAGTTCTGAGAGATAAGTGTGTGTGAAAGCCGTCCTTCACCTAGCTTGTTGGGAACACAAAGTTTCTTTTCACTTGCAAACTCCACTCCATACTTATATATGGGGAGGTACTAGCTCCAACTCGGTTTTACAGTGAAAACTGCAGGAACTTCAAACCGGCACTAGGAAACAGACTGAGAAACCAGAGTAAAAGTTTCTCCTGCAACCCGATCCCTTTGTGCTAGATAAACGAACGTCTCTCCACATGCTCAGTTCTGAGAGATAAGTGTGTGTGGAAGCCGTCCTTCACCTATCATGTTGGGAACCCAAAATTTCTTTTCACTTGCAAACACCACTCCATACATATATATGGGTAGGTACAAGCTCCAACTCGGTTTTAAGGTGAAAAATGCAGGAAATTGAAACCGGCACTAGGAAACAGAATGAGAAACCAGAGTAAAAGTTTCTCCAGCAACCCGTTCCCTTTGTGCTAGATGAACGAACGTCTCTCCACATGCTCAGTTCTGAGAGATAAGTGTGTGTGAAAGCCATTCTTCACCTAGCTTGTTGGGAACGCAAAGTTTCTTTTCACTTGCAAACTCCACTCCATACATATATATGGGGAGTTACTAGCTCCAAATCGGTTTTACAGTGAAAACTGCAGGAACTTCAAAACGGCACTAGGAAACACACTGAGAAACCAGAGTAATAGTTTCTCCTGCAACCCGTTCCTTTTGTGCTAGATGAACGAACGTCTCTCCACATGCTCAGTTCTGAGAGATAAGTGTGTGTGAAAGCCGTCCTTCACCTAGCTTGTTGGGAACACAAAGTTCCTTTTCACTTGCAAACTCCACTCCATACATATATATGGGGAGGTACTAGCTCCAACTCGGTTTTACCCTGAAAACTACAGGAACTTCAAACAGGCACTAGGAAACAGACTGAGAAACCAGAGTAAAAGTTTCTCCTGCAACCCGTTCCCTTTGTGCTAGATGAACGGACGTCTATCCACATGCTCTGTTCGGAGAGATAAGTGTGTGTGAAAGCCGTCCTTCACCTAGCTTGTTGGGAACACAAAGTTTCTTTTCACTTACAAACTCCACTCCATACATATATATATGGGGAGGTACTAGCTCCAACTCGGTTTTACAGTGAAAACTGCAGGAACTTCAAAACGGCACTAGGAAACTGACTGAGAAACCAGAGTAAAAGTTTCTCCTGCAACCCTTTCCCTTTGTGCTAAATGAACGAACGTCTATCCACATGCTCTGTTCGGAGAGATAAGTGTGTGTGAAAGCCGTCCTTCACCTAGCTTGTTGGGAACACAAAGTTTCTTTTCACTTTCAAACTCCACTCCATACATATATATATGGGGAGGTACTAGCTCCAAATCGGTTTTACAGTGAAAACTGCAGGAACTTCAAACCGGCACTAGGAAACAGACTGAGAAACCAGAGAAAAGTTTCTCCTGCAACCCGATCCCTTTGTGCTAGATAAACGAACGTCTCTCCACATGCTCAGTTCTGAGAGATAAGTGTGTGTGGAAGCCGTCCTTCACCTATCATGTTGGGAACACAAAATTTCTTTTCACTTGCAAACACCACTCCATACATATATATGGGTAGGTACAAGCTCCAACTCGGTTTTAAGGTGAAAACTGCAGGAAACTGAAACCGGCACAAGGAAACAGAATGAGAATCCAGAGAAAAAGTTTCTCCAGCAACCCGTTCCCTTTGTGCTAGATGAACGAACGTCTCTCCACATGCTCAGTTCTGAGAGATAAGTGTGTGTGAAAGCCATCCTTCACCTAGCTTGTTGGGAACACAAAGTTTCTTTTCACTTGCAAACTCCACTCCATACATATATATGGGGAGGTACTAGCTCCAACTCGGTTTTACAGTGAAAACTGCAGGAACTTCAAAACAGCACTAGGAAACAGACTGAGAAATCAGACTAAAAGTTTCTCCTGCAACCCGTTCCCTTTGTGCTAGATAAACGAACGTCTCTCCACATGCTCAGTTCTGAGAGATAAGTGTGTGTGGAAGCCGTCCTTCACCTATCATGTTGGGAACACAAAATTTCTTTTCACTTGCAAACACCACTCCATACATATATATGGGTAGGTACAAGCTCCAACTCGGTTTTAAGGTGAAAACTGTGGAAATTCAAACCGGCACTAGGAAACAGAATGAGAAACCAGAGTAAAAGTTTCTCCTGCAACCCGTTCCCTTTGTGCTAGATGAACGAACGTCTCTCCACATGCTCAGTTCTGAGAGATAAGTGTGTGTGAAAGCCGTCCTTCACCTAGCTTGTTGGGAACACAAAGTTTCTTTTCATTTGCAAACTCCACTCCATACTTATATATGGGGAGGTACTAGCTCCAACTCGGTTTTACACTGAAAACTACAGGAACTTCAAACAAGCACTAGGAAACAGACTGAGAAACCAGAGTAAAAGTTTCTCCTGCAACCCGTTCCCTTTTTGCTAGATGAACGAACGTCTATCCACATGCTCTGTTCGGAGAGATAATTGTGTGTGAAAGCCGTCCTTCACCTAGCTTGTTGGGAACACAAAGTTTCTTTTCACTTACAAACTCCACTCCATACATATATATATGGGGAGGTACTAGCTCCAACTCGGTTTTACAGTGAAAACTGCAGGAACTTCAAAACGGCACTAGGAAACTGACTGAGAAACCAGAGTAAAAGTTTCTCCTGCAACCCTTTCCCTTTGTGCTAAATGAACGAACGTCTATCCACATGCTCTGTTAGGAGAGATAAGTGTGTGTGAAAGCCGTCCTTCACCTAGCTTGTTGGGAACACAAAGTTTCTTTTCACTTTCAAACTCCACTCCATACATATATATATGGGGAGGTACTAGCTCCAAATCGGTTTTACAGTGAAAACTGCAGGAACTTCAAACCGGCACTAGGAAACAGACTGAGAAACCAGAGAAAAGTTTCTCCTGCAACCCGATCCCTTTGTGCTAGATAAACGAACGTCTCTCCACATGCTCAGTTCTGAGAGATAAGTGTGTGTGGAAGCCGTCCTTCACCTATCATGTTGGGAACACAAAATTTCTTTTCACTTGCAAACACCACTCCATACATATATATGGGTAGGTACAAGCTCCAACTCGGTTTTAAGGTGAAAACTGCAGGAAACTGAAACCGGCACTAGGAAACAAAATGAGAATCCAGAGTAAAAGTTTCTCCAGCAACCCGTTCCCTTTGTGCTAGATGAACGAACGTCTCTCCACATGCTCAGTTCTGAGAGATAAGTGTGTGTGAAAGCCATCCTTCACCTAGCTTGTTGGGAACACAAAGTTTCTTTTCACTTGCAAACTCCACTCCATACATATATATGGGGAGGTACTAGCTCCAACTAGGTTTTACAGTGAAAACTGAAGGAACTTCAAAACGGCACTAGGAAACAGACTGAGAAACCAGACTAAAAGTTTCTCCTGCAACCCGTTCCCTTTGTGCTAGATAAACGAACGTCTCTCCACATGCTCAGTTCTGAGAGATAAGTGTGTGTGGAAGCCGTCCTTCACCTATCATGTTGGGAACACAAAATTTCTTTTCACTTGCAAACACCACTCCATACATATATATGGGTAGGTACAAGCTCCAACTCGGTTTTAAGGTGAAAACTGTGGAAATTCAAACCGGCACTAGGAAACAGAATGAGAAACCAGAGTAAAAGTTTCTCCTGCAACCCGTTCCCTTTGTGCTAGATGAACGAAAGTCTCTCCACATGCTCAGTTCTGAGAGATAAGTGTGTGTGAAAGCCGTCCTTCACCTAGCTTGTTGGGAACACAAAGTTTCTTTTCATTTGCAAACTCCACTCCATACTTATATATGGGGAGGTACTAGCTCCAACTCGGTTTTACAGTGAAAACTGCAGGAACTTCTACCCGGCGCAAGGAAACAGACTGAGAAACCAGAGTAATAGTTTCTCCTGCAATCCGTTCCCTTTGTGCTAGATGAACGAACGTCTCTCCACATGCTCAGATCTGAGAGATAAGTGTGTGTGAAAGCCGTCCTTCACCTAGCTTGTTGGGAACACAAAGTTCCTTTTCACTTGCAAACTCCACTCCATACATATAAATGGGGAGGTACTAGCTCCAAATCGGTTTTACAGTGAAAACTACAGGAACTTCAAACAGGCACTAGGAAACAGACTGAGAAACCAGAGTAAAAGTTTCTCCTGCAACCCGTTCCCTTTGTGCTAGATGAACGAACGTCTATCCACATGCTCTGTTCGGAGAGATAAGTTTGTGTGAAAGCCGTCCTTCACCTAGCTTGTTGGGAACAGAAAGTTTCTTTTCACTTGCAAACTCCACTCCATACATATATATATGGGGAGGTACTAGCTCCAACTCGGTTTTACAGTGAAAACTGCAGGAACTTCAAACCGGCACTAGGAAACAGAATGAGAAACCAGAGTAAAAGTTTCTCCTGCAACCCTTTCACTTTGTGCTAAATGAACGAACGTCTATCCACATGCTCTGTTCGGAGAGATAAGTGTGTGTGGAAGCCGTCCTTAAACTATCATGTTGGGAACACAAAATTTCTTTTCACTTGCAAACACCACTCCATACATATATATGGGTAGGTACAAGCTCCAACACGGTTTTAAGGTGAAAACTGCAGGAAATTCAAACCGGCACTAGGAAACAGACTGAGAAACCAGAGAATAGTTTCTCCTGCAACCCGATCCCTTTGTGCTAGATGAACGAACGTCTGTCCACATGCTCCTTTCTGAGGGATAAATGTGTGTGAAAGCCGTCCTTCACCTAGCTTGTTGGGAACACAAAGTTCCTTTTCACTTGCAAACTCCACTCCATACTTATATATGGGGAGGTACTAGCTCCAACTCGGTTTTACAGTGAAAACTGCAGGAACTTCTACCCGGCGCAAGGAAACAGACTGAGAAACCAGAGTAATAGTTTCTCCTGCAACCCGTTCCCTTTGTGCTAGATGAACGAACGTCTCTCCACATGCTCAGTTCTGAGAGATAAGTGTGTGTGAAAGCCGTCCTTCACCTAGCTTGTTGGGAACACAAAGTTCCTTTTCACTTCAAACTCCACTCCATACATATATATGGGGAGGTACTAGCTCCAACTCGGTTTTACAGTGAAAACTACAGGAACTTCAAACAGGCACTAGGAAACAGACTGAGAAACCAGAGTAAAAGTTTCTCCTGCAACCCGTTCCCTTTGTGCTAGATGAACGAACGTCTATCCACATGCTCTGTTCGGAGAGATAACTGTGTGTGAAAGCCGACCTTCACCTAGCTTGTTGGGAACAGAAAGTTTCTTTTCACTTTCAAACTCCACTCCATACATATATATATGGGGAGGTACTAGCTCCAACTCGGTTTTACAGTGAAAACTGCAGGAACTTCAAACCGGCACTAGGAAACAGGCTGAGAAACCAGAGAAAAGTTTCTCCTGCAACCCGATCCCTTTGTGCTAGATAAACGAACGTCTCTCCACATGCTCAGTTCTGAGAGATAAGTGGGTGTGGAAGCCGTCCTTCACCTATCATGTTGGGAACACAAAATTTCTTTTCACTTGCAAACACCACTCCATACATATATATGGGTAGGTACAAGCTCCAACTCGGTTTTAAGGTGAAAACTGCAGGAAACTGAAACCGGCACTAGGAAACAGAATGAGAATCCAGAGTAAAAGTTTCTCCAGCAACCCGTTCCCTTTGTGCTAGATGAACGAACGTCTCTCCACATGCTCAGTTCTGAGAGATATGTGTGTGTGAAAGCCATCCTTCACCTAGCTTGTTGGGAACACAAAGTTTCTTTTCACTTGCAAACTCCACTCCATACATATATATGGGGAGGTACTAGCTCCAACTCGGTTTTACAGTGAAAACTGCAGGAACTTCAAAACGGCACTAGGAAACAGACTGAGAAATCAGACTAAAAGTTTCTCCTGCAACCCGATCCCTTTGTGCTAGATAAACGAACTTCTCTCCACATGCTCAGTTCTGAGAGATAAGTGTGTGTGGAAGCCGTCCTTCAACTATCATGTTGGGAACACAAAATTTCTTTTCACTTGCAAACACCACTCCATACATATATATGGGTAGGTACAAGCTCCAACTCGGTTTTAAGGTGAAAACTGCAGGAAATTCAAACCGGCACTAGGAAACAGAATGAGAAACCAGAGTAAAAGTTTCTCCTGCAACCCGTTCCCTTTGTGCTAGATGAACGAACGTCTATCCACATGCTCTGTTCGGAGAGATAAGTGTGTGTGAAAGCCGACCTTCACCTAGCTTGTTGGGAACAGAAAGTTTCTTTTCAATTTCAAACTCCACTCCATACATATATATATGGGGAGGTACTAGCTCCAACTCGGTTTTACAGTGAAAACTGCAGGAACTTCAAACCGGCACTAGGAAACAGGCTGAGAAACCAGAGAAAAGTTTCTCCTGCAACCCGATCCCTTTGTGCTAGATAAACGAACGTCTCTCCACATGCTCAGCTCTGAGAGATAAGTGGGTGTGGAAGCCGTCCTTCACCTATCATGTTGGGAACACAAAATTTCTTTTCACTTGCAAACACCACTCCATACATATATATGGGTAGGTACAAGCTCCAACTCGGTTTTAAGGTGAAAACTGCAGGAAACTGAAACCGGCACTAGGAAACAGAATGAGAATCCAGAGTAAAAGTTTCTCCAGCAACCCGTTCCCTTTGTGCTAGATGAACGAACGTCTCTCCACATGCTCAGTTCTGAGAGATAAGTGTGTGTGAAAGCCATCCTTCACCTAGCTTGTTGGGAACACAAAGTTTCTTTTCACTTGCAAACTCCACTCCATACATATATATGGGGAGGTACTAGCTCCAACTCGGTTTTACAGTGAAAACTGCAGGAACTTCAAAACGGCACTAGGAAACAGACTGAGAAATCAGACTAAAAGTTTCTCCTGCAACCCGATCCCTTTGTGCTAGATAAACGAACTTCTCTCCACATGCTCAGTTCTGAGAGATAAGTGTGTGTGGAAGCCGTCCTTCACCTATCATGTTGGGAACACAAAATTTCTTTTCACTTGCAAACACCACTCCATACATATATATGGGTAGGTACAAGCTCCAACTCGGTTTTAAGGTGAAAACTGCAGGAAATTCAAACCGGCACTAGGAAACAGAATGAGAAACCAGAGTAAAAGTTTCTCCTGCAACCCGTTCCCTTTGTGCTAGATGAACGAACGTCTCTCCACATGCTCAGTTCTGAGAGATAAGTGTGTGTGAAAGCCGTCCTTCACCTAGCTTGTTGGGAACAGAAAGCTTCTTTTCACTTTCAAACTCCACTCCATACATATATATATGGGGAGGTACTAGCTCCAACTCGGTTTTACAGTGAAAACTGCAGGAACTTCAAACCGGCACTAGGAAACAGACTGAGAAACCAGAGAAAAGTTTCTCCTGCAACCCGATCCCTTTGTGCTAGATAAACGAACGTCTCTCCACATGCTCAGTTCTGAGAGATAAGTGTGTGTGGAAGCCGTCCTTCACCTATCATGTTGGGAACACAAAATTTCTTTTCACTTGCAAACACCACTCCATACATATATATGGGTAGGTACAAGCTCCAACTCGGTTTTAAGGAGAACACTGCAGGAAATTCAAACCGGGACTAGGAAACAGAATGAGAAACCAGAGTAAAAGTTTCTCCTGCAACCCGTTCCCTTTGTGCTAGATGAACGAACGTCTCTCCACATGCTCAGTTCTGAGAGATATGTGTGTGTGAAAGCCGTCCTTCACCTAGCTTGTTGGGAACACAAAGTTTCTTTTCACTTGCAAACTCCACTCCATACTTATATATGGGGAGGTACTAGCTCCAACTCGGTTTTACAGTGAAAACTGCAGGAACTTCAAACCGGCACTAGGAAACAGACTGAGAAACCAGAGTAAAAGTTTCTCCTGCAACCCGATCCCTTTGTGCTAGATAAACGAACGTCTCTCCACATGCTCAGTTCTGAGAGATAAGTGTGTGTGGAAGCCGTCCTTCACCTATCATGTTGGGAACACAAAATTTCTTTTCACTTGCAAACACCACTCCATACATATATATGGGTAGGTACAAGCTCCAACTCGGTTTTAAGGTGAAAACTGCAGGAAATTCAAACCGGCACTAGGAAACAGAATGAGAAACCAGAGTAAAAGTTTCTCCTGCAACCCGTTCCCTTTGTGCTAGATGAACGAACGTCTCTCCACATGCTCAGTTCTGAGAGATAAGTGTGTGTGAAAGCCGTCCTTCACCTAGCTTGTTGGGAACAGAAAGTTTCTTTTCACTTTCAAACTCCACTCCATACATATATATATGGGGAGGTACTAGCTCCAACTCGGTTTTACAGTGAAAACTGCAGGAAATTCAAACCGGCACTAGGAAACAGACTGAGAAACCAGAGAAAAGTTTCTCCTGCAACCCGATCCCTTTGTGCTAGATAAACGAACGTCTCTCCACATGCTCAGTTCTGAGAGATAAGTGTGTGTGGAAGCCGTCCTTCACCTATCATGTTGGGAACACAAAATTTCTTTTCACTTGCAAACACCAGTCCATACATATATATGGGTAGGTACAAGCTCCAACTCGGTTTTAAGGAGAAAACTGCAGGAAATTCAAACCGGCACTAGGAAACAGAATGAGAAACCAGAGTAAAAGTTTCTCCTGCAACCCGTTCCCTTTGTGCTAGATGAACGAACGTCTCTCCACATGCTCAGTTCTGAGAGATAAGTGTGTGTGAAAGCCGTCCTTCACCTAGCTTGTTGGGAACACAAAGTTTCTTTTCACTTGCAAACTCCACTCCATACTTATATATGGGTAGGTACTACCTCCAACTCGGTTTTACAGTGAAAACTGCAGGAACTTCAAACCGGCACTAGGAAACAGACTGAGAAACCAGAGTAAAAGTTTCTCCTGCAACCCGATCCCTTTGTGCTAGATAAACGAACGTCTCTCCACATGCTCAGTTCTGAGAGATAAGTGTGTGTGGAAGCCGTCCTTCACCTATCATGTTGGGAACACAAAATTTCTTTTCACTTGCAAACTCCACTCCATACTTATATATGGGGAGGTACTAGCTCCAACTCGGTTTTACACTGAAAACTACAGGAACTTCAAACAGGCACTAGGAAACAGACTGAGAAACCAGAGTAAAAGTTTCTCCTGCATCCCGTTCCCTTTGTGCTAGATGAACGAACGTCTATCCACATTCTCTGTTCGGAGAGATAAGTGTGTGTGAAAGCCGTCCTTCACCTAGCTTGTTGGGAACACAAAGTTTCTTTTCACTTACAAACTCCACTCCATACATATATATATGGGGAGGTACTAGCTCCAACTCGGATTTACAGTGAAAACTGCAGGAACTTCAAAACGGCACTAGGAAACTGACTGAGAAACCAGAGTAAAAGTTTCTCCTGCAACCCTTTCCCTTTGTGCTAAATGAACGAACGTCTATCCACATGCTCTGTTCGGAGAGATAAGTGTGTGTGAAAGCCGTCCTTCACCTAGCTTGTTGGGAACAGAAAGTTTCTTTTCACTTTCAAACTCCACTCCATACATATATATATGGGGAGGTACTAGCTCCAAATCGGTTTTACAGTGAAAACTGCAGGAACTTCAAACCGGCACTAGGAAACAGACTGAGAAACCAGAGAAAAGTTTCTCCTGCAACCCGATCCCTTTGTGCTAGATAAACGAACGTCTCTCCACATGCTCAGTTCTGAGAGATAAGTGTGTGTGGAAGCCGTCCTTCACCTATCATGTTGGGAACACAAAATTTCTTTTCACTTGCAAACACCACTCCATACATATATATGGGTAGGTACAAGCTCCAACTCGGTTTTAAGGTGAAAACTGCAGGAAACTGAAACCGGCACTAGGAAACAGAATGAGAATCCAGAGTAAAAGTTTCTCCAGCAACCCGTTCCCTTTGTGCTAGATGAACGAACGTCTCTCCACATGCTCAGTTCTGAGAGATAAGTGTGTGTGAAAGCCATCCTTCACCTAGTTGTTGGGAACACAAAGTTTCTTTTCACTTGCAAACTCCACTCCATACATATATATGGGGAGGTACTAGCTCCAACTCGGTTTTACAGTGAAAACTGCAGGAACTTCAAAACGGCACTAGGAAACAGACTGAGAATTCAGACTAAAAGTTTCTCCTGCAACCCGTTCCATTTGTGCTAGATGAACGAACGTCTCTCCACATGCTCAGTTCTGAGAGATAAGTGTGTGTGGAAGCCGTCCTTCACCTATCATGTTGGGAACACAAAATTTCTTTTCACTTGCAAACACCACTCCATACATATATATGGGTAGGTACAAGCTCCAACTCGGTTTTAAGGTGAAAACTGTGGAAATTCAAACCGGCACTAGGAAACAGAATGGGAAACCAGAGTAAAAGTTTCTCCTGAAACCCGTTCCCTTTGTGCTAGATGAACGAACGTCTCTCCACATGCTCAGTTCTGAGAGATAAGTGTGTGTGAAATCCGTCCTTCACCTAGCTTGTTGGGAACACAAAGTTTCTTTTCATTTGCAAACTCCACTCCATACTTATATATGGGGAGGTACTAGCTCCAACTCGGTTTTACACTGAAAACTACAGGAACTTCAAACAGGCACTAGGAAACAGACTGAGAAACCAGAGTAAAAGTTTCTCCTGCAACCCGTTCCCTTTGTGCTAGATGAACGAACGTCTATCCACATGCTCTGTTCGGAGAGATAAGTGTGTGTGAAAGCCGTCCTTCACCTAGCTTGTTGGGAACACAAAGTTTCTTTTCACTTACAAACTCCACTCCATACATATATATATGGGGAGGTACTAGCTCCAACTCGGTTTTACAGTGAAAACTGCAGGAACTTCAAAACGGCACTAGGAAACTGACTGAGAAACCAGAGTAAAAGTTTCTCCTGCAACCCTTTCCCTTTGTGCTAAATGAACGAACTTCTATCCACATGCTCTGTTCGGAGAGATAAGTGTGTGTGAAAGCCGTCCTTCACCTAGCTTGTTGGGAACAGAAAGTTTCTTTTCACTTTCAAACTCCACTCCATACATATATATATGGGGAGGTACTAGCTCCAAATCGGTTTTACAGTGAAAACTGCAGGAACTTCAAACCGGCACTAGGAAACAGACTGAGAAACCAGAGAAAAGTTTCTCCTGCAACCCGATCCCTTTGTGCTAGATAAACGAACGTCTCTCCACATGCTCAGTTCTGAGAGATAAGTGTGTGTGGAAGCCGTCCTTCACCTATCATGTTGGGAACACAAAATTTCTTTTCACTTGCAAACACCACTCCATACATATATATGGGTAGGTACAAGCTCCAACTCGGTTTTAAGGTGAAAACTGCAGGAAAATGAAACCGGCACTAGGAAACAGAATGAGAATCCAGAGTAAAAGTTTCTCCAGCAACCCGTTCCCTTTGTGCTAGATGAACGAACGTCTCTCCACATGCTCAGTTCTGAGAGATAAGTGTGTGTGAAAGCCATCCTTCACCTAGCTTGTTGGGAACACAAAGTTTCTTTTCACTTGCAAACTCCACTCCATACATATATATGGGGAGGTACTAGCTCCAACTCGGTTTTACAGTGAAAACTGCAGGAAGTTCAAAACGGCACTAGGAAACAGACTGAGAAATCAGAGTAAAAGTTTCTCCTGCAACACGTTCCCTTTGTGCTAGATAAACGAACGTCTCTCCACATGCTCAGTTCTGAGAGATAAGTGTGTGTGGAAGCCGTCCTTCACCTATCATGTTGGGAACACAAAATTTCTTTTCACTTGCAAACACCATTCCATACATATATATGGGTAGGTACAAGCTCCAACTCGGTTTTAAGGTGAAAACTGTGGAAATTCAAACCGGCACTAGGAAACAGAATGAGAAACCAGAGTAAAAGTTTCTCCTGCAACCCGTTCCCTTTGTGCTAGATGAACGAACGTCTCTCCACATGCTCAGTTCTGAGAGATAAGTGTGTGTGAAAGCCGTCCTTCACCTAGCTTGTTGGGAACACAAAGTTCCTTTTCACTTGCAAACTCCACTCCATACATATATATGGGGAGGTACTAGCTCCAAATCGGTTTTACAGTGAAAACTACAGGAACTTCAAACAGGCACTAGGAAACAGACTGAGAAACCAGAGTAAAAGTTTCTCCTGCAACCCGTTCCCTTTGTGCTAGATGAACGAACGTCTATCCACATGCTCTGTTCGGAGAGATAAGTGTGTGTGAAAGCCGTCCTTCACCTAGCTTGTTGGGAACAGAAAGTTTCTTTTCACTTGCAAACTCCACTCCATACATATATATATGGGGAGGTACTAGCTCCAACTCGGTTTTACAGTGAAAACTGCAGGAACTTCAAACCGGCACTAGGAAACAGAATGAGAAACCAGAGTAATTGTTTCTCCTGCAACCCTTTCACTTTGTGCTAAATGAACGAACGTCTATCCACATGCTCTGTTCGGAGAGATAAGTGTGTGTGGAAGCCGTCCTTAACCTATCATGTTGTGAACACAAAATTTCTTTTCACTTGCAAACACCACTCCATACATATATATGGGTAGGTACAAGCTCCAACACGGTTTTAAGGTGAAAACTGCAGGAAATTCAAACCGGCACTAGGAAACAGACTGAGAAACCAGAGAAAAGTTCCTCCTGCAACCCGATCCCTTTGTGCTAGATGAACGAACGTCTGTTCACATGCTCCTTTCTGAGGGATAAATGTGTGTGAAAGCCGTCCTTCACCTAGCTTGTTGGGAACACAAAGTTCCTTTTCACTTCAAACTCCACTCCATACATATATATGGGGAGGTACTAGCTCCAACTCGGTTTTGCAGTGAAAACTACAGGAACTTCAAACAGGCACTAGGAAACAGACTGAGAAACCAGAGTAAAAGTTTCTCCTGCAACCCGTTCCCTTTGTGCTAGATGAACGAACGTCTATCCACATGCTCTGTTCGGAGAGATAAGTGTGTGTGAAAGCCGACCTTCACCTAGCTTGTTGGGAACAGAAAGTTTCTTTTCACTTTCAAACTCCACTCCATACATATATATATGGGGAGGTACTAGCTCCAACTCGGTTTTACAGTGAAAACTGCAATAACTTCAAACCGGCACTAGGAAACAGGCTGAGAAACCAGAGAAAAGTTTCTCCTGCAACCCGATCCCTTTGTGCTAGATAAACGAACGTCTCTCCACATGCTCAGTTCTGAGAGATAAGTGGGTGTGGAAGCCGTCCTTCACCTATCATGTTGGGAACACAAAATTTCTTTTCACTTGCAAACACCACTCCATACATATATATGGGTAGGTACAAGCTCCAACTCGGTTTTAAGGTGAAAACTGCAGGAAACTGAAACCGGCACTAGGAAACAGAATGAGAATCCAGAGTAAAAGTTTCTGCAGCAACCCGTTCCCTTTGTGCTAGATGAACGAACGTCTCTCCACATGCTCAGTTCTGAGAGATAAGTGTGTGTGAAAGCCATCCTTCACCTAGCTTGTTGGGAACACAAAGTTTCTTTTCACTTGCAAACTCCACTCCATACATATATATGGGGAGGTACTAGCTCCAACTCGGTTTTACAGTGAAAACTGCAGGAACTTCAAACCGGCACTAGGAAACAGACTGAGAAACCAGAGTAAAAGTTTCTCCTGCAACCCGATCCCTTTTTGCTAGATAAACGAACGTCTCTCCACATGCTCTGTTCTGAGAGATAAGTGTGTGTGGAAGCCGTCCTTCACCTATCATGTTGGGAACACAAAATTTCTTTTCACTTGCAAACACCACTCCATACATAAATATGGGTAGGTACAAGCTCCAACTCGGTTTTAAGGTGAAAACTGCAGGAAATTCAAACCGGCACTAGGAAACAGAATGAGAAACCAGAGTAAAAGTTTCTCCAGCAACCCGTTCCCTTTGTGCTAGATGAACGAACGTCTCTCCACATGCTCAGTTCTGAGAGATAAGTGTGTGTGAAAGCCATCCTTCACCTAGCTTGTTGGGAACACAAAGTTTCTTTTCACTTGCAAACTCCACTCCATACATATATATGGGGAGGTACTAGCTCCAACTCGGTTTTACAGTGAAAACTGCAGGAACTTCAAAACGGCACTAGGAAACAGACTGAGAAATCAGAGTAAAAGTTCCCCTGCAACCCGATCCCTTTGTGCTAGATAAACGAACGTCTCTCCACATGCTCAGTTCTGAGAGATAAGTGTGTGTGGAAGCCGTACTTCACCTATCATGTTGGGAACACAAAATTTCTTTTCACTTACAAACACCACTCCATACATATATATGGGTAGGTACAAGCTCCAACTCGGTTTTAAGGTGAAAACTGCAGGAAACTGAAACCGGCACTAGGAAACAGAATGAGAAACCAGAGTAAAAGTTTCTCCAGCAACCCGTTCCCTTTGTGCTAGATGAACGAACGTCTCTCCACATGCTCAGTTCTGAGAGATAAGTGTGTGTGAAAGCCGTCCTTCACCTAGCTTTTTGGGAACACAAAGTTTCTTTTCATTTGCAAACTCCACTCCATACTTATATATGGGGAGGTACCAGCTCCAACTCGATTTTACAGTGAAAACTGCAGGAACTTCTACCCGGCGCAAGGAAACAGACTGAGAAACCAGAGTAATAGTTTCTCCTGCAACCCGTTCCCTTTGTGCTAGATGAACGAACGTCTCTCCACATGCTCAGTTCTGAGAGATAAGTGTGTGTGAAAGCCGTCCTTCACCTAGCTTGTTGGGAACACAAAGTTCCTTTTCACTTGCAAACTCCACTCCATACATATATATGGGGAGGTACTAGCTCCAACTCTGTTTTACAGTGAAAACTACAGGAAATTCAAACAGGCACTAGGAAACAGACTGAGAAACCAGAGTAAAAGTTTCTCCTGCAACCCGTTCCCTTTGTGCTAGATGAACGAAAGTCTATCCACATGCTCTGTTCGGAGAGATAAGTGTGTGTGAAAGAAGTCCTTCACGTAGCTTGTTTGGAACAGAAAGTTTCTTTTCACTTGCAAACTCCACTCCATACATATATATATGGGGAGGTACAAGCTCCCACTCGGTTTTACAATGAAAACTGCAGGAACTTCAAACCGGCACTAGGAAACAGAATGAGAAACCAGAGTAAAAGTTTCTCCTGCAACCCTTTCACTTTGTGCTAAATGAACGAACGTCTATCCACATGCTCTGTTCGGAGAGATAAGTGTGTGTGGAAGCCGTCCTTCACCTATCATGTTGGGAACACAAAATTTCTTTTCACTTGCAAACACCACTCCATAGATATATATGGGTAGGTACAAGATCCAACACGTTTTTAAGGTGAAAACTGCAGGAAATTCAAACCGGCACTAGGAAACAGACTGAGAAAACAGAGAAAAGTTTCTCCTGCAACCCGATCCCTTTGTGCTAGATGAACGAACGTCTGTCCACATGCTCCTTTCTGAGGGATAAGTGTGTGTGAAAGCCGTCCTTCACCTAGCTTGTTGGGAACACAAAGTTCCTTTTCACTTGCAAACTCCACTCCATACTTATATATGGGGAGGTACTAACTCCAACTCGGTTTTACAGTGAAAACTGCAGGAACTTCAACCCGGCGCAAGGAAACAGACTGAGAAACCAGAGTAATAGTTTCTCCTGCAACCCGTTCCCTTTGTGCTAGATGAACGAACGTCTCTCCACATGCTCAGTTCTGAGAGATAAGTGTGTGTGAAAGCCGTCCTTCACCTAGCTTGTTGGGAACAGAAAGTTTCTTTTCACTTGCAAACTCCACTCCATACTTATATATGGGGAGGTACTAGCTCCAACTCGGTTTTACAGTGAAAACTTCAGGAACTTCTACCCGGCGCAAGGAAACAGACTGAGAAACCAGAGTAATAGTTTCTCCTGCAACCCGTTCCCTTTGTGCTAGATGAACGAACGTCTCTCCACATACTCAGTTCGGAGAGATAAGTGTTTTGTGAAAGCCGTCCTTCACCTAGCTTGTTGGGAACAGAAAGTTTCTTTTCACTTGCAAACTCCACTCCATACATATATATATGGGGAGGTACTAGCTCCAACTCGGTTTTACAGTGAAAACTGCAGGAACTTCAAACCGGCACTAGGAAACAGACTGAGAAACCAGAGAAAAGTTTCTCCTGCAACCCGATCCCTTTGTGCTAGATAAACGAACGTCTCTCCACATGCTCAGTTCTGAGAGATAAGTGGGTGTGGAAGCCGTCCTTCACATATCATGTTGGGAACACAAAATTTCTTTTCACTTGCAAACACCACTCCATACATATATATGGGTAGGTACAAGCTCCAACTCGGTTTTAAGGTGAAAACTGCAGGAAACTGAAACCGGCACTATGAAACAGAATGAGAATCCAGAGTAAAAGTTTCTCCAGCAACCCGTTCCCTTTGTGCTAGATGAACGAACGTCTCTCCACATGCTCAGTTCTGAGAGATAAGTGTGTGTGAAAGCCATCCTTCACCTAGCTTGTTGGGAACACAAAGTTTCTTTTCACTTGCAAACTCCACTCCATACATATATATGGGGAGGTACTAGCTCCAACTCGGTTTTACAGTGAAAACTGCAGGAACTTCAAAACGGCACTAGGAAACAGACTGAGAAATCAGACTAAAAGTTTCTCCTGCAACCCGATCCCTTTGTGCTAGATAAACGAACGTCTCTCCACATGCTCAGTTCTGAGAGTTAAGTGTGAGTGGAAGCCGTCCTTCACCTATCATGTTGGGAACACAAAATTTCTTTTCACTTGCAAACACCACTCCATACATATATATGGGTAGGTACAAGCTCCAACTCGGTTTTAAGGTGAAAACTGCAGGAAATTCAAACCGGCACTAGGAAACAGAATGAGAAACCAGAGTAAAAGTTTCTCCTGCAACCCGTTCCCTTTGTGCTAGATGAACGAACGTCTCTCCACATGCTCAGTTCTGAGAGATAAGTGTGTGTGAAAGCCGTCCTTCACCTAGCTTGTTGGGAACACAAAGTTTCTTTTCACTTGCAAACTCCACTCCATACTTATATATGGGGAGGTACTAGCTCCAACTCGGTTTTACAGTGAAAACTGCAGGAACTTCAAAACGGCACTAGGAAACAGAATGAGAAACCAGAGTAAAAGTTTCTCCTGCAACCCGATCCCTTTGTGCTAGATAAACGAACGTCTCTCCACATGCTCAGTTCTGAGAGATAAGTGTGTGTGGAAGCCGTCCTTCACCTATCATGTTGGGAACACAAAATTTCTTTTCACTTGCAAACACCACTCCATACATATATATGGGTAGGTACAAGCTCCAACTCGGTTTTAAGGTGAAAACTGCAGGAAATTCAAACCGGCACTAGGAAACAGAATGAGAAACCAGAGTAAAAGTTTCTCCAGCAACCCGTTCCCTTTGTGCTAGATGAACGAACGTCTCTCCACATGCTCAGTTCTGAGAGATAAGTGTGTGTGAAAGCCATCCTTCACCTAGCTTGTTGGGAACACAAAGTTTGTTTTCACTTGCAAACTCCACTCCATACATATATATGGGGAGGTACTAGCTCCAACTCGGTTTTACAGTGAAAACTGCAGGAACTTCAAAACGGCACTAGGAAACAGACTGAGAAATCAGACTAAAAGTTCCTCCTGCAACCCGATCCCTTTGTGCTAGATAAACGAACGTCTCTCCACATGCTCAGTTCTGAGAGATAAGTGTGTGTGGAAGCCGTCCTTCACCTATCATGTTGGGAAAACAAAATTTCTTTTCACTTGCAAACACCACTCCATACATATATATGGGTAGGTACAAGCTCCAACTCGGTTTTAAGGTGAAAACTGCAGGAAACTGAAACCGGCACTAGGAAACAGAATGAGAAACCAGAGTAAAAGTTTCTCCAGCAACCCGTTCCCTTTGTGCTAGATGAACGAACGTCTCTCCACATGCTCAGTTCTGAGAGATAAGTGTGTGTGGAAGCCGTCCTTCACCTATCATGTTGGGAACACAAAATTTCTTTTCACTTGCAAACACCACTCCATAGATATATATGGGTAGGTACAAGCTCCAACACGGTTTTAAGGTGAAAACTGCAGGAAATTCAAACCGGCACTAGGAAACTGACTGAGAAACCAGAGAAAAGTTTCTCCTGCAAACCGATCCCTTTGTGCTAGATGAACGAACGTCTGTCCACATGCTCCTTTCTGAGGGATAAGTGTGTGTGAAAGCCGTCCTTCACCTAGCTTGTTGGGAACACAAAGTTCCTTTTCACTTGCAAACTCCACTCCATACTTATATATGGGGAGGTACTAGCTCCAACTCGGTTTTACAGTGAAAACTGCAGGAACTTCTACCCGGCGCAAGGAAACAGACTGAGAAACCAGAGTAATAGTTTCTCCTGCAACCCGTTCCCTTTGTGCTAGATGAACGAACGTCTCTCCACATGCTCAGTTCTGAGAGATAAGTGTGTGTGAAAGCCGTCCTTCACCTAGCTTGTTGGGAACTCAAAGTTCCTTTTCACTTCAAACTCCACTCCATACATATATATGGGGAGGTACTAGCTCCAACTCGGTTTTACAGTGAAAACTACAGGAACTTCAAACAGGCACTAGGAAACAGACTGAGAAACCAGAGTAAAAGTTTCTCCTGCAACCCGTTCCCTTTGTGCTAGATGAACGAACGTCTATCCACATGCTCTGTTCGGAGAGATAAGTGTGTGTGAAAGCCGTCCTTCAGTTAGCTTGTTGGGAACAGAAAGTTTCTTTTCACTTGCAAACTCCACTCCATACATATATATATACGGGGAGGTACTAGCTCCAACTCGGTTTTACAGTGAAAACTGCAGGAACTTCAAACCGGCACTAGGAAACAGACTGAGAAACCAGAGAAAAGTTTCTCCTGCAACCCGATCCCTTTGTGCTAGATAAACGAACGTCTCTCCACATGCTCAGTTCTGAGAGATAAGTGGGTGTGGAAGCCGTCCTTCACCTATCATGTTGGGAACACAAAATTTCTTTTCACTTGCAAACACCACTCCATACATATATATGGGTAGGTACAAGCTCCAACTCGGTTTTAAGGTGAAAACTGCAGGAAACTGAAACCGGCACTAGGAAACCGAATGAGAATCCAGAGTAAAAGTTTCTCCAGCAACCCGTTCCCTTTGTGCTAGATGAACGAACGTCTCTCCACATGCTCAGTTCTGAGAGATAAGTGTGTGTGGAAGCCGTCCTTCACCTATCATGTTGGGAACACAAAATTTCTTTTCACTTGCAAACACCACTCCATACATATATATGGGTAGGTACAAGCTCCAACTCGGTTTTAAGGTGAAAACTGCAGGAAATTCAAACCGGCACTAGGAAACAGAATGAGAAACCAGAGTAAAAGTTTCTCCAGCAACCCGTTCCCTTTGTGCTAGATGAACGAACGTCTCTCCACATGCTCAGTTCTGAGAGATAAGTGTGTGTGAAAGCCATCCTTCACCTAGCTTGTTGGGAACACAAAGTTTGTTTTCACTTGCAACCTCCACTCCATACATATATATGGGGAGGTACCAACTCCAACTCGGTTTTACAGTGAAAACTGCAGGAACTTCAAAACGGCACTAGGAAACAGACTGAGAAATCAGACTAAAAGTTCCTCCTGCAACCCGATCCCTTTGTGCTAGATAAACGAACGTCTCTCCACATGCTCAGTTCTGAGAGATAAGTGTGTGTGGAAGCCGTCCTTCACCTATCATGTTGGGAACACAAAATTTCTTTTCACTTGCAAACTCCACTCCATACATATATATGGGTAGGTACAAGCTCCAACTCGGTTTTAAGGTGAAAACTGCAGGAAACTGAAACCGGCACTAGGAAACAGAATGAGAAACCAGAGTAAAAGTTTCTCCAGCAACCCGTTCCCTTTGTGCTAGATGAACGAACGTCTCTCCACATGCTCAGGTCTGAGAGAAAAGTGTGTGTGAAAGCCATCCTTCACCTAGCTTGTTGGGAACACAAAGTTTCTTTTCACTTGCAAACTCCACTCCATACATATATATGGGGAGGTACTAGCTCCAACTCGGTTTTACAGTGAAAACTGCAGGAACTTCAAAACGGCACTAGGAAACAGACTGAGAAATCAGACTAAAAGTTTCTCCTGAAACCCGTTCCCTTTGTGCTAGATAAACGAACTTCTCTCCACATGCTCAGTTCTGAGAGATAAGTGTGTGTGGAAGCCGTCCTTCACCTATCATGTTGGGAACACAAAATTTCTTTTCACTTGCAAACACCACTCCATACATATATATGGGTAGGTACAAGCTCCAACTCGGTTTTAAGGTGAAAACTGCAGGAAACTGAAACTGGCACTAGGAAACAGAATGAGAAACCAGAGTAAATGTTTCTCCAGCAACCCGTTCCCTTTGTGCTAGATGAACGAACGTCTCTCCACATGCTCAGTTCTGAGAGATAAGTGTGTGTGAAAGCCATCCTTCACCTAGCTTGTTGGGAACACAAAGTTTCTTTTCACTTGCAAACTCCACTCCATACATATATATGGGGAGGTACTAGCTCCAACTCGGTTTTACAGTGAAAACTGCAGGAACTTCAAACCGGCACTAGGAAACAGACTGAGAAACCAGAGAAAAGTTTCTCCTGCAACCCGATCCTTTTGTGCTAGATAAACGAACGTCTCTCCACATGCTCAGTTCTGAGAGATAAGTGGGTGTTGAAGCCGTCCTTCACCTATCATGTTGGGAACACAAAATTTCTTTTCACTTGCAAACACCACTCCATATATATATATGGGTAGGTACAAGCTCCAACTCGGTTTTAAGGTGAAAACTGCAGGAAACTGAAACCGGCACTAGGAAACAGAATGAGAATCCAGAGTAAAAGTTTCTCCAGCAACCCGTTCCCTTTGTGCTAGATGAACGAACGTCTCTCCACATGCTCAGTTCTGAGAGAAAAGTGTGTGTGAAAGCCATCCTTCAACTAGCTTGTTGGGAACACAAAGTTTCTTTTCACTTGCAAACTCCAATCCATACATATATATGGGGAGGTACTAGCTCCAACTCGGTTTTACAGTGAAAACTGCAGGAACTTCAAAACGGCACTAGGAAACAGACTGAGAAATCAGACTAAAAGTTTCTCCTGCAACCCGATCCCTTTGTGCTAGATAAACGAACGTCTCTCCACATGCTCAGTTCTGAGAGTTAAGTGTGTGTGGAAGCCGTCCTTCACCTATCATGTTGGGAACACAAAATTTCTTTTCACTTGCAAACACCACTCCATACATATATATGGGTAGGTACAAGCTCCAACTCGGTTTTAAGGTGAAAACTGCAGGAAATTCAAACCGGCACTAGGAAACAGAATGAGAAACCAGAGTAAAAGTTTCTCCTGCAACCCGTTCCCTTTGTGCTAGATGAACGAACGTCTCTCCACATGCTCAGTTCTGAGAGATAAGTGTGTGTGAAAGCCGTCCTTCACCTAGCTTGTTGGGAACACAAAGTTTCTTTTCACTTGCAAACTCCACTCCATACTTATATATGGGGAGGTACTAGCTCCAACTCGGTTTTACAGTGAAAACTGCAGGAACTTCAAACCGGCACTAGGAAACAGACTGAGAAACCAGAGTAAAAGTTTCTCCTGCAACCCGATCCCTTTGTGCTAGATAAACGAACGTCTCTCCACATGCTCAGTACTGAGAGATAAGTGTGTGTGGAAGCCGTCCTTCACCTATCATGTTGGGAACACAAAATTTCTTTTCACTTGCAAACACCACTCCATACATATATATGGGTAGGTACAAGCTCCAACTCGGTTTTAAGGTGAAAACTGCAGGAAATTCAAACCGGCACTAGGAAACAGACTGAGAAACCAGAGTAAAAGTTTCTCCAGCAACCCGTTCCCTTTGTGCTAGATGAACGAACGTCTCTCCACATGCTCAGTTCTGAGAGATAAGTGTGTGTGAAAGCCGTCCTTCACCTAGCTTGTTGGGAACACAAAGTTTCTTTTCACTTGCAAACTCCACTCCATACATATATATGGGGAGGTACTAGCTCCAACCCGGTTTTACAGTGAAAACTGCAGGAACTTCAAAACGGCACTAGGAAACAGACTGAGAAATCAGACTAAAAGTTTCTCCTGCAACCCGTTCCCTTTGTGCTAGATAAACGAACTTCTCTCCACATGCTCAGTTCTGAGAGATAAGTGTGTGTGGAAGCCGTCCTTCACCTATCATGTTGGGAACACAAAATTTCTTTTCACTTGCAAACACCACTCCATACATATATATGGGTAGGTACAAGCTCCAACACGGTTTTAAGGTGAAAACTGCAGGAAATTCAAACCGGCACTAGGAAACAGAATGAGAAACCTGAGTAAAAGTTTCTCCTGCAAAAAGTTCCCTTTGTGCTAGATGAACGAACGACTCTCCACATGCTCAGTTCTGAGAGATAAGTGTGTGTGAAAGCCATCCTTCACCTAGCTTGTTGGGAACACAAAGTTTCTTTTCATTTGCAAACTCCACTCCATACATATATATGGGGAGGTACTAGCTCCAACTCGGTTTTACAGTGAAAACTGCAGGAACTTCAAAACGGCACTAGGAAACAGACTGAGAAACCAGAGAAAAGTTTCTCCTGCAACCCGATCCCTTTGTGCTAGATGAACGAACGTCTGTCCACATGCTCCTTTCTGAGGGATAAGTGTGTGTGAAAGCCGTCCTTCACCTAGCTTGTTGGGAACACAAAGTTTCTTTTCATTTGCAAACTCCACTCCATACATATATATGGGGAGGTACTAGCTCCAACTCGGTTTTACAGTGAAAACTGCAGGAACTTCTACCCGGCGCAAGGAAACAGACTGAGAAACCAGAGTAATAATTTCTCCTGCAACCCGTTCCCTTTGTGCTAGATGAACGAACGTCTCTCCACATGCTCAGTTCTGAGAGATAAGTGTGTGTGAAAGCCGTCCTTCACCTAGCTTGTTGGGAACACAAAGTTCCTTTTCACTTGCAAACCCCACTCCATACATATATATGGGGAGGTACTAGCTCCAACTCGGTTTTACAGTGAAAACTACAGGAACTTCAAACAGGCACTAGGAAACAGACTGAGAAACCAGAGTAAAAGTTTCTCCTGCAACCCGTTCACTTTGTGCTAGATGAACGAACGTCTATCCACATGCTCTGTTCGGAGAGATATGTGTGTGTGAAAGCCGTCCTTCACCTAGCTTGTTGGGAACAGAAAGTTTATTTTCACTTGCAAACTCCACTCCATACATATATATATGGGGAGGTACTAGCTCCAACTCGGTTTTACAGTGAAAACTGCAGGAACTTCAAACCGCCACTAGGAAACAGAATGAGAAACCAGAGTAAAAGTTTCTCCTGCAAACCTTTCACTTTGTGCTAAATGAACGAACGTCTATCCACATGCTCTGTTCGGAGAGATAAGTGTGTGTGGAAGCCGTCCTTCACCTATCATGTTGGGAACACAAAATTTCTTTTCACTTGCAAACACCACTCCATACATATATATGGGTAGGTACAAGCTCCAACACGGTTTTAAGGTGAAAACTGCAGGAAATTCAAACCGGCACTAGGAAACAGACTGAGAAACCAGAGAAAAGTTTCTCCAGCAACCCGTTCCCTTTGTGCTAGATGAACGAACGTCTCTCCACATGCTCAGTTCTGAGAGATAAGTGTGTGTGAAAGCCATCCTTCACCTAGCTTGTTGGGAACACAAAGTTTCTTTTCACTTGCAAACTCCAATCCATACTTATATATGGGGAGGTACTAGCTCCAACTCGGTTTTACAGTGAAAACTGCAGGAACTTCTACCCGGCGCAAGGAAACAGACTGAGAAACCAGAGTAATAGTTTCTCCTGCAACCCGTTCCATTTGTGCTAGATGAACGAACGTCTCTCCACATGCTCAGTTCTGAGAGATAAGTGTGTGTGAAAGCCGTCCTTCACCTAGCTTGTTGGGAACACAAAGTTCCTTTTCACTTCAAACTCCACTCCATACATATATATGGGGAGGTACAAGCTCCAACTCGGTTTTACAGTGAAAACTACAGGAACTTCAAACAGGCACTAGGAAACAGACTGAGAAACCAGAGTAAAAGTTTCTCCTGCAACCCGTTCCCTTTGTGCTAGATGAACGAACGTCTATCCACATGCTTTGTTCGGAGAGATAAGTGTGTGTGAAAGCCGTCCTTCACCTAGCTTGTTGGGAACAGAAAGTTTCTTTTCACTTTCAAACTCCACTCCATACATATATATATGGGGAGGTACTAGCTCCAACACGGTTTTACATTGAAAACTGCAGGAACTTCAAAACGGCACTAGGAAACAGACTGAGAAACCAGAGAAAAGTTTCTCCTGCAACCCGATCCCTTTGTGCTAGATAAACGAACGTCTCTCCACATGCTCATTTCTGAGAGATAAGTGGGTGTGGAAGCCGTCCTTCACCTATCATGTTGGGAACACAAAATTTCTTTTCACTTGCAAACAACACTCCATACATATATATGGGTAGGTACAAGCTCCAACTCGGTTTTAAGGTGAAAACTGCAGGAAACTGAAACCGGCACTAGGAAACAGAATGAGAATCCAGAGTAAAAGTTTCTCCAGCAACCCGTTCCCTTTGTGCTAGATGAACGAACGTCTCTCCACATGCTCAGTTCTGAGAGATAAGTGTGTGTGAAAGCCATCCTTCACCTAGCTTGTTGGGAACACAAAGTTTCTTTTCACTTGCAAACTCCACTCCATACATATATATGGGGAGGTACTAGCTCCAACTCGGTTTTACAGTGAAAACTGCAGGAATTTCAAAACGGCACTAGGAAACAGACTGAGAAATCAGACTAAAAGTTTCTCCTGCAACCCGATCCCTTTGTGCTAGATAAACGAACGTCTCTCCACATGCTCAGTTCTGAGAGATAAGTGTGTGTGGAAGCCGTCCTTCACCTATCATGTTGGGAACACAAAATTTCTTTTCACTTGGAAACACCACTCCATACATATATATGGGTAGGTACAAGCTCCAACTCGGTTTTAAGGTGAAAACTGCAGGAAATTCAAACTGGCACTAGGAAACAGAATGCGAAACCAGAGTAAAAGTTTCTCCTGCAAACCGTTCCCTTTGTGCTAGATGAACGAACGTCTCTCCACATGCTCAGTTCTGAGAGATAAGTGTGTGTGAAAGCCATCCTTCACCTAGCTTGTTGGGAACACAAAGTTTCTTTTCACTTGCAAACTCCACTCCATACTTATATATGGGGAGGTACTAGCTCCAACTCGGTTTTACAGTGAAAACTGCAGGAACTTCAAACCGGCACTAGGAAACAGACTGAGAAACCAGAGTAAAAGTTTCTCCTGCAACCCGATCTCTTTGTGCTAGATAAACGAACGTCTCTCCACATGCTCAGTTCTGAGAGATAAGTGTGTGTGGAAGCCGTCCTTCACCTATCATGTTGGGAACACAAAATTTCTTTTCACTTGCAAACACCACTCCATACATATATATGGGTAGGTACAAGCTCCAACTCGGTTTTAAGGTGAAAACTGCAGGAAACTGAACCCGGCACTAGGAAACAGAATGAGAAACCAGAGTAAAAGTTTCTCCAGCAAACCGTTCCCTTTGTGTTAGATGAACGAACGTCTCTCCACATGCTCAGTTCTGAGAGATAAGTGTGTGTGAAAGCCATCCTTCAACTAGCTTGTTGGGAACACAAAGTTTCTTTTCACTTGCAAACTCCACTCCATACATATATATGGGGAGGTACTAGCTCCAACTCGGTTTTACAGTGAAAACTGCAAGAACTTCAAAATGGCACTAGGAAACAGACTGAGAAATCAGACTAAAAGTTCCTCCTGCAACCCGATCCCTTTGTGCTAGATAAACGAACGTCTCTCCACATGCTCAGTTCTGAGAGATAAGTGTGTGTGGAAGCCGTCCTTCACCTATCATGTTGGGAACACAAAATTTCTTTTCACTTGCAAGCACCATTCCATACATATATATGGGTAGGTACAAGCTCCAACTCGGTTTTAAGGTGAAAACTGCAGGAAACTGAAACCGGCACTAGGAAACAGAATGAGAAACCAGAGTAAAATTTTCTCCAGCAACCAGTTCCCTTTGTGCTAGATGAACGAACGTCTCTCCAAATGCTCAGTTCTGAGAGATAAGTGTGTGTGAAAGCCATCCTTCACCTAGCTTGTTGGGAACACAAAGTTTCTATTCACTTGCAAACTCCACTCCATACATATATATGGGGAGGTACTAGCTCCAACTCGGTTTTACAGTGAAAACTGCAGGAACTTCAAAACGGCACTAGGAAACAGACTGAGAAATCAGACTAAAAGTTTCCCCTGCAACCCGTTCCATTTGTGCTAGATAAACGAACTTCTCTCCACATGCTCAGTTCTGAGAGATAAGTGTGTGTGGAAGCCGTCCTTCACCTATCATGTTGGGAACACAAAATTTCTTTTCACTTGCAAACACCACTCCATACATATATATGGGTAGGTACAAGCTCCAACTCGGTTTAAAGGTGAAAACTGCAGGAAATTCAAAACGGCACTAGGAAACAGAATGAGAAACCAGAGTAAAAGTTTCTCCTTCAACCCGTTCCCTTTGTGCTAGATGAACGAAAGTCTCTCCACATGCTCAGTTCTGAGAGATAAGTGTGTGTGAAAGCCGTCCTTCACCTAGCTTGTTGGGAACACAAAGTTTCTTTTCATTTGCAAACTCCACTCCATACTTATATATGGGGAGGTACTAGCTCCAACTCGGTTTTACAGTGAAAACTGCAGGAACTTCTACCCGGCGCAAGGAAACAGACTGAGAAACCAGAGTAATAGTTTCTCCTGCAAACCGTTCCCTTTGTGCTAGATGAACGAAAGTCTATCCACATGCTCTGTTCGGAGAGATAAGTGTGTGTGAAAGCCGTCCTTCACCTAGCTTGTTGGGAACAGAAAGTTTCTTTTCACTTGCAAACTCCACTCCATACATATATATATGGGGAGGTACTAGCTCCAACTCGGTTTTACAGTGAAAACTGCAGGAACTTCAAACCGGCACTAGGAAACAGAATGAGAAACCAGAGTAAAAGTTTCTCCTGCAAAACTTTCACTTTCTGCTAAATGAACGAACGTCTATCCACATGCTCTGTTCGGAGAGATAAGTGTGTGTGGAAGCCGCCCTTCACCTATCATGTTGGGAACACAAAATTTCTTTTCACTTGCAAACACCACTCCATACATATATATGGGTAGGTACAAGCTCCAACACGGTTTTAAGGTGAAAACTGCAGGAAATTCAAACCGGCACTAGGAAACAGAATGAGAAACCAGAGTAAAAGTTTCTCCTGCAACCCGTTCCCTTTGTGCTAGATGAACGAACGTCTCTCCACATGCTCAGTTCTGAGAGATAAGTGTGTGTGAAAGCCATCCTTCACCTAGCTTGTTGGGAACACAAAGTTTCTTTTCATTAGCAAACTCCACTCCATACTTATATATGGGGAGGTAATAGCTCCAACTCGGTTTTACAGTGAAAAATGCAGGAACTTCTACCCGGCGCTAGGAAACAGACTGAGAAACCAGAGTAATAGTTTCTCCTGCAACCCGTTCCTTTTGTGCTAGATGAACGAACGTCTATCCACATGCTCAGTTCTGAGAGATAAGTGTGTGTGAAAGCCGTCCTTCACCTAGCTTGTTGGGAACACAAAGTTCCTTTTCACTTGCAAACTCCACTCCATACATATATATGGGGAGGTACTAGCTCCAACTCGGTTTTACAGTGAAAACTGCAGGAACTTCAAAACGGCACTAGGAAACAGACTGAGAAATCAGACTAAAAGTTTCTCCTGCAACCCGATCCCTTTGTGCTAGATAAACGAACGTCTCTCCACATGCTCAGTTCTGAGAGATAAGTGTGTGTGGAAGCCGTCCTTCACCTATCATGTTGGGAACACAAAATTTCTTTTCACTTGCAAACACCAATCCATACATATATATGGGTAGGTACAAGCTCCAACTCGGTTTTAAGGTGAAAACTGCAGGAAATTCAAACCGGCACTAGGAAACAGGATGAGAAACCAGAGTAAAAGTTTCTCCTGCAACCCGTTCCCTTTGTGCTAGATGAACGAACGTCTCTCCACATGCTCAGTTCTGAGAGTTAAGTGTGTGTGAAAGCCGTGCTTCAACTAGCTTGTTGGGAACACAAAGTTTCTTTTCACTTGCAAACTCCACTCCATACTTATATATGGGGAGGTACTAGCTCCAACTCGGTTTTACAGTGAAAACTGCAGGAACTTCAAAACGGCACTAGGAAACAGACTGAGAAATCAGACTAAAAGTTCCTCCTGCAAACCGATCCCTTTGTGCTAGATAAACGAACGTCTCTCCACATGCTCAGTTCTGAGAGATAAGTGTGTGTGGAAGCCGTCCTTCACCTATCATGTTGGGAACACAAAATTTCTTTTCACTTGCAAGCACCACTCCATACATATATATGGGTAGGTACAAGCTCCAACTCGGTTTTAAGGTGAAAACTGCAGGAAACTGAAACCGGCACTAGGAAACAGAATGAGAAACCAGAGTAAAAGTTTCACCAGCAACCCGTTCCCTTTGTGCTAGATGAACGAACGTCTCTCCACATGCTCAGTTCTGAGAGATAAGTGTGTGTGAAAGCCATCCTTCACATAGCTTGTTGGGAACACAAAGTTTCTTTTCACTTGCAAACTCCACTCCATACATATATATGGGGAGGTACTAGCTCCAACTCGGTTTTACAGTGAAAACTGCAGGAACTTCAAAACGGCACTAGGAAACAGACTGAGAAATCAGACTAAAAGTTTCTCCTGCAACCCGTTCCATTTGTGCTAGATAAACGAACGTCTCTCCACATGCTCAGTTCTGAGAGATAAGTGTGTGTGGAAGCCGTCCTTCACCTATCATGTTGGGAACACAAAATTTCTTTTCACTTGCAAACACCACTCCATACATATATAGGGGTAGGTACAAGCTCCAACTCGGTTTTAAGGTGAAAACTGCAGGAAATTCAAACCGGCACTAGGAAACAGAATGAGAAACCAGAGTAAAAGTTTCTCCTGCAACCCGTTCCCTTTGTGCTAGATGAACGAACGTCTCTCCACATGCTCAGTTCTGAGAGATAAGTGTGTGTGAAAGCCGTCCTTCACCTAGCTTGTTGGGAACACAAAGTTTCTTTTCATTTGCAAACTCCACTCCATACTTATATATGGGGAGGTACTAGCTCCAACTCGGTTTTACAGTGAAAACTGCAGGAAATTCTACCCGGCGCAAGGAAACAGACTGAGAAACCAGAGTAATAGTTTCTCCTGCAACCCGTTCCCTTTGTGCTAGATGAACGAACGTCTCTCCACATGCTCAGTTCTGAGAGATAAGTGTGTGTGAAAGCCGTCCTTCACCTAGCTTGTTGGGAACACAAAGTTTCTTTTCATTTGCAAACTCCACTCCATTCTTATATATGGGGAGGTACTAGCTCCAACTCGGTTTTACAGTGAAAACTGCAGGAACTTCTACCCGGCGCAAGGAAACAGACTGAGAAACCAGAGTAATAGTTTCTCCTGCAAACCGTTCCCTTTGTGCTAGATGAACGAAAGTCTATCCACATGCTCTGTTCGGAGAGATAAGTGTGTGTGAAAGCCGTCCTTCACCTAGCTTGTTGGGAACAGAAAGTTTCTTTTCACTTGCAAACTCCACTCCATACATATATATATGGGGAGGTACTAGCTCCAACTCGGTTTTACAGTGAAAACTGCAGGAACTTCAAACCGGCACTAGGAAACAGAATGAGAAACCAGAGTAAAAGTTTCTCCTGCAAAACTTTCACTTTCTGCTAAATGAACGAACGTCTATCCACATGCTCTGTTCGGAGAGATAAGTGTGTGTGGAAGCCGCCCTTCACCTATCATGTTGGGAACACAAAATTTCTTTTCACTTGCAAACACCACTCCATACATATATATGGGTAGGTACAAGCTCCAACTCGGTTTTAAGGTGAAAACTGCAGGAAATTCAAACCGGCACTAGGAAACAGAATGAGAAACCAGAGTAAAAGTTTCTCCTGCAACCCGTTCCCTTTGTGCTAGATGAACGAACGTCTCTCCACATGCTCAGTTCTGAGAGATAAGTGTGTGTGAAAGCCATCCTTCACCTAGCTTGTTGGGAACACAAAGTTTCTTTTCATTAGCAAACTCCACTCCATACTTATATATGGGGAGGTACTAGCTCCAACTCGGTTTTACAGTGAAAAATGCAGGAACTTCTACCCGGCGCTAGGAAACAGACTGAGAAACCAGAGTAATAGTTTCTCCTGCAACCCGTTCCTTTTGTGCTAGATGAACGAACGTCTATCCACATGCTCACTTCTGAGAGATAAGTGTGTGTGAAAGCCGTCCTTCACCTAGCTTGTTGGGAACACAAAGTTCCTTTTCACTTGCAAACTCCACTCCATACATATATATGGGGAGGTACTAGCTCCAACTCGGTTTTACAGTGAAAACTGCAGGAACTTCAAAACGGCACTAGGAAACAGACTGAGAAATCAGACTAAAAGTTTCTCCTGCAACCCGATCCCTTTGTGCTAGATAAACGAACGTCTCTCCACATGCTCAGTTCTGAGAGATAAGTGTGTGTGGAAGCCGTCCTTCACGTATCATGTTGGGAACACAAAATTTCTTTTCACTTGCAAACACCACTCCATACATATATATGGGTAGGTACAAGCTCCAACTCGGTTTTAAGGTGAAAACTGCAGGAAATTCAAACCGGCACTAGGAAACAGGATGAGAAACCAGAGTAAAAGTTTCTCCTGCAACCCGTTCCCTTTGTGCTAGATGAACGAACGTCTCTCCACATGCTCAGTTCTGAGAGTTAAGTGTGTGTGAAAGCCGTGCTTCAACTAGCTTGTTGGGAACACAAAGTTTCTTTTCACTTGCAAACTCCACTCCATACTTATATATGGGGAGGTACTAGCTCCAACTCGGTTTTACAGTGAAAACTGCAGGAACTTCAAAACGGCACTAGGAAACAGACTGAGAAATCAGACTAAAAGTTCCTCCTGCAACCCGATCCCTTTGTGCTAGATAAACGAACGTCTCTCCACATGCTCAGTTCTGAGAGATAAGTGTGTGTGGAAGCCGTCCTTCACCTATCATGTTGGGAACACAAAATTTCTTTTCACTTGCAAGCACCACTCCATACATATATATGGGTAGGTACAAGCTCCAACTCGGTTTTAAGGTGAAAACTGCAGGAAACTGAAACCGGCACTAGGAAACAGAATGAGAAACCAGAGTAAAAGTTTCACCAGCAACCCGTTCCCTTTGTGCTAGATGAACGAACGTCTCTCCACATGCTCAGTTCTGAGAGATAAGTGTGTGTGAAAGCCATCCTTCACCTAGCTTGTTGGGAACACAAAGTTTCTTTTCACTTGCAAACTCCACTCCATACATATATATGGGGAGGTACTAGCTCCAACTCGGTTTTACAGTGAAAACTGCAGGAACTTCAAAACGGCACTAGGAAACAGACTGAGAAATCAGACTAAAAGTTTCTCCTGCAACCCGTTCCATTTGTGCTAGATAAACGAACGTCTCTCCACATGCTCAGTTCTGAGAGATAAGTGTGTGTGGAAGCCGTCCTTCACCTATCATGTTGGGAACACAAAATTTCTTTTCACTTGCAAACACCACTCCATACATATATATGGGTAGGTACAAGCTCCAACTCGGTTTTAAGGTGAAAACTGCAGGAAATTCAAACCGGCACTAGGAAACAGAATGAGAAACCAGAGTAAAAGTTTCTCCTGCAAACCGTTCCCTTTGTGCTAGATGAACGAACGTCTCTCCACATGCTCAGTTCTGAGAGATAAGTGTGTGTGAAAGCCGTCCTTCACCTAGCTTGTTGGGAACACAAAGTTTCTTTTCATTTGCAAACTCCACTCCATACTTATATATGGGGAGGTACTAGCTCCAACTCGGTTTTACAGTGAAAACTGCAGGAACTTCTACCCGGCGCAAGGAAACAGACTGAGAAACCAGAGTAATAGTTTCTCCTGCAACCCGTTCCCTTTGTGCTAGATGAACGAACGTCTCTCCACATGCTCAGTTCTGAGAGATAAGTGTGTGTTAAAGCCGTCCTTCACCTAGCTTGTTGGGAAAAGAAAGTTTCTTTTCACTTGCAAACTCCACTGCATACATATATATATGGGGAGGTACTAGCTCCAACTCGGTTTTACAGTGAAAACTGCAGGAACTTCAAACCGGCACTAGGAAACAGAATGAGAAAGCAGAGTAAAAGTTTCTCCTGCAACCCTTTCACTTTGTGCTAAATGAACGAACGTCTATCCACATGCTCTGTTCGGAGATATAAGTGTGTGTGGAAGCCGTCCTTCACCTATCATGTTGGGAACACAAAATTTCTTTTCACTTGCAAAAACCACTCCATACATATATATGGGTAGGTACAAGCTCCAACACGGTTTTAAGGTGAAAACTGCAGGAAATTCAAACCGGCACTAGGAAACAGAATGAGAAACCAGAGTAAAAGTTTCCCCTGCAACCCGTTCCCTTTGTGCTAGATGAACGAACGTCTCTCCACATGCTCAGTTCTGAGAGATAAGTGTGTGTGAAAGCCATCCTTCACCTAGCTTGTTGGAAACACAAAGTTTCTTTTCACTTGCAAACTCCACTCCATACATATATATGGGGAGGTACTAGCTCCAACTCGGTTTTACAGTGAAAACTGCAGGAACTTCAAAACGGCTCTAGGAAACAGACTGAGAAACCAGAGAAAAGTTTCTCCTGCAACCCGAACCCTTTGTGCTAGATGAACGAACGTCTGTCCACATGCTCCTTTCTGAGGGATAAGTGTGTGTGAAAGCCGTCTTTCACCTAGCTTGTTGGGAACACAAAGTTTCTTTTCATTTGCAAACTCCACTCCATACTTATATATGGGGAGGTACTAGCTCCAACTCGGTTTTACAGTGAAAACTGCAGGAACTTCTACCCGGCGCTAGGAAACAGACTGAGAAACCAGAATAATAGTTTCTCCTGCAACCCGTTCCTTTTGTGCTAGATGAACGAACTTCTCTCCACATGCTCAGTTCTGAGAGATAAGTGTGTGTGAAAGCCGTCCTTCACCTAGCTTGTTGGGAACACAAAGTTCCTTTTCACTTGCAAACTCCACTCCATAGATATATATGGGGAGGTACTAGCTCCAACTCGGTTTTACAGTGAAAACTGCAGGAACTTCAAAACGGCACTAGGAAACAGACTGAGAAATCAGACTAAAAGTTTCTCCTGCAACCCGATCCCTTTGTGCTAGATGAACGTCTTTCCACATGCTCAGTTCTGAGAGATAAGTGTGTGTGGAAGCCGTCCTTCACCTATCATGTTGGGAACACAAAATTTCTTTTCACTTGCAAACACCACTCCATACATATATATGGGTAGGTACAAGCTCCAACTCGGTTTTAAGGTGAAAACTGCAGGAATTTCAAACCGGCACTAGGAAACAGGATGAGAAACCAGAGTAAAAGTTTCTCCTGCAACCCGTTCCCTTTGTGCTAGATGAACGAACGTCTCTCCACATGCTCAGTTCTGAGAGATAAGTGTGTGTGAAAGCCGTCCTTCACCTAGCTTGTTGGGAACACAAAGTTTCTTTTCACATGCAAACTCCACTCCATACTTATATATGGGGAGGTACTAGCTCCAACTCGGTTTTACAGTGAAAACTGCAGGAACTTCAAACCGGCACTAGGAAACAGACTGAGAAACCAGAGTAAAAGTTTCTCCTGCAACCCGATCCCTTTGTGCTAGATAAACGAACGTCTCTCCACATGCTCAGTTCTGAGAGATAAGTGTGTGTGGAAGCCGTCCTTCACCTATCATGTTGGGAACACAAAATTTCTTTTCACTTGCAAACACCACTCCATACATATATATGGGTAGGTACAAGCTCCAACTCGGTTTTAAGGTGAAAACTGCAGGAAATTCAAACCGGCACTAGGAAACAGAATGAGAAACCAGAGTAAAAGTTTCTCCAGCAACCCGTTCCCTTTGTGCTAGATGAACGAACGTCTCTCCACATGCTCAGTTCTGAGAGATAAGTGTGTGTGAAAGCCATCCTTCACCTAGCTTGTTGGGAACACAAAGTTTCTTTTCACTTGCAAACTCCACTCCATACATATATATGGGGAGGTACTAGCTCCAACTCGGTTTTACAGTGAAAACTGCAGGAACTTCAAACCGGCACTAGGAAACAGACTGAGAAACCAGAGTAAAAGTTTCTCCTGCAACCCGATCCCTTTGTGCTAGATAAACGAACGTCTCTTCACATGCTCAGTTCTGAGAGATAAGTGTGTGTGGAAGCCGTCCTTCACCTATCATGTTGGGAACACAAAATTTCTTTTCAATTGCAAACACCACTCCATAAATATATATGGGTAGGTACAAGCTCCAACACGGTTTTAAGGTGAAAACTGCAGGAAATTCAAACCGGCACTAGGAAACAGAATGAGAAACCAGAGTAAAAGTTTCTCCTGCAACCCGTTCCCTTTGTGCTAGATGAACGAACGTCTCTCCACATGCTCAGTTCTGAGAGATAAGTGTGTGTGAAAGCCATCCTTCACCTAGCTTGTTGGGAACACAAAGTTTCTTTTCATTAGCAAACTCCACTCCATACTTATATATGGGGAGGTACTAGCTCCAACTCGGTTTTACAGTGAAAAATGCAGGAACTTCTACCCGGCGCTAGGAAACAGACTGAGAAACCAGAGTAATAGTTTCTCCTGCAACCCGTTCCTTTTGTGCTAGATGAACGAACGTCTATCCACATGCTCAGTTCTGAGAGATAAGTGTGTGTGAAAGCCGTCCTTAACCTAGCTTGTTGGGAACACAAAGTTCCTTTTCAATTGCAAACTCCACTCCATACATATATATGGGGAGGTACTAGCTCCAACTCGGTTTTACAGTGAAAACTGCAGGAACTTCCAAACGGCACTAGGAAACAGACTGAGAAATCAGACTAAAAGTTTCTCCTGCAACCCGATCCCTTTGTGCTAGATAAACGAACGTCTCTCCACATGCTCAGTTCTGAGAGATAAGTGTGTGTGGAAGCCGTCCTTCATCTATCATGTTGGGAACACAAAATTTCTTTTCACTTGCAAACACCACTCCATACATATATATGGGTAGGTACAAGCTCCAACTCGGTTTTAAGGTGAAAACTGCAGGAAATTCAAACCGGCACTAGGAAACAGGATGAGAAACCAGAGTAAAAGTTTCTCCTGCAACCCGTTCCCTTTGTGCTAGATGAACGAACGTCTCTCCACATGCTCAGTTCTGAGAGTTAAGTGTGTGTGAAAGCCGTGCTTCAACTAGCTTGTTGGGAACACAAAGTTTCTTTTCACTTGCAAACTCCACTCCATACTTATATATGGGGAGGTACTAGCTCCAACTCGGTTTTACAGTGAAAACTGCAGGAACTTCAAAACGGCACTAGGAAACAGACTGAGAAATCAGACTAAAAGTTCCTCCTGCAACCCGATCCCTTTGTGCTAGATAAACGAACGTCTCTCCACATGCTCAGTTCTGAGAGATAAGTGTGTGTGGAAGCCGTCCTTCACCTATCATGTTGGGAACACAAAATTTCTTTTCACTTGCAAACACCACTCCATACATATATATGGGTAGGTACAAGCTCCAACTCGGTTTTAAGGTGAAAACTGCAGGAAATTCAAACCGGCACTAGGAAACAGAATGAGAAACCAGAGTAAAAGTTTCTCCTGCAACCCGTTCCCTTTGTGCTAGATGAACGAACGTCTCTCCACATGCTCAGTTCTGAGAGATAAGTGTGTGTGAAAGCCGTCCTTCACCTAGCTTGTTGGGAACACAAAGTTTCTTTTCATTTGCAAACTCCAATCCATACTTATATATGGGGAGGTACTAGCTCCAACTCGGTTTTACAGTGAAAACTGCAGGAACTTCTACCCGGCGCAAGGAAACAGACTGAGAAACCAGAGTAATAGTTTCTTCTGCAACCCGTTCCCTTTGTGCTAGATGAACGAACTTCTCTCCACATGCTCAGTTCTGAGAGATAAGTGTGTGTGAAAGCCGTCCTTCACCTAGCTTGTTGGGAACACAAAGTTCCTTTTCACTTGCAAACTCCACTCCATACATATATATGGGGAGGTACTAGCTCCAACTCGGTTTTACAGTGAAAACTACAGGAACTTCAAACAGGCACTAGGAAACAGACTGAGAAACCAGAGTAAAAGTTTCTCCTGCAACCCGTTCCCTTTGTGCTAGATGAACGAACGTCTATCCACATGCTCTGTTCGGAGAGATAAGTGTGTGTGAAAGCCGTCCTTCACCTAGCTTGTTGGTAACAGAAAGTTTCTTTTCACTTGCAAACTCCACTGCATACATACATATATGGGGAGGTACTAGCTCCAACTCGGTTTTACAGTGAAAACTGCAGGAACTTCAAACCGGCACTAGGAAACAGAATGAGAAAGCAGAGTAAAAGTTTCTCCTGCAACCCTTTCACTTTGTGCTAAATGAACGAACGTCTATCCACATGCTCTGTTCGGAGAGATAAGTGTGTGTGGAAGCCGTCCTTCACCTATCATGTTGGGAACACAAAATTTCTTTTCACTTGCAAACACCACTCCATACATATATATGGGTAGGTACAAGCTCCAACACGGTTTTAAGGTGAAAACTGCAGGAAATTCAAACCGGCACTAGGAAACAGAATGAGAAACCAGAGTAAAAGTTTCTCCTGCAACCCGTTCCCTTTGTGCTAGATGAACGAACGTCTCTCCACATGCTCAGTTCTGAGAGATAAGTGTGTGTGAAAGCCATCCTTCACCTAGCTTGTTGGGAACACAAAGTTTCTTTTCACTTGCAAACTCCACTCCATACATATATATGGGGAGGTACTAGCTCCAACTCGGTTTTACAGTGAAAACTGCAGGAACTTCAAAACGGCTCTAGGAAACAGACTGAGAAACCAGAGAAAAGTTTCTCCTGCAACCCGATCCCTTTGTGCTAGATGAACGAACGTCTGTCCACATGCTCCTTTCTGAGGGATAAGTGTGTGTGAAAGCCGTCTTTCACCTAGCTTGTTGGGAACACAAAGTTTCTTTTCATTTGCAAACTCCACTCCATACTTATATATGGGGAGGTACTAGCTCCAACTCGGTTTTACAGTGAAAACTGCAGGAACTTCTACCCGGCGCTAGGAAACAGTCTGAGAAACCAGAATAATAGTTTCTCCTGCAACCCGTTCCTTTTTTGCTAGATGAACGAACGTCTCTCCACATGCTCAGTTCTGAGAGATAAGTGTGTGTGAAAGCCGTCCTTCACCTAGCTTGTTGGGAACACAAAGTTCCTTTTCACTTGCAAACTCCACTCCATACATATATATGGGGAGGTACTAGCTCCAACTCGGTTTTACAGTGAAAACTGCAGGAACTTCAAAACGGCACTAGGAAACAGACTGAGAAATCAGAATAAAAGTTTCTCCTGCAACCCGATCCCTTTGTGCTAGATAAACGAACGTCTCTCCACATGCTCAGTTCTGAGAGATAAGTGTGTGTGGAAGCCGTCCTTCACCTATCATGTTGGGAACACAAAATTTCTTTTCACTTGCAAACACCACTCCATACATATATATGGGTAGGTACAAGCTCCAACTCGGTTTTAAGGTGAAAACTGCAGGAAATTCAAACCGGCACTAGGAAACAGGATGAGAAACCAGAGTAAAAGTTTCTCCTGCAACCCGTTCCCTTTGTGCTAGATGAACGAACGTCTCTCCACATGCTCAGTTCTGAGAGATAAGTGTGTGTGAAAGCCGTCCTTCACCTAGCTTGTTGGGAACACAAAGTTTCTTTTCACTTGCAAACTCCACTCCATACTTATATATGGGGAGGTACTAGCTCCAACTCGGTTTTACAGTGAAAACTGCAGGAACTTCAAACCGGCACTAGGAAACAGACTGAGAAACCAGAGTAAAAGTTTCTCCTGCAACCCGATCCCTTTGTGCTAGATAAACGAACGTCTCTCCACATGCTCAGTTCTGAGAGATAAGTGTGTGTGGAAGCCGTCCTTCACCTATCATGTTGGGAACACAAAATTTCTTTTCACTTGCAAACACCACTCCATACATATATATGGGTAGGTACAAGCTCCAACTCGGTTTTAAGGTGAAAACTGCAGGAAATTCAAACCGGCACTAGGAAACAGAATGAGAAACCAGAGTAAAAGTTTCTCCAGCAACCCGTTCCCTTTGTGCTAGATGAACGAACGTCTCTCCACATGCTCAGTTCTGAGAGATAAGTGTGTGTGAAAGCCATCCTTCACCTAGCTTGTTGGGAACACAAAGTTTCTTTTCACTTGCAAACTCCACTCCATACATATATATGGGGAGGTACTAGCTCCAACTCAGTTTTACAGTGAAAACTGCAGGAACTTCAAACCGGCACTAGGAAACAGACTGAGAAACCAGAGTAAAAGTTTCTCCTGCAACCCGATCCCTTTGTGCTAGATAAATGAACGTCTCTCCACATGCTCAGTTCTGAGAGATAAGTGTGTGTGGAAGCCGTCCTTCACCTATCATGTTGGGAACACAAAATTTCTTTTCACTTGCAAACACCACTCCATACATATATATGGGTAGGTACAAGCTCCAACTCGGTTTTAAGGTCAAAACTGCAGGAAATTCAAACCGGCACTAGGAAACAGAATGAGAAACCAGAGTAAAAGTTTCTCCAGCAACCCGTTCCCTATGTGCTAGATGAACGAACGTCTCTCCACCTGCTCAGTTCTGAGAGATAAGTGTGTGTGAAAGCCATCCTTCACCTAGCTTGTTGGGAACACAAAGTTTCTTTTCACTTGCAAACTCCACTCCATACATATATATGGGGAGGTACTAGCTCCAACTCGGTTTTACAGTGAAAACTGCAGGAACTTCAAAACGGCACTAGGAAACAGACTGAGAAATCAGACTAAAAGTTCCTCCTGCAACCCGATCCCTTTGTGCTAGATAAACGAACGTCTCTCCACATGCTCAGTTCTGAGAGATAAGTGTGTGTGGAAGCCGTCCTTCACCTATCATGTTGGGAACACAAAATTTCTTTTCACTTGCAAACACCACTCCATACATATATATGGGTAGGTACAAGCTCCAACTCGGTTTTAAGGTGAAAACTGCAGGAAATTCAAACCGGCACTAGGAAACAGAATGAGAAACCACAGTAAAAGTTTCTCCTGCAACCCATTCCCTTTGTGCTAGATGAACGAACGTCTCTCCACATGCTCATTTCTGAGAGATAAGTGTGTGTGAAAGCCATCCTTCACCTAGCTTGTTGGGAACACAAAGTTTCTTTTCACTTGCAAACTCCACTCCATACATATATATGGGGAGGTACTAGCTCCAACTCGGTTTTACAGTGAAAACTGCAGGAACTTCAAAACGGCACTAGGAAACAGACTGAGAAATCAGACTAAAAGTTTCTCCTGCAACCCGTTCCCTTTGTGCTAGATAAACGAACGTCTCTCCACATGCTCAGTTCTGAGAGATAAGTGTGTGTGGAAGCCGTCCTTCACCTATCATGTTGGGAACACAAAATTTCTTTTCACTTGCAAACACCACTCCATACATATATATGGGTAGGTACAAGCTCCAACACGGTTTTAAGGTGAAAACTGCAGGAAATTCAAACCGGCACTAGGAAACAGAATGAGAAACCTGAGTAAAAGTTTCTCCTGCAACCCGTTCCCTTTGTGCTTGATGAACGAACGTCTCTCCACATGCTCAGTTCTGAGAGATAAGTGTGTGTGAAAGCCGTCCTTCACCTAGCTTGTTGGGAACACAAAGTTCCTTTTCACTTGCAAACTCCACTCCATACATATATATGGGGAGGTACTAGCTCCAACTCGGTTTTACAGTGAAAACTGCAGGAACTTCAAAACGGCACTAGGAAACAGACTGAGAAATCAGACTAAAAGTTTCTCCTGCAACCCGATCCCTTTGTGCTAGATAAACGAACGTCTCTCCACATGCTCAGTTCTGAGAGATAAGTGTGTGTGGAAGCCGTTCTTCACCTATCATGTTGGGAACACAAAATTTCTTTTCACTTGCAAACACCACTCCATACATATATATGGGTAGGTACAAGCTCCAACTCGGTTTTAAGGTGAAAACTGCAGGAAATTCAAACCGGCACTAGGAAACAGGATGAGAAACCAGAGTAAAAGTTTCTCCTGCAACCCGTTCCCTTTGTGCTAGATGAACGAACGTCTCTCCACATGCTCAGTTCTGAGAGATAAGTGTGTGTGAAAGCCGTCCTTCACCTAGCTTGTTGGGAAAACAAAGTTTCTTTTCACTTGCAAACTCCACTCCATACTTATATATGGGGAGGTACTAACTCCAACTCGGTTTTACAGTGAAAAATGCAGGAACTTCAAACCGGCACTAGGAAACAGACTGAGAAACCAGAGTAAAAGTTTCTCCTGCAACCCGATCCCTTTGTGCTAGATAAACGAACTTCTCTCCACATGCTCAGTTCTGAGAGATAAGTGTGTGTGGAAGCCGTCCTTCACCTATCATGTTGGGAACACAAAATTTCTTTTCACTTGCAAACACCACTCCATACATATATATGGGTAGGTACAAGCTCCAACTCGGTTTTAAGGTGAAAACTGCAGGAAATTCAAACCGGCACTAGGAAACAGAATGAGAAACCAGAGTAAAAGTTTCCCCAGCAACCCGTTCCATTTGTGCTAGATGAACGAACGTCTCTCCACATGCTCAGTTCTGAGAGATAAGTGTGTGTGAAAGCCATCCTTCACCTAGCTTGTTGGGAACACAAAGTTTCTTTTCACTTGCAAACTCCACTCCATACATATATATGGGGAGGTACTAGCTCCAAATCGGTTTTACAGTGAAAACTGCAGGAACTTCAAAACGGCACTAGGAAACAGACTGAGAAATCAGACTAAAAGTTCCTCCTGCAACCCGATCCCTTTGTGCTAGATAAACGAACGTCTCTCCACATGCTCGGTTCTGAGAGATAAGTGTGTGTAGAAGCCGTCCTTCACCTATCATGTTGGGAACACAAAATTTCTTTTCACTTGCAAACACCACTCCATACATATATATGGGTAGGTACAAGCTCCAACTCGGTTTTAAGGTGAAAACTGCAGGAAATTGAAACCGTTACTAGGAAACAGAATGAGAAACCACAGTAAAAGTTTCTCCAGCAACTCGTTCCCTTTGTGCTAGATGAACGAACGTCTCTCCACATGCTCAGTTCTGAGAGATAAGTGTGTGTGAAAGCCGTCCTTCACCTAGCTTGTTGGGAACACAAAGTTTCTTTTCATTTGCAAACTCCACTCCATACTTATATATGGGGAGGTACTAGCTCCAACTCGGTTTTACAGTGAAAACTGCAGGAACTTCTACCCGGCGCAAGGAAACAGACTGAGAAACCAGAGTAATAGTTTCTCCTGCAAACCGTTCCCTTTGTGCTAGATGAACGAAAGTCTATCCACATGCTCTGTTCGGAGAGATAAGTGTGTGTGAAAGCCGTCCTTCACCTAGCTTGTTGGGAACAGAAAGTTTCTTTTCACTTGCAAACTCCACTCCATACATATATATATGGGGAGGTACTAGCTCCAACTCGGTTTTACAGTGAAAACTGCAGGAACTTCAAACCGGCACTAGGAAACAGAATGAGAAACCAGAGTAAAAGTTTCTCCTGCAAAACTTTCACTTTCTGCTAAATGAACGAACGTCTATCCACATGCTCTGTTCGGAGAGATAAGTGTGTGTGGAAGCCGCCCTTCACCTATCATGTTGGGAACACAAAATTTCTTTTCACTTGCAAACACCACTCCATACATATATATGGGTAGGTACAAGCTCCAACACGGTTTTAAGGTGAAAACTGCAGGAAATTCAAACCGGCACTAGGAAACAGAATGAGAAACCAGAGTAAAAGTTTCTCCTGCAACCCGTTCCCTTTGTGCTAGATGAACGAACGTCTCTCCACATGCTCAGTTCTGAGAGATAAGTGTGTGTGAAAGCCATCCTTCACCTAGCTTGTTGGGAACACAAAGTTTCTTTTCATTAGCAAACTCCACTCCATACTTATATATGGGGAGGTAATAGCTCCAACTCGGTTTTACAGTGAAAAATGCAGGAACTTCTACCCGGCGCTAGGAAACAGACTGAGAAACCAGAGTAATAGTTTCTCCTGCAACCCGTTCCTTTTGTGCTAGATGAACGAACGTCTATCCACATGCTCAGTTCTGAGAGATAAGTGTGTGTGAAAGCCGTCCTTCACCTAGCTTGTTGGGAACACAAAGTTCCTTTTCACTTGCAAACTCCACTCCATACATATATATGGGGAGGTACTAGCTCCAACTCGGTTTTACAGTGAAAACTGCAGGAACTTCAAAACGGCACTAGGAAACAGACTGAGAAATCAGACTAAAAGTTTCTCCTGCAACCCGATCCCTTTGTGCTAGATAAACGAACGTCTCTCCACATGCTCAGTTCTGAGAGATAAGTGTGTGTGGAAGCCGTCCTTCACCTATCATGTTGGGAACACAAAATTTCTTTTCACTTGCAAACACCAATCCATACATATATATGGGTAGGTACAAGCTCCAACTCGGTTTTAAGGTGAAAACTGCAGGAAATTCAAACCGGCACTAGGAAACAGGATGAGAAACCAGAGTAAAAGTTTCTCCTGCAACCCGTTCCCTTTGTGCTAGATGAACGAACGTCTCTCCACATGCTCAGTTCTGAGAGTTAAGTGTGTGTGAAAGCCGTGCTTCAACTAGCTTGTTGGGAACACAAAGTTTCTTTTCACTTGCAAACTCCACTCCATACTTATATATGGGGAGGTACTAGCTCCAACTCGGTTTTACAGTGAAAACTGCAGGAACTTCAAAACGGCACTAGGAAACAGACTGAGAAATCAGACTAAAAGTTCCTCCTGCAAACCGATCCCTTTGTGCTAGATAAACGAACGTCTCTCCACATGCTCAGTTCTGAGAGATAAGTGTGTGTGGAAGCCGTCCTTCACCTATCATGTTGGGAACACAAAATTTCTTTTCACTTGCAAGCACCACTCCATACATATATATGGGTAGGTACAAGCTCCAACTCGGTTTTAAGGTGAAAACTGCAGGAAACTGAAACCGGCACTAGGAAACAGAATGAGAAACCAGAGTAAAAGTTTCACCAGCAACCCGTTCCCTTTGTGCTAGATGAACGAACGTCTCTCCACATGCTCAGTTCTGAGAGATAAGTGTGTGTGAAAGCCATCCTTCACATAGCTTGTTGGGAACACAAAGTTTCTTTTCACTTGCAAACTCCACTCCATACATATATATGGGGAGGTACTAGCTCCAACTCGGTTTTACAGTGAAAACTGCAGGAACTTCAAAACGGCACTAGGAAACAGACTGAGAAATCAGACTAAAAGTTTCTCCTGCAACCCGTTCCATTTGTGCTAGATAAACGAACGTCTCTCCACATGCTCAGTTCTGAGAGATAAGTGTGTGTGGAAGCCGTCCTTCACCTATCATGTTGGGAACACAAAATTTCTTTTCACTTGCAAACACCACTCCATACATATATAGGGGTAGGTACAAGCTCCAACTCGGTTTTAAGGTGAAAACTGCAGGAAATTCAAACCGGCACTAGGAAACAGAATGAGAAACCAGAGTAAAAGTTTCTCCTGCAACCCGTTCCCTTTGTGCTAGATGAACGAACGTCTCTCCACATGCTCAGTTCTGAGAGATAAGTGTGTGTGAAAGCCGTCCTTCACCTAGCTTGTTGGGAACACAAAGTTTCTTTTCATTTGCAAACTCCACTCCATACTTATATATGGGGAGGTACTAGCTCCAACTCGGTTTTACAGTGAAAACTGCAGGAAATTCTACCCGGCGCAAGGAAACAGACTGAGAAACCAGAGTAATAGTTTCTCCTGCAACCCGTTCCCTTTGTGCTAGATGAACGAACGTCTCTCCACATGCTCAGTTCTGAGAGATAAGTGTGTGTGAAAGCCGTCCTTCACCTAGCTTGTTGGGAACACAAAGTTTCTTTTCATTTGCAAACTCCACTCCATTCTTATATATGGGGAGGTACTAGCTCCAACTCGGTTTTACAGTGAAAACTGCAGGAACTTCTACCCGGCGCAAGGAAACAGACTGAGAAACCAGAGTAATAGTTTCTCCTGCAAACCGTTCCCTTTGTGCTAGATGAACGAAAGTCTATCCACATGCTCTGTTCGGAGAGATAAGTGTGTGTGAAAGCCGTCCTTCACCTAGCTTGTTGGGAACAGAAAGTTTCTTTTCACTTGCAAACTCCACTCCATACATATATATATGGGGAGGTACTAGCTCCAACTCGGTTTTACAGTGAAAACTGCAGGAACTTCAAACCGGCACTAGGAAACAGAATGAGAAACCAGAGTAAAAGTTTCTCCTGCAAAACTTTCACTTTCTGCTAAATGAACGAACGTCTATCCACATGCTCTGTTCGGAGAGATAAGTGTGTGTGGAAGCCGCCCTTCACCTATCATGTTGGGAACACAAAATTTCTTTTCACTTGCAAACACCACTCCATACATATATATGGGTAGGTACAAGCTCCAACTCGGTTTTAAGGTGAAAACTGCAGGAAATTCAAACCGGCACTAGGAAACAGAATGAGAAACCAGAGTAAAAGTTTCTCCTGCAACCCGTTCCCTTTGTGCTAGATGAACGAACGTCTCTCCACATGCTCAGTTCTGAGAGATAAGTGTGTGTGAAAGCCATCCTTCACCTAGCTTGTTGGGAACACAAAGTTTCTTTTCATTAGCAAACTCCACTCCATACTTATATATGGGGAGGTACTAGCTCCAACTCGGTTTTACAGTGAAAAATGCAGGAACTTCTACCCGGCGCTAGGAAACAGACTGAGAAACCAGAGTAATAGTTTCTCCTGCAACCCGTTCCTTTTGTGCTAGATGAACGAACGTCTATCCACATGCTCACTTCTGAGAGATAAGTGTGTGTGAAAGCCGTCCTTCACCTAGCTTGTTGGGAACACAAAGTTCCTTTTCACTTGCAAACTCCACTCCATACATATATATGGGGAGGTACTAGCTCCAACTCGGTTTTACAGTGAAAACTGCAGGAACTTCAAAACGGCACTAGGAAACAGACTGAGAAATCAGACTAAAAGTTTCTCCTGCAACCCGATCCCTTTGTGCTAGATAAACGAACGTCTCTCCACATGCTCAGTTCTGAGAGATAAGTGTGTGTGGAAGCCGTCCTTCACGTATCATGTTGGGAACACAAAATTTCTTTTCACTTGCAAACACCACTCCATACATATATATGGGTAGGTACAAGCTCCAACTCGGTTTTAAGGTGAAAACTGCAGGAAATTCAAACCGGCACTAGGAAACAGGATGAGAAACCAGAGTAAAAGTTTCTCCTGCAACCCGTTCCCTTTGTGCTAGATGAACGAACGTCTCTCCACATGCTCAGTTCTGAGAGTTAAGTGTGTGTGAAAGCCGTGCTTCAACTAGCTTGTTGGGAACACAAAGTTTCTTTTCACTTGCAAACTCCACTCCATACTTATATATGGGGAGGTACTAGCTCCAACTCGGTTTTACAGTGAAAACTGCAGGAACTTCAAAACGGCACTAGGAAACAGACTGAGAAATCAGACTAAAAGTTCCTCCTGCAACCCGATCCCTTTGTGCTAGATAAACGAACGTCTCTCCACATGCTCAGTTCTGAGAGATAAGTGTGTGTGGAAGCCGTCCTTCACCTATCATGTTGGGAACACAAAATTTCTTTTCACTTGCAAGCACCACTCCATACATATATATGGGTAGGTACAAGCTCCAACTCGGTTTTAAGGTGAAAACTGCAGGAAACTGAAACCGGCACTAGGAAACAGAATGAGAAACCAGAGTAAAAGTTTCACCAGCAACCCGTTCCCTTTGTGCTAGATGAACGAACGTCTCTCCACATGCTCAGTTCTGAGAGATAAGTGTGTGTGAAAGCCATCCTTCACCTAGCTTGTTGGGAACACAAAGTTTCTTTTCACTTGCAAACTCCACTCCATACATATATATGGGGAGGTACTAGCTCCAACTCGGTTTTACAGTGAAAACTGCAGGAACTTCAAAACGGCACTAGGAAACAGACTGAGAAATCAGACTAAAAGTTTCTCCTGCAACCCGTTCCATTTGTGCTAGATAAACGAACGTCTCTCCACATGCTCAGTTCTGAGAGATAAGTGTGTGTGGAAGCCGTCCTTCACCTATCATGTTGGGAACACAAAATTTCTTTTCACTTGCAAACACCACTCCATACATATATATGGGTAGGTACAAGCTCCAACTCGGTTTTAAGGTGAAAACTGCAGGAAATTCAAACCGGCACTAGGAAACAGAATGAGAAACCAGAGTAAAAGTTTCTCCTGCAAACCGTTCCCTTTGTGCTAGATGAACGAACGTCTCTCCACATGCTCAGTTCTGAGAGATAAGTGTGTGTGAAAGCCGTCCTTCACCTAGCTTGTTGGGAACACAAAGTTTGTTTTCATTTGCAAACTCCACTCCATACTTATATATGGGGAGGTACTAGCTCCAACTCGGTTTTACAGTGAAAACTGCAGGAACTTCTACCCGGCGCAAGGAAACAGACTGAGAAACCAGAGTAATAGTTTCTCCTGCAACCCGTTCCCTTTGTGCTAGATGAACGAACGTCTCTCCACATGCTCAGTTCTGAGAGATAAGTGTGTGTTAAAGCCGTCCTTCACCTAGCTTGTTGGGAACAGAAAGTTTCTTTTCACTTGCAAACTCCACTGCATACATATATATATGGGGAGGTACTAGCTCCAACTCGGTTTTACAGTGAAAACTGCAGGAACTTCAAACCGGCACTAGGAAACAGAATGAGAAAGCAGAGTAAAAGTTTCTCCTGCAACCCTTTCACTTTGTGCTAAATGAACGAACGTCTATCCACATGCTCTGTTCGGAGAGATAAGTGTGTGTGGAAGCCGTCCTTCACCTATCATGTTGGGAACACAAAATTTCTTTTCACTTGCAAAAACCACTCCATACATATATATGGGTAGGTACAAGCTCCAACACGGTTTTAAGGTGAAAACTGCAGGAAATTCAAACCGGCACTAGGAAACAGAATGAGAAACCAGAGTAAAAGTTTCCCCTGCAACCCGTTCCCTTTGTGCTAGATGAACGAACGTCTCTCCACATGCTCAGTTCTGAGAGATAAGTGTGTGTGAAAGCCATCCTTCACCTAGCTTGTTGGAAACACAAAGTTTCTTTTCACTTGCAAACTCCACTCCATACATATATATGGGGAGGTACTAGCTCCAACTCGGTTTTACAGTGAAAACTGCAGGAACTTCAAAACGGCTCTAGGAAACAGACTGAGAAACCAGAGAAAAGTTTCTCCTGCAACCCGAACCCTTTGTGCTAGATGAACGAACGTCTGTCCACATGCTCCTTTCTGAGGGATAAGTGTGTGTGAAAGCCGTCTTTCACCTAGCTTGTTGGGAACACAAAGTTTCTTTTCATTTGCAAACTCCACTCCATACTTATATATGGGGAGGTACTAGCTCCAACTCGGTTTTACAGTGAAAACTGCAGGAACTTCTACCCGGCGCTAGGAAACAGACTGAGAAACCAGAATAATAGTTTCTCCTGCAACCCGTTCCTTTTGTGCTAGATGAACGAACTTCTCTCCACATGCTCAGTTCTGAGAGATAAGTGTGTGTGAAAGCCGTCCTTCACCTAGCTTGTTGGGAACACAAAGTTCCTTTTCACTTGCAAACTCCACTCCATAGATATATATGGGGAGGTACTAGCTCCAACTCGGTTTTACAGTGAAAACTGCAGGAACTTCAAAACGGCACTAGGAAACAGACTGAGAAATCAGACTAAAAGTTTCTCCTGCAACCCGATCCCTTTGTGCTAGATGAACGTCTTTCCACATGCTCAGTTCTGAGAGATAAGTGTGTGTGGAAGCCGTCCTTCACATATCATGTTGGGAACACAAAATTTCTTTTCACTTGCAAACACCACTCCATACATATATATGGGTAGGTACAAGCTCCAACTCGGTTTTAAGGTGAAAACTGCAGGAATTTCAAACCGGCACTAGGAAACAGGATGAGAAACCAGAGTAAAAGTTTCTCCTGCAACCCGTTCCCTTTGTGCTAGATGAACGAACGTCTCTCCACATGCTCAGTTCTGAGAGATAAGTGTGTGTGAAAGCCGTCCTTCACCTAGCTTGTTGGGAACACAAAGTTTCTTTTCACATGCAAACTCCACTCCATACTTATATATAGGGAGGTACTAGCTCCAACTCGGTTTTACAGTGAAAACTGCAGGAACTTCAAACCGGCACTAGGAAACAGACTGAGAAACCAGAGTAAAAGTTTCTCCTGCAACCCGATCCCTTTGTGCTAGATAAACGAACGTCTCTCCACATGCTCAGTTCTGAGAGATAAGTGTGTGTGGAAGCCGTCCTTCACCTATCATGTTGGGAACACAAAATTTCTTTTCACTTGCAAACACCACTCCATACATATATATGGGTAGGTACAAGCTCCAACTCGGTTTTAAGGTGAAAACTGCAGGAAATTCAAACCGGCACTAGGAAACAGAATGAGAAACCAGAGTAAAAGTTTCTCCAGCAACCCGTTCCCTTTGTGCTAGATGAACGAACGTCTCTCCACATGCTCAGTTCTGAGAGATAAGTGTGTGTGAAAGCCATCCTTCACCTAGCTTGTTGGGAACACAAAGTTTCTTTTCACTTGCAAACTCCACTCCATACATATATATGGGGAGGTACTAGCTCCAACTCGGTTTTACAGTGAAAACTGCAGGAACTTCAAACCGGCACTAGGAAACAGACTGAGAAACCAGAGTAAAAGTTTCTCCTGCAACCCGATCCCTTTGTGCTAGATAAACGAACGTCTCTTCACATGCTCAGTTCTGAGAGATAAGTGTGTGTGGAAGCCGTCCTTCACCTATCATGTTGGGAACACAAAATTTCTTTTCAATTGCAAACACCACTCCATAAATATATATGGGTAGGTACAAGCTCCAACACGGTTTTAAGGTGAAAACTGCAGGAAATTCAAACCGGCACTAGGAAACAGAATGAGAAACCAGAGTAAAAGTTTCTCCTGCAACCCGTTCCCTTTGTGCTAGATGAACGAACGTCTCTCCACATGCTCAGTTCTGAGAGATAAGTGTGTGTGAAAGCCATCCTTCACCTAGCTTGTTGGGAACACAAAGTTTCTTTTCATTAGCAAACTCCACTCCATACTTATATATGGGGAGGTACTAGCTCCAACTCGGTTTTACAGTGAAAAATGCAGGAACTTCTACCCGGCGCTAGGAAACAGACTGAGAAACCAGAGTAATAGTTTCTCCTGCAACCCGTTCCTTTTGTGCTAGATGAACGAACGTCTATCCACATGCTCAGTTCTGAGAGATAAGTGTGTGTGAAAGCCGTCCTTAACCTAGCTTGTTGGGAACACAAAGTTCCTTTTCAATTGCAAACTCCACTCCATACATATATATGGGGAGGTACTAGCTCCAACTCGGTTTTACAGTGAAAACTGCAGGAACTTCCAAACGGCACTAGGAAACAGACTGAGAAATCAGACTAAAAGTTTCTCCTGCAACCCGATCCCTTTGTGCTAGATAAACGAACGTCTCTCCACATGCTCAGTTCTGAGAGATAAGTGTGTGTGGAAGCCGTCCTTCATCTATCATGTTGGGAACACAAAATTTCTTTTCACTTGCAAACACCACTCCATACATATATATGGGTAGGTACAAGCTCCAACTCGGTTTTAAGGTGAAAACTGCAGGAAATTCAAACCGGCACTAGGAAACAGGATGAGAAACCAGAGTAAAAGTTTCTCCTGCAACCCGTTCCCTTTGTGCTAGATGAACGAACGTCTCTCCACATGCTCAGTTCTGAGAGTTAAGTGTGTGTGAAAGCCGTGCTTCAACTAGCTTGTTGGGAACACAAAGTTTCTTTTCACTTGCAAACTCCACTCCATACTTATATATGGGGAGGTACTAGCTCCAACTCGGTTTTACAGTGAAAACTGCAGGAACTTCAAAACGGCACTAGGAAACAGACTGAGAAATCAGACTAAAAGTTCCTCCTGCAACCCGATCCCTTTGTGCTAGATAAACGAACGTCTCTCCACATGCTCAGTTCTGAGAGATAAGTGTGTGTGGAAGCCGTCCTTCACCTATCATGTTGGGAACACAAAATTTCTTTTCACTTGCAAACACCACTCCATACATATATATGGGTAGGTACAAGCTCCAACTCGGTTTTAAGGTGAAAACTGCAGGAAATTCAAACCGGCACTAGGAAACAGAATGAGAAACCAGAGTAAAAGTTTCTCCTGCAACCCGTTCCCTTTGTGCTAGATGAACGAACGTCTCTCCACATGCTCAGTTCTGAGAGATAAGTGTGTGTGAAAGCCGTCCTTCACCTAGCTTGTTGGGAACACAAAGTTTCTTTTCATTTGCAAACTCCAATCCATACTTATATATGGGGAGGTACTAGCTCCAACTCGGTTTTACAGTGAAAACTGCAGGAACTTCTACCCGGCGCAAGGAAACAGACTGAGAAACCAGAGTAATAGTTTCTTCTGCAACCCGTTCCCTTTGTGCTAGATGAACGAACTTCTCTCCACATGCTCAGTTCTGAGAGATAAGTGTGTGTGAAAGCCGTCCTTCACCTAGCTTGTTGGGAACACAAAGTTCCTTTTCACTTGCAAACTCCACTCCATACATATATATGGGGAGGTACTAGCTCCAACTCGGTTTTACAGTGAAAACTACAGGAACTTCAAACAGGCACTAGGAAACAGACTGAGAAACCAGAGTAAAAGTTTCTCCTGCAACCCGTTCCCTTTGTGCTAGATGAACGAACGTCTATCCACATGCTCTGTTCGGAGAGATAAGTGTGTGTGAAAGCCGTCCTTCACCTAGCTTGTTGGTAACAGAAAGTTTCTTTTCACTTGCAAACTCCACTGCATACATACATATATGGGGAGGTACTAGCTCCAACTCGGTTTTACAGTGAAAACTGCAGGAACTTCAAACCGGCACTAGGAAACAGAATGAGAAAGCAGAGTAAAAGTTTCTCCTGCAACCCTTTCACTTTGTGCTAAATGAACGAACGTCTATCCACATGCTCTGTTCGGAGAGATAAGTGTGTGTGGAAGCCGTCATTCACCTATCATGTTGGGAACACAAAATTTCTTTTCACTTGCAAACACCACTCCATACATATATATGGGTAGGTACAAGCTCCAACACGGTTTTAAGGTGAAAACTGCAGGAAATTCAAACCGGCACTAGGAAACAGAATGAGAAACCAGAGTAAAAGTTTCTCCTGCAACCCGTTCCCTTTGTGCTAGATGAACGAACGTCTCTCCACATGCTCAGTTCTGAGAGATAAGTGTGTGTGAAAGCCATCCTTCACCTAGCTTGTTGGGAACACAAAGTTTCTTTTCACTTGCAAACTCCACTCCATACATATATATGGGGAGGTACTAGCTCCAACTCGGTTTTACAGTGAAAACTGCAGGAACTTCAAAACGGCTCTAGGAAACAGACTGAGAAACCAGAGAAAAGTTTCTCCTGCAACCCGATCCCTTTGTGCTAGATGAACGAACGTCTGTCCACATGCTCCTTTCTGAGGGATAAGTGTGTGTGAAAGCCGTCTTTCACCTAGCTTGTTGGGAACACAAAGTTTCTTTTCATTTGCAAACTCCACTCCATACTTATATATGGGGAGGTACTAGCTCCAACTCGGTTTTACAGTGAAAACTGCAGGAACTTCTACCCGGCGCTAGGAAACAGTCTGAGAAACCAGAATAATAGTTTCTCCTGCAACCCGTTCCTTTTTTGCTAGATGAACGAACGTCTCTCCACATGCTCAGTTCTGAGAGATAAGTGTGTGTGAAAGCCGTCCTTCACCTAGCTTGTTGGGAACACAAAGTTCCTTTTCACTTGCAAACTCCACTCCATACATATATATGGGGAGGTACTAGCTCCAACTCGGTTTTACAGTGAAAACTGCAGGAACTTCAAAACGGCACTAGGAAACAGACTGAGAAATCAGAATAAAAGTTTCTCCTGCAACCCGATCCCTTTGTGCTAGATAAACGAACGTCTCTCCACATGCTCAGTTCTGAGAGATAAGTGTGTGTGGAAGCCGTCCTTCACCTATCATTTTGGGAACACAAAATTTCTTTTCACTTGCAAACACCACTCCATACATATATATGGGTAGGTACAAGCTCCAACTCGGTTTTAAGGTGAAAACTGCAGGAAATTCAAACCGGCACTAGGAAACAGGATGAGAAACCAGAGTAAAAGTTTCTCCTGCAACCCGTTCCCTTTGTGCTAGATGAACGAACGTCTCTCCACATGCTCAGTTCTGAGAGATAAGTGTGTGTGAAAGCCGTCCTTCACCTAGCTTGTTGGGAACACAAAGTTTCTTTTCACTTGCAAACTCCACTCCATACTTATATATGGGGAGGTACTAGCTCCAACTCGGTTTTACAGTGAAAACTGCAGGAACTTCAAACCGGCACTAGGAAACAGACTGAGAAACCAGAGTAAAAGTTTCTCCTGCAACCCGATCCCTTTGTGCTAGATAAACGAACGTCTCTCCACATGCTCAGTTCTGAGAGATAAGTGTGTGTGGAAGCCGTCCTTCACCTATCATGTTGGGAACACAAAATTTCTTTTCACTTGCAAACACCACTCCATACATATATATGGGTAGGTACAAGCTCCAACTCGGTTTTAAGGTGAAAACTGCAGGAAATTCAAACCGGCACTAGGAAACAGAATGAGAAACCAGAGTAAAAGTTTCTCCAGCAACCCGTTCCCTTTGTGCTAGATGAACGAACGTCTCTCCACATGCTCAGTTCTGAGAGATAAGTGTGTGTGAAAGCCATCCTTCACCTAGCTTGTTGGGAACACAAAGTTTCTTTTCACTTGCAAACTCCACTCCATACATATATATGGGGAGGTACTAGCTCCAACTCAGTTTTACAGTGAAAACTGCAGGAACTTCAAACCGGCACTAGGAAACAGACTGAGAAACCAGAGTAAAAGTTTCTCCTGCAACCCGATCCCTTTGTGCTAGATAAATGAACGTCTCTCCACATGCTCAGTTCTGAGAGATAAGTGTGTGTGGAAGCCGTCCTTCACCTATCATGTTGGGAACACAAAATTTCTTTTCACTTGCAAACACCACTCCATACATATATATGGGTAGGTACAAGCTCCAACTCGGTTTTAAGGTCAAAACTGCAGGAAATTCAAACCGGCACTAGGAAACAGAATGAGAAACCAGAGTAAAAGTTTCTCCAGCAACCCGTTCCCTATGTGCTAGATGAACGAACGTCTCTCCACCTGCTCAGTTCTGAGAGATAAGTGTGTGTGAAAGCCATCCTTCACCTAGCTTGTTGGGAACACAAAGTTTCTTTTCACTTGCAAACTCCACTCCATACATATATATGGGGAGGTACTAGCTCCAACTCGGTTTTACAGTGAAAACTGCAGGAACTTCAAAACGGCACTAGGAAACAGACTGAGAAATCAGACTAAAAGTTCCTCCTGCAACCCGATCCCTTTGTGCTAGATAAACGAACGTCTCTCCACATGCTCAGTTCTGAGAGATAAGTGTGTGTGGAAGCCGTCCTTCACCTATCATGTTGGGAACACAAAATTTCTTTTCACTTGCAAACACCACTCCATACATATATATGGGTAGGTACAAGCTCCAACTCGGTTTTAAGGTGAAAACTGCAGGAAATTCAAACCGGCACTAGGAAACAGAATGAGAAACCACAGTAAAAGTTTCTCCTGCAACCCATTCCCTTTGTGCTAGATGAACGAACGTCTCTCCACATGCTCATTTCTGAGAGATAAGTGTGTGTGAAAGCCATCCTTCACCTAGCTTGTTGGGAACACAAAGTTTCTTTTCACTTGCAAACTCCACTCCATACATATATATGGGGAGGTACTAGCTCCAACTCGGTTTTACAGTGAAAACTGCAGGAACTTCAAAACGGCACTAGGAAACAGACTGAGAAATCAGACTAAAAGTTTCTCCTGCAACCCGTTCCCTTTGTGCTAGATAAACGAACGTCTCTCCACATGCTCAGTTCTGAGAGATAAGTGTGTGTGGAAGCCGTCCTTCACCTATCATGTTGGGAACACAAAATTTCTTTTCACTTGCAAACACCACTCCATACATATATATGGGTAGGTACAAGCTCCAACACGGTTTTAAGGTGAAAACTGCAGGAAATTCAAACCGGCACTAGGAAACAGAATGAGAAACCTGAGTAAAAGTTTCTCCTGCAACCCGTTCCCTTTGTGCTTGATGAACGAACGTCTCTCCACATGCTCAGTTCTGAGAGATAAGTGTGTGTGAAAGCCGTCCTTCACCTAGCTTGTTGGGAACACAAAGTTCCTTTTCACTTGCAAACTCCACTCCATACATATATATGGGGAGGTACTAGCTCCAACTCGGTTTTACAGTGAAAACTGCAGGAACTTCAAAACGGCACTAGGAAACAGACTGAGAAATCAGACTAAAAGTTTCTCCTGCAACCCGATCCCTTTGTGCTAGATAAACGAACGTCTCTCCACATGCTCAGTTCTGAGAGATAAGTGTGTGTGGAAGCCGTTCTTCACCTATCATGTTGGGAACACAAAATTTCTTTTCACTTGCAAACACCACTCCATACATATATATGGGTAGGTACAAGCTCCAACTCGGTTTTAAGGTGAAAACTGCAGGAAATTCAAACCGGCACTAGGAAACAGGATGAGAAACCAGAGTAAAAGTTTCTCCTGCAACCCGTTCCCTTTGTGCTAGATGAACGAACGTCTCTCCACATGCTCAGTTCTGAGAGATAAGTGTGTGTGAAAGCCGTCCTTCACCTAGCTTGTTGGGAAAACAAAGTTTCTTTTCACTTGCAAACTCCACTCCATACTTATATATGGGGAGGTACTAACTCCAACTCGGTTTTACAGTGAAAAATGCAGGAACTTCAAACCGGCACTAGGAAACAGACTGAGAAACCAGAGTAAAAGTTTCTCCTGCAACCCGATCCCTTTGTGCTAGATAAACGAACTTCTCTCCACATGCTCAGTTCTGAGAGATAAGTGTGTGTGGAAGCCGTCCTTCACCTATCATGTTGGGAACACAAAATTTCTTTTCACTTGCAAACACCACTCCATACATATATATGGGTAGGTACAAGCTCCAACTCGGTTTTAAGGTGAAAACTGCAGGAAATTCAAACCGGCACTAGGAAACAGAATGAGAAACCAGAGTAAAAGTTTCCCCAGCAACCCGTTCCATTTGTGCTAGATGAACGAACGTCTCTCCACATGCTCAGTTCTGAGAGATAAGTGTGTGTGAAAGCCATCCTTCACCTAGCTTGTTGGGAACACAAAGTTTCTTTTCACTTGCAAACTCCACTCCATACATATATATGGGGAGGTACTAGCTCCAAATCGGTTTTACAGTGAAAACTGCAGGAACTTCAAAACGGCACTAGGAAACAGACTGAGAAATCAGACTAAAAGTTCCTCCTGCAACCCGATCCCTTTGTGCTAGATAAACGAACGTCTCTCCACATGCTCGGTTCTGAGAGATAAGTGTGTGTAGAAGCCGTCCTTCACCTATCATGTTGGGAACACAAAATTTCTTTTCACTTGCAAACACCACTCCACATATATATGGGTAGGTACAAGCTCCAACTCGGTTTTAAGGTGAAAACTGCAGGAAATTGAAACCGTTACTAGGAAACAGAATGAGAAACCACAGTAAAAGTTTCTCCAGCAACTCGTTCCCTTTGTGCTAGATGAACGAACGTCTCTCCACATGCTCAGTTCTGAGAGATAAGTGTGTGTGAAAGCCATCCTTCACCTAGCTTGTTGGGAACACAAAGTTTCTTTTCACTTGCAAACTCCACTCCATACATATATATGGGGAGGTACTAGCTCCAACTCGGTTTTACAGTGAAAACTGCAGGAACTTCAAAACGGCACTAGGAAACAGACTGAGAAATCAGACTAAAAGTTTCTCCTGCAACCCGTTCCCTTTGTGCTAGATAAATGAACGTCTCTCCACATGCTCAGTTCTGAGAGATAAGTGTGTGTGGAAGCCGTCCTTCACCTATCATGTTGGGAACACAAAATTTCTTTTCACTTGCAAACACCACTCCATACATATATATGGGTAGGTACAAGCTCCAACTCGGTTTTAAGGTGAAAACTGCAGGAAATTCAAACCGGCACTAGGAAACAGAATGAGAAACCTGAGTAAAAGTTTCTCCTGCAACCCGTTCCCTTTGTGCTAGATGAACGAACGTCTCTCCACATGCTCAGTTCTGAGAGATAAGTGTGTGTGAAAGCCATCCTTCACCTAGCTTGTTGGGAACACAAAGTTTCTTTTCACTTGCAAACTCCACTCCATACATATATATGGGGAGGTACTAGCTCCAACTCGGTTTTACAGTGAAAACTGCAGGAACTTCAAAACGGCACTAGGAAACAGACTGAGAAACCAGAGAAAAGTTTCTCCTGCAACCCGATCCCTTTGTGCTAGATGAACGAACGTCTGTCCACATGCTCCTTTCTGAGGGATAAGTGTGTGTGAAAGCCATAATTCACCTAGCTTGTTGGGAACACAAAGTTTCTTTTCATTTGCAAACTCCACTCCATACTTATATATGGGGAGGTACTAGCTCCAACTCGGTTTTACAGTGAAAACTGCAGGAACTTCTACCCGGCGCTAGGAAACAGACTGAGAAACCAGAGTAATAGTTTCTCCTGCAACCCGTTCCTTTTGTGCTAGATGAACGAACGTCTCTCCACATGCTCAGTTTTGAGAGATAAGTGTGTGTGAAAGCCGTCCTTCACCTAGCTTGTTGGGAACACAAAGTTCCTTTTCACTTGCAAACTCCAATCCATACATATATATGGGGAGGTACTAGCTCCAAATCGGTTTTACAGTGAAAACTGCAGGAACTTCAAAACGGCACTAGGAAACAGACTGAGAAATCAGACTAAAAGTTTCTCCTGCAACCCGATCCCTTTGTGCTAGATAAACGAACGTCTCTCCACATGCTCAGTTCTGAGAGATAAGTGTGTGTGGAAGCCGTCCTTCACCTATCATGTTGGGAACACAAAATTTCTTTTCACTTGCAAACACCACTCCATACATATATATGGGTAGGTACAAGCTCCAACTCGGTTTTAAGGTGAAAACTGCAGGAAATTCAAACCGGCACTAGGAAACAGGATGAGAAACCAGAGTAAAAGTTTCTCCTGCAACCCGTTCCCTTTGTGCTAGATGAACGAACGTCTCTCCACATGCTCAGTTCTGAGAGATAAGTGTGTGTGAAAGCCGTCCTTCACCTAGCTTGTTGGGAACACAAAGTTTCTTTTCACTTGCAAACTCCACTCCATACTTATATATGGGGAGGTACTAGCTCCAACTCGGTTTTACAGTGAAAACTGCAGGAACTTCAAACCGGCACTAGGAAACAGACTGAGAAACCACAGTAAAAGTTTCTCCTGCAACCCGATCCCTTTGTGCTAGATAAACGAACGTCTCTCCACATGCTCAGTTCTGAGAGATAAGTGTGTGTGGAAGCCGTCCTTCACCTATCATGTTGGGAACACAAAATTTCTTTTCACTTGCAAACACCACTCCATACATATATATGGGTAGGTACAAGCTCCAACTCGGTTTTACAGTGAAAACTGCAGGAACTTCAAAACGGCACTAGGAAACAGACTGAGAAATCAGACTAAAAGTTCCTCCTGCAACCCGATCCCTTTGTGCTAGATAAACGAACGTCTCTCCACATGCTCGATTCTGAGAGATAAGTGTGTGTGGAAGCCGTCCTTCACCTATCATGTTGGGAACACAAAATTTCTTTTCACTTGCAAACACCACTCCATACATATATATGGGTAGGTACAAGCTCCAACTCGGTTTTAAGGTGAAAACTGCAGGAAATTCAAACCGGCACTAGGAAACAGAATGAGAAACCACAGTAAAAGTTTCTCCAGCAACTCGTTCCCTTTGTGCTAGATGAACGAACGTCTCTCCACATGCTCAGTTCTGAGAGATAAGTGTGTGTGAAAGCCATCCTTCACCTAGCTTGTTGGGAACACAAAGTTTCTTTTCACTTGCAAACTCCACTCCATACAGATATATGGGGAGGTACTAGCTCCAACTCGGTTTTACAGTGAAAACTGCAGGAACTTCAAACCGGCACTAGGAAACAGACTGAGAAACCAGAGTAAAAGTTTCTCCTGCAACCCGTTCCCTTTGTGCTAAATGAACGAACGTCTCTCAACATGCTCATTTCTGAGAGATAAGTGTGTGTGAAAGCCGTCCTTCACCTAGCTTGTTGGGAACACAAAGTTTCTTTTCAGTTGCAAATTCCACTCCATACATATATATGGGGAGGTACTACCTCCAACTCGGTTTTACAGTGAAAACTGCAGGAACTTCTACCCGGCGCTAGGAAACAGACTGAGAAACCAGAGTAAAAGTTTCTCCTGCAACCCGTTCCCTTTGTGCTAGATGAACGAATGTCTCTCCACATGTTCATTTCTGAGATATAAGTGTGTGTGAAAGCCGTCCTTCACCTAGCTTGTTGGGAACACACAGTTTCTTTTCAGTTGCAAACTCCACTCCATACATATATAAGGGGAGGTACTAGCTCCAACTCGGTTTTACAGTGAAAACTGCAGGAATTTCTAACAGGCGCTAGGAAACAGACTGAGAAACCAGAGTAAAAGTTTCTCCTGCAACCCGATCCCTTTGTGCTAGATGAACGAACGTCTGTCCACATGCTCCTTTCTGAGGGATAAGTATGTGTGAAAGCCGTCCTTCACCTAGCTTGTTGGGAACACAAAGTTTCTTTTCAGTTGCAAATTCCACTCCGTACATATATATGGGGAGGTACTAGCTCCAACTCGGTTTTACAGTGAAAACTGCAGGAACTTCAAACCGGCACTAGGAAACAGACTGAGAAACCAGAGTAAAAGTTTCTCCTGCAACCCGTTCCCTTTGTGCTAGATGAACGAACGTCTATACACATGCTCTGTTCGGAGAGATAAGTGTGTGTGGAAGCCATCCTTCACCTATCATGTTGGGAACACAAAGTTTCTTTTCACTTGCAAACACCACTCCATACATATATATGGGTAGGTACAAGCTCCAACTCGGTTTTAAAGTGAAAACTGCAGGAAATTCAAACCGGCACTAGGAAACAAACTGAGAAACCAGAGAAAAGTTTCTCCTGCAAACCGTTCCCTTTGTGCTAGATGAACGAACGTCTCTCCACATGCTCAGTTCTGAGAGATAAGTGTGTGTGAAAGCCGTCCTTCACCTAGCTTGTTGGGAACACAAAGTTTCTTTTCACTTGCTAACTCCACTCCATACATATATATGGGGAGGTACTAGCTCCAACTCGGTTTTACAGTGAAAACTGCAGGAACTTCAAACCGGCACTAGGAAACAGACTGAGAAACCAGAGTAAAAGTTTCTCCTGCATCCCGATCCCTTTGTGCTAGATGAACGAATGCCTCTCCACATGCTCATTTCTGAGAGATAAGTGTGTGTGAAAGCCGTCCTTCACCTAGCTTGTTGGGAACACACAGTTTCTTTTCAGTTTCAAACTCCACTCCATACATATATATGGGGAGGTACTAGCTCCAACTCGGTTTTACAGTGAAAACTGCAGGAACTTCTAACCGGCGCTAGGAAACAGACTGAGAAACCAGAGAAAAAGTTTCTCCTGCAACCCGTTCCCTTTGTGCTAGATGAACGAACGTCTCTCCACATGCTCAGTTCTGAGAGATAAGTGTGTGTGAAAGCCGTCCTTCACCAAGCTTGTTGGGAACACAAAGTTTCTTTTCACTTGCAAACTCCACTCCATACATATATATGGGGAGGTACTAGCTCCAACTCGGTTTTACAGTGAAAACTGCAGGAACTTCAAACCGGCACTAGGAAACAGACTGAGAAACCAGAGTAAAAGTTTCTCCTGCAACCCGTTCCCTTTGTGCTAGATGAACGAACGTCTATACACATGCTCTGTTCGGAGAGATAAGTGTGTGTGGAAGCCATCCTTCACCTATCATGTTGGGAACACAAAGTTTCTTTTCACTTGCAAACACCACTCCATACATATATATGGGTAGGTACAAGCTCCAACTCGGTTTTAAAGTGAAAACTGCAGGAAATTCAAACCGGCACTAGGAAACAGACTGAGAAACCAGAGAAAAGTTTCTCCTGCAAACCGTTCCCTTTGTGCTAGATGAACGAACGTCTCTCCACATGCTCAGTTCTGAGAGATAAGTGTGTGTGAAAGCCGTCCTTCACCTAGCTTGTTGGGAACACAAAGTTTCTTTTCACTTGCTAACTCCACTCCGTACATATATATGGGGAGGTACTAGCTCCAACTCGGTTTTACAGTGAAAACTGCAGGAACTTCAAACCGGCACTAGGAAACAGACTGAGAAACCAGAGTAAAAGTTTCTCCTGCATCCCGATCCATTTGTGCTAGATGAACGAATGCCTCTCCACATGCTCATTTCTGAGAGATAAGTGTGTGTGAAAGCCGTCCTTCACCTAGCTTGTTGGGAACACACAGTTTCTTTTCAGTTGCAAACTCCACTCCATACATATATATGGGGAGGTACTAGCTCCAACTCGGTTTTACAGTGAAAACTGCAGGAACTTCTAACCGGCGCTAGGAAACAGACTGAGAAACCAGAGAAAAAGTTTCTCCTTCAACCCGTTCCCTTTGTGCTAGATGAATGAACGTCTCTCCACATGCTCAGTTCTGAGAGATAAGTGTGTGTGAAAGCCGTCCTTCACATAGCTTGTTGGGAACACAAAGTTTCTTTTCACTTGCAAACTCCACTCCATACATATATATGGGGAGGTACTAGCTCCAACTCGGTTTTACAGTGAAAACTGCAGGAACTTCAAAACGGCACTAGGAAACAGACTGAGAAACCAGAGTAAAAGTTTCTCCTGCAACCCGTTCCCTTTGTGCTAGATGAACGAACGTCTATACACATGCTCTGTTCGGAGAGATAAGTGTGTGTGGAAGCCATCCTTCACCTATCATGTTGGGAACACAAAGTTTCTTTTCACTTGCAAACACCACTCCATACATATATATGGGTAGGTACAAGCTCCAACTCGGTTTTAAAGTGAAAACTGCAGGAAATTCAAACCGGCACTAGGAAACAGACTGAGAAACCAGAGAAAAGTTTCTCCTGCAAACCGTTCCCTTTGTGCTAGATGAACGAACGTCTCTCCACATGCTCAGTTCTGAGAGATAAGTGTGTGTGAAAGCCGTCCTTCACCTAGCTTGTTGGGAACACAAAGTTTCTTTTCACTTGCAAACTCCACTCCATACATATATATGGGGAGGTACTAGCTCCAACTCGGTTTTACAGTGAAAACTGCAGGAACTTCAAACCGGCACTAGGAAACAGACTGAGAAACCAGAGTAAAAGTTTCTCCTGCATCCCGATCCCTTTGTGCTAGATGAACGAATGTCTCTCCACATGCTCATTTCTGAGAGATAAGTGTGTGTGAAAGCCGTCCTTCACCTAGCTTGTTGGGAACACACAGTTTCTTTTCAGTTGCAAACTCCACTCCATACATATATATGGGGAGGTACTAGCTCCAACTCGGTTTTACAGTGAAAACTACAGGAACTTCTAACAGGCGCTAGGAAACAGACTGAGAAACCAGAGTAAAAGTTTCTCCTGCAACCCGTTCCCTTTGTGCTAGATGAACGAACGTCTCTCCACATGCTCAGTTCTGAGAGATAAGTGTGTGTGAAAGCCGTCCTTCACCTAGCTTGTTGGGAACACAAAGTTTCTTTTCACTTGCAAACTCCACTCCATACATATATATGGGGAGGTACTAGCTCCAACTCGGTTTTACAGTGAAAACTGCAGGAACTTCAAACAGGCACTAGGAAACAGACTGAGAAACCAGAGTAAAAGTTTCTCCTGCAACCCGTTCCCTTTGTGCTAGATGAACGAACGTCTATACACATGCTCTGTTCGGAGAGATAAGTGTGTGTGGAAGCCATCCTTCACCTATCATGTTGGGAACACAAAGTTTCTTTTCACTTGCAAACACCACTCCATACATATATATGGGTAGGTACAAGCTCCAACTCGGTTTTAAAGTGAAAACTGCAGGAAATTCAAACCGGCACTAGGAAACAGTCTGAGAAACCAGAGAAAAGTTTCTCCTGCAAACCGTTCCCTTTGTGCTAGATGAACGTACGTCTCTCCACATGCTCAGATCTGAGAGATAAGTGTGTGTGAAAGCCGTCCTTCACCTAGCTTGTTGGGAACACAAAGTTTCTTTTCACTTGCAAACTCCATTCCATACATATATATGGGGAGGTACAAGCTCCAACTCGGTTTTACAGTGTAAACTGCAGGAACTTCAAAACGGCACTAGGAAACAGACTGAGAAACCAGACTAAAAGTTTCTCCTGCAACCCGTTCCCTTTGTGCTAGATGAACGAAAGTCTATACACATGCTCTGTTCGGAGATATAAGTGTGTGTTGAAGCCATCCTTCACCTATCATGTTGGGAACACAAAGTTTCTTTTCACTTGCAAACACCACTCTATACATATATATGGGTAGGTACAAGCTCCAACTCGGTTTTAAAGTGAAAACTGCAGGAAATTCAAACCGGCACTAGGAAACAGACTGAGAAACCAGAGAAAAGTTTCTCCTGCAACCCGTTCCATTTGTGCTAGATGAACGAATGTCTCTCCACATGCTCAGTTCTGAGAGATAAGTGTGTGTGAAAGCCGTCCTTCACCTAGCTTGTTGGGAACACACAGATTCTTTTCAGTTGCAAACTCCACTCCATACATATATATGGGGAGGTACTAGCTCCAACTCGGTTTTACAGTGAAAACTGCAGGAACTTCTAACAGGCGCTAGGAAACAGACTGAGAAACCAGAGTAAAAGTTTCTCCTGCAACCCGTTCCCTTTGTGCTAGATGAACGAACGTCTCTCCACATGCTCAGTTCTGAGAGATAAGTGTGTGTGAAAGCCTTCCTTCACCTAGCTTGTTGGGAACACAAAGTTTCTTTTCACTTGCAAACTCCATTCCATACATATATATGGGGAGGTACTAGCTCCAACTCGGTTTTACAGTGTAAACTGCAGGAACTTCAAAACGGCACTAGGAAACAGACTGAGAAACCAGAGTAAAAGTTTCTCCTGCAACCCTATCCGTTTGTGCTAGATGAACGAACGTCTCTCCACATGCTCAGTTCTGAGAGATAAGTGTGTGTGAAAGCCGTCCTTCACCTAGCTTGTTGGGAACACAAAGTTTCTTTTCACTTGCAAACTCCACTCCATACTTATATATGGGGAGGTACTAGCTCCATCTCGGTTTTACAGTGAAAACTGCAGGAACTTCAAACCGGCATTAGGAAACCGACTGAGAAACCAGAGTAAAAGTTTCTCCTGCAACCCGTTCCCTTTGTGCTAGATGAACGAACGTCTCTCAACATGCTCAGTTCTGAGAGATAATTGTGTGTGAAAGCCGTCCTTCAACTAGCTTGTTGGGAACACAAAGTTTCTTTTCACTTGCAAACTCCACTCCATACATATATATGGGGAGGTACTAGCTCCAACTCGGTTTTACAGTGAAAATTGCAGGAACTTCAAACCGGCACTAGGAAACAGACTGAGAAACCAGAGAAAAGTTTCTCCTTCAACCTGTTCCATTTGTGCTAGATGAACGAACGTCTCTCCACATGCTCAGTTCTGAGAGATAAGTGTGTGTGAAAGCCGTCCTTCACCTAGCTTGTTGGGAACAGAAAGTTTCTTTTCAGTTGCAAACTCCACTCCATACATATATATGGGGAGGTACTAGCTCCAACTCGGTTTTACAGTGAAAACAGCAGGAACTTCAAACCGGAACTAGGAAACAGACTGAGAAACCAGAGTAATAGTTTCTCCTGCATCCCGATCCCTTTGTGCTAGATGAACGAAAGTCTCTCCACATGCTCATTTCTGAAAGATAAGTGTGTGTGAAAGCCGTCCTTCACCTAGCTTGTTGGGAACACAAAGTTTCTTTTCACTTGCAAACTCCACTCCATACATATATATGGGGAGGTACTAGCTCCAACTCGGTTTTACAGTGAAAACTGCAGGAACTTCAAACCGGCACTAGGAAACAGACTGAGAAACCAGAGTAAAAGTTTCTCCTGCAACCCGTTCCCTTTGTGCTAGATGAACGAACGTCTCTCCACATGCTCAGTTCTGAGAGATATGTGGGTGTGAAAGCCGTCCTTCACCTAGCTTGTTGGCTACACAAAATTTCTTTTAAGTTGCAAACTCCACTCCATAGATATATATGGGGTGGTACTAGCTCCAACTCGGTTTTACAGTGAAAACTGCAGGAACTTCAAACCGGCACTAGGAAACAGACTGAGAAACCAGAGTAAAAGTTTCTCCTGCATCCCGATCCCTTTGTGCTAGATGAACGAATGTCTCTCCACATGCTCATTTCTGAGAGATAAGGGTGTGTGAAAGCCGTTCTTCACCTAGCTTGTTGGGAACACACAGTTTCTTTTCAGGTGTAAACTCCACTCCATACATATATAGGGGGAGGTACTAGCTCCAACTCGGTTTTACAGTGAAAACTGCAGGAACTTCTAACCGGCGCTAGGAAACAGACTGAGAACCCAGAGTAAAAGTTTCTCCTGCAACCCGTTCCCTTTGTGCTAGATGAACGAACGTCTCTCCACATGCTCAGTTCTGAGAGATAAGTGTGTGTGAAAGCCGACCTTCACGTAGCTTGTTGGGAACACAAAGTTTCTTTTCACTTGCAAACTCCACTCCATACATATATATGGGGAGGTACTAGCTCCAACTCCGTTTTACAGTGAAAACTGCAGGAACTTCAAACCGGCACTAGGAAACAGACTGAGAAACCAGAGTAAAAGTTTCTCCTGCAACCCGTTCCCTTTGTGCTAGATGAACGAACGTCTATACACATGCTCTGTTCGGAGAGATAAGTGTGTGTGGAAGCCATCCTTCACCTATCATGTTGGGTACACAAAGTTTCTTTTCACTTGCAAACACCACTCCATACATATATATGGGTAGGTACAAGCTCCAATTCGGTTTTAAAATGAAAACTGCAGGAAATTCAAACCGGCACTAGGAAACAGACTGAGAAACCAGAGAAAAGTTTCTCCTGCAACCCGTTCCCTTTGTGCTAGATGAACGAACGTCTCTCCACATGCTCAGTTCTGAGGGATAAGTGTGTGTGAAAGCCGTCCTTCACCTAGCTTGTTGGGAACACAAAGTTTCTTTTCACTTGCAAACTCCACTCCATACATATATATGGGGAGGTACTAACTCCAACTCGGTTTTACAGTGAAAACTGCAGGAACTTCAAACCGGCACTAGGAAACAGACTGAGAAACCAGAGTAAAAGTTTCTCCTGCATCCCGATCCCTTTGTGCTAGATGAACGAATGTCTCTCCACATGCTCATTTCTGAGAAATAATTGTGTGTGAAAGCCGTCCTTCACCTAGCTTGTTGGGAACACACAGTTTCTTTTCAGTTGCAAACTCCACTCCATACATATATATGGGGAGGTACTAGCTCCAACTCGGTTTTACATTGAAAACTGCAGGAACTTCTAACCGGCGCTAGGAAACAGACTGAGAAACCAGAGTAAAAGTTTCTCCTGCAACCCGTTCCCTTTGTGCTAGATGAACGAACGTCTCTCCACATGCTCAGTTCTGAGAGATAAGTGTGTGTGAAAGCCGTACTTCACCTAGCTTGTTGGGAACACAAAGTTTCTTTTCACTTGCAATCTCCACTCCATATATATATACGGGGAACTACTAGCTCCAACTCGGTTTTACAGTGAAAACTGCAGGAACTTCAAACAGGCACTAGGAAACAGACTGAGAAACCAGAGTAAAAGTTTCTCCTGCAACCCGTTCCCTTTGTGCTGGATTAACGAACGTCTATACACATGCTCTGTTCGGAGAGATAAGTGTGTGTGGAAGCCATCCTTCACCTATCATGTTGGGAACACAAAGTTTCTTTTCACTTGCAAACACCACTCCATACATATATATGGGTAGGTACAAGCTCCAACTCGGTTTTAAAGTGAAAACTGCAGGAAATTCAAACCGGCACTAGGAAACAGACTGAGAAACCAGAGAAAAGTTTCTCCTGCAACCTGTTCCCTTTGTGCTAGATGAACGAACGTCTCTCCACATGCTCAGTTCTGAGAGATAAGTGTGTATGAAAGCCGTCCTTCACCTAGCTTGTTGGGAACACAAAGTTTCTTTTCACATGCATACTCCTCTCCATACATATATATGGGGAGGCACTAGCTCCAACTCGGTTTTACAGTGAAAACTGCAGGAACTTCAAACCGGCACTAGGAAACAGACTGTGAAACCAGAGTAAAAGTTTCTCCTGCATCCCGATCCCTTTGTGCTAGATGAACGAATGTCTCTCCACATGCTCAGTTCTGAGAGATAAGTGTGTGTGAAAGCCATCCTTCACCTAGCTTGTTGGGAACACAAAGTTTCTTTTCACTAGCAAACTCCACTCCATACATATATATGTTGAGGTACTAGCTCCAACTCGGTTTTACAGTGTAAACTGCAGGAAATTCAAAACGGCACTAGGAAACAGACTGAGAAACCAGACTAAAAGTTTCTCCTGCAACCCGATCCCTTTGTGCTAGATGAACGAACGTCTGTCCACATGCTCCTTTCTGAGGGATAAGTATGTGTGAAAGCCGTCTTTCACCTAGCTTGTTGGGAACACAAAGTTTGTTTTCAGTTGCAAACTCCACTCCATACATATATATGGGGAGGTACTAGCTCCAACTCGGTTTTACAGTGAAAACTGCAGGAACTTCTAACCGGCGCTAGGAAACAGACTGAGAAACCAGAGTAAAAGTTTCTCCTGCAACCCGTACCCTTTGTGCTAGATGAACGAACGTCCCTCCACATGCTCAGTTCTGAGAGATAAGTGTGTGTGAAAGCCGTACTTCACCTAGCTTGTTGGGAACACAAAGTTTCTTTTCACTTGCAATCTCCACTCCATACATATATATGGGGAGGTACTAGCTCCAACTCGGTTTTACAGTGAAAACTGCAGGAACTTCAAACAGGCACTAGGAAACAGACTGAGAAACCAGAGTAAAAGTTTCTCCTGCAACCCGTTCCCTTTGTGCTAGATGAACGAACGTCTATACACATGCTCTGTTCGGAGAGATAAGTGTGTGCGGAAGCCATCCTTCACCTATCATGTTGGGAACACAAAGTTTCTTTTCACTTGCAAACACCACTCCATACATATATATGGGTAGGTACAAGCTCCAACTCGGTTTTAAAGTGAAAACTGCAGGAAATTCAAACCGGCACTAGAAAACAGACTGAGAAACCAGAGAAAAGTTTCTCCTGCAACCCGTTCCCTTTGTGCTAGATGAACGAACGTCTCTCCACATGCTCAGTTCTGAGAGATAAGTGTGTATGAAAGCCGTCCTTCACCTAGCTTGTTGGGAACACAAAGTTTCTTTTCACATGCATACTCCTCTCCATACATATATATGGGGAGGCACTAGCTCCAACTCGGTTTTACAGTGAAAACTGCAGGAACTTCAAACCGGCACTAGGAAACAGACTGTGAAACCAGAGTAAAAGTTTCTCCTGCATCCCGATCCCTTTGTGCTAGATGAACGAATGTCTCTCCAAATGCTCATTTCTGAGAGATAAGTGTGTGTGAAAGCCGTCCTTCACCTAGCTTGTTGGGAACACACAGTTTCTTTTCAGTTGCAAACTCCACTCCATACATATATATGGGGAGGCACTAGCTCCAACTCGGTTTTACATTGAAAACTGCAGGAACTTCTAACCGGCGCTAGGAAACAGACTGAGAAACCAGAGTAAAAGTTTCTCCTGCAACCCGTTCCCTTTGTGCTAGATGAACGAACGTCTCTCCACATGCTCAGTTCTGAGAGATAAGTGTGTGTGAAAGCCGACCTTCACGTAGCTTGTTGGGAACACAAAGTTTCTTTTCACTTGCAAACTCCACTCCATACATATATATGGGGAGGTACTAGCTCCAACTCGGTTTTACAGTGAAAACTGCAGGAACTTCAAACCGGCACTAGGAAACAGACTGAGAAACCAGAGTAAAAGTTTCTCCTGCAACCCGTTCCCTTTGTGCTAGATGAACGAACGTCTATACACATGCTCTGTTCGGAGAGATAAGTGTGTGTGGAAGCCATCCTTCACCTATCATGTTGGGAACACAAAGTTTCTTTTCACTTGCAAACACCACTCCATACATATATATGGGTAGGTACAAGCTCCAATTCGGTTTTAAAATGAAAACTGCAGGAAATTCAAACCGGCACTAGGAAACAGACTGAGAAACCAGAGAAAAGTTTCTCCTGCAACCCGTTCCCTTTGTGCTAGATGAACGAACGTCTCTCCACATGCTCAGTTCTGAGGGATAAGTGTGTGTGAAAGCCGTCCTTCACCTAGCTTGTTGGGAACACAAAGTTTCTTTTCACTTGCAAACTCCACTCCATACATATATATGGGGAGGTACTAACTCCAACTCGGTTTTACAGTGAAAACTGCAGGAACTTCAAACCGGCACTAGGAAACAGACTGAGAAACCAGAGTAAAAGTTTCTCCTGCATCCCGATCCCTTTGTGCTAGATGAACGAATGTCTCTCCACATGCTCATTTCTGAGAAATAATTGTGTGTGAAAGCCGTCCTTCACCTAGCTTGTTGGGAACACACAGTTTCTTTTCAGTTGCAAACTCCACTCCATACATATATATGGGGAGGTACTAGCTCCAACTCGGTTTTACATTGAAAACTGCAGGAACTTCTAACCGGCGCTAGGAAACAGACTGAGAAACCAGAGTAAAATTTTCTCCTGCAACACGTTCCCTTTGTGCTAGATGAACGAACGTCTCTCCACATGCTCAGTTCTGAGAGATAAGTGGTGTGAAAGCCGTCCTTCACCTAGCTTGTTGGGAACACAAAGTTTCTTTTCACTTGCAAACTCCACTCCATACATATATATGGGGAGGTACTAGCTCCAACTCGGTTTTACAGTGAAAACTGCAGGTACTTCAAACAGGCACTAGGAAACAGACTGCGAAACCAGAGTAAAAGTTTCTCCTGCAACCCGTTCCCTTTCTGTTAAATGAACGAACGTCTCTCCACATGCTCAGTTCTGAGAGATAAGTGTGTGTGAAAGACGTCCTTCACCTAGCTTGTTGGGAACACAAAGTTTCTTTTCACTTGCAAACTCCACTCCATACTTATATATGGGGAGGTACTAGCTCCAACTCGGTTTTACAGTGAAAACTGCAGGAACTTGAAACAGGGACTAGGAAACAGACTGAGAAACCAGAGTAAAAGTTTCTCCTGCAACCCTTTCCCTTTGTGCTAGATGAACGAACGTCTATACCCATGCTCTGTTCGGAGAGATAAGTGTGTGTGGAAGCCATCCTTCAACTATCATGTTGGGAACACAAAGTTTCTTTTCACTTGCAAACACCACTCCATACATATATATGGGTAGGTACAAGCTCCAACTCGGTTTTAAAGTGAAAACTGCAGGAAATTCAAACCGGCACTAGGAAACAGGATGAGAAACCAGAGTAAAAGTTTCTCCTGCAACCCGTTCCCTTTGTGCTAGATGAACGAACGTCTCTCCACATGCTCAGTTCTGAGAGATAAGTGTGTGTGAAAGCCGTCCTTCACCTAGCTTGTTGGGAACACAAAGTTTCTTTTCACTTGCAAACTCCACTCCATACATATATATGGGGAGGTACTAGCTCCAACTCGGTTTTACAGTGAAAACTGCAGGAACTTCAAACCGGCACTAGGAAACAGACTGAGAAACCAGAGTAAATGTTTCTCCTGCAACCCGATCCCTTTGTGCTAGATAAACGAACGTCTCTCCACATGCTCATTTCTGAGAGATAAGTGTGTGTGATAGCCGTCCTTCACCTATCATGTTGGGAACACAAAATTTCTTTTCACTTGCAAACACCACTCCATACATATATATGGGTAGGTACAAGCTCCAACTCGCTATTAAGGTGAAAACTGCAGGAAATTGAAACCGGCACTAGGAAACAGAATGAGAAACCAGAGTAAAAGTTTCTCCAGCAACCCGTTCCCTTTGTGCTAGATGAACGAACGTCTCTCCACATGCTCAGTTCTGAGAGATAAGTATGTGTGAAAGCCATCCTTCACCTAGCTTGTTGGGAACACAAAGTTTCTTTTCACTTGCAAACTCCACTCCATACATATATATGGGGAGGTACTAGCTCCAACTCGGTTTTACAGTGAAAACTGCAGGAACTTCAAAACGGCACTAGGAAACAGACTGAGAAATCAGACTAAAAGTTCCTCCTGCAACCCGTTCCCTTTGTGCTAGATAAACGAACGTCTCTCCACATGCTCAGTTCTGAGAGATAAGTGTGTGTGGAAGCCGTCCTTCACCTATCATGTTGGGAACACAAAATTTCTTTTCACTTGCAAACACCACTCCATACATATATATGGGTAGGTACAAGCTCCAACTCGGTTTTAAGGTGAAAACTGCAGGAAATTCAAACCGGCACTAGGAAACAGAATGAGAAAGCAGAGTAATAGTTTCTCCTGCAACCCGTTCGCTTTGTGCTAGATGAACGAACGTCTCTCCACATGCTCAGTTCTGAGAGATAATTGTGTGTGAAAGCCGTCCTTCACCTAGCTTGTTGGGAACACAAAGTTTCTTTTCAGTTGCAAATTCCACTCCATACATATATATGGGGAGGTACTAGCTCCAACTCTGTTTTCAGTGAAAACTGCAGGAAGTTCTACCCGGCGCTAGGAAACAGACTGAGAAACCAGAGTAATAGTTTCTCCTGCAATCCGTTCCCTTTGTGCTAGATGAACGAACGTCTCTCCACATTCTCAGTTCTGAGAGATAAGTGTGTGTGAAAGCCGTCCTTCACCTAGCTTGTTGGGAACAGAAAGTTTCTTTTCACTTGCAAACTCCACTCCATACATATATATATGTTGAGGTACTAGCTCCAACTCTGTTTTACATTGAAAACTGCAGGAACTTCAAACCGGCACTAGGAAACAGACTGAGAAACCAGAGTAAAAGTTTCTCCTGCATCCCGATCCCTTTGTGCTAGATGAACGAATGTCTCTCCAAATGCTCATTTCTGAGATATAAGTGTGTGTGAAAGCCGTCCTTCACCTAACTTGTTGGGAACACACAGTTTCTTTTCAGTTGCAAGCTCCACTCCATACATATATATGGGGAGGTACTAGCTCCAACTCGGTTTTACATTGAAAACTGCAGGAACTTCTAACCGGAGCTAGGAAACAGACTGAGAAACCAGAGTAAAAGTTTCTCCTGCAACCCGTTCCCTTTCTGCTAGATGAACGAACGTCTCTCCACATGCTCAGTTCTGAGAGATAAGTGTGTGTGAAAGCCGTACTTCACCTAGCTTGTTGGGAACACAAAGTTTCTTTTCACTTGCAAACTCCACTCCATACATATATATGGGGAGGTTCTAGCTCCAACTCGGTTTTACAGTGAAAACTGCAGGAACTTCAAACAGGCACTAGGAAACAGACTGAGAAACCAGAGTAAAAGTTTCTCCTGCAAACCGTTCCCTTTGTGCTAGATGAACGAACGTCTATACACATGCTCTGTTCGGAGAGATAAGTGTGTGTGGAAGCCATCCTTCACCTATCATGTTGGGAACACAAAGTTTCTTTTCACTTGCAAACACCACTCCATACATATATATGGGTAGGTACAAGCTCCAACTCGGTTTTAAAGTGAAAACTGCAGGAAATTCAAACCGGCACTAGGAAACAGACTGAGAAACCAGAGAAAAGTTTCTCCTGCAACCCGTTCCCTTTGTGCTAGATGAACGAACGTCTCTCCACATGCTCAGTTCTGAGAGATAAGTGTGTGTGAAAGCCGTCCTTCACCTAGCTTGTTGGGAACACAAAGTTTCTTTTCACTTGCAAACTCCACTCCATACATATATATGGGGAGGTACTAGCTCCAACTCTGTTTTACAGTGAAAACTGCAGGAACATCAAACCGGCACTAGGAAACAGACTGAGAAACCAGAGTAAAAGTTTCTCCTGCATCCCGATCCCTTTGTGCTAGATGAACGAATGTCTCTCCACATGCTCATTTCTGAGAGATAATTGTGTGTGAAAGCCGTCCTTCACCTAGCTTGTTGGGAACACACAGTTTCTTTTCAGTTGCAAACTCCACTCCATACATATATATGGGGAGGTACTAGCTCCAACTCGGCTTTACATTGAAAACTGCAGGAACTTCTAACCGGCGCTAGGAAACAGACTGAGAAACCAGAGTAAAAGTTTCTCCTGCAACCCGTTCCCCTTGTGCTAGATGAACGAACGTCTCTCCACATGTTCAGTTCTGAGAGATATGTGTGTGTGAAAGCCGTCCTTCACCTAGCTTGTTGGGAACACAAAGTTTCTTTTCACTTGCAAACTCCACTCCATACATATATATGGGGAGGTACTAGCTCCAACTCGGTTTTACAGTGAAAACTGCAGGTACTTCAAACAGGCACTAGGAAACAGACTGCGAAACCAGAGTAAAAGTTTCTCCTGCAACCCATACCCTTTCTGCTAAATTAAAGAACGTCTCTCCACATGCTCAATTCTGAGAGATAAGTGTGTGTGAAAGCCGTCCTTCACCTAGCTTGTTGGGAACACAAAGTTTCTTTCACTTGCAAACTCCACTCCATACTTATATATGGGGAGGTACTAGCTCCAACTCGGTTTTACAGTGAAAACTGCAGGAACTTCAAACAAGGACTAGGAAACAGACTGAGAAACCAGAGTAAAAGTTTCTCCTGCAACCCGTTCCCTTTGTGCTAGATGAACGAACGTCTATACACATGCTCTGTTCGGAGAGATAAGTGTGTGTGGAAGCCATCCTTCAACTATCATGTTGGGAACACAAAGTTTCTTTTCACTTGCAAACACCACTCCATACATATATATGGGTAGGTACAAGCTCCAACTCGGTTTTAAAGTGAAAACTGCAGGAACTTCAAACCGGCACTAGGAAACAGACTGAGAAACCAGAGAAAAGTTTCTCCTGCAACCCGTTCCCTTTGTGCTAGATGAACGAACGTCTCTCCACATGCTCAGTTCTGAGAGATAAGTGTGTGTGAAAGCCATCCTTCACCTAGCTTGTTGGGAACACAAAGTTTCTTTTCACTTGCAAACTCCACTCCATACATATATATGGGGAGGTACTAGCTCCAACTCGGTTTTACAGTGAAAACTGCAGGAACTTCAAAACGGCACTAGGAAACAGACTGAGAAATCAGACTAAAAGTTCCTCCTGCACCCGTTCCCTTTGTGCTAGATAAACGAACGTCTCTCCACATGCTCAGTTCTGAGAGATAAGTGTGTGTGGAAGCCGTCCTTCACCTATCATGTTGGGAACACAAAATTTCTTTTCACTTGCAAACACCACTCCATACATATATATGGGTAGGTACAAGCTCCAACTCGGTTTTAAGGTGAAAACTGCAGGAAATTCAAACCGGCACTAGGAAACAGAATGAGAAAGCAGAGTAAAAGTTTCCCCTTCAACCCGTTCCCTTTGTGCTAGATGAACGAACGTCTCTCCAAATGCTCAGTTCTGAGAGATAATTGTGTGTGAAAGCCGTCCTTCACCTAGCTTGTTGGGAACACAAAGTTTCTTTTCAGTTGCAAATTCCACTCCATACATATATATGGGGAGGTACTACCTCCAACTCTGTTTTACAGTGAAAACTGCAGGAACTTCTACCCGGCGCTAGGAAACAGACTGAGAAACCAGAGTAATAGTTTCTCCTGCAACCCGTTCCCTTTGTGTTAGATGAACGAACGTCTCTCCACATGCTCAGTTCTGAGAGATAAGTGTGTGTGAAAGCCGTCCTTCACCTAGCTTGTTGGGAACACAAAGTTTCTTTTCACTTGCAAACTCCACTCCATACATATATATATGGGGAGGTACTAGCTCCAACTCGGTTTTAAGGTGAAAACTGCAGGAAATTCAAACCGGCACTAGGAAACAGAATGAGAAACCAGTGTAAAAGTTTCTCCTGCAACCCGTTCCCTTTGTGCTAGATGAACGGACGTCTCTCCACATGCTCAGTTCTAAGAGATAAGTGTGTGTGAAAGCCGTCCTTCAACTAGCTTGTTGGGAACACAAAGTTTCTTTTCACTTGCAAACTCCACTCCATACATATATATCGGGAGGTACTAGCTCCAACTCGGTTTTACAGTGAAAACTGCAGGAACTTCAAACCGGCACTAGGAAACAGACTGAGAAACCAGAGTAAAAGTTTCTCCTGCAACCCGTTCCCTTTCTGCTAGATGAACGAACGTCTCTCCACATGCTCAGTTCTGAGAGATAAGTGTGTGTGAAAGCCGTCCTTCACCTAGCTTGTTGGGAACACACAGTTTCTTTTCAGTTGCAAACTCCACTCCATACATATATATGGGGAGGTACTAGCTCCAACTCGGTTTTACAGTGAAAACTGCAGGAACTTCTAACAGGCGCTAGGAAACAGACAGAGAAACCAGAGTAAAAGTTTCTCCTGCAACCCGATCCCTTTGTGCTAGATGAACGAACGTCTGTCCACATGCTCCTTTCTGAGGGATAAGTATGTGTGAAAGCCGTCCTTCACCTAGCTTGTTGGGAACACAAAGTTTCTTTTCAGTTGCAAATTCCACTCCATACATATATATGGGGAGGTACTAGCTCCAAATCGATTTTACAGTGAAAACTGCAGGAACTTCAAACCGGCACTAGGAAACAGACTGAGAAACCAGAGTAAAAGTTTCTCCTGCAACCCGTTCCCTTTCTGCTAGATGAACGAACGTCTCTCCACATGCTCAGTTCTGAGAGATAAGTGTGTGTGAAAGCCGTCCTTCACCTAGCTTGTTGGGAACACAAAGTTTCTTTTCACTTGCAAACTCCACTCCATACATACATATGGGGAGGTACTAGCTCCAACTCGGTTTTACAGTGAAAACTGCAGGAACTTCAAAACGGCACTAGGAAACAGACTGAGAAACCAGAGTAAAAGTTTCCCCTGCAACCCGTTCCCTTTGTGCTAGATGAACGAACGTCTCTCCACATGCTCAGTTCTGAGAGATAAGTGTGTGTGAAAGCCGTCCTTCACCTAGCTTGTTGGGAACACAAAGTTTCTTTTCACTTGCAAACTCCACTCCATACATATATATGGGTAGGTACAAGCTCCAACTCGGTTTTAAAGTGAAAACTGCAGGAAATTCAAACCGGCACTAGGAAACAGACTGAGAAACCAGAGAAAAGTTTCTCCTGCAACCCGTTCCCTTTGTGCTAGATGAACGAACGTCTCTCCACATGCTCAGTTCTGAGAGATAAGTGTGTGTGAAAGCCGTCCTTCACCTAGCTTGTTGGGAACACAAAGTTTCTTTTCACTTGCAAACTCCACTCCATACATATATATGGGGAGGTACTAGCTCCAACTCGGTTTTACAGTGAAAACTGCAGGAACTTCAAACCGGCACTAGGAAACAGACTGAGAAACCAGAGTAAAAGTTTCTCCTGCAACCCGTTCCCTTTGTGCTAGATGAACGAACGTCTATACACATGCTCTGTTCGGAGAGATAAGTGTGTGTGGAAGCCATCCTTCACCTATCATGTTGGGAACACAAAGTTTCTTTTCACTTGCAATCACCACTCCATACATATATATGGGTAGGTACAAGCTCCAACTCGGTTTTAAAGTGAAAACTGCAGGAAATTCAAACCGGCACTAGGAAACAGACTGAGAAACCAGAGAAAAGTTTCTCCTGCAACCCGTTCCCTTTGTGCTAGATGAACGAACGTCTCTCCACATGCTCAGTTCTGAGAGATAAGTGTGTGTGAAAGCCGTCCTTCACCTAGCTTGTTGGGAACACAAAGTTTCTTTTCACTTGCAAACTCCACTCCATACATATATATGGGGAGGTACTAGCTCCAACTCTGTTTTACAGTGAAAACTGCAGGAACATCAAACCGGCACTAGGAAACAGACTGAGAAACCAGAGTAAAAGTTTCTCCTGCATCCCGATCCCTTTGTGCTAGATGAACGAATGTCTCTCCACATGCTCATTTCTGAGAGATAATTGTGTGTGAAAGCCGTCCTTCACCTAGCTTGTTGGGAACACAAAGTTTCTTTTCACTTGCAAACTCCACTCCATAAATATATATGGGGAGGTACTAGCTCCAACTCGGTTTTACAGTGAAAACTGCAGGAACTTCAAAACGGCACTAGGAAACAGACTGAGAAATCAGACTAAAAGTTCCTCCTGCAACCCGTTCCCTTTGTGCTAGATAAACGAACGTCTCTCCACATGCTCAGTTCTGAGAGATAAGTGTGTGTGGAAGCCGTCCTTCACCTATCATGTTGGGAACACAAAATTTCTTTTCACTTGCAAACACCACTCCATACATATATATGGGTAGGTACAAGCTCCAACTCGGTTTTAAGGTGAAAACTGCAGGAAATTCAAACCGGCACTAGGAAACAGAATGAGAAAGCAGAGTAAAAGTTTCTCCTGCAACCCGTTCCCTTTGTGCTAGATGAACGAACGTCTCTCCACATGCTCACTTCTGAGAGATAATTGTGTGTGAAAGCCGTCCTTCACCTAGCTTGTTGGGAACACAAAGTTTCTTTTCAGTTGCAAATTCCACTCCATACATATATATGGGGAGGTACTACCTCCAACTCTGTTTTACAGTGAAAACTGCAGGAACTTCTACCCGGCGCTAGGAAACAAACTGAGAAACCAGAGTAAAAGTTTCTCCTGCAACCCGTTCCCTTTGTGCTAGATGAACGAACGTCTCTCCACATGCTCAGTTCTGAGAGATAAGTGTGTGTGAAAGCCGTCCTTCACCTAGCTTGTTGGGAACAGAAAGTTTCTTTTCACTTGCAAACTCCACTCCATACATATATATATGGGGAGGTACTAGCTCCAACTCGGTTTTAAGGTGAAAACTGCAGGAAATTCAAACCGGCACTAGGAAACAGAATGAGAAACCAGTGTAAAAGTTTCTCCTGCAACCCGTTCCCTTTGTGCTAGATGAACGGACGTCTCTCCACATGCTCAGTTCTAAGAGATAAGTGTGTGTGAAAGCCGTCCTTCAACTAGCTTGTTGGGAACACAAAGTTTCTTTTCACTTGCAAACTCCACTCCATACATATATATGGGGAGGTACTAGCTCCAACTCGGTTTTACAGTGAAAACTGCAGGAACTTCAAACCGGCACTAGGAAACAGACTGAGAAACCAGAGTAAAAGTTTCTCCTGCAACCCGTTCCCTTTCTGCTAGATGAACGAACGTCTCTCCACATGCTCAGTTCTGAGAGATAAGTGTGTGTGAAAGCCGTCCTTCACCTAGCTTGTTGGGAACACACAGTTTCTTTTCAGTTGCAAACTCCACTCCATACATATATATGGGGAGGTACTAGCTCCAACTCGGTTTTACAGTGAAAAATGCAGGAACTTCTAACAGGCGCTAGGAAACAGACTGAGAAACCAGAGTAAAAGTTTCTCCTGCAACCCGATCCCTTTGTGCTAGATGAACGAACGTCTGTCCACATGCTCCTTTCTGAGGGATAAGTATGTGTGAAAGCCGTCCTTCACCTAGCTTGTTGGGAACACAAAGTTTCTTTTCAGTTGCAAATTCCACTCCATACATATATATGGGGAGGTACTAGCTCCAACTCGGTTTTACAGTGAAAACTGCAGGAACTTCAAACCGGCACTAGGAAACAGACTGAGAAACCAGAGTAAAAGTTTCTCCTGCAACCCGTTCCCTTTGTGCTAGATGAACGAACGTCTCTCCACATGCTCAGTTCTGAGAGATAAGTGTGTGTGAAAGCCGTCCTTCACCTAGCTTGTTGGGAACACAAAGTTTCTTTTCAATTGCAAACTCCACTCCATACATATATATGGGGAGGTACTAGCTCCAACTCGGTTTTACAGTGAAAACTGCAGGAACTTCAAACCGGCACTAGGAAACAGACTGAGAAACCAGAGTAAAAGTTTCCCCTGCAACCCGTTCCCTTTGTGCTAGATGAACGAACGTCTCTCCACATGCTCAGTTCTGAGAGATAAGTGTGTGTGAAAGCCGTCCTTCACCTAGCTTGTTGGGAACACAAAGTTTCTTTTCACTTGCAAACTCCACTCCATACATATATATGGGGAGGTACTAGCTCCAAATCGGTTTTACAGTGAAAACTGCAGGAACTTCAAACCGGCACTAGGAAACAGACTGAGAAACCAGAGTAAAAGTTTCTCCTGCAACCCGTTCCCTTTGTGCTAGATGAACGAACGTCTATACACATGCTCTGTTCGGAGAGATAAGTGTGTGTGGAAGCCATCCTTCACCTATCATGTTGGGAACACAAAGTTTCTTTTCACTTGCAATCACCAATCCATACATATATATGGGTAGGTACAAGCTCCAACTCGGTTTTAAAGTGAAAACTGCAGGAAATTCAAACCGGCACTAGGAAACAGACAGAGAAACCAGAGAAAAGTTTCTCCTGCAACCCGTTCCCTTTGTGCTAGATGAACGAACGTCTCTCCACATGCTCAGTTCTGAGAGATAAGTGTGTGTGAAAGCCGTCCTTCACCTAGCTTGTTGGGAACACAAAGTTTCTTTTCACTTGCAAACTCCACTCCATACATATATATGGGGAGGTACTAGCTCCAACTCGGTTTTACAGTGAAAACTGCAGGAACTTCAAACCGGCACTAGGAAACAGACTGAGAAACCAGAGTAAAAGTTTCTCCTGCAAACCGTTCCCTTTGTGCTAGATGAACGAACGTCTATACACATGCTCTGTTCGGAGAGATAAGTGTGTGTGGAAGCCATCCTTCACCTATCATGTTGGGAACACAAAGTTTCTTTTCACTTGCAATCACCACTCCATACATATATATGGGTAGGTACAAGCTCCAACTCGGTTTTAAAGTGAAAACTGCAGGAAATTCAAACCGGCACTAGGAAACAGACTGAGAAACCAGAGAAAAGTTTCTCCTGCAACCCGTTCACTTTGTGCTAGATGAACGAACGTCTCTCCACATGCTCAGTTCTGAGAGATAAGTGTGTGTGAAAGCCGTCCTTCACCTAGCTTGTTGGGAACACAAAGTTTCTTTTCACTTGCAAACTCCACTCCATACATATATATGGGGAGGTACTAGCTCCAACTCGGTTTTACAGTGAAAACTGCAGGAAATTCAAACCGGCACTAGGAAACAGACTGAGAAACCAGAGAAAAGTTTCTCCTGCAAACCGTTCCCTTTGTGCTAGATGAACGAACGTCTCTCCACATGCTCAGTTCTGAGAGATAAGTGTGTGTGAAAGCCGTCCTTCACCTAGCTTGTTGGGAACACAAAGTTTCTTTTCACTTGCAAACTCCACTCCATACATATATATGGGGAGGTACTAGCTCCAACTCGGTTTTACAGTGAAAACTGCAGGAACTTCAAACCGGCACTAGGAAACAGACTGAGAAACCAGAGTAAAAGTTTCTCCTGCATCCCGATCCCTTTGTGCTAGATGAACGAATGTCTCTCCACATGCTCATTTCTGAGAGATAAGTGTGTGTGAAAGCCGTCCTTCACCTAGCTTGTTGGGAACACACAGTTTCTTTTCAGTTGCAAACTCCACTCCATACATATATATGGGGAGGTACTAGCTCCAACTCGGTTTTACAGTGAAAACTGCAGGAACTTCTAACAGGCGCTAGGAAACAGACTGAGAAACCAGAGTAAAAGTTTCTCCTGCAACCCGTTCCCTTTGTGCTAGATGAACGAACGTCTCTCCACATGCTCAGTTCTGAGAGATAAGTGTGTGTGAAAGCCATCCTTCACCTAGCTTGTTGGGAACACAAAGTTTCTTTTCACTTGCATACTCCACTCCATACATATATATGGGGAGGTACTAGCTCCAACTCGGTTTTACAGTGAAAACTGCAGATACTTCAAACAGGCACTAGGAAACAGACTGAGAAACCAGAGTAAAAGTTTCTCCTGCAACCCGTTCCCTTTGTGCTAGATGAACGAACGTCTATACACATGCTCTGTTCGGAGAGATAAGTGTGTGTGGAAGCCATCCTTCACCTATCATGTTGGGAACACAAAGTTTCTTTTCACTTGCAAACACCACTCCATACATATATATGGGTAGGTACAAGCTCCAACTCGGTTTTAAAGTGAAAACTGCAGGAAATTCAAACCGGCACTAGGAAACAGACTGAGAAACCAGAGAAAAGTTTCTCCTGCAAACCGTTCCCTTTGTGCTAGATGAACGAACGTCTCTCCACATGCTCAGATCTGAGAGATAAGTGTGTGTGAAAGCCGTCCTTCACCTAGCTTGTTGGGAACACAAAGTTTCTTTTCACTTGCAAACTCCATTCCATACATATATATGGGGAGGTACAAGCTCCAACTCGGTTTTACAGTGTAAACTGCAGGAACTTCAAAACGGCACTAGGAAACAGACTGAGAAACCAGACTAAAAGTTTCTCCTGCAACCCGTTCCCTTTGTGCTAGATGAACGGACGTCTCTCCACATGCTCCTTTCTGAGGGATAAGTATGTGTGAAAGCCGTCCTTCACCTAGCTTGTTGGGAACACAAAGTTTCTTTTCAGTTGCAAACTCCACTCCATACATATATATGGGGAGGTACTAGCTCCAACTCGGTTTTACAGTGAAAACTGCAGGAACTTCAAACCGGCACTAGGAAACAGACTGGGAAACCAGAGTAAAAGTTTCTCCTGCATCCCGATCTTTTTGTGCTAGATGAACGAACGTCTCTCCACATGCTCATTTCTGAGAGATAAGTGTGTGTGAAAGCCGTCCTTCAACTAGCTTGTTGGGAACACACAGTTTCTTTTCAGTTGCAAACTCCACTCCATACATATATATGGGGAGGTACTAGCTCCAACTCGGTTTTACAGTGAAAACTGCAGGAACTTCTAACCGGCGCTAGGAAACAGACTGAGAAACCAGAGTAAAAGTTTCTTCTGCAACCCGTTCCCTTTGTGCTAGATGAACGAACGTCTCTCCACATGCTCAGTTCTGAGAGATAAGTGTGTGTGAAAGCCGTCCTTCAACTAGCTTGTTGGCAACACAAAGTTTCTTTTCACTTGCAAACTCCACTCCATACATATATATGGGGAGGTACTAGCTCCAACTCGGTTTTACAGTGAAAACTGCAGGAACTTCAAACAGGCACTAGGAAACAGACTGAGAAACCAGAGTAAAAGTTTCTCCTGCAACCCGTTCCCTTTGTGCTAGATGAACGAACGTCTATACACATGCTCTGTTCGGAGATATAAGTGTGTGTTGAAGCCATCCTTCACCTATCATGTTGGGAACACAAAGTTTCTTTTAACTAGCAAACACCACTCCATACATATATATGGGTAGGTACAAGCTCCAACTCGGTTTTAAAGTGAAAACTGCAGGAAATTCAAACCGGAACTAGGAAACAGACTGAGAAACCAGAGAAAAGTTTCTCCTGCATCCCGTTCCCTTTGTGCTAGATGAACGAACGTCTCTCCACATGCTCAGTTCTGAGAGATAAGTGTGTGTGAAAGCCGTCCTTCACCTAGCTTGTTGGGAACACAAAGTTTCTTTTCACATGCAAACTCCACTCCATACATATATATGGGGAGGTACTAGCTCCAACTCGGTTTTACAGTGAAAACTGCAGGAACTTCAAACCGGCACTAGGAAACAGACTGAGAAACCAGAGTAAAAGTTTCTCCTGCAACCCGTTCCCTTTGTGCTAGATGAACGAATGTCTCTCCACATGCTCAGTTCTGAGAGATAAGTGTGTGTGAAAGCCGTCCTTCACCTAGCTTGTTGGGAACACACAGATTCTTTTCAGTTGCAAACTCCACTCCATACATATATATGGGGAGGTACTAGCTCCAACTCGGTTTTACAGTGAAAACTGCAGGAACTTCTAACCGGCGCTAGGAAACAGACTGAGAAACCAGAGTAAAAGTTTCTCCTGCAACCCGTTCCCTTTGTGCTAGATGAACGAACGTCTCTCCACATGCTCAGTTCTGAGAGATAAGTGTGTGTGAAAGCCGTCCTTCACCTAGCTTGTTGGGAACACAAAGTTTCTTTTCACTTGCAAACTCCATTCCATACATATATATGGGGAGGTACTAGCTCCAACTCGGTTTTACAGTGTAAACTGCAGGAACTTCAAAACGGCACTAGGAAACAGACTGAGAAACCAGACTAAAAGTTTCTCCTGCAACCCATTCCCTTTGTGCTAGATTAACGAACGTCTCTCCACATGCTCATTTCTGAGATATAAGTGTGTGTGAAAGCCGTCCTTCACCTAGCTTGTTGGGAACACAAAGTTTCTTTTCACTTGCAAACTCCACTCCATACATATATATGGGGAGGTACTAGCTCCAACTCGGTTTTAAGGTGAAAACTGCAGGAAATTCAAACCGGCACTAGGAAACAGAATGAGAAACCAGTGTAAAAGTTTCTCCTGCAACCCGTTCCCTTTGTGCTAGATGAACGGACGTCTCTCCACATGCTCAGTTCTAAGAGATAAGTGTGTGTGAAAGCCGTCCTTCAACTAGCTTGTTGGGAACACAAAGTTTCTTTTCACTTGCAAACTCCACTCCATACATATATATCGGGAGGTACTAGCTCCAACTCGGTTTTAAAGTGAAAACTGCAGGAAATTCAAACCGGCACTAGGAAACAGACTGAGAAACCAGAGTAAAAGTTTCTCCTGCAACCCGTTCCCTTTCTGCTAGATGAACGAACGTCTCTCCACATGCTCAGTTCTGAGAGATAAGTGTGTGTGAAAGCCGTCCTTCACCTAGCTTGTTGGGAACACACAGTTTCTTTTCAGTTGCAAACTCCACTCCATACATATATATGGGGAGGTACTAGCTCCAACTCGGTTTTACAGTGAAAACTGCAGGAACTTCTAACAGGCGCTAGGAAACAGACTGAGAAACCAGAGTAAAAGTTTCTTCTGCAACCCGATCCCTTTGTGCTAGATGAACGAACGTCTGTCCACATGCTCCTTTCTGAGGGATAAGTATGTGTGAAAGCCGTCCTTCACCTAGCTTGTTGGGAACACAAAGTTTCTTTTCAGTTGCAAACTCCACTCCATACATATATATGGGGAGGTACTAGCTCCAACTCGGTTTTACAGTGAAAACTGCAGGAACTTCAAACCGGCACTAGGAAACAGACTGAGAAACCAGAGTAAAAGTTTCTCCTGCAACCCGTTCCCTTTCTGCTAGATGAACGAACGTCTATACACATGCTCAGTTCTGAGAGATAAGTGTGTGTTGAAGCCGTCCTTCACCTATCATGTTGGGAACACAAAGTTTCTTTTCACTTGCAAACTCCACTCCATACATATATATGGGGAGGTACTAGCTCCAACTCGGTTTTAAAGTGAAAACTGCAGGAACTTCAAACCGGCACTAGGAAACAGACTGAGAAACCAGAGAAAAGTTTCTCCTGCATCCCGTTCCCTTTGTGCTAGATGAACGAACGTCTCTCCACATGCTCAGTTCTGAGAGATAAGTGTGTGTGAAAGCCGTCCTTCACCTAGCTTGTTGGGAACACAAAGTTTCTTTTCACTTGCAAACTCCACTCCATACATATATATGGGGAGGTACTAGCTCCAACTCGGTTTTACAGTGAAAACTGCAGGAAATTCAAACCGGCACTAGGAAACAGACTGAGAAACCAGAGTAAAAGTTTCTCCTGCAACCCGTTCCCTTTGTGCTAGATGAACGAACGTCTATACACATGCTCTGTTCGGAGAGATAAGTGTGTGTGAAAGCCATCCTTCACCTATCATGTTGGGAACACAAAGTTTCTTTTCACTTGCAATCACCACTCCATACATATATAAGGGTAGGTACAAGCTCCAACTCGGTTTTACAGTGAAAACTGCAGGAACTTCAAACCGGCACTAGGAAACAGACTGAGAAACCAGAGAAAAGTTTCTCCTGCAACCCGTTCCCTTTGTGCTAGATGAACGAACGTCTCTCCACATGCTCAGTTCTGAGAAATAAGTGTGTGTGAAAGCCGTCCTTCACCTAGCTTGTTGGGAACACAAAGTTTCTTTTCACTTGCAAACTCCATTCCATACATATATATGGGGAGGTACTAGCTCCAACTCGGTTTTACAGTGTAAACTGCAGGAACTTCAAAACGGCACTAGGAAACAGACTGAGAAACCAGACTAAAAGTTTCTCCTGCAACCCATTCCCTTTGTGCTAGATTAACGAACGTCTCTCCACATGCTCATTTCTGAGATATAAGTGTGTGTGAAAGCCGTCCTTCACCTAACTTGTTGGGAACACAAAGTTTCTTTTCACTTGCAAACTCCACTCCATACATATATATGGGGAGGTACTAGCTCCAACTCGGTTTTAAGGTGAAAACTGCAGGAAATTCAAACCGGCACTAGGAAACAGAATGAGAAACCAGTGTAAAAGTTTCTCCTGCAACCCGTTCCCTTTGTGCTAGATGAACGGACGTCTCTCCACATGCTCAGTTCTAAGAGATAAGTGTGTGTGAAAGCCGTCCTTCAACTAGCTTGTTGGGAACACAAAGTTTCTTTTCACTTGCAAACTCCACTCCATACATATATATCGGGAGGTACTAGCTCCAACTCGGTTTTAAAGTGAAAACTGCAGGAAATTCAAACCGGCACTAGGAAACAGACTGAGAAACCAGAGTAAAAGTTTCTCCTGCAACCCGTTCCCTTTCTGCTAGATGAACGAACGTCTCTCCACATGCTCAGTTCTGAGAGATAAGTGTGTGTGAAAGCCGTCCTTCACCTAGCTTGTTGGGAACACACAGTTTCTTTTCAGTTGCAAACTCCACTCCATACATATATATGGGGAGGTACTAGCTCCAACTCGGTTTTACAGTGAAAACTGCAGGAACTTCTAACAGGCGCTAGGAAACAGACAGAGAAACCAGAGTAAAAGTTTCTCCTGCAACCCGATCCCTTTGTGCTAGATGAACGAACGTCTGTCCACATGCTCCTTTCTGAGGGATAAGTATGTGTGAAAGCCGTCCTTCACCTAGCTTGTTGGGAACACAAAGTTTCTTTTCAGTTGCAAATTCCACTCCATACATATATATGGGGAGGTACTAGCTCCAACTCGGTTTTACAGTGAAAACTGCAGGAACTTCAAACCGGCACTAGGAAACAGACTGAGAAACCAGAGTAAAAGTTTCTCCTGCAACCCGTTCCCTTTCTGCTAGATGAACGAACGTCTCTCCACATGCTCAGTTCTGAGAGATAAGTGTGTGTGAAAGCCGTCCTTCACCTAGCTTGTTGGGAACACAAAGTTTCTTTTCACTTGCAAACTCCACTCCATACATATATATGGGGAGGTACTAGCTCCAACTCGGTTTTACAGTGAAAACTGCAGGAACTTCAAACCGGCACTAGGAAACAGACTGAGAAACCAGAGAAAAGTTTCCCCTGCAACCCGTTCCCTTTGTGCTAGATGAACGAACGTCTCTCCACATGCTCAGTTCTGAGAGATAAGTGTGTGTGAAAGCCGTCCTTCACCTAGCTTGTTGGGAACACAAAGTTTCTTTTCACTTGCAAACTCCACTCCATACATATATATGGGGAGGTACTAGCTCCAACTCGGTTTTACAGTGAAAACTGCAGGAAATTCAAACCGGCACTAGGAAACAGACTGAGAAACCAGAGTAAAAGTTTCTCCTGCAACCCGTTCCCTTTGTGCTAGATGAACGAACGTCTATACACATGCTCTGTTCGGAGAGATAAGTGTGTGTGGAAGCCATCCTTCACCTATCATGTTGGGAACACAAAGTTTCTTTTCACTTGCAATCACCACTCCATACATATATATGGGTAGGTACAAGCTCCAACTCGGTTTTAATGTGAAAACTGCAGGAAATTCAAACCGGCACTAGGAAACAGACTGAGAAACCAGAGAAAAGTTTCTCCTGCAACCCGTTCCCTTTGTGCTAGATGAACGAACGTCTCTCCACATGCTCAGTTCTGAGAGATAAGTGTGTGTGAAAGCCGTCCTTCACCTAGCTTGTTGGGAACACAAAGTTTCTTTTCACTTGCAAACTCCACTCCATACATATATATGGGGAGGTACTAGCTCCAACTCGGTTTTACAGTGAAAACTGCAGGAACTTCAAACCGGCACTAGGAAACAGACTGAGAAACCAGAGTAAAAGTTTCTCCTGCAACCCGTTCCCTTTGTGCTAGATGAACGAACGTCTATACACATGCTCTGTTCGGAGAGATAAGTGTGTGTGGAAGCCATCCTTCACCTATCATGTTGGGAACACAAAGTTTCTTTTCACTTGCAATCACCACTCCATACATATATATGGGTAGGTACAAGCTCCAACTCGGTTTTAAAGTGAAAACTGCAGGAAATTCAAACCGGCACTAGGAAACAGACTGAGAAACCAGAGAAAAGTTTCTCCTGCCACCCGTTCCCTTTGTGCTAGATGAACGAACGTCTCTCCACATGCTCAGTTCTGAGAGATAAGTGTGTGTGAAAGCCGTCCTTCACCTAGCTTGTTGGGAACACAAAGTTTCTTTTCACTTGCAAACTCCACTCCATACATATATATGGGGAGGTACTAGCTCCAACTCTGTTTTACAGTGAAAACTGCAGGAACATCAAACCGGCACTAGGAAACAGACTGAGAAACCAGAGTAAAAGTTTCTCCTACATCCCGATCCCTTTGTGCTAGATGAACGAATGTCTCTCCACATGCTCATTTCTGAGAGATAATTGTGTGTGAAAGCCGTCCTTCACCTAGCTTGTTGGGAACACACAGTTTCTTTTCAGTTGCAAACTCTACTCCATACATATATATGGGGAGGTACTAGCTCCATCTCGGTTTTACAGTGAAAACTGCAGGTACTTCAAACAGGCACTAGGAAACAGACTGCGAAACCAGAGTAAAAGTTTCTCCTGCAACCCTTTCCCTTTCTGCTAAATTAACGAACGTCTCTCCACATGCTCAGTTCTGAGAGATAAGTGTGTGTGAAAGCCGTCCTTCACCTAGCTTGTTGGGAACACAAAGTTTCTTTCACTTGCAAACTCCACTCCATACTTATATATGGGGAGGTACTAGCTCCAACTCGGTTTTACAGTGAAAACTGCAGGAACTTCAAACAGGGACTAGGAAACAGACTGAGAAACCAGAGTAAAAGTTTCTCCTGCAACCCGTTCCCTTTGTGCTAGATGAACGAACGTCTATACACATGCTCTGTTCGGAGAGATAAGTGTGTGTGGAAGCCATCCTTCAACTATCATGTTGGGAACACAAAGTTTCTTTTCACTTGCAAACACCACTCCATACATATATATGGGTAGGTACAAGCTCCAACTCGGTTTTAAAGTGAAAACTGCAGGAAATTCAAACCGGCACTAGGAAACAGAATGAGAAACCAGAGTAAAAGTTTCTCCAGCAACCCGTTCCCTTTGTGCTAGATGAACGAACGTCTCTCCACATGCTCAGTTCTGAGAGATAAGTGTGTGTGAAAGCCGTCCTTCACCTAGCTTGTTGGGAACACAAAGATTCTTTTCACTTGCAAACTCCACTCCATACATATATATGGGGAGGTACTAGCTCCAACTCGTTTTTACAGTGAAAACTGCAGGAACTTCAAACCGGCACTAGGAAACAGACTGAGAAACCAGAGTAAAAGTTTCTCCTGCAACCCGATCCCTTTGTGCTAGATAAAAGAACGTCTCTCCACATGCTCAGTTCTGAGAGATAAGTGTGTGTGAAAGCCGTCCTTCACCTATCATGTTGGGAACACAAAATTTCTTTTCACTTTCAAACACCACTCCATACATATATATGGGTAGGTACAAGCTCCAACTCGGTTTTAAGGTGAAAACTGCAGGAAATTGAAACCGGCACTAGGAAACAGAATGAGAAACCAGAGTAAAAGTTTCTCCAGCATCCCGTTCCCTTTGTGCTAGATGAACGAACGTCTCTCCACATGCTCAGTTCTGAGAGATAAGTGTGTGTGAAAGCCATCCTTCACCTAGCTTGTTGGGAACACAAAGTTTCTTTTCACTTGCAAACTCCACTCCATACATATATATGGGGAGGTACTAGCTCCAACTCGGTTTTACAGTGAAAACTGCAGGAACTTCAAAACGGCACTAGGAAACAGACTGAGAAATCAGACTAAAAGTTCCTCCTGCAACCCGTTCCCTTTGTGCTAGATAAACGAACGTCTCTCCACATGCTCAGTTCTGAGAGATAAGTGTGTGTGGAAGCCGTCCTTCACCTATCATGTTGGGAACACAAAATTTCTTTTCACTTGCAAACACCACCCATACATATATATGGGTAGGTACAAGCTCCAACTCGGTTTTAAGGTGAAAACTGCAGGAAATTCAAACCGGCACTAGGAAACAGAATGAGAAAGCAGAGTAAAAGTTTCTCCTGCAACCCGTTCCCTTTGTGCTAGATGAACGAACGTCTCTCCACATGCTCAGTTCTGAGAGATAATTGTGTGTGAAAGCCGTCCTTCACCTAGCTTGTTGGGAACACAAAGTTTCTTTTCACTTGCAAACTCCACTCCATACATATATATGGGGAGGTACTAGCTCCAACTCGGTTTTACAGTGAAAACTGCAGGAACTTCAAACCGGCACTAGGAAACAGACTGAGAAACCAGAGTAAAAGTTTCTCCTGCAACCCGTTCCCTTTCTGCTAGATGAACGAACGTCTCTCCACATGCTCAGTTCTGAGAGATAAGTGTGTGTGAAAGCCGTCCTTCACCTAGCTTGTTGGGAACACACAGTTTCTTTTCAGTTGCAAACTCCACTCCATACATATATATGGGGAGGTACTAGCTCCAACTCGGTTTTACAGTGAAAACTGCAGGAACTTCTAACAGGCGCTAGGAAACAGACTGAGAAACCAGAGTAAAAGTTTCTCCTGCAACCCGATCCCTTTGTGCTAGATGAACGAACGTCTGTCCACATGCTCCTTTCTGAGGGATAAGTATGTGTGAAAGCCGTCCTTCACCTAGCTTGTTGGGAACACAAAGTTTCTTTTCAGTTGCAAATTCCACTCCATACATATATATGGGGAGGTACTAGCTCCAACTCGGTTTTACAGTGAAAACTGCAGGAACTTCAAACCGGCACTAGGAAACAGACTGAGAAACCAGAGTAAAAGTTTCTCCTGCAACCCGTTCCCTTTGTGCTAGATGAACGAACGTCTCTCCACATGCTCAGTTCTGAGAGATAAGTGTGTGTGAAAGCTGTCCTTCACCTAGCTTGTTGGGAACACAAAGTTTCTTTTCAATTGCAAACTCCACTCCATACATATATATGGGGAGGTACTAGCTCCAACTCGGTTTTACAGTGAAAACTGCAGGAACTTCAAACCGGCACTAGGAAACAGACTGAGAAACCAGAGTAAAAGTTTCCCCTGCAACCCGTTCCCTTTGTGCTAGATGAACGAACGTCTCTCCACATGCTCAGTTCTGAGAGATAAGTGTGTGTGAAAGCCGTCCTTCACCTAGCTTGTTGGGAACACAAAGTTTCTTTTCACTTGCAAACTCCACTCCATACATATATATGGGGAGGTACTAGCTCCAACTCGGTTTTACAGTGAAAACTGCAGGAACTTCAAACCGGCACTAGGAAACAGACTGAGAAACCAGAGTAAAAGTTTCTCCTGCAACCCGTTCCCTTTGTGCTAGATGAACGAACGTCTATACACATGCTCTGTTCGGAGAGATAAGTGTGTGTGGAAGCCATCCTTCACCTATCATGTTGGGAACACAAAGTTTCTTTTCACTTGCAATCACCAATCCATACATATATATGGGTAGGTACAAGCTCCAACTCGGTTTTAAAGTGAAAACTGCAGGAAATTCAAACCGGCACTAGGAAACAGACTGAGAAACCAGAGAAAAGTTTCTCCTGCAACCCGTTCCCTTTGTGCTAGATGAACGAACGTCTCTCCACATGCTCAGTTCTGAGAGATAAGTGTGTGTGAAAGCCGTCCTTCACCTAGCTTGTTGGGAACACAAAGTTTCTTTTCACTTGCAAACTCCACTCCATACATATATATGGGGAGGTACTAGCTCCAACTCGGTTTTACAGTGAAAACTGCAGGAACTTCAAACCGGCACTAGGAAACAGACTGAGAAACCAGAGTAAAAGTTTTTCCTGCAACCCGTTCCCTTTGTGCTAGATGAACGAACGTCTATACACATGCTCTGTTCGGAGAGATAAGTGTGTGTGGAAGCCATCCTTCACCTATCATGTTGGGAACACAAAGTTTCTTTTCACTTGCAATCACCACTCCATACATATATATGGGTAGGTACAAGCTCCAACTCGGTTTTAAAGTGAAAACTGCAGGAAATTCAAACCGGCACTAGGAAACAGACTGAGAAACCAGAGAAAAGTTTCTCCTGCAACCCGTTCCCTTTGTGCTAGATGAACGAACGTCTCTCCACATGCTCAGTTCTGAGAGATAAGTGTGTGTGAAAGCCGTCCTTCACCTAGCTTGTTGGGAACACAAAGTTTCTTTTCACTTGCAAACTCCACTCCATACATATATATGGGGAGGTACTAGCTCCAACTCGGTTTTACAGTGAAAACTGCAGGAAATTCAAACCGGCACTAGGAAACAGACTGAGAAACCAGAGAAAAGTTTCTCCTGCAAACCGTTCCCTTTGTGCTAGATGAACGAACGTCTCTCCACATGCTCAGTTCTGAGAGATAAGTGTGTGTGAAAGCCGTCCTTCACCTAGCTTGTTGGGAACACAAAGTTTCTTTTCACTTGCAAACTCCACTCCATACATATATATGGGGAGGTACTAGCTCCAACTCGGTTTTACAGTGAAAACTGCAGGAACTTCAAACCGGCACTAGGAAACAGACTGAGAAACCAGAGTAAAAGTTTCTCCTGCATCCCGATCCCTTTGTGCTAGATGAACGAATGTCTCTCCACATGCTCATTTCTGAGAGATAAGTGTGTGTGAAAGCCGTCCTTCACCTAGCTTGTTGGGAACACACAGTTTCTTTTCAGTTGCAAACTCCACTCCATACATATATATGGGGAGGTACTAGCTCCAACTCGGTTTTACAGTGAAAACTGCAGGAACTTCTAACAGGCGCTAGGAAACAGACTGAGAAACCAGAGTAAAAGTTTCTCCTGCAACCCGTTCCCTTTGTGCTAGATGAACGAACGTCTCTCCACATGCTCAGTTCTGAGAGATAAGTGTGTGTGAAAGCCATCCTTCACCTAGCTTGTTGGGAACACAAAGTTTCTTTTCACTTGCAAACTCCACTCCATACATATATATGGGGAGGTACTAGCTCCAACTCGGTTTTACAGTGAAAACTGCAGGAACTTCAAACCGGCACTAGGAAACAGACTGAGAAACCAGAGTAAAAGTTTCTCCTGCAACCCGTTCCCTTTGTGCTAGATGAACGAAAGTCTATACACATGCTCTGTTCGGAGAGATAAGTGTGTGTGGAAGCCATCCTTCACCTATCATGTTGGGAACACAAAGTTTCTTTTCACTTGCAATCACCAATCCATACATATATATGGGTAGGTACAAGCTCCAACTCGGTTTTAAAGTGAAAACTGCAGGAAATTCAAACCGGCACTAGGAAACAGACTGAGAAACCAGAGAAAAGTTTCTCCTGCAACCCGTTCCCTTTGTGCTAGATGAACGAACGTCTCTCCACATGCTCAGTTCTGAGAGATAAGTGTGTGTGAAAGCCGTCCTTCAACTAACTTGTTGGGAACACAAAGTTTCTTTTCACTTGCAAACTCCAATCCATACATATATATGGGTAGGTACTAGCTCCAACTCGGTTTTACAGTGAAAATTGCAGGAACTTCAAACCGGCACTAGGAAACAGACTGAGAAACCAGAGAAAAGTTTCTCCTGCAACCTGTTCCCTTTGTGCTAGATGAACGAACGTCTCTCCACATGCTCAGTTCTGAGAGATAAGTGTGTGTGAAAGCCGTCCTTCACCTAGCTTGTTGGGAACAGAAAGTTTCTTTTCAGTTGCAAACTCCACTCCATACATATATATGGGGAGGTACTAGCTCCAACTCGGTTTTACAGTGAAAACAGCAGGAACTTCAAACCGGAACTAGGAAACAGACTGAGAAACCAGAGTAAAAGTTTCTCCTGCATCCCGATCCCTTTGTGCTAGATGAACGAACGTCTCTCCACATGCTCATTTCTGAGAGATAAGTGTGTGTGAAAGCCGTCCTTCACCTAGCTTGTTGGGAACACAAAGTTTCTTTTCACTTGCCAACTCCACTCCATACATATATATGGGGAGGTACTAGCTCCAACTCGGTTTTACAGTGAAAACTGCAGGAACTTCAAACCGGCACTAGGAAACAGACTGAGAAACCAGAGTAAAAGTTTCTCCTGCAACCCGTTCACTTTGTGCTAGATGAACGAACGTCTCTCCACATGCTCAGTTCTGAGAGATATGTGGGTGTGAAAGCCGTCCTTCACCTAGCTTGTTGGCTACACAAAGTTTCTTTTCAGATGCATTCTCCACTCCATAGATATATATGGGGAGGTACTAGCTCCAACTCGGTTTTACAGTGAAAACTGCAGGAACTTCAAACAGGCACTAGGAAACAGACTGAGAAACCAGAGTAAAAGTTTATCCTGCAACCCGTTCCCTTTGTGCTAGATGAACGAACGTCTATACACATGCTCTTTTCGGAGAGATAAGTGTGTGTGGAAGCCATCCTTCACCTATCATGTTGGGAACACAAAGTTTCTTTTCACTTGCAAACACCACTCCATATATATATAAGGGTAGGTACAATTTCCAACTCGGTTTTAAAGTGAAAACTGCAGGAACTTCAAACCGGCACTAGGAAACAGACTGAGAAACCAGAGAAAAGTTTCTCCTGCAACCCGTTCCCTTTGTGCTAGATGAACGAACGTCTCTCCACATGCTCAGTTCTGAGAGATAAGTGTGTGTGAAAGCCATCCTTCAACTAGCTTGTTGGGAACACAAAGTTTCTTTTCACTTGCAAACTCCACTCCATACATATATATGTTGAGGTACTAGCTCCAACTCGGTTTTACAGTGAAAACTGCAGGAACTTCTAACCGGCGCTAGGAAACAGACTGAGAAACCAGAGTAAAAGTTTCTCCTGCAACCCGTTCCCTTTGTGCTAGATGAACGAACGTCTCTCCACATGCTCAGTTCTGAGAGATAAGTGTGTGTGAAAGCCGTACTTCACCTAGCTTGTTGGGAACACAAAGTTTCTTTTCACTTGCAATCTCCACTCCATACATATATACGGGGAGGTACTAGCTCCAACTCGGTTTTACAGTGAAAACTGCAGGAACTTCAAACAGGCACTAGGAAACAGACTGAGAAACCAGAGTAAAAGTTTCTCCTGCAACCCGTTCCCTTTGTGCTAGATGAACGAACGTCTATACCCATGCTCTGTTCGGAGAGATAAGTGTGTGTGGAAGCCATCCTTCACCTATCATGTTGGGAACACAAAGTTTCTTTTCACTTGCAAACACCACTCCATAATTATATATGGGTAGGTACAAGCTCCAACTCGGTTTTAAAGTGAAAATAGCAGGAAATTCAAACCGGCACTAGGAAACAGACTGAGAAACCAGAGAAAAGTTTCTCCTGCAACCCGTTCCCTTTGTGCTAGATGAACGAACGTCTCTCCACATGCTCAGTTCTGAGAGATAAGTGTGTATGAAAGCCGTCCTTCACCTAGCTTGTTGGGAACACAAAGTTTCTTTTCACATGCAAACTCCTCTCCATACATATATATGGGGAGGCACTAGCTCCAACTCGGTTTTACAGTGAAAACTGCAGGAACTTCAAACAGGAACTAGGAAACAGACTGAGAATCAGAGTAAAAGTTTCTCCTGCAACCCGTTCCCTTTGTGCTAGATGAACGAACGTCTATACACATGCTCTGTTCGGAGAGATAAGTGTGTGTGGAAGCCATCCTTCACCTATCATGTTGGGAACACAAAGTTTCTTTTCACTTGCAAACACCACTCCATACATATATATGGGTAGGTACAAGCTCCAACTCGGTTTTAAAATGAAAACTGCAGGAAATTCAAACCGGCACTAGGAAACAGACTGAGAAACCAGAGAAAAGTTTCTCCTGCAACCCGTTCCCTTTGTGCTAGATGAACGAACGTCTCTCCACATGCTCAGTTCTGAGAGATAAGTGTGTGTGAAAGCCGTCCTTCACCTAGCTTGTTGGGAACACAAAGTTTCTTTTCACTTGCAAACTCCACTCCATACATATATATGGGGAGGTACTAGCTCCAACTCGGTTTTACAGTGAAAACTGCAGGATCTTCAAACCGGCACTAGGAAACAGACTGAGAAACCAGAGTAAAAGTTTCTCCTGCAACCCTATCCCTTTGTGCTTGATGAACGAACGTCTCTCCACATGCTCATTTCTGAGAGATAAGTGTGTGTGAAAGCCGTCCTTCATCTAGCTTGTTGGGAACACACAGTTTCTTTTAACTTGCAAACTCCACTCCATACTTATATATGGGGAGGTACTAGCTCCAACTCGGTTTTACAGTGAAAACTGCAGGAACTTCAAACCGGCATTAGGAAACAGACTGAGAAACCAGAGTAAAAGTTTCTCCTGCAACCCGTTCCCTTTGTGCTAGATGAACGAACGTCTCTCAACATGCTCAGTTCGGAGAGATAAGTGTGTGTGAAAGCCGTCCTTCAACTAGCTTGTTGGGAACACAAAGTTTCTTTTCACTTGCAAACTCCAATCCATACATATATATGGGGAGGTACTAGCTCCAACTCGGTTTTACAGTGAAAATTGCAGGAACTTCAAACCGGCACTAGGAAACAGACTGAGAAACCAGAGAAAAGTTTCTCCTGCAACCTGTTCCCTTTGTGCTAGATGAACGAACGTCTCTCCACATGCTCAGTTCTGAGAGATAAGTGTGTGTGAAAGCCGTCCTTCACCTAGCTTGTTGGGAACAGAAAGTTTCTTTTCAGTTGCAAACTCCACTCCATACATTTATATGGGGAGGTACTAGCTCCAACTCGGTTTTACAGTGAAAACAGCAGGAACTTCAAACCGGAACTAGGAAACAGACTGAGAAACCAGAGTAAAAGTTTCTCCTGCCACCAGTTCCCTTTGTGCTAGATGAAAGAACGTCTCTCCACATGCTAAGTTCTGAGAGATAAGTGTGTGTGAAAGCCGTCCTTCACCTAGCTTGTTGGGAACACAAAGTTTCTTTTC